>NC_138552.1:239640156-240330990 GCF_964273705.1 Natrix helvetica
TCCAATATACTTATACAATGGACGAGTATAAAATTTTAGAAAAATAAGATTGGTCTCTGTTATGATTTTACTTTCAAACAAAATGATTTCTTTAAAGATGTTGTTTATTCTGAGAATTCTGCATCAATGCGAGAATTGGCAAAGGCGGAACATACTCAGCCTACTCACTGCCTGTATCAATTGTCAGAACAAGATGTCCCTATTCAAAGATATTTATAGGGCTTAAGCACATGTCAGTCAGAACATATAAATGCTTACTCTATGTGATAACATAAAGCAAGTACATTTAGTGTTTAGTCATTTCCTGATATGAAGAGTACCTTGTCCAACTTTCTATGTGAAAATAACAGTTGGCAGATAGCTAATTAAGAAATTGTTAATTCAATCACATTAAAAAACAAAACAAAAGGGGAATGGACGTAGTTTAGAACACCTTGAGGAGAAACACCACTACAATGACAACCTAAGAGCTATTAATCTAAGTGGCAATGTAAGTCAGCCATAAGTAAGTCACCTGATACAGCAGGAAGGAGAAAAAGCAATGTGACACCATATTCAGAATAACAATAGTGTTTCATTTTCAGTAGTCTCTTGATAAATCTGAGTGATACCCCATGCAGTCTTCTAAATTATAGTAGTAATGTATTTGACAATGATGGAGAAAGACCAGTGCATCACATTTGTTCAGCTAGCACAATAGGCATCAAACTAACTTCTCATTTTGGAATGCAGAGAGGGGGAGAGAACATCCCTTCAACACTACAGTAAAACACTAATTGACCGATTTATGAGGATGTTTATAAATGCCTTAAGCAGTGGATTGGACTAGAAGACATCCAAGGTCCATTTCCAACTATTTATTCTATTATTTGTCCCCTTCTTCCTAAAGCAAACTTGTTTGAAGAGCTTCAGAAATTCAAGTCTGGATAAGGTATTGCCAAGACATCCAAATTACCTTGACTGTTTAGTAACCATACCTTAAGGCCCTAACAGCCACTTTGAAATGAGAAAGGAAATAGAGAGCCGCATTAGAAGCATAACAGAAGAAGAAAGGGAGATTGTTCTAAGTAATAACTGTCCTGGTTTGAAATTTATTAATTCATAAATAAGTGGTTGTTTCTTCACAAATGCATGGCACAACATAGGAGAAAAAAAACCATCAAGACAGGATTCAGCAGTCCATCTGCATCTGAAAGACAAAGGTCACTATTTTGAAGACAGCAAAGTTCAGATTCTGGATAGAGAGGACCTCTAGAATGAAAGTGGGGGTCAAAAAGGCCATCTATGTTAAAACTGAACAACTCTCTCTGAACAGAGGGGGAGGCATACAACACCATCTATCTCCTGTCTATAAAGTAGTCCTTTCAACCGTCCCAAGAAGGCTCCACATCCATTTGCACTGTGATTCAGGTGACTCTGTGATTACTGATAAACCCCAGTGGCCTCAATGTATCTCAGAGTGGTAATGACCAAAAATCTGCAAAGAATATAAATCCTTCCATTCCCCATCATCCAGTCAGAACTGAGAAAGCTTCTTAGATGAGAAGTAAAACATCTTCAAGGCAGAAACCAACAAAGTTCATTTGCCCTTTGGAAAAGCATCATTGGAGCAACCATCACCTGGATGATTGAGAATCTCCATAGACATACCAAGAATGAGTTTATGACAAGTATAGTAGGATCTTATGTAGCCTTTCATGCCAAAGTGTGTGCTCAAGTAAAAAGGAACCATGCCCTACCAGCATTTGCATACACATGATAAGGAGAAACTCTATGTACATCTGTCGATGTTGCTTCATGCTTCTGTTGTTCCAAATTAATACACAATCACTTAGGTAGTGCAATTAGAAGGCACTCTCTTATTGCCTGCTCTCATGTACTGAATAGGAAGGTGTGTTCTGAACATGTAGCTGAAAACTGAGCTCCTCCACTGAAAAACATTTTTTGGAGAAGTCCTATAATACTGATCTATGTCATGCTTGAGTTGACTGGCAGTTAAAAGATTCCAGTTTGGTCAGATCTCAAAATGATGTCCCAGACATATACCGGTAAGTATTATGTGTGAATGAAATTTTGCATCCAGTTCTGATCATCACAATGCAAAAAAGGTGTTGAGACTGTGGAAAGAGTGCAGAGAAGAACAATAAAAATGATAGGGGGCTGGAGGCTAAAACATATGAAGAACAGTTACAGGAATTGGATATGTCTAATCTAATGAAAAGGAGGACTAGGGTTAACATAATAGCACTGTTCCAATATCCGAGGGGCTCCTACAAAGAGGAGCAGGTCAAACTAATCTCCAAAGCACCAAAAGGCACGATAAGAAACAATGGTTGGAAATTAACCAAGGAGAGAAGCAACCTAGAACTAAGCAATGGTGAGAGCAATCAACCAATGGAATAGCTTGCCTTCAGAAGTTGAGGGTGCTCCATCCCTGGAGGCTTTCAAAGAAAAAGAAAAACGACTGGACAATCGTTTGTCTGAAATGGTACAGGGACTCCTGATCGTGTAGGGGATTGGACTAAAAGACCTCGGAGGTCCCTTCCAACTCTTATTATTCTAAGTTCTCTGTCCTAAGTGGGGAGGAAAATTAAATGCATGGACTTGGGGGAACTTGTAGAAATGATCTACTCACATGCCAGATGGCGAAGAAGATCAAAGCAGCGCACAAGACCAGGGAGAGCATGTAGCAGAAGGCAGCAAACGTGAAGGCCATGGCGGGATCAGGAGAAGAACCTCGTGGAAGCGGCGCGCCTCCAGCCTACTTTTGGGAAGCCCAGAGATTCTCGAAGCAAGGCGCGAAGAGCTTCTTGTTTCCCAATGAAAGGAGAGCTCCAGACAAATTCGCTCCGCAAAACTGCCCTGATCGGAGCCCAACGGAGTCCAGTGAGACGTACGACAGCGTAGTTCTGGCTTTTGCCTTTCTCTCTTAACACCTTCCGATAAGGCAGAAGCGCATGAAAAGAGGACACCTCCAGCACCCCCGCATCCAAATGGGCGACACTTCGAAACCATCCAAGAGGACGCGACAGTGAGAGGGGGGGGGGGGAGGCGGGATGATTCAGAAGGCAACCCAAAAGCCAATTCTCCCCAATGGAAAACGAATGGACTCAGGAGTGGGAAGGTCCCGAGCACCCAATTTCTCTGAACCCGCCAGGGAATCTGAGCGACAAGGCGACCGGAGCGGCAGAAAACCGGTCCGTTCGTGGCTTTTATCTCCCGGAAGGAGCGCGCGCATTCTCGCTCATGGCAGGAGCCTCCGGCAAGGGAAAGACACCGGTTCCCTTCCCACCTTTTCTCCTTCAGCAGAAGTTCCTTTGTTCGACATTCACGAGGCGAAGAGGTTCAGTGGCGTCATCAGCACCCCCCCTCCCCATTATCGCCTCCGCGACGGACCACGAGGGGAAAAAAGGGGGGTGGCGGTGAGAGCGACGTCTTATTTTCCTCGCACCACCGGCAGCGGATGCCCGTCGGTTTGGCAAGAAAGCAGGGTAACCGGTCCACCTGCTGCTCCCGGATGCCTCAACGCCTCTCCAAAGGAGCGGCTCCTCGCTTCCCACCTGCCGCGGCGCATGTAGAGGACGCCGTGAAGTGGAGCCCGACCCTGCTCGGGTCCCCTCCAGTTGGGTGCCTCTTCTCGGAAGTCCGAAAGAAGCAACAAGGCGAGTCTCCGCTCCTCGCTCTCTTCCAGAGGGGCGAAACTTAACTCGCGCCCTTTCTCTACGGCACACGGATAGAGAAATTGCGCCAGCCTAGATGGGCTTCTGAGCCAAGTTGATCAACGCTCTTCGTTTCTACCCACTTGAGGCCATCTGCCGCCGTCCCTCGCAGGGTGGGGGGATCACAAGGGCAGGGTGGATTGAAACGATGTTTCACACATCCTTCTTGGCAGGCAAGAGAGAAGTGGGAACTTGCTTTGTTGAAGGCTGCTCTTTTCCTCCATGTAGTAGGCAAAATAATGTCAAGACCCACTAAGACTAAGGCTCGGGTGGAAGAAAACATCTTAACGTTTTATTTTACGGAAATTCTATTTTTCTTTGTTTTTAGGACATTGGTTAGGTTTTTTTTTAAAAAAAAGATGTTATTATAGTGGATTGCCTTTGCTAAGTAAATTAATTCATGAAGAAAGTTCCATTGCACACCTTACTGATCATAGTGCACTTTGTATTGGGATTTTAGTAAAAGTAGGTTTTATTAAATTATTTACTATTAATTGATCTTGTTGCTAGCAATGTTTTGGTTTTTTTTAAACTTTCAGAAATATAGTCATGGAAAAGGAGCTGTCACACAGAATGCTCAACTGTGCTTGGATCCACCACATTCAACTTACATCTTTGTCATCTAATGTTCATCTTTGGGCTTCCCAAAATACTGATGCCTCCAAATTCCTCCATTTTTTTCAGACTCGAAACAGATCTTCATAAATGTTTGTCTATGTTTGCTTGTGCTTCTACAGAATCTATTTATCTTGGATTCAGACATAAATTTGATTTTTCAGCTCTGGCTGCATGGATTGTGAAGTTAGTGCATATTGGACTTCCTCTCAAACAATCATCAAGATCCAAAAATTACAAGACTGAAGTTTTCTATTATATAAATTATGCTCTAGAATTTAACATACCAGAACAATCAAATTGTGGCAGCGCTCAAAAATTAATTCTGTGTTGTTCACAAGAATTTTCCAGTTGTTTAGTTTGAGCTTAAATAGACTCTATTTCACATAACCTTCTAGGTGCAGCAAACAAGCTACATAAATTTAAAACTAAATGAGATATACAATAGCAACAAATTATGGCAGAGGGTCAAATTGTTATATAAGCTCTTGAATTATGGTTTTGAATAGGACAAATTGTGCTGGAATCACCCTTCAGCTAATACCGCTGGCAAAACTAGAATATTGGCCTGAGTGGCAGTAAAAGTATTCAAGTTCTCTAGTCTTATTCTACTTGTTTACTCCTTACTAAAGTTATACTTTGGTTAATTTCCTCAATACCTAACTATTTAGCAATTAGATCTAAACTAGTATAGAGAAATCAAGTTCAGCCATTACATAGTATCGCCTGATTCTAAGATACCTCCTTCTAACAGCTTTGATCTCAAATAATCAAATTTGACAGCATTTTTGTCTAATAGTAAATAAGCGCAGTAAATAAATAAATAAATAATAGAATAGAGTTCATCTGAATTCATTGAGAAGGTCAATTTATTAGTTAAGATGTATCCAACTAAAAGTAATGTTTTAAACAGTGTTAATTACATCTTAACCAACTATATCACGGGTGTCAAACTCATGGCATCAACATGAAGTTTCATGACTTTTTTCCCTTTGCAGAGCTGGGGTGCTTTTGCCTGTGCATGATGCAATCTTGCCCACAGGCCGCCAATTTGACACCCCTGAACTATATCTTACTTTCATCTCCAATTTTGCTGGTCATTGATTGAATAAATATTATTGATTTATTCATTGGTAAAATCAACAAATTAATAATTACCCAGAGAATTTTATTTGCTAAAAACAGCATTATTAAACAACTCCAAATAGCATGCCAAGTATTATAGATATGATGAACTTTAATAATTATTCTATTTTGTGGTAACTACCACAAAACCTAGAACTATGTATACAATACATAGAGTTCTTTTCGTTTCTTTATATCTGCAAACATCTTTACATCTTGTTTCATGCAAATTGACAGAAATGTGCATCGCACTGCATTTTGACATAGTTCAAAAGAACTCTAATACAGCCTTCAAAGAAACAATCTTCATTCATACAGTGTTAAGTTACATCTCCATCAGTTCCTAAATAATAACCATCCACATTAATACGAATGAAAAACAGCAGCTGGGCTGTGGATAAACATTCTGTTTGGAAGTAAATCTATAGTACGACTAAAAATATAATATACTAGGTTATGAGAGCAATGTAGTATGAAAGTTGTTGTTATTTGCTGACTCTCTATAAACATAGTTTATTTGTAAATTGTAAATTTGTTTATTGAAATCACCTTTAAACCACCTTTCATCTTTGCAAATAGAGTTAACTATGCCCAAATAAGATTTCAGCTATCTAATAAATGCATTTATATTTGTTTTTATCAATTTATGTATACTGTTTTAACCCTTGGTTTTATCAGTACGCCAGCCAGTGTTACTTTGTGTGAGATGAGAAAGCGCATAAATGTAATTAATAAATATAGCCCCAGCAGATAATAATATTTGTGGTAAATAGGATAAAAAGTTGCATATTTTGCCAACAGGGTATAGCAATTAAAAGGTAAAGGAACCAAATTATTTAAAGCAAAGAACAAACTTGGAGCTAGGGCCAGGGCATCTGGCCATGGATCCTCATTAAGTTGTAAAAAGCTGAAAAAGAAAAAAAAACCCACCTATCATTGTTTGACTTAATATCAGCTGGGAAATATCTCATAATAAACATTAAAGTGATTGTTCCTTGACCAAAATATTTCTCCTGTCCTAATTGAAGGTACAACCCAAAAAATTATATTCTGTTTATTTTGGGGCCAAAAGCACAAAGAAAATGTAAGCGTTGCTGACTAGTTCTCATATATTCATCCTTCACATTACTTCAGAACATTTTTTAAAGGAGTGAAATAGGGAATCAAGCAGAGTTTGATTCCCTTTATGCAAAAAAAGTCTTTACAATCTTATCTTTATAATAGCTGCCGAAAGTTCTATTTTTTTCTGTCAAAAAGTTTCCTTTCTTTGCTTTCCTTTTGGATAAAAGCTTGGTGATAGTTACATGCCAAAAACGAGATGAAACCAGATATTGTCCCATTTCTGAAATTTCAAGCATATAAAAACAGACAGATAGTCCTTAGATGAGTGGTTGCACTCTCAAACTACACTTTGTCAGTTTTATTTGTTTTTTCTGTCTTTGATTAAATCACCTGCTGAGCAATTCATGAGGTCAGACTCTGCAGTTTTATTTCATTTCTTTTTACAACTACTTTCTTTCTTCCAAATGAACCTCTTTTAGGACAGGTGAGAATCCTGTTGAATGCTGGGCTTTCATATCTTCTGTCCCTAAATCAGCCAGGCATATTGTGGGAGCCCAGCTGCAGAGAAATTACCTTGGAGAAACTATATAGCACTAATTACAAAAACATGTACAGACATATATTTTAAATCTGGTTAACAAACAAAAAAGAGGAAGACATTCTGATGGGCTGTGTGGTAATCTGAATAGAGTTCCAATCAAATTGATGGAGTTGGTTTCCTGATCTGGCTTTCCTCCAAACACTGAGTCCAGCCCTTGATGGGACCTTCAAGTCACTAGCTTAAATGTAGGACACTTTCTGTCTTTTCTTATCCTTTACTTTTGCAGAAAAATACTGGGCTGATTTGAATTAAAGGAGAAACCAAACAATCCACACATTACTTCTAACTCTTAGGAATGCAATCTTGTTTCCTTTTACCTAAGCCAGTGCTCCTCTTTTAATTTCAATATGCCCTGCATAGACAAAGAAAAATATCACAACAAAAAAAGTAGGGGTCTTAATTTTTAAAAAAAAATGTGTAGCAGTGCTGAGTTTTGGACATTAATATGTGTCTTGTACATGTGTGTACTCTTGTTATTGTGGACTCCTGGCAACTGCTTGAACTAGTCCCCTACAGTTTTCTTGGCAAAGTTAGTGAAGAAGTGGCTTGCCAGTTTCTTCTTCCTAGGGCTGAAAGAAAACAGCTGGCCCAAAGTCAACCCAGATGGCTTCATGTCTAAGGCAGAGCTAGAATTTATAATCTTGTAATTTCCAGCCTGGTGCTTTTAACTACTACACCAAATTGGCTCACTGTATAATGGCTTATAGATACAGTGCATTTAATCAGAAACTGTTACTGCTTGGTACACATAAAGAATTAACACTCTTTGCTGTTAGATGGAAAGGTTAATTCTAACAATATGGCATGTTCTTTGCCATTTAATCAAACATTGTTCTAATTTGATGCAAATAGCTTGGAGAGAAAAAATTGGATAAATAAAGCCATAGCAGACAAAAAGAAAACAAAGCCAGTGGCTCTCTGATATCCTTATCATACCTATAAAATAAATAATTCGTGGATTGAGGCAAAAACTAAATTAAAATTAAAAGCGGGCGGCGCCCAGGGGAAGGGCCTTCTCTGTGATGGGCCCGACCCTCTGGAATGACCTTCCCCCTGATATTAGAACAACCACGGACTTCCGCTCCTTCCGTAAGAAGCTCAAAACCCACCTGTTTAATCTAGCCGGCTTGGCCTAATTCCAGCTCTCCCACCTCAGTCTGTATTTTTAAATTTTACGGGTTGGTCTTAGGCTAAGTTTTTAATTTTTATAAATTTGTACAGGGGTTTAAAGTTTAATTCGATTTTAACTATATTTATGATTATTTGTATGGTTTTTAATTTGGTACCTGTACACCGCCCCGAGTCCCTTCGGGGAGAGGGGGCGGTCTAGAAATCAAATCAAATAAATAAATAAATAAAATTTAAAATGTCTTTAAGTACCTTCAGATCTATTACTTTCCATTCCGGTAGCATATTATGCCTCCTTATTTAATGTTTAAGCCAACAATGTTAAACCAAAGAGTGGAATCAAATGGAATGCCACATAGTTTGGTCTGCCCATGTCCTATTCAACATTTTTATTAATGACTAGACTTACTAAAGTTGTAGATGACATAAAACTGAGTGGGCTGTTTAATACCATTGAAGCAGAAACATAATTCAAAATGAATTTGTAAGTTAGACAAGTGGACCAAAATCAGACAGTGAAGTTTAACGGAGACACATGCAAAGTTCTTTATTAGGAAAAAGAAACCAAATGCACTGATTTAGAATGAGAGCTATTTGATCTGGTCGTACTACTTGTGAAAAGACTCTTGAACTACAACAGTGAAACTCAACTGCTAAAAAATAATAAATGCTATTTTAGTCTGTGCCAGTAGAAGCACTGTTTCCAAATCACAAAACCCATTTCACTATTCGGATCTCACTTTAAGTTGTGTGCCGAGTTTTAGATATTGAACCTAAGGAAGGCTTTGGACAAACAGAAGCAGGTTCAATGATAAATAATCAAGGCATTAGAAATTAAGTCCTCTGAGAAGAGTTAGAAGTATCAGAAATACTTAGCTTGAGAAAAGATAGTACTATAAACTTTAATAATATATTAAATATATTATTTACTATCTTGTAATATTTTCTCTGGGGGGGATGAGAACGCTTTTCAAATACTAAAAGGAGTGTCAGGAAATCCAGATGTTCTCTGTTCTCTGAAGTCCAAATGTTTACAGTGAGCTTTCTACCAATTATTAATGTTATACAATTTTTGGATTTAATTCCAGAAAGGTGCTTCAGAGCATCTGACAGCTCAAACATAAATTAAAAGCAATCACATCTTTTCTTAGAATGTCCAGATACCTATAAACATTATGTCTATATGTAGCACAATCATTCCTTCCATGCAAATCAAAATGATTCTCTCCATGCCTTACATTTTGTTTTGTTTAAAACATCTTGAGTAAAACTATTAAATGATTACATATCTTCATAAGTAAACATTAATAGTTTGTATGATTTTGTTTCATTTCTGTTGAAAACAGGTCTTACTTTCATGATTTAAGTGTCACAGACATATCATCTCTTTTCATCATGTTCTTTTCCTCTGCATGTATATTGAATAATTTTCTAAAAGCATCTTAAAGAGTTCTTCCATTCTAAATTCTCAAGGAAACGTTGATTGGAAGATCAATGGAATATCATTTCTGGAGAAATGAATATGCTAAATATAATTACAGCTATTCATTACCTGAATCAGAATAATAACACTTGTCAGTTTGATAAGTATGAAGAGACAATAAATACCATTGCCTGGAGAAATGTTATAAAGACCTGCATATGCTGTTATTTGAATTACACGTCACCAAGAATTGCATAATGATCGCCCATACACTATTTTGTTCATTCAGATGAAACGGTGCAATCTTCTTTTTATTTTTATCTCAAGGTTTCTGCCACTGGTCCCAACTATTGCTTAGCCAAGCATTAAAGCTTCTTTAATTGCATCAGCCTTACTCATCAACTAAGTAGAAATACACCAAGTCTGAATTTACTCTTTACCATGAATGAAGAGTTGTTTCTAGGCACTGTACACAATTATAATCTTCGGAGATCATTCTAAAAAAAAAAAAAAGAATAAATTCAGTAAATGCTTGTTGTTAAAAAAAATAAGGTTTAATTATAAATCACCCTGTTAATGAAACCCAGGAATTTAAGACACACTTTTTAAATGAAGATTAATTAAATTAAATATAAATTCCATTTTAATAATGATTTCAATTTCTACTATATGTCCTATATAGTCAGACAATTAAGCCCCCTCATGTCTGCCTGCATTGTTTAAATTTTTCCACATTGATTCTGGTGCCTTGGCAGTAAAATGTCTTACAGTTCTTTATGTGTAATTGGTATATGAAATAGAATGTATCCAGTAAATGAATGGCAAAAGCTAAGTTCATACATTGACAAGCCACTGTTAGTTTTAACCATAGCTTGTTTAATCAGCCCGAATGTTTGGGTAATACCAGTACTAAAGGAACCTTGGAGGCTTTCTAGTCCAAACCCTGCTGAGGCAGGAAACCCTCTACCATTTCAGATAAATGGTTGTCCAATCTCTTCTAAAAAACTTCCAGTGTTGGAACATTCACTACTTCTGGAGGCAAGTCGTTTCCCTGATTAATTGTTCTAATTGTCAAGAAATTCCTTCTTAGTTCTAGGTTGCTTCTCTCCTTGATTATTTTCCATATTGTCCTGCTTCTTCTCCTGCCCTCAAGTGCTTTGGAGAATAGCTTGACCCCCTCTTCTTTATGGCAACCCCTGAGATATTGGAACACTGCTATCATGTCTCCCTTAGTCCTTCTTTTCATTAAATTAGACATACCCAGTTCCTGCAACCGTTCTTCATATGTTTTAGCCTTCAGTCCCCTAATGAACTTTGTTGCTCTTCTCTGCACTCTTTCTAGAGTCTCAAAATCTTTTTTACATCATTTCAACCAAAACTGGATGCAATATTCCAAGTGTGGCTTTTTAGACATCTGCAGCACACTGCTGGCTCATATTTAAGTGATTGTCCACTAGGACTCCAAGATCTCTCTCAGAGTTACTACTATTGAGTGAGGTACCACCTACACCACAGGTGTCAAAGTCACGGCGTCATGTTGCTGTCACCTGACATTTCATGATGTTTTCCCATTCGTGGAGCTGGGGTGGGCGTGGCCTGTGCATGACACCTCTGTCTCACAGGCTGTCAGTTTGACACCCGTGACCTACACTATATCTATACATTTTGTTTTTCTTGCCTAAATGTAGAATCTTACTGTTTTTACCATTGAATTTCATTTTATTAGATAGTGCCCAATGTTCAAGTTTGTTAAGATCCTTCTGTATCATAAGCCTGTCTTCTGGAGTGTTGGCTATTCCTGCCAGCTTGGTGTCATCTGCAAATTTGATGAGTTCTCCATTTATCCCCTCATCCAACTCATTGATGAAGATGTTGAAGAGTACTGGGCCCAAAGCCTTAGGGTCACTGTTCCCTCTAAGGTGCGCGGCTGCGTGGCTGCGCACGTGGCAAGAAAGCACCACGCAGCAGTTTCCAACTGCCGCGCAGTGATTTCTAATGTCACAGGCTCCGGAAGCTGAGGGGCCTCAGATTTTCTGTCCTGGTTAGGGTTAGCATGGGCGCGGGGGTGGGGATGGTGGCAGGAGCTTACGTGGCCCGGCAGGTCTCCTAGGACCTCCTAGGGGCCAGCTGCACCGCTCAAACTACCGTCAGTCGCCCCGTATTCAGCAAAGCAAGCACTTTGTCAAATGCCTTGCTGAAGTACAAGTAAATTTATTTAAGGTTCCTCTAATATGAAGATTCTAATGAAGATGCTTGATCTACATATATGTATTCAGAAGTTAGTTTCATTGACTCAATTGTTTTAAGACTGTAATTTTAAACAATTCCATGCACAGTGTTTAGATGATTAATTGATTAATAAAATGGAAAATATGTATGCAATGCTTCTAAAAGTATACTTCTTATATTCAAACCATCCACCTCTACACCTCTATACTGAATATTATTATTAATAACTGTAAATTAAAACTACAAATAAAATTACAACTGAAACAAAAAGAAATAAAGAATCAAAAGCACTCACAAGTGCACACCTCCGGTAGCAGATAAATTAGCTCAAATGTCAAATGTCTCTCTATAGTTTTAAATATAAAAAACTGTTAAAATAGCATCCTTCTTGATCTCCCACAACAGGGCATACTTTTAAAACGTTTTTATTTATTGTTTAAATGTGTTTTTTTTAAAGGTGCAATTTTTATAATTAAAAATGTAGATATTTTTGTCAATCTGCTTTATGGATTTTAAACCATAAAGAGATTAGGGTTCTTGGTTGTATAAACATTTAATAATAATTAAAGATTATGTACATTTTAATTTTAATTGTAAATTATTTGTTAGCTTCAAGTGGAAGTATACTTTCAATATAGCTCTTGTGGATTTTATCCAGTCTTGTATAACAGAAAGAAGCATAATTTTATGCAATATTTATTACAATATATTTTGTTTTTATGAAACTTTCATAATTTTGCATTCTTACAGCAACAAAAGAAAGAATGGAAGAGAGAATCTTCTTTACGAAAATCAGTACCCTATTCTTATTTCTTTCAATATTAGCACTTGTATTCAAAATTACAAGACTGGCACTTTATAATATTGGGTCCCCCTCAGTGGTGGGTTCCGGATTCCGTTCCAACTGGTATGGTTGGAACGGCACCGGCATCACCCACATGCACGTCATGGCGCACGCATGTGTTGTAGTGTCAAATGACGCTTCCGCAAGCCTCTGCGACACTCTAGCCGCTCAGCGGAGAGTCGTGCAGGTGCTGTATGCGCCATGCACATGCGTGGAAGCACTGACAGCTTTAAAACACGGTAAGTAGTGTGGGCAGGCGGGTGGGCCTTCCAGAGGACCGTACTGGAACAGGACCCGGTGCTCCGGGCAGGATCTGGTATGCCCGTACTGGGGCTTACCGCCTGCAACCCACTACTGGTCCCCCTTTAAAAACATGTGCAACTTCCCCCCTACATACAGTTTTAAATACATTAATATTTGAATTTAAATTATTGGAAATTTTTATGTAGCGACTTTTGACTTTTATCTGTGCAGTAGAATAAATATAAAGAAAGTTGCAATCTCAGCCTTTTGCTTTACATTTCTAAATATTTGAAGTCATTTCTATAACAACAAGATTGTTCTAGTCATCAAAACTTAAAATGAAAAGAGTTTTTCCCCCTGATTTGAGCAAAAGAATCCAGAAGCGACAATGCACTACTATTAAATCATTGCTTTTTGTTCCATGCCTGGACTTAAAAAAATGTAGACCAAATAAACAGATTTGATGCCCCGTTGCCCTTTAAAACCATTTAAATGTGGAACAATTGGATATCATAAAAGATTTAGATCTAGAACACCCAATTGACATATAAAAATAAATCACATTTAGTGCTTTGTGCTTTGGCATGGGTCACGCATAACACAAAGCACTTATTCTTCCGAGTAGGAAAGATTAAGCATATTGTATGAACTAACCATTCTTATTAGTAAACTATGATAGCTTGGTATAAGCCTATATCTTTGTTTCCTCTGAAATCAAGTCCTCTCTCTATTTCTCTCATTCTGTCATTTCACTTAAAACAATTGGATATTTTTTTCATCAATGGATAATTCCAGTTATTTTTAGTTAAAAATCCTATCTGATCCAGGATACAATTAAATTCTCTATCCTGTCACTTTCCTTTATAGAATGATTTTATTGAAGATTTTAACAAACTTAGTAAAAAATAATACAAACTAAACTAAAAGAAAGAAAAATGTGAGAAAGAAAAAGACAATAAAAACCAAATAAAGAAGTGGCTTCCAACCTTTAGCACACTACGCATTAGCTAATATTGTAACTATCCACACTTTTTTAAAATTACAAGTAAATTAAACATCTTCTGCCTATAGCCTAATTTTTATATATACACAATTCAGATATCATCTGTTTTTTTAATCTAGTTCAGCAAAAAAAATCCATTAAAATTATCAGAAGTATCAAACAGTTTATCTCTGGTCAAATAATCCACGTTTATATTCCTCCTTTTTGCTCTGCTCAGTATCCATCTTTCCTATTTCATTTTGGGATCTGATCTTTTATCATTCTGGCATTTAAAAGGAGTGTTCAAAACTTTCATCAGTCGACTTCAAATTTCCATTAAAAAGGCATCATCCTTACTTTCCTGTTGTAACTGTTATACATCCAGATTCTTTTCTTACGGTAATTTGTCTTTTGTATTCCCATTTTGATAATCTCCGTTTTGTTATTTTCTATGTCTTCAAACTCTATAAAGTATGTGTCAGTTAAAAAAAAATTAAATCTGTATTTTGTCTAAGATATTAATTATTAATATTTTAAGTTGTGTTTAAAACAACTAAGATAAGTTATAACTGGATTAGTCATTTTTGCTTGGTTCTTTAGTTCCCTCTAGTGTCCATTTGCAATTTTCATCAAGCCTCTGTTCTATTTGAGTCATTCAGTATATATTATTTAATTATATACTAGTTTTTCAAATCTTTCAACAACAAAAAACTAATATTACAAATCTTTCTAGTCTCCCAAACCATTCAAAACTTTGTTAAGTGTTTTGGGCTTTTTGCCAATTGTATATTATTTTAAATTGTTGTCTCTGTTTTAAATTTCTTAAATCCAAAGATGGTAAAACTAACCAGGTGTCTAATTAAGATTACTATTTTGAAGGTCCATAATGCTCACTAAGAGATGAAATTAAACATTTCTGAATGTGATCAGAAAATGAGGCTGGCTTAGTGTCCTTATAAAAGGAGTTGAGACAAAAGATGTTTTCTTCCTTGTTTCGTGGTTCTCAAATCTTAAGGAGATGGCTGTTTTACAGTCTCCACAGAATATTTACAACCAGTCTGCCCTTCTCCGGGGAGAATCGAAGGACTGGTGTACTCACCAGCCTTTTATCTTCACAGCGGTTATCATCTCCACTTGTTCACATAGATGTCTTCAATCAGACATGACTTACACCAGAGTACCCCATTTTGTCACTTCCAACATTGCTTCTGTTTACTGCATTTATTTGGAATGGATGTGAGATTTTCTTTTCTTTTGCCTTTTACAGATATTAAATAAGCGTGTTATTTGGCTACTATGATTGTCCAAATAGCAAGTTATTTCTGCTTTCTGAATTATATTTATTTATTTGAATAACTATGCATAAAACATCAAGGAATACAGTTAACATCATTTTCAAGATTCTTGGTGGTAGAATACAGCCCTATCCACATACTAATATATTTCTGTAAATTCTATGCAGGCATTCAAGTCAGTGACGTGCAGTCAGGTGAGGCAAGTGAGGCACAGCCTAACCTCTCATCATCAGGGCAGCGAGTCATTCGATGGGAAACTTGCCTTTTGGGAGGAATGACCCAGCTTGGCTCCCGCTTTCGATCTGCCACCCAACGACCGAATGGAGAAGCAAAGAGGCAGGAGAGACAAAGCAGGAGCCAAGCCGAGTCATTCCTTCCAAGAGGCAAGTTTCCTATCGAATGACTCGAGGCTCCAGTCCAGCCTGCGGTGCTTGCAGCCCCCGCCAGCTCCTCCAGGGACTCCCAAGCTCGGCACCAGAGAGCTGCCGCGAGAGAGGCCGGCCAGGTTGCCCTGGCGGCGGCAGAGGTTCCCTTTGTTCTTTTGGGTGCGGGAAGCGGGGGGGGCGAGAGGCTTCCTCCGCTCTGTCCGCTCACCATCTGCGCTGCCCTCGCCCAACAAGCGTGCCCCGGATTCCGCGCAGCTCTGGCAGGCGGTGCCGTGGCCGAATCGCAGGGTGGAAGGCAGCAGGTCACAACTGAGCATGCCTGACTGTGGAATTCTGGGAGTTGAAGTCCACAAGTCTAAAAAAATTGCTGCCTCACCAGCTATAAACCTCACCGCATGTCACTGATTCAAGTATATATTAGTCAAGGCAGGGGTCTACAATCTTGTTCACCGAACATCTATTTTCCTATTTATCTTGAGTTTATATATAATGAATTCAAAGTTCCAAACAGGTTTGAACAATGCCACTTCTTTCTTTTATTCCCTACACTAATTTTTCATAAGCTATGTAAGAAGAATCACAGAGCTGTCCATGGGAAGGTACTTTCTGTGTATTCACTAAGTCTTGTTTAAATTCCTAAAAAGAGCTATACTTTGTGAAATGCAATGTAATCTCTTGTATCTACACATTGTCAGAGCTAGCAACTAAGCTCTTTTAATATATTGACAGTAGGAACTTTTTTAAAAACAGCATACAAGGCATAGGATTGTACTGCAAGTATGAAAATTCATAGTAAAATATGGATTTTATTGTAACAATATTGCCCTACTAATATAGATTCAGATATTCCCTTATTTTGTAAGTAAAATTGCAGGCAACCCATCTGGCTTCTAATCTATTTTTTGAATGAGACCAAGTTCATTTTCATTCCAGCAACACTGTTCACTGAACATGAGTTCACTAAATATGTATCTGGCTGTCCCTAGGATGGAGTACAACAATAATTTTCACGCTCTTCCAGAGACATAAATTATTGTTTTGGGATGGGTTCCATTTTCACCAAATAAATCTGAAACCTGAGAATGCTTCTTGGACTAGATAGCCTCATGGATGCTGATTGTAGCTTTAAACAAGTGAGCTCTTTATATGTAACATAGTCGTTGATATTCTAGCTATAACTTTCCTTTGTAAAACAGTTTTCTAGTAAGATAGCTTCTGTGTAGTATCTGTGCCCATGTTGTATAGCTGTGGCATTATTATTATCCTTTTTATCTTCTTTAGTACCCCCTCTTATTGGGACGATGATGATGATGATGCTTTGCATTGCACTGAGAGCTTCTGCTCTGGAGACAAATTCCTTGTATGTCACACTTGGCCAAATAAAGTCTTGTCTTGTCTTCCATTCAATTCTATTCCATCCCATTCTCTAACTGTTGGAGGTGTGAATCCAATAGTACTGATTCTTCAATACTTCATGACCTAGTGACTGTAAGGGGACAGATTGGTATTAATACAGAGCTAAGAATTTCTCTGAGCCCCTTTTTGTCTGTCATTCTGCTCTTTTGTTTCACAAGATCGATGAGTCCACTACTTCCTGCTTTTCTTCCCAGAAATACAGTTACACACAGAGCACATGCTCTTGGACTCTTCTTCTGGAAACTCATTATGTAATTACCTCAAGTGCTAGACTCTTCCTATTCTGATTATCCATTGCTTGTAAATAAATCACCTTCTGTTACAGTTATAAAAGTTTCAGATTCCTGCTCCCAGTAATGTTCATGTACACACTTAGAAATTTCAGTTTCCATAGTTAGGAGGCATAAGACTTTTCTTTCCCCATAAGCCTAAGCCATTTATCTCTACTAGCACTGTTACATACTAGCTTCAACTATAGTGGTTTCCACCAAGGTCCTCTGTTACGGCGGGAACAGAGGTTTAATCTCATTGGTCGAAGGGTCTGACAGCTCCCTATAAAAGGGCTGCTGTCAGACTCAACCTTCACTGGATTGTTCTCACTTGTTGCATTTAATAAAGAGCTGTTGTTACCGTTAGCCTGTGTGTGCCTATCCATTACCCTGTCTAACAAGCACTATGTATGCTAGGTTTTTTTCCAGCCCTATCATCTGCCTGTCTCCTCCTTTTGATACATTTTTTTCTGCAGGCTTCCACTAAAGTACTGGAATGGTAAACATAGCCCTCAACTTTATTTGTGGAAGAAAAGAGGTTGTATTATTCATATACTATTTAAAATGCATTCTGAAATGGCCTCCGCTATTATGTTAGAGAAGTGGGGATATTTTATACTATTCCACTTAATCACATTCTTAAATCTGTATTTATTTTTACGTACTATAGCCTATTTTCCCTTTATTGCAGTGTACAAAAATAATGAGGGATACCAAATAAGGAGGGACCTTATGGCTTTAGATAGTTTCTCAATTTTTCACAGAATATTTTGTCAATTTCTCCCTATTCCTAGTGAAATAAGCAATCTAATTGCTCAACTGTTAATAGTTTCAATTATTTCAGGCTCATGAGATACATAGTGATGGCAGGATCTGCAATCCTCTCTCTGACATTATTTCTGCTTTAGTATTTTTCCATATCTTCATTTATTTCTTATCGCTGATAACCTGGCATTGCCTGGGTATTTATTTATAGAGGGAAAATGTCCAAACGTAATTTCTAATGTTGGATTTTCCCCTTACCAGAGGGACTCCCCTTGTGGAGTACTGTGAAGCCGTTTCCATGGCAACTCCACTGCACTGTACAGTAGAAGCCATTTTATGGCAGTACAGTAGAAGTCATTTTAAGGCACAACAGGTTGTATCTTAACAGAATACACACCCCATCGGGTTTTAGTGGGGGGTGTTACCCCCACAGTATTTGTTTACAGAGAGTAAGTCGTCTGTGTACCAAGTTTGGTTGAAATTGCTCAAGGTGTTCCAGAGTTATGCTGGAACACACACACACACAACCGTATGTATATAATTTATGTGTGTGTGTGTGTGTGTGTGTATTATTTTAATTCAATAGTGAATAAATGCCATAAATGAGGCAATAATCAGCTGTCCTAAGTGTAGGAGAAACTGCTCCCCATTATTAGAGAGATAAAACTTGATCGATATAGGAGAGAAATGAGATAGACATCAAGTTACATTTAAGGAGTAATGCTCCTTACCAATGTTCCCTCTAATTTTTTTTCAATGTGAGCAGAAAAGTATAGTGTTTGAGCAGCACATTTTCATGCCTGAGCACCTGAATTTTTTTCACAGATGTCACCTAAGACAACAACGAAATCAGTATTATTTGAATCTCAAAAGTTATGTTTCTTCAAGGTACCCGCTTAATTAAAAGTGTTATATAATATCGGTATCACTTAACAACGCTCCTGCTTAGCAACCAAAATGTTGGCTCAGAAACTCTGGCATTTGAAGTGTGCAAGTCTTAAAGCTGTCAAGTTACAAGACCCTTGCTCCCCTAACCCTTTAGAAAAAAAACGCAAAGGTCTTCAAACCTGACAGCTTTAAGACTTGTGGATTTCAACTCCCAGAATTCCTCCTCCAGTCATGTTGGCTCAGGAACTCTGGCATTGAAGCATGCAAGTCTTAAAGCTGTCAAGTTACAAGATCCTTGCACACCTAACCCTTTACGGAAAAAAAACCCAGGGATCTTCAAACCTGACAGCTTTAAGACTTGTGTACTTCAACTCCCAGAATTCCTCCTCCAGTCATGTTGGCTCAGAAACTCTGGCATTTGAAGTGTGCAAGTCTTAAAGCTGTCAAGTTACAAGACCCTTGCTCCCCTAACCCTTTAGAAAAAAACGCAAAGGTCTTCAAACCTGACAGCTTTAAGACTTGTGGACTTCAACTCCCAGAATTCCTCCTCCAGTCATGTTGCAGTGACGTCATCTGCGTGGATCTGCTCCCTCTTTGGTTTCTTCATCGTAGGCAGGGCTGCTGCTGAAGATGCCGACGAGCTGCCACCAGAATAACTGCTGCTACCTCCTCCTCCTCCAACAGCACCACCACATTTGCACCTGAGCTCAGCGCCACGTTATCCCTGCCCCCTCCTCCTCCACCATGCTTTTGAGGAGCCATGAGGCTTTTTTCCCCCCTGCTCCCCCCCGCCTTCCTACTGGCTCCCGCAGCCTCATGGCTCCTCAAAAGCACGGCGGAGGAGGAGGGGGCAGGGGTAACGCGGCGCTGAGCTCAGGTGCTCCGAACGGAGGGGAGGCGCTGCTGCCACGCGCGGGGATGCCGGCTGGAGCTTTGGCGGCTTCACCTCAGCCGCAGCGCCGGGCGGCAAATCCGGCAGTGCTGTTAGAGGAGGAGGACGAGGTGGCAGCAGTTATTCTGGTGGCAGTGGGGGCTTTGGGGCATCACAACTACCCTCAGTCGCCCCGTGCTCATCAAAGCAAGTCCGGGGAAGTCCTTTGCGGGTGGCCCGTTCTAGCTGCCTGCAAAGGACCTCCCCAGCTTCCAGAGCCTGTGGCAATAGAAATCACTGCATGGCAGTTGAAAACTGCTGCGCGGTGTTTTCTTGCCATGTGTGCAGCCGCGCAGCCCCGCACCTTAGAGGGAACATTGCTCCTCACCCCTCACCCCCTTTTTTGTAATATAAATAATGTGCTAAATATTTTCTTCCCAAAATTTACACCCAAGGGCCAGGCATCTCAGTTTCAGACAGTTCCTTGGAACTAATAGAATTGATGACTCTTCCACATACCAGGTATTTTACTTTGCAGCCACTATTTTCTATTCTCCACAGGACATAGGGGTGAGTACATGGTACACTAAATGTTCATGTGGCTTAACAAAAAAGGGATCCTCCCAGTGCCCTGCTTGCATCTGACTCCTGAATTGAGTTTGGAAACCATGCGTGACCCATTTCACCACTCCTAGGGAGAAGCAATTGGGACAGGCAGGTAGTGAGTCAGATATATTTACTGCCAAGCAATATGGCTAAGTGTGTCATTTGAAAAAGGCCAGGTATCACTATTGTACATTAGCATTAATAAAGCCATGTTTTATATTTTGGATTATGTTTTTTTAATACCTATGTGTTCATCTGAACAGAAAGATGAACTACAAATAATTATTAAAAATAACAGCTGGCTAAAGATTGAGTGATTATTGGAGAAGTCAAAGTTTGAGGGCCACCCAGCGCAGGAAAAAACCCATCAGAGGATATTTTGGCAAAGGTTCCCAATGGTAAAAAAAAAAAATCACTTTCTGTAGTACTTGGATGAAACTACATTATTGTTATCTCTCAAGTTTTTCCAAAAAGAGAAATAATGGATAATTCTAATAGCCTAAAACATACTAATATTGAACTATTACAGAATCAAACCATTGTTTTATTTTCTTCTAATTTTTTTTCAATAGAACTTCTTAGGCAAGCTTAATATTAAAAGGCATGCTATGATTTTTATGGTACCTTCAGCTATGGATATTAGGTATTTCTGTACAAAGCCACTAGGTGTCATGATTTTATTTAGCTCAATCCACATTGTTAAGTTCTAACCAGCAACTCTGGACAATTAACAGTTCACTTAAATTCAGTAAAATAAATTATAAATATACAACACTTCTATCAGGGTTTTTCTTAATTTTTTCCCCTTTCTTTGCTCATATAACATTATCACATTTATTAATATAATTGGCAGGCTTATACAACACACAGAGCTAAAACAACAAAGGATTTCATTTAATATTTAAGCTGCTATAAAGCAGGCCATATCTTACTCAAATGCAATATGTTATATAAATACCTTCTTGAAAGTAAGATAGATAGACAAACAGACAGACAGACAGACAGACAGACAGACAGACAGACAGAACGAACGAACGAACGAACGAACGACTGACCGACCCACCGATCGAAAGTCAGATAGACAGATTGATTGATCGATAGATGGTTGGGTTCCTACCAGTTTGGACTGGTTCAGCTGAACCGGTAGTGGTTTGGCAGCCTGGGTCGCTGGAACCAGCAGCAACCTACCCTGCTACGCCCCCGAATCGGTTCTCCCTGGATGGTTGGATGGACGGATGGACGGATGGATGGATGGATGGACGGACGGACGGACGGACGGACGGACAGACAGACAGACAGACAGACAGACAGACAGACAGATTCATTTATGACATTTTTATTCTACTCATCAGTTTAAAAAAATCCTGAAACAACATTTTCAATGAATTAGGAAAAGGATTATCCAAAAATTGTTCTTGTCTTCATGCTTTCCAGCTATTTTTTTCAGGACGTATTAAGTTAAAACATTAAATGGATATGTGCATGACATTATTTTACCCTCCATGTACTGGATTTTAATTAATCAATGAGACTTATGATGCTATCAGAATTCAAAATGCTCATCACTGGGAGATAAATTGGTGGGATCCAGTGGAGTGCATGAAAGTAAAAATAAAAATGAATAAATGATGTGGGATAGAACTGAAGTTCAGAATGCTAGAAGGAGTATTTTAAAGATTTGAGGGTGTGAAGAATAGAATTGAAATAAATGCGGTAAATACTAGTGTCCAAGAATAGACTGATGGAAATACTCATAAATACTATGAGCATGTGGGGAAAGGCTGTAGGGAAGATGGTGTAAGTGATCTTTAAGCATTAAAATATGGATGTGGCTTGCTTATTGGAATGGTTGTTGAACTTGTTTAACAGGTTTTGTGAAGGCTGCATTTCTGCCCAGAACTGTGATTGAAAGGATACAAGACATGACAAAGAGCAAAATGTGGAAGTTTATACCAAGCAGACAGCGTGCAATCTACTCAGTCTCTTGGCAGACACTAAGAAATGTATTCAAATTTGAAAGAAAGCTAATTGTGTGTTCATTGATTCAGAAAAAAAGATGTGACAAAATGAATAATTTTGAATTATAGAATGTTTTATATGAATTTGGAATTGAAGATTGATGAATGTGGTAAAATGGTGTAGGATGAAAACCAAGCATATATAAGGGTAAATGGAAGGAAGGCAATCTGGTATGATGTGCCCTTTTTTGTTAAATGATTGGTGTATAAGGAATATTTGCTGTGACATTAGATGTATGTTGATTGGGAAATAAATAAATATGAATTTTGTATGCAGTTCATACTATGTTGTTGGCTGAGAAGCAGAATATTTGTTATAAATGTTAGAGAGATTGTATTTTCTTTATCAAATTTGGACACCGCCAATGTCACTAGGTAAGTGATTCTGGGTAATCACAAACCATAATATATATATATTTAAGAAACAGAATTAAAATGTGAAATAAAATAAGAACAAAGTTTAACAGGCAAGTTAAAAGACAGAGGGAGCAACCTCAACCCCAGGTTGGCCACTCTTGTCCCATGTGCCACTCTTCAGTGCCATGCCAGTGGACAAAGCCACATCTTCATGCTCTTCCAAAAGACCTAACAGTGGGGGGGGGACTTCACCTCTGGGGGCAAAATATTCCATAGGGCAGGAGCAACATCAGAGAAGGCTCTTTTCCTAGACCCTGCCAGACAAAATTATTTAATTGACAGGGTCCATAAGATACCTTCTCTCCCTGACTGGTGGGACAGGTCAATGTAATTGGGACAAAACAGTTCCTCAAGTAACCTAGTCCCATGCCATGTAGGGTTTTAAAGATAATACCCAACATCCTGAATTTGACACAGAGGCAAACTGAGACCCAATGCAACTCACAGAGCAGAGATGTTTACATGCGTAGTCCTCAGAGCACCCAAACCTGCTTGTGCGGCCACATTGTCACCAGCTGCAGCTTCTGGATACTCTTCAAGGATAGCCCCATTGCACAATCAATATGGGTGATGACAGGGCATGGGTGACTGAGAGACGGGCCTCTTGATCCAGGAAGGGGAACAATTGGCATTGAACAAAAAATTGGGTTCTAAGACCTCACATGCGTTCCAACTATCAACAGTTTAGACCCAGCAAAAGAAATGTATCCTCATTTGTCCTGTATTCTTGAATAAGGCCTTGCTCAGCATTGAATATGTTCTTCATGTTGCCCTGTGTTTTGGACCCAACTATATATTTTCTCATGGTTGGCTTTGTTTTGGCCAAATTGTATTACTTAACCTAGCATATAAAATATAGGAAGTAAGGTATAGCAGCCTTGGACTCTGGAATGCCAAGCGGCTTTCGAAAAGCTTAAACGGCTTTTTGTGGCGGAGCCAACTCTTAAACACCCGAACCCGGAGAAACTGTTTGTAATACAAGCCGATGCTACTGATGTGGCGGTAGGGGCTGTTCTGTCCTGCTCCAAAGAAATGCAATAGGGACGGTGCAACCCTGCCTCTATACTTCCTGGAAATTGACTGACAGTGAAAGACGTGAGCAGTGTGGGAAAAGGAAGGGTATGCTGTTCAAAGGCATTGCTGACTTGGATGCAGTTCCTAGAAGGCAGTAAGATTCCCTTTGAAGTGTGGACTGATCCATTTTCAACTGCTGTTCACATGGAACCCTTTTCCACTTCGCCCTTCAAAGTTCTCATTTGAATATTTGCTACCACCACCAAGATCTGAGCCTGGCGGCTCCACCCACGCCCGCACCCAGGGCTTCAAGGCTCACCCTCCTACTTGTTGCCAATCTTGATAAACCAAATATTGATGTAAATATTATCTAATTTGCTTTGTTTTTGTTTTTCTAGGTTTCATTCCTTAAAATCCTAATATTGCAAGTATTAAAACTTTTAAAAGCCTGGGAAAAGAGGTTTTGACAACTCCTCAAAATATTTAATTATACAGACCATGCTAGTCTCTTGTGGAGAGCAATGTTATTCTCATAGAGAATTCCCACAATATTTAATAAACCAAAAGAACATACTAATATATGAAGTTTTGTGAATGTTCTGTTTTCAGTTTCAGAAAAAAAAACATCTAAATATCAACAGTCCCTAAATAAAGATTATCTGGCTTCCACAATGTTCATTTAACAAGCCTTACATTAATTGAAAAAATGTTATAAAGTTACCTTTCAATTTTCATAGTATAAATGTAGACAAATACAATTAGTTACTTTCATAGAAAAAATATTATTTTCATTACATATGACCAGATGGGATAATGCTATTGCCATTCCACGCACAATAGTATGTTATACATATTCAATGTAAGAATACTTTTTTTTAAAAAAGGTGGTTGGTGAATGATGAAATCTGGTTAGGGGAGCGTATCATCCTTACCAGCAGTTTCTTTTTCTAACATGTTTATGACTCTTCTACATATATACATATGCCTTCTCGCATCCACTTTTCTTTTCCTGAGTACTTCACAAATATTTTCAATGAACGAAGAACAATTTAATGGTTAAAAATAACAGCTAGTCCTTGAATTATGACTATAGTTGAGCAGTTGTATTTTATGAAGTTTTTTTATGGCAGTCTTTAAGCAAACACTGCAGTTGTTAAGCAAACCCATCATTCACTATCGTGTGGTTTTGCCGAAAACCAGAAGTAGGTGCTAATTTTGGGCCATCTCCACTTCTCTCATACATATTTTTGTATATTTACCCTCACAGGCATCCAGGCTGGCTTTGCAGCTGCCTTTGACAACTGAGCCACACCCTGGAGTTTTCAAGGACATGCAGGTGTCCAGAGGCACCTTCACCCCACCAAGACCCTTAGCTTACAAAAATAAATACTGAGTGGGAAAGGGAGGAAAGGTGATAAGCAAAGAGCATACAGATGAGGAAATGAAGGTGATCTCTGGAGACTGACACCTATCATAAGCAGGCAAGGGGGGATTATCATTCAACTGCCAGAATCATAAATTATGGCGAGCAGCATATCTTGATGGGAGTCCTACCTTGAGTTTGGAGCTTTGCCAAGAGCTCTGTAACAACTGGAAAAAGAGCAACCATACTGAGACTGTATCTCATCCTAACTAATGTAAGAACATTTGGAGAAAGACAACAGTTGTATATAGACTTTGAGACTTGTTTGAACTGAATGTAGAAATACTGAGTATAAAGGACTGACATTGAAAACATGTTGATGTGGTAACATCACCTTGCCAAACCTAAAAGGGTGGAGCTGACCTAGAGCAATAGCCTTTTGTTAGGGAAGTTGTGTGCTGCAATAAAGCTATGCTTTGGTGCGTCCAGTCCTTGGAAAGCAAAGGACCTTTACACAACACAGTCCCCTTGTTAATCTTAGAAAAAAGTAAATTAAATGAAAGAAAGTTCCAATTGTGTGAGTAAGACTGTGAGAAAGAGGAGGAGAGAGGGAATGTGTGTGCATGAGAACAGGTTTATGAGAAAAGAAGGGAAGTGTGTTGTCAATTCTTTGCTTCTGGTTTAGGGGATAGGTAAATGGTACTCATTCATTAGTCTTAAATCCAGGACCCTTTGAATACTTGCTTTCCCCCCCTTGCTTCTAATTCCTAATCTAGCCACTTTGTAGACCCAGTTATGTAATGGCTAGGAGAAAGTTCCCTTCCTTGATTTTCATGGTATTATTTCCAATTATAGCTATATATGAATTTAATACAAAGTTTACATATTGTTTTAGTTGTTTTTTTATTAGATTTCTTTTTTAAATATTGGACATACTTGGAGATTAGACTAGATATCTTGTTTATGAAACTGAAAAAACAAAATTATTCAAAACCAGAGGTTCTAAATACGTAACTAAATAGAATGCAAGGAAGCAGGACAAACAAGTCAGATTGTGATAATTGAACTTAATTGATGCTTTTAGATGATGCAGCATTACAATTAGTTTACATATCATACTAAAGAATTAGGTGTACTTCCTTTTCTTTGAAAATATACCTTTCAAATATATTTTAACAATGTTTTTCCAAGTTCTAGCTGAACAAAATTGAAATTAGCTTTCAAAATAAAAGTAAATTTGTAACTTCAATGATTGATCTATAATATTTTGTGATTTAAATAAAAAAAATAAACCATACAAACAAACAATTCTGCCTGTTGATTATGCACCGCCATTGTCTTAGCGACCACATAGACAGATTTTCTCCAGGATAATCTGTCCTTCAGATCTTTCAATAGTGCACTATATCTGAATCCATCCATTTTGCTAATGGGCTTTTCTTTCTCCTTCCACCTTTCTCAGTTTCATACTTCTCAAGGGAGCCAAAATTTGATAATTTGAATCTAGTCATTTGTGCCTGGAGAGAGAACATTGATTTGTTCTACATGAATTTGTTCTTTTCTTGTTTAGCCATGTGCAATGGGTTGGATTGAAATACCTTCAAGTCCCTTCCATCTCTGTTATTCCGTTATTCTGAGGAATCTTCTCCAACATCAAAGTTGAAAGAATCAATACTGTTCGTATCCTGCTTCTTCAAGTCCATATTTCGTTTCCAGAAAATTGTCAATACTGTTGCCTACATGACACTGATTTTTGTAGATATAGACATCACAGCACGACTGAGGGGAAGAATGCTGTTTAGAAAACTAAAATGTCCCAAACTCTTTTAGTGACATGATGCAAATATAGTGCAATATGACTAGTGATACACATAGCAACTCTCTGAATATATTTTAATTTTGCCTATGATATCAATGAATCATAACTCACAATCTCTTTATCTTATAGTAGAAGTAATGTAATACCTAGTATCTGCTGATACTAAATAAACGTCATTAAATTCAAAAAGTAAAGTAGCACAAGTCATCATTTAAATAGAAAGCTACTTTGGTGAGGATTAGTGACATATCCAACAATAAATGGAATATTTTAAAAATAATAACGGATGCACTATTCATTGTATTCCTATAAGAAAATTGTTGTGAGTGATATGCCTATATATTATATATTATTGTGATTAAAGTACAGATAAAGCTCATTGCATCAGCCAATATGATACGAGACATCGTCTTATATTTATAGTGTTCCAAATCCAAAGACAAATCTCTGTAGATAACACAAAATGGCTGTGATTGCTATCCACAATAATAGATTGGTGGAAATGAGGAAGACAATTGCACTCCATTGAGATTGAAAGTATTATTTAAATTTGTGTGCCTTTGAGTTAAGTTTTTGATTCTTGGTAACTGCCTGGACTAGTCCCTGAAATTCTATTATTTAAAGAGACTGCAAGTACCTCACATTTTATAAAGTGGGATTAGACAAAGCACAATGAATAACACCTATAATTGTAAAAAGTGTATTAGAATGTTTGATGAAAAGAAATAATAGAATTCCATTTTAAAAACCTCTTCAAAAGGGCCATATTTAGTTTTATTATATGTGGGAAAAACAATAGGAAGAGATATACAATAATACAATAGTAGAGTTGGAAGGGACCTTGGAGGTCTTCTAGTCCAACCCCCTGCCTAGGCAGGAAACCCTATACCGTTTCAGACAAATAGCTATCCAACATCTTCTTAAAGACTTCCAGTGTTGGGGCATTCACAACTTCTGGAGGCAAGCTGTTCCACTGATTAATTGTTCTCACTGTCAGGAAATTTTTCCTCAGTTCTAAGTTGCTTCTCTCCTTGATTAGTTTCCACCCATTGCTTCTTGTTCTACCCTCAGGTGCTTTGGAGAATAGTTTGACTCCCTCTTCTTTGTGGCAACCTCTGAGATATTGGAACAATGCTATCATGTCTCCCCTAGTCCTTCTTTCTCTTAAGCTAAACATACCCAGTTCCTGCAACCGTTCTTCATATGTTTTAGTCTCCAGTCCCCTAATCATCTTTGTTGCTCTTCTCTGCACTCTTTCTAGAGTCTCCACATCTTTTTTACATCGTGGCGACCAGAATGCAGTATTCCAAGTGTGGCCTTACCAAGGCATTATAAAGTGGTATTAACACTTCACGTGATCTTGATTCTATCCCTCTGTTGATGCAGCCTAGAACTGTGTTGGCTTTTTTGGCAGCTGCTGCACACTGCTGGCTCATATTTAAATGGTTGTCCACTAGGACTCCAAGATCCCTTTCACAGTTACTACTACTGAGCAAGGTATCACCTATACTGTACCTGTGCATTCCGTTTTTGTTGCCTAAATGTAGAACCTTACTCTTTTCACCATTGAATTTCATTTTATTAGATAGTGCCCAATGTTCAAGTTTGTCAAGATCCTTCTGTATTTTAAGCCTGTCTTCTGGAGTGTTGGCTATTCCTGCCAGCTTGGTATCATCTGCAAATTTGATGAGTTCCCCATTTATTTCCTCATCCAAATCATTGATGAAGATGTTGAAGAGTACTGGGCCTAAAACAGAGCCTTGGGGTACTCCACTGCATACTTCCCTCCATGTAGATGCAGTTCCATTGAGAACTACAAGTTGAGTGCGGTTGGTCAGCCAGTTACGAATCCATCTGGTGGTGATGCTGTCTAACCCACATTCTTCTACTTTATCTAGTAGTAGGTTATGGTCTACCTTATCAAAAGCCTTACTGAAGTCCAAGTAAACTATATCTACGGCATTCCTCTGGTCCACTAATTTTGTCACATTATCAAAGAATGCAATAAGATTAGTCTGGCATGATCTGTTTTTGACAAATCCATGTTGGCTTTTGGCTATTACTTTGTTTGCTTCTAGGTGTTCGCAAATTCGTTGCTTGATTATTTTTTCCAGAATCTTTCCTGGTATTGAGGTTAGGCTGATAGGTCTGTAGTTTCCTGGATCTAATTTTTTCCCTTTTTTGAAGATGGGAACCACATCAGCTCTTTTCCAGTCCTCTGGTAGTTCCCCGGTGTTCCAGGATCTCTGAAAGATATAATTCAGTGGTTCTGAGATCTCGTCTGCTAGTTCCTTCAGAACTCTGGGGTGTAATCCATCCGGTCCTGGTGATTTGAACTCGTCTAGGGTAGACAGGTGCTCACTTACCATTTTCTTCCCTATTTCAATTTGTGTTCCTAATTTTGTGGTGCTGCTTTTGATAGGTTGGACTGTTTTATCCCTTTGTGTAAAGACAGATGCAAAACATGAGTTAAATAGTTCTGCTTTCTCCCTGTTGCTTGTCACCTTCTTGCCACTTTCTCCTAGCAATGGACCAATTGTTTCCTTAACTTTTTTCTTGTTTTTAACATGTTGGAAGAAGCTTTTTTTGTTAATTTTTACTTTTGTGGCAAGCCTTTCTTCATTGTGAGCCTTAGCTTTCCTCACTTCATCTTTACAGGCTCGGGCTATTTGCTGATATTCTGCCTTAGTTATGTCCCCCTCCTTCCACTTTTTATACTTACTTTTTTTGTCTTTCAGTTTGTCAGATAGTTGTTTATGCAGCCATAAACGATATAAGGAAAGGCTATTCTAAATCTACAACAGAAAAAAAATGTGATTGCAGGCTTATCAAATATTCACTTTTCCCCAAAAAATAAGTGCATCTCCTGTTACAAACATTTTGCTCATCCCTGTTTTATCATAATTAATCTTCAAGCCCGCTACTTCTCCATATTCTTCTATTATTTCGACTAGTTTTGGCCCCGTTTCTATTGGATCTTCCATAATAAACACCAAATCATCTGTGAATGTTTGTAATTTATATTTAAATATAAATACTAAATATTAAATATTAGTAAAATATTTTATCAAGATCAAACCAATCTTCAAATGATGTACGATCCAGACAGGCTAATTTTAGCTATATCTTGTTTAGGCATAGGCATTTCTTTACCAGTTGTTTGGTCCATTTTGTGAGATCAATGCAAACTAGACCAATCCCAATGTCTGTTTGAGAAGCGGAACCAGTTTATTTCTGACCCTAGAAAATGCTGCAAACCAGGTGTATCAAACTCGCGACCTGCAGGCCAGTTGTGTCATGTGCTGGCCACACCCACACCCAGTTTAGTGAAGGGAGGAAAAGTTGTGATATGTCACGTGATGATGCAAGTTTGACACCCCTGCTGTAGACAAACAATTTCTCTCTTGGTGGACATCCTTGTCTTGTGTCACCTTCTGGAGCTTAAGTCATTCATTAGTGCCTCTTTCTCCCCCACCACCAGGATTTCAGCATTATATTCCTATCTTAATATTGGTTAGAACTAATAATCTGCTGATTCACCCAAACACATCCCACAGCCATTGCAGCACCAGTCAACGTTGGCTAGAGGTATTCAGGAAACTAGCAGATGACAAAATTGCTAATATACTATTTTTTTACCTTCACAACTTACCTGGGCTCTTAAACATAGAAAAATGATAGCAGCTTGGAAGCCTTTGGAAAAGATAAAGTTTACTGTATTTGTTATAAATAAAAACTTTCCTTACATAACTTCTCATTGTAGCTCTTCTCAGCCACCAAATTCGTGCAAATACATATACTAGAAAGCATGAGAGGAGAGAGAATTGTAGTCCTCTTTTGTTTTCTTTTCCCTTTTTCTATGGGATAAAAGTGACACTGGAGCAGGAGACTGATTGGATTAATTTCTTTTCATGTAGTTTCAAACTGCTTTGTAGGGAATTAAAGTGTGAAAATGCTGGTGATGTGGCAGTGCTTGTAGTATTTTGGAAATTAAAACAACTAGGATTACACAAGAATTTAAAGGCATTTTGTCAGTGTTCTTTTTTTGTTCTTTTTTAATAGATCATTTCTGGAATGGAGAAAGAATGGGAGTTTGGTAGGAAAATAAAAAAAAGAGTTACAAAAAGGAGGCATTCTTGTCTACACATCCTGTACAATTCTGAATTTTGACCAGGCATGGTAGTTCAAGCATTAGCAGAACATATTTACTATATATTCTGTGGAATTTACATATTGACATCTTTTATATTCTTGTTTTTCACTCAATAAACAGCAAATCATTAATTCTTTGTCAGGTAGGACATGTTTTGGGTGGAGAATGACTATGAACTGGATAATGCCTGGAATATTATTATAATATCTAATTATTCTTTGTTTACACTATTGTATCACATATGAAATTGTTCAATATTTTACTGCATTTTTCAGGCATAGTGGTACTTTTAAAAATATAAACAAATTAATAAAGAAGCTTTCAATGGCAACTTATCCCATGTGATCATTCAATAACTGAGTTTTTACATGAGTTTTTATATGTCCAGAATTGGAAAATGTATTCCTCTCAATACCAATTGTAAGGAAACATGTAAGAGGTTGTGCATATATTTATGGTTTACTGTAAACTTCCAAAGCCATTCAGTGAATCTCAGCAAGGAAAGAATGCTAGATTGACTACAGATTCTTCCAGACAGGGGTACAAACCTAATAATGGGTGCCCACAATAAACCATATCTGATTGTGATTATTACTAAATTATTCCTGTATCCATGGTGTTCTACTCACTGATGAGGAAATAACATTTTAAGCAGAAATTGCCTCTATAGAAGCTGTAGCAAAGGGCTACATTGAATTTTAAGGAATGGTCTATGTTCTCACTGGAGGTTGGTTACGATAATGAACCTAATTTTTATAACTGTATTATAAGGGACACTTAGTTTGATATTTTTTCCCAGGGCCTCCTATAAATTTACTGTGGTAGGATGATGGCTTGGGACCAACATAAAGAGTAGTATTTAAATCAGCCTAAGGACCTTGAAAGGCAAATGAGGCTTTTTTTCACATAAATGCTAGCAATTTTCTCTCTGTGTCTATTTGTGTTTAAAAAGGGATGTATTTTTTAGGTGTAATACTCAGGAACAGGATGATATTCTGAGTAATTGGCAGTTAAGTGAGTACCGATTGGCTCATGGTTCTCTGTGCTCAGTTACAGGCCTGAAAAGGCAAGTACTAACTAGCTTTAATTTTTAGTGTGCCCTGTATACTTAAAAAGGGTAAACAGTCCCATGCTCTAAGTCTCTCAGTGTCCACAATCAAACCAACCTGGATCAGCCTGGCTTGAAATGGAATCAGAGAACTTGGAAGACAGGAAGGCTGGTTCTTGAGTACCATAATATGATCTAGCACTGCTTGTCCTACTATGATTGACAGGACAAACTGAGCAAGTCAACCTGATGAATAAAAACATACATGCAGTTTCTTATTCCCCACTTTGGTTAAAAAGCACACCTTAGGCTAATTGTATTAAGTAAATCTAGAATGGGTTTCATTTATATTTATTGAATTTATTGAATTTATATCCTGTCTTTCCTCTAGGAACTCAAGGCCAAATGTTCCACAACTGGCAACTTTTGAATTTACACAACGCAGTGTTAGGTAAGCTTTTTACCCTATTTAATGAACAGAGTAAGGTAATAGGGGATGACAGTAGCGCAAAATATGGTAGTTTCGGGGTGGGGAGGATAGGTTCCATATTACACTTTAGTGCAAGGCTCTCAAACTCACACCTGGTTTAGTGAAGGGGAAAAAGTCCTGATATGTCACATGATGCCGCCATGATGATGTGAGTTTGACACCCTTACTTTAGTATGTCATGTAAACTCTCGTTATAGAATTATTTAATTTTTAAAGAGAAAGTAAACATAGCTGACTGAGGCTACTTATCTACCCTATAGAAAGGTCCATATTAAGCTTTTACCAATGTTTTAATACTGTATTTTCTTATCTCAATGTTATAATTTTCCTCGAATACCACACCCTGATTTCTTTCACTTCTGAAAATAAATGGAAAAAGTTTTCTACAGCTATGCCAGGCTTGATAAGAGCTTGTCATATCTAACCTACCAAAATGAGTAGCTCTGTATTCAACTACAGATGGTAATAAAGGGGGGAAAGGTTTTCTCCAGCTACTTCGGAAAAAACTATATAACCCACATTCTTTTACAAATATCACCGCACAACATCTCGATATTTATTTACCAAAGTACAAAAAGAAGCCACTGATGTCATTTTAAGAGAAGGAGCCACGTCAGTCTGCGGTAGTTAAAAACAAAGGAGTTGGTATCCTAAAAGGGAATATACTTAAGGCTACAAAGCCACAAGACTTTTTTTATTATTATTCAGGAAGGAGATCTTAAATCGGACCTGAATAATAGAGGACGACGTTCACAATTTGAAACCGCAGAGCCCCAGAAAAAGAATATTTTTTTGTTTTAGAAAGAGGTCCAAGTCAGCGTACCGTTTATTGGCATTTCCACCTGCAGACTTTCCCTACTCCCTATAAGGACATCTGAAGCGAATCATCACCAGGAAGTCACCCTCCCCCCACGGGCAGGTGTTATGACAAAGGCCCCCTGAGTCGGGGGGTCTGCGCCCGCCCAGGGGGTGGTGCTGTCGAGACCGTCCCGAGCTCCTCCGCAGCCAAAGCCCGAAGCCTACCCCAGGCGGCGGCGGCGGAAGTGAGTGAAGGGGCAGTATAGGAATTTCCTGTGACGTCCCGGCCCAGACTCCATTAGGCTGCAGCTAGGCAGAAGAGCCTCAAACCGACCAGCTAGTGGAGAGGAGCGGGTTGTGTGCCTGGGGCTGCCAGGCGGGGGCTGTTTCGGGCCGCGTTCTCTGGCGGGACCGTAGAAAGGGTAGCAGCAGCTGCTGCTGTCTAAGAGCCGCGGGGAGAGGAACAGCTCCCCGTTCCTTACCCCGCCGCCTCCCCCATCCCACCCTACCCCCTCCTCCCCTTCCTCACTCCCCCCACCTTCCCACCACGGCCGCTCTCGGCGAGGAAACTCTGGCCTCCGCTTCCTCCTCCTCCGACTCGGACACCGGCGGAGCCTCCCCGCCACCGCGGAAGAAAGCGCGGGCTTCCCCGGCGGCGGCGGCGGAGGGAGCAGGAGAGCCCGGGGCTTCCACGGGCAGAGCAGGCCTCACCTCGTCTTCATCCCCCTCGCTCTCCTGCGGGCTTGCCCCCGCGGCTGCCACCCCCCTCAGAGCCAGCGGCAGCGCCATGCAGGCCAACGGAGCAGGAGGGGGTCAGCAGCAACAGCCGCCGCCGCCGCCGCCGTCGTCACAGGGTCCGGATCTGGGCTGCCTCAACGCCCAAAACGGCGAGGCCTCGTCGGGATTGACCGCTGGAGAGCAGTTAGCTCACGCCAATGGGTTGCTGCCGTCGGCCAACAACGGCGACGGCGGTGGCGGCTCGAGTGTCAATAATGGGGTCTCGGCCCCCGGTGGCTCCGCGCTTGAGATGGGGGGAGGCAGCGGTGTCGGCGTCGGCAGCAGTGCCCTGAAGAAGAAGAAGCGGCTTTCGCAATCCGATGAGGACGTGATCCGGCTCATCGGGCAGCACCTCCACGGTTTGGGCCTCAAGTAAGTGGGGCGAGTAGGTGTTGCGATCCCTCCTGCCTCCCAAATAATGCGTAGGGTTAAACCTGAGGAATGTGTGTGTGTGTGGGGGGGTCGTCCGGAGGATGACTTAGCCCACCATGTTATACTTCCAGCCCCCTTCCTCGGCTGGCCTTTTTTGGGGGGTGGGGGGAGAGGGAGATTTCGAGAGTAGATGGATGGTATTCCTCTTGCTTATATCTGTTTTCGTAGGAAGCAACATCGGATGATTGTTTGGCGAGAATATGGATCTAGGTTTGTGTTGATGAGAACAATAACTCTGACAGACTTGTTTATTTTAAAGATCAATTATATGCCTAAGGGGGAAAAAGGCCAACATTATGTATGTTGATTTATTCTTCTCCAATGGGAAGATTTTTTGTTCACATTTGTATTTTACGGTTTAATAACAAAGACAGAAATGTGAGGGATAAATAAAAACAGTGAATGAGTTAAAGGCAGTGAGACGACAGGGCCTCTTTTTCAGGCCTAGTCCAGTGTGAACTTCGTTTTAAGAGAACACATAGATTTTCTGTGTGGCCCAACAGCACATTATTTAAAGTCAAATAAATTACAGAGGTTACATTGGTAAAATAGCATTTTTGAATACAATAGTGTATGAAAAATTTTCAAATGGGTCTAATACAGAAGCATTTTAGATTACAGCAAAACATCCCTACACATCCAGATAGACGTTCTGTCATTTTAAACTAAAATTTTAAAATGTAGATTGATAGTATTAAAATTGAACTTGAATATACCTGTGTCTAACCCCTTGGAATGTACTTAAAATTAATGTCTAATATGTTGACTCTTATGTAGCTTGCAGCACTGCAGTACTTTGAGCTGAGTAATAGGCATGTACTGGAATGGGGGAGGGTGAAAAGCAAATAAACATGGTACATCAGTAATTTGGATTACTAAAACAAACCTGAGAATTGTGTATTATAATAGCAGCTAGTTTAATTTTGAGAACATATATTTACAAAGTGTATCCTTGGAAAACTAAGGTCTTCATTTGAACCACTGCAGGAATAGGTTGATATTAATTTAGAACACACAATAAAAATGGGATTGACAGAAGTCAAGTTTATAGCAAGAGGCAAACCTTTGTTAGCATTTTAGGAAAACAGTATTGTTCATTTTAAATAATTGGGAAAGTAAGAATATAGGTTTATGGATTATTAAGTAAAGAATTTCCTGACAAAATATTTTTAATCATGAAAATAGTACAAAAATATGTCACATTTGCTAGAATTTATTGAGAAAGCCCAGGTATTTTTTGTTATATTTTTTAAACATGTTGTAATAAGGCTACACTGGATGGCTCATCTATAAGGATAAGAATAAAGACTGGTCAACTTTTTAAGAACACTATGCCTCTCTCTCACAGCCAGACTGTTGATCTTCTCATGCAAGAGTCAGGATGTCGTTTAGAACACCCTTCTGCCACCAAATTCCGCAATCATGTCATGGAAGGAGAATGGGATAAGGTAATAAAAGAGACATAAGGTTGCCTAATTGTAACAGTGATTGCAACCTTACACATAGTATCTTAAAGGTAAACCCAATCTGTTCATTACAATGAGGCTTAATTCTGAGTAAACAAAAATAAATCTAGGTTATTAATGTATAGATAATGCAGTATATTTCACCAACTTTGGTTTAGCTTTTTTATTTCTCTTAATTGTTTTTAACATTGCATTTTCTAGGCTGAGAACGACCTGAATGAACTAAAGCCATTGGTGCACTCTTCTAATGCAATTGTGGTAAGAGAGGCTCTTCAATAAACTCTAGATATAAATAATATATTTTAATAGTTTACATTGAGAGGTGCATGCTTAGTTGATATATGTATGTCAAGAGTAATTATTTTTCAATTAAAAAATGAAAAAGCTTATGCTTCGTATGCAAACTTTGAACATTCTGATGTAACAATGTAGCTAAAATATATGTATCTTTGAGATTTGCTAAACTAACAGCTAAGTAATACAGTTTTTACATTTTACTTTCTAATGAAATCATTGGTTTGGCTTGTGAAGTTTAGAGGCATGATTACTGTACAGGGTTTGCATATTTGCAGTTACCTAAAATGTCATTTTGTTTTTCACTTAATAAACAATAAAATGATCATTTTAGTGATAACTAAGGGATGTAATTTGTAGAATTATGTCTCAATTATGTAATTAACAACAAATTCAAGAGACACTAAAAATATTTCTGCTACTCCTCATTTCTTGGTATGTTTTTTGTTTTGGGCTTACATTTGATAAAAGTGCAGCATATTTTCCTCTGATTCAAGTGGAAAATAGCCCTGTTTCTAAAAACAGGAATTTACTGATGTCTGCTTAGTTTTCTTGAGGTTTCTCTGTTATCAAAAGGATACTTTTTCTGTTCTTTGCACCCTCCCACTTCACAAAGGAAGTGGTGTGCAAAACAGATGTTTTGCTACATTATACTTCACTGTGAAAGTATTTATTGTTTTACTCAGTCTGAAGCCTAATCAAGTTAAATCTTTTCTTGCAAGCAAGTACTTTCATATATGCTTTCCTATGAATAGGTAGATGATAATGTAAATGTAGTATACAAAAAAGCATAAGTACTGTACTAAAAAGTGAAGAGGTCATCTAAGGTCTAATAAGAATTTTTTTTGCAAAATACACCTTTTGTAAAACAGTTTTTTGTAAAAGTTAAAATAGTTCTTTATGGATTGCTATCCTTTCAGTATTTTGAACATCTTGTTTAAGCATGCACAGGCTAATTTGCTAAAAATATATTGAACTGCTCAAATTGCTTTCTATTGTAAATCTAATAAAACTTTCTTAAGGTTCTTGTGTAGATGAAATTATTATATTTAAATATTTTCATATAGGAATTCCAATAATTTATAGTAAGAAAAATCTTTCATTCTATTCATATTGGTATGTAAAATCCATTCAATTCATAAGTAATTAAAATTGAAAACTGGGGGTATCTTTAGAATCTTTCTTCAGTGCCCTTCAGATGATTTATAAGAATAGAAACAGCAATATTGCCTGTCATCTTCATACCCAAATTGCTATATTGTGTGGGATGGGAAAACTCAAAATCATGTCCATTTAATTATTTTCCTGAATGTATTAATTTGATTTATTTAGGTTATATTCATGTTATACTCTGAAACATGTTGCAGGAAAGTAGCTCAGTGACTTGTGAAGTATTGCTTTATGGGAAATGATAATCTGTTTTGTTAAAGGAACTGAACTGTTTAAAAAAAACATTTACGAGAATCCTTGTTTGGGCAACTAATTCTAAATTTTTGTTTAGGCAAGTATTTATTAGGAGAATAGTTGATTCTTTAAGTGAACCTTGGAACTAATTTTTGGAGACCCTGTATGACTTAAGAGATGGAAATAAAGTGATGGAAGATTTCCTTGATGTATGATGGCTGTGTAAAATTGAAATTGTTGATATTTATATTGGATTACCTTATGGCCAGTCTAAAATAAACTTTTGCATCTTCTAATTGAAAGGTAGTATTCTCTTGTAAAGCTATATTTAGAAGTTTATTCTTCCTTTCATCTAATCCTTAAGATTAAAGACAAATATACAGTACCTGCTTCCCCTTCATAAAAAATCATATATATCTCATCCTATTTGCCCTTTTATTGACATATCAAAAGCTAACAGAAAAAAATTCATAATTTTGAAAGATGTTTATACCTGAATTTTGATGGATTGTCAGGAAAAAAATTCTGCACATGGGCTAGTTATTTACAAAATCTTCTACATATGCATCCGTATTCCCAAAATTTCTGTTGCTAAACAAGAAGTGGTTTAATGAGTTTTGCCACATTTTATGACCTTTCTTATAGTTAAGTGAATCACTGCAGCTATTAAGTTAGCAACACAGTTGTTAAATACATCTGGCTTCCCCATTGACTTTGTTTGTCAGAAGATTGCCAAAAGGTAATCATGCTGCAGCCATTATATATATATATATATACATGCCAGTTTCCAAGCATCCAAATTCTGATCACTTACCAAAGGAATGTTGCACTGGTCATTAGTGTGAAAGCTGGTCATAAGTCCCATTTTTCAGTAATGTTGTAATTTCAAATGGTCACTAATCAAATGGTTCTAAGTTGAGGACTACCTGTATAAAGCTGTAATAGCTGTAGATATTTTGGATTTTTATAAGAGTTTCCAGATAAAACTATTTGAACTCAGATTATTTGATGTTGCATATCCTAATTTTCTAAATGTTTAGAAGCAAGACTTGCTGTTCTTAGGAGGCTTATTACTAAATACAAAATTAAAGGTTTATAATGAATTCTGAATTTTATCAATTTATCTAGGCTCTTCACTTTTTTTCTTCTTCTCATTTCATTTCAAACAATGGTTATAGAACTGAAGGTGGTGGACATTTAACTGTCAAGACAACCAATACTCATTATAGAAAGTCTGTTAAAAGTATCTCATATAGTTAGCTGTCCAGTGTTTGAATGCATTTAGTAAAGGGTAATGTATCAATTATAATCTTACATGAATTCATTTTGTGTGATTTCCTAGCATCTTGTTTCAAAAAAGCATTGAAGAATTAGGAATGTGCAAAATGCTTCAAAATTGAACCATTTTGAATTCACAAAGTCCCATTTCAAGTGTGAAATGGCTATTGTGAATATAGAACAAGCTGTTACAGAAATGTTCTGAGTTTAAACCACTGTTATGGACATAGGATATTTCTTAAGCAGTTAAACACCCCAATTTTCCAACCAAAATGGTGCTTTGAGTTTGAAATAATTCAAGTTGAAATCTTTTACATATTTTTAAGAAACAGCTAGATAAAACCACATCATGATAATAACATTGACAACCAGGGTTCTTCAAGGAATTCCACAAGTAAAGCATGCAATCATCACTAATATTCTGGCATTGTTTGGTATCTATTATTTATATCTATTATTTAGTTTCTTGTCAGATCAGTATTTTTAATCCTGATCTAACAACAAGAGCCCTTTTAGGACTGCAGAATTTGGATGAATGAAGTAGAGCACAACGATGAACTTCAGTGACATTTCTCTATTCTTCTATCCATCTGCTTTGATGAGACCTGCAGAAGCTTGCCAGGGCGGTTTCTTAAGGGGTCCACTTGTAGCATTATTACCATATTTTATATTATTTTATTTTAAGACAAAGCAAGCAACATTGAAGAGGAGGCACAGCACACTTAGCATTGCCATGTCACATAAATGTCTAACAAGTTTCCAACACATCAGTAAGGGCCACAACTGTAGTTTGGAAGTCATACATAAAATATATATTCTTCTAGAGAAAATGAGAGCTTCCACACATGCTTGACTTTAGTGGTTAGGTGAATTTTGTAAATATATCCAGCTGGCAGTTCTTCACAATTTTATTCACAAATTGACATCAACATAAGCTATTGCTTAATATAGCACTCCAAACAATTCTTTAATATCTGCTATTGGACTTCTTGTGGGAGAGTTGATTTGGTTCCCCTGCATTCTTTAGAGCAACTGCTTCAAAAGTATTGTTTTGCCAATTCATTTATCTTCATTTTTGGAGTATTTAAGTCTTTTGCCAAGAAATATGTAAAATCAGTTCTTCATTGTTGAGATCCATTTGCAATGTGAATAATAGTAAGGCTGGTAAGCATCTGAAATTAGTTGTAGTGCTGATATTTGTAAATATATAGCAGTGCTTGCATTTTCTGATATATCAGATATTTCATAAGAAAAATAGCTTCATGAGTACACAAGTCCCATATTAAAGAATTATTGTGAGTATTGCCCAACATATTCATCAATTTATTTCCTGTAAACGCTGTAATGGGTTGAGCATCCCCTGGTTGAAGTGATTGAACCATATTAATGAAACACCAGTTATATGGAAAGGGTTCAGTATGTTTTGTATTAGTAGTTTATTGCTGTTTTTATTACAAACTTATTTGTGGCTATTTCTGTGTGATGGTAATTTATTTTTGTGGCTGTATGTGATATGCTGGATCTTGTAGTATAGGTGATGTTGAAACAATACTATTGAAAAGGTCTGAAATAGACAGAGATCATAATATTAAAAATGGTGCAGATAGATCTCTGTCAGAATACTGTATTTTGAGGATGGATCTAACTGATCAGACAAATTAATTTGCTAACTGTTTCTTTAGCAGTACTGAATATGTGCACTTATAAAAATAGAACAGTAAGAATATGTGTTAAACTACCAAAATATTTTTGTTCAGCTATGCAAATTCCTAAGTCACATGATACCCTGTGACAGAAAAAAAAGCATGATGACATACATGCTAATCTAAAATATACATATTACCTTCAGCATCTTCAAAGCAGGAACAGTTCTAATAATAAAGCTTCAGTTCAATATATAAACTTTGCAAGCAAGGCAAGCACACAAAATACAAACATAATGTCAATCATAGGAACTTTATACTTATAAAATTATAATTTCATAAATGATAAAATAAAAATATTAATACTGAGTTCCTTTAATGCTTACTTTCATGATTAGATTTTAGCCAAATAAAAAGTACTCCCAGGACTCTAAACATATTCCTCAAATCTGTACGTCGCCCCGAGTCCCTGTGGGGAGAGGGGGCGACTAATAAGTTCAATAAAATAAATAAATAATAAATAAATCATCAGAATTGTGAGTCAGTGCTACTTACATCTTGTTTATATGGAAACACTTCCCTTGCTTAAATATCGTATCTGTCTTGCACAAATCTCCTTTGTCACCTCATTCTGTAGTTATTCATTTATTTTTATACTTTTAAAGTATAAGTTACCAGATCTGTTAACTTTTATTTCTAATAGCAAGCAGAACATATAATCAGTTATATTTATGATTATCTCTTAAAACTATGTCAGCTTTTTAAAAACCTAAGCAAAAAATTAAAACTTTTTTACTATCTTGTAGATAAGAAATATCTTTATAATTCCATAAATTATTTTAAACCCACTATTAATCTTTCAGATGTACAAATTTGGGTAATTGAAATAATTTTAAAAAGCATTTATGTTTTAGGACACTTCTACAAAATGTAGTAGGGAGGGAAATTACTTATAAATAAACATGGTGCAAATATGTTCATGGTCTGGTATAATTGTGAGAAGCAGGACAGAAGTCCCTTGTCAAATATAATTTGTTCTCATTGTTCATTCACATGTGCATCATAGCAATTGCTTTTCCATAATAGCATTTTTACTTGTGAAGTGTGCCTCCTTAGTAAACACTGGAGAGATTGTTGGAAAGAGCACAATTCTTCCAGATATTTTTATCAATTTTAAATAGATAGATGAAAGGGTTTCACTTTGTGAAAAAGATTTGTAAGTGAAAATTTATTTTCCTTCTCTTTATATATGGTTGTAAGAAGTATTAGTGAGGTATGCAGTCTCAAATAATTAGCAAATTCTGAAGTGGAACAATTAATATCATTTCCCCCATTATTTAAGATATATTAGTGAGGTCTGCAATCTCAAATAATTAGCAGATTCTGAAATGGAACAATTAACATCTTCTTTTCCATTATTTATGAGATGGAGAATATCATTGTAGATGTTTCATTATGTAAATGTTGGTGAAACTATGAGTAATATATTTAATTGTGATTTTAAAATGTCTTGTAAGCTGCCTGGAAAGGCTTTGTTATGAAGGGTGGTGTTCACATTTTAAATAAACAAACATGTTGGCCTAGTTCTTGCATAACAGCATGATGTTTTTGTTTGCTTTTGGCTTGAATAACATGTGAACTAACTTACTATTGTTTAGCATGATGTACAAATCAGTTTACCATAATTTTTTCTACAAACCAAAGCTAAAAAAGTCTGGGTTAGTGGTATCAAAAAAGGAACATTTAAAAAATCATTTATTTTAAACTTAGTTTAATAGCTTGATCATATAAATAAAAGTTGAAAAAAAGCTGTAGTTTGCATGAATGCAAATTTAAGTGAATTGTGTAATCTTTCCTGAAGTTTGAATTTAAAAATAGATGTCTTGAGAGCCTACAGAATGAAAAAATGGCACGAATACAATACTACCGTATTTCTTACTTCAAGTGTTTTCTTCAGTGTTTTGTTTGGAAATTTGCGATAATGGTGTGAGTACTATCAAAAAAGGCTGTTGTGGAAGATACAGCCAGTTAAAAAAACACTTCTATAATATATTTTTCCTAATGAGCCCCAATTTCTCATTAGGACTCCCCCTTGATTTTTTTAATATATTTGCTTATTTTTGTCCTTGCTCTAGGCTGATGAGCACATTTCCAAGCAAAGCCATACATAGCCACCATTATTTTATTTTCTAAAAAAGCAAATGGATCTCATTTGGCACTTAAAGACTTTCTCTTTAAAAACAAGTTGTCTGTATTTACATTGGCACATCTGAGTACCATTTTAGGAATCTCATTAAATAAGTCTTTTAATTTAAGTTTTGGAATACTTTCCCAGACAATATAATAAAATTTTCTCTGGCATATCTTGATGCCAGTAGACAACATGGAAACTGTAACATCTATAGAAAAATTTCCACATACTGTCCAGATTAAATGAAAAGTAAATTTTAAAAGTTTCAGAGTAAATAGAGCCTCACCAGATTTCATTGTTTCCACATAAACAGTGTAGAATTTTCCAGGTTGAGATTTATTGATCTTTCAAGTAAATTATTTTATTTTACCTTGCCTCTACAGGTATGTAATTTTTGCAGTTTTACAGTAAATATATGCCATTTTTCCTAATTCAGAATCTGAACTTTCCAAAAATCCTAGTTGTGATTCTCAGAATCCTCCAAAATTTGTAACCATTTTGTAACTGAAAGTAGTACTCAAAACCCAGGTGAAAATATTTTATGAAATAGACTTTTCATTTCTGCTTTAATTTGGGTTGTTTTAATTTTATTACTTTTTAATCTCTTATCCTTGTGGTTTGTAGTACAAAGAATTTTTCAAATGATTTTTTAACATGGGCAATAACAATACAATCTGTTAGCTTCTACATCTTGTATTGTCAGCTGATACAGTATGTGAACCAATCCATTTTTTTCATCTTTGTGACCTAGCTGTAGATTGCTATTTTACCTTGTTTCCCTAAATAGAAGCAAGCTTTATAAAAGATTTGGGACAAGTTGTTATGATTCAAGTCTTTTCTAGTTGCTGTGTGAATTATTTTTTACATTTAATCATATTGTCTCAGAAACTGCCTAGACAAGACACTGCAGTTTTCTTGGCAACATTTTTCAGGAGTGTTTGGCTTTTCCTTCCTAAGGCTGAGAGAAAGTGACTGGTTCAAGAGCTCCTAGCTGGCTCTATGGCAAAGACAGTACAATATTAGAAATTAGGTTTCCCAGTTTCTAGCCTGCTTACCTTAACCACTTTTTAGAATGAAATTTGTCCAGCCTGACAGGTTTTTGCACTGCTTTTCTAACTATTTGTCCTGGTGGAGGTCATGTTTTTGTATCGCTATTAATTGTAAAGGTACGTTTTGACACAATAGATTATTTTTAAATTATATTCATATTAGATCAAATATGGTACTCTATGTTAGGACTATAAAAATCAAACATGGTTTATAATGGATACTGAATTTATCATAAAATACAAAACTTACAGTCTAACATGTATTTTTATTCATTTGTCTTTCGTTAAAAAGGTGTAAATAATTCTCCAAAGCAGAAAAGCTAGGTGGCAAATACAGTAGAGCCAAACGTTTCAAGAAACCATGCTTTTTATAGAAACTCTGAAAATTCTTAGTATAGATTTCTATACAAATTGTAGAGCAGGAATTCCATTAAAATATAAACCATGTACTATATACAGATAATCCTCACTTAACAATGGTAAATTGGAACCATGAAATTTCTGTCACCAAGCTATATGTTTGGGAAACATGATGTGACATGATGACATGGCTTAACAACAGAAATACTGACACTTCCAGTTGCTGATGTTAAGTGATTGCTGCAGTAATTAAGTGAGAACATAATGCGGTTGTTGTGTGCAACCTGCTAGCTTCCCAATTAACTTTGCTTGTAGGGACTTCCGGTTCCGGCGGCTACGGCGACAGGCAAGCCTTTGCCTGCTCCCGCTCTCCCGGTGGGCTTCCCCCGCTTCTGGGGGGGCACAGGACGCCCCGGAGAGGTGTCCTGCCGAGGGAACGGCTCGCGGAGGGTCCTGGCGTCGGCGGCGGCTGGCGGGGGCTCCTCCGCTTCGTTCTAGGCACCGGGGAGCAGTATCGGAGGGCGCCCGTGTGCGCGCGCCTCGCCCCATGCCGATCGGAGAACGCGCTATTGAACGAAGCAGCGGCAATGTGGTGAGAGGCTGCCCTTCTCCATTCCCTCTATCTTAAATTTATGGACCCTTCAGCATCTTTTTAAGAAAAAAAAGTTAAACTTTCGGACTTTTGCCAGAGGTGCGGCTAGAGGGAGGGGGATTTCCCCCCCTCCCTTGGACAAGCGGCTTGAGAAAATTTTGCTTTCGCCCTCAGGGGAAGGAGGAGGGGGGAGAGCCAACTAATGATGCCTCACCCTTATAAAAGTGACTTTCATCGGACTTAGCTCCAGAATCTATGGGTGAACTGAGAACTTTTTGAATTTTTAAAACTTTATTATGCCTCTGAGCCCAAAGCTGGCAGGGCAAGATGGCACACTTCCGTTGTCTTCATGAACTGTGAAACCTGACTCCACCTCTAAAATTCAGGCTTCCGGTCTTTGTCTCCGAGCCACCCAGAGGAATCTTTTGTGGATTGTTCTTCTTTGAACTCTTTGGGGAAAAAACTTTCATCTACTGCTAGACTGACTAAAGAAATCCCCATCTGTTTGGATCCTCTGCCTTCTGGATTCGCCTGCCTGCTCTACTTCTCCAGCTGCCCAGTCTCTATTTTGACAGACTTCCTTGCTTTAAAAACCATGCCTCCAAAAAGACCACCTCCTGGAAAGCCTGGATTTGCTACTTCTGCCCCAACGTCTGCAACGTCTAGCCCAGCTACACAGTCAAAGATAACAGAACTGATGCAACCCAAGACTACAGAGATAGACTTTCAACAAATGCTTCAACAAATTCTACAGGGCCAGGAGGAAATTAAGAAACAGTTAAGGGAAATGAAAGATGAAATTAAACAGAACCAAGCCCAAATCTTTAAGAACTCACAGAGACTGGACCTTGTGGAGGGTGGGGTGGCGGAGGCGAGGGGGGGGGTAGAGGCTTTACAGAAGGGGAACAAAGAACTTGACATCCAACAAATGAAAATAGAGTTTGAGAGAATGTCCTTTTATCTTAGATTTCAAAATGCAATAGAAGCAGATGGGGAAAACATAAGGGACATTATGACTAATATTTTAGCTGAATACATACACAAAGATAAACAACAGATGGATTGGGAGATAGACCTAGCTTATAGAGTGAATTCAGCATATGCCAGAACACATAATGTACCCAGAGAGGTTCACATTAAATTTCTTAGGAAAACCACAAGAGATGAAATACTGGGTGTGCAAAGGGGGCAAACATTGACATACTGTGATAGGGAGATAACCATTCTAAAGCAGATTCCCAAAAAAATTAGGGAAAAAAGGAAAAATTATTCGCAATTGGCGAATAAATTATACCAGAAGGGGGTGTGGTTTAGATGGTTGATGCCTGAAGGTATGCTAATATTCTGGGAGGAGACAAGAATCAGAATTAATACACCCATAGAGGCACAGGCCTTTATGGAAAAAAACAAAGCCAACCTAGAAAAAACAGAAGATACTACAACGGTCATACAGGACACGGGAGGGGCCGGAGCTCTGCCAGCGGGGGGTGAAGGGGCAACACCAAGAAAACTCAGATCACAAAAATAAATAAGGAAATCACAATGTTATAAACAGACCGAAAGTAAATATGAATTTATAACTAGACTATATATTATAATTATATAAATTGATTGAAAATTATTTTTTCTAGAATTAAGATGCTGACTTTTTATGATTATGTATTAAGATTTGATATTTTGATGTAACCTAGGAGTTTGGAGGGAGGGGGCGTCTGCCACATTTGCAACTGCCAAAATTTGTAATTCCACCTACCCCTTTTCCACATAAATGTTTTTAAAAAAACCAATAAAACTTTTTGAAAAAAAAAAAAAAAAACTTTGCTTGTAGGAAACTAGCAAAGAAGGTCACTAATGGTGATCACATGACTGCAAGGATATTACAGCATTGTAGTTGTGAACTAGGCATCCAGATCATGATCATGTAACTGTGGGGATGCTGCAACTTACATAAGTATGATGGCCACTTGTAACTATGATTTATTCAGCACTTTCGTAAATTTGAATAGTTGCAAAATAAATGATTGTTAAGTGAGAACTCACGTGGAGCATCAGGTAAATATTTGTATGAAAGTATTGTATAGTCCTCATTCCTTGTGGAAAGCACACAAATCATTGTCTTGCACAAGCAGTTTTATCCCCTTTTTAATATTGAGGTGTATTATTACTTTAGAATAGCACCTCCCAGCCATTATAATACAGTCATACCTTTGCACTCGACTACTTCAAAACTCTTCAAATTTGGTATTCAACCCATTTTGAAGCAGAAATCTTGTCCCAGCACTCATCTTTCTCCCGGTATTTGATGTATAGGGAAGAACTTGCTGATATCAGCTGCCTCATGATTCGTTATTTCTTCTGGCTGAAATAGCGGGTCACGTGGTAAGTCGTGATTTTCTTGGTACCCATTATTTTTAATATTCATCACGTCTTCCAGAAAGAATTACTGACGAGTAACGAGGTATTGTGAGACAATAAATGACATAGTTAAACTCATTTGCATAATTTATTTAATTTTTAAACTCATTTAAACTTAAATCATGTGAAAGAAAAGAATATGAGTTGCATGAAGACATCTATTACTACTATTACTACTACTGCTGCTGCTAAATCTCCTTGGAATGTTGTTATACAGGTTTCTCCTATATAGCTCCGTATAGAAATCCAATTAGTGTATTTCAGGTCATGATATTGTTTCCTGTTTATAATTTGTGTTCTTCCTAAACAAATGTACAATGTGATTGAGTTAACAATTAAAACTTTACTTACAAATAATTAAAAGCTTTAATACTGTCTAGGGGCATATTGTAAACTTCTGGTCCCATCTGATATCACAGTTAATGTGATACCCACTTGAAGACATAGCATTTGTAAAATATAAAGCTTTGTATAGCTATAAAATATATAAATATATAGCTTTGTACAGCTATAAAAGTACACAAGCAGGCTAAGCAGAATTATTTATTGGACATGTAAAGTGGTTTCATGGAAAGATGGTGAACAAAGCAAAAATTGAGAGAGGGAGAGCAGTAAAAATGGGGAAAATTTCTGAAATTGTGACACATGGGTTGTATAATTGTACTTAGTAGAAATTGGATGAAATATGGGGGATGAAAATGTGTAGATGTTAATACTGTTTCATATTGTATCAAAATGATACATGAGCTAGAATGATTATAGTGTCTCAGGTATGGAATATAAAAGTGCTAATTTTCTTTTGAGTAATAATCAAGTAGATTTTATTAACAGACATTCAGAAAAAGAAAAGTTCCTGATCTTATGAGTTTCTGAATGTTAGAATAACATGTCTTTTCCTAACTTAGCACACAGTTACTTTGAAATAGAGTCTGCTTATGATTACTCAGCAGTGACTAATATTTGGGTTCAGAGATCATTTACATTTCCAAGATTTTGATACAGGATCTAATATTCCTGATATGGACTCTTTTTCAGAATAAAACTTCCTTGTATATCATAATTAATTCCTTTTCATTTAATAAAGCAATATATACTTGATGGTTGAGGAGCTGCAAAATATTGGTGTTTTCAACTATATGTATTTAGAAGCAAATACCCTTATTATTAGGGCTATGTAGCACTTTGTATTTAATTCCAAATGACTGCTTTGGAACATGTGGGAATATGAATATAGCACTTTTCTGCAACTTATTAAAACAACTGGTTTTTCCCCTGTTTTTTTTTACAAGTTTCATTTGGAATTCAAAGCACTGTATAGGCCTTTCATACAAATGGACATAGGTTTGGGCAAAAGTCATGCATGTTTCCATTATAAAAAATTCAATGTAATATGACTAAATAAGAGAAGCTTAACTTTGGAAGGCATGCTGTTTCTTGTCATATAGAAACTTTCTTTTGTACATGTATTTATGTTTGGAGAAGGAAAAAATATGTCTTACGGACATTTAAAAGCATAGGTTCTTTATCAATATTAAGGTATGAAAGGTGGATGTTTATAAGTTGTACCCCATCAGTTATGGTTTTTGTAACAAAATGGATGCAGATATCTGTGAGCCTTATTTCATTCATAAGCAATTGCGTCATGAAACAGGAGAAAGTTATGCTGAAGTGATGTGTTGTTGCTGCTGCTGTTGTCTTTCTGAGCTTCCCAATAGCTAAATGGATCCTCTTGAACAAGGCCACAGTGAGGCAGGATCTGGAGACTTGTTTTGTTTTACTGATTTAGTAACATTCATTATCAAAAGTCAGAGTAATCATTTGAGTCCCAAGACTTCAGTTTGTGCTGTATGTTTCCCTGAACATTACCAAGCAGGAGTAAGGTTATGATTGCTAATAAATACAGACGCTTGAAGCTGTTTTCATTTCTTTTGTATTTAAAAATTAAGCCTATGATACTGCTGCGGTTAGCTGAATGTGGGATTGAGTTTCAGGAATAGTTACAACTATGAAGTCTGACAGTGACTGGTTACAAGTATTTGAAGTAATCTTCACAGCCCAAGTCCCATTTTATTTTAATTTTAAAGGAAGGGTGACAGCTCTAAAAAGGCTTGAGTTTAGCACCATGCCTGCTCTTCAGGCAGATATGATACCACCAGTGGCATTGTGGTGGATAATGCTGAAAAAGGAACTAGTGCTGTGGGAGGATCTCTTCCCTCTACATAAGCAGAGGCGGTGATTATCCTAAAAGTTCAGAAAGGAAATGTCAGTAACATTTCTGCCAATCAGTTTTTCTTTGTTAGGGGCTGGAGGTCAAGATGCGGAGGAAGAGAAGCTGCCCTGTCTGAATCTGAGTCAGTGACACATGGTGTTAATATGGAACCAATGTTGCAGCAAATTATCTGCTATCACCAAAGCCAGCATCATACTATGGGCCAAAAGATAGCATAGTGTATGGCAGCAACAAACTATGGGCCAAAGGATAGCATAATGTACTTGAAGATCTACGCTGTGTTATCTAGGACTATTTTGAGACCTGGATCTTCAGGGGAAAAGACATTGGATTGATGCTGAAAATTTTAAGTATCTCTTTAGATATAATCCAGTTGTCCTTTACTCTTCTGAAGCATCAAGTAACTCATGTGTCCAACTAGTGACAAGTAGCCAACTTGAAGCTGGTCTGAAGGCATCCTATATAGTAAGTGCTACTGCACAGTTAATGGCTTTGTGTGACTGGCTGTTCAACATGGTGGAGGATGCTAGATTCCAGAACCAATTCCATCTGATTTACTTTGATTATCAGATTCCCTCAAGCAACTATTTCAGCAATGGTTGATACCCTTTTTGAGTAAGTGTAGTAGAGAGGAAGTGTTAGAACTGCCGCAAGCAGTAAGTTCTGGACATTTAGTCTTTAACCCAGTCTAGGTGAAATTATGTATACATTTCTAACTTCTCTTTGTATACTAGTAGGGGTGGGATGAGAATGGGTCTAACATGTAGAGGTTTATCAGGAATAGTTTGTTGACATCAGTTGTATTGTTTATTCAACAACTTGGTCCTTGCACTATCTGAGTTGCAGTGGGATTGAGCCACCTTCTCTGCAAAAGCTTCAGTGTACCATATCCCTTCCCTGAAGTCTGATTTTATGCTTACTGGTGATAATATAAAGTGAGCTTATATTAAGATCAGTTTGCAGAGGAACATGCAGTATGAGCATTTAAATATTATTGGTCATAGATAGTTAGAAATTGGACAAAGATAATTTAATTTGAATGTTGAATGACCTCAGTGCATAAAATATAAATCAGTGCATCTTTTCAGTATTGAGGCTTTTCAAACCACCCACTTATCATGAAAGTACCTATTTCTTTTTCTAACGGACAAGTAAAAAGGAGTATATATCTTGTTTAGATTCAAATGTTTTCTGAAATTTCAGTCAGCCTTTTCTCCCCACCTGATCTGCTTCTTTCTGTCATGTCAGAAGATGAAGTTTTTGCTGCTGCAACAAAAATATCTAGAATATCTGGAGGATGGTAAAGTTTTGGAGGCACTTCAAGTTCTGCGTGGTGAGTTGACACCGCTGAAGTACAACACTGAGCGCATTCACATCCTTAGTGGGTAAGTGTTTTAGACTGAAATGTTATACATACTTGAATTTAGGCCTGCATAGTTGGATGCCAAGCAGAGGGCAAGTCTGTGGAGATGCCTAGGAAGTGAACTTATCCTGTTATCTGGGAACAATTTGATCCTATTGGATCCAAGTAGATGGGCAAGGTCTTTTGGACTGTTGTGCCTCTGGTGAATTAGATCCATGTTCTTCTTGGCTGGCCGAGACCGCTTAGGGAGAGGTCATAATTTCCAAGTGATGGGGAAATTCATCCTTGATTGAGGTGGTTTCCAACTTCTTTTAAAGAGGCACTGATGTGCCCTCATCTCAAGAAGCCATCAGTGGACTCTACCATTCTGGACAATTTTTGTCCAGACTCCCACTTTCTCTTTTTAGGGAAGGTGGTTGAAAAGGTAGCAGCCTTGCAAATCCAAGAATCCTAGGTGAAACTGATTACCTGGACCTCTTTTAGTCGAATTTCAGGCTGGGATATGGGACAGAAATGGCATTGGTCATAGTTTTGGATGATTTCTGCCAGGAACTTGATGAGGATTGTGCAACCTTGTGCATCCAGCCTTGCTATTCTTGACAGCTTTTGATACCATAAACCATGGCATCCTTGGCTCAACTTAGGGAGTTGGAAATGGGGGGCACAATTTTATGCTGGTTCACCTCCTTCCTCCGAGGCCAGTCCCAGGGGTAATACAGGGAGTGAGAAGTCCAGCCCACAGCTTCTTTTTTGTGGGATTCTGCAGGACTCGATGCTCTCTCCATTTCCATGTCCATCAAACCACTGGGAGAGATCAATCATCATGACAGGATGAGGTATCAGTACTCACTTATACATCTTCATCCAAGGAGGGAATTAAGTAACACTGTGGATGTACTTTTGCGGTGCTTAGAGACAGTAAGGCCTGGATAGGGAAGATCAGGCTTTTGCTGAACCTTGGAAAGACAGAATGGCTATGGGTAGGGGGCTCCTCAATATTCAGGGATTTGTTTGGTCTCGGATGAGGTTGCACTGCATTAACCAGTAAGCAGTTTGGGGGTCCTTTTGGGTTCATGATTCCTGCTTCAGGTGCAGGTGGCAGTTGTGGCTGGGGTGTGGGTGGGTTTTGCTCAGCTTCATGTTGTGCAGCAGTTGTGCCCCTTCCTGGACCAGGAGGCACTTATTTCGATCACTCACATTGATTACATACTGGAACTCCCTTTGAGATTTATATTTTGACTAGCTGAATACCCATGCTCCGCTATGAAACTGTGATCAGGCTTAATAAATTGACACTTGAAAATTAATGAGTAGTTATTATCAGCCTCTCCCCCTCTCTCCCTCAGGCTTGCTCCACAGAATCCTCCCCTATCCTATTCCCTTCTCCCTCAGGCTTGCACCACAGAAGCCTCCTCTATCCTATTCCTTTCTCTCCCCCAGGCTTGCCCCACAGAAGCCTCCTCTATCCTATTCCCTTCTCTACCTCAGGCTTGCCCCACAGAAGCCTCCCCTATCCTATCCCCTTCTCTTCCTCAGGCTTGCCCCACAGAAGCCTCCCCTATCCTATTCCCTTCTCTCCCTCAGGCTTGCACCACAGAAGCCTCCTCTATCCTATTCCATTCTCTCCCTCAGGCTTGCCCCACAGAAACCTCCCCTATCCTATCCCCTTCTCTACCTCAGGCTTGCCCCACAGAAGCCTCCCCTATCCTATCCCCTTCTCTTCCTCAGGCTTGCCCCACCGAAACCTCCCCTATCCCCTTCTCTTCCTCAGCCTTGCCCCACAGAAGCCTCCCCTATCCTATCCCCTTCTCTTCCTCAGCCTTGCCCCACAGAAGCCTCCTCTACAGTAGCCTCTTCTCTTCCTCAGCCTTGTCCCACAGAAACCTCTCCTTTCTAATCACCTTCTCTCCCTCAACATTGTCCCACAGAATCCTCCCCTATCTTATCCCTTTCTCTCCCTCAGCCTAGCCCCACAGAAACTTCTCCTATCTTATCACCTTCTCTCCCTCAGGCTCCTTTCCAAAGTCTCAGCCAGTAGGCTGGAGGAGTTACGCGCTGGCCACGCCCACATCCAAGTTTTCAGGTTGGGAGGGGGAGTAGAACACCTAACTTCTTGGCATCAGAGCGTGTTAATAATAATATATGAAGTACTAATACTCTGATGGTCATTTCGAAAAAGCCTTTGTTACCGAGCATCTAGAAGCCAGAGGAACATACGTGTAAAATATCAACTTTGTAGGCTTTACGGTTCTGGAGATTTCATGATTCCTGCGTGAGTGTTTTTGCGTTCATACAGTCAGGTCCAGAAGTATTGGGACATCGACACAATTCTAACATCTTTGGCTCTATACACCACCACAATGGAGTTGGAATGAAATAAACACAATGTGCAGACTGTCAGTTTTAATTTGAGGGTATATGTACATCCAACTCAGGTGAACGGCGTAGGACTTACAGCAGTTTGCATATGTGCCTCCCACTTGTTAAGGGACCAAAGGTAATGGGACAGAATAATAATCATAAATCAAACTTTCCCTTCTTAATACTTGGTTGCAAATCCTTTGCAGTCAATCACAGCCTGAAGTCTGGAACGCATAGACATCACCAGACGCTGGGTTTCATCCCTGGAGATGCTCTGCCAGGCCTTTACTGCAACTGTCTTCAGTTCCTGCTTGTTCTTGGGGCATTTTCCCTTCAGTTTTGTCTTCAGCAAGTGAAATGCATGCTCAATGGGATTCAGGTCAGGTGATTGACTTGGCCATTGCATAACATTCCACTTCTGTCCCTTCAAAAACTCTTTGGTTGCTTTTGCAGTATGCTTTGGGTCATTGTCCATCTGCACTATGAAGCGCCGTCCAATGAGTTCTGCAGCATTTGGCTGAATGTGAGCAGATAATATTGCCCGAAACACTTCAGAGTTCATCCTGCTGCTTTTGTCAGCAGTCACATCATCAATAAATACAAGAGAACCAGTTCCATTGGCAGCCATACATGCCCACACCATGACACTACCACCACCATGCTTCACTGATGAGGTGGTATGCTTAGGATCATGAGCAGTTCCTTTCCTTCTCCATACTCTTCTCTTCCCATCACTCTGGTACAAGTTGATCTTGGTCTCATCTGTCCATAAGATCTTGTTCCAGAACTGTGAAGGCTTTGTTAGATGTTGTTTGGCAAACTCTAATCTGGCCTTCCTGTTTTTGAGGCTCACCAATGGTTTACATCTTGTGGTGAACCCTCTGTATTCACTCTGGTGAAGTCTTCCCTTGATTGTTGACTTTGACACACATACACCTACCTCCTGGAGAGTGTTCTTGATCTGGCCAACTGTTGTGAAGGGTGTTTTCTTCACCAGAGAAAGAATTCTTCGGTCATCCACCACAGTTGTTTTCCGTGGTCTCCCGGGTCTTTTGGTGGTGTTGAGCTCACCGGTGCATTCCTTCTTTTTGAGAATGTTCCAAACAGTTGTTTTGGCCACGCCTAATGTGCTTGCTATCTCTCTGATGGGTTTGTTTTGTTTCTTCAGCCTAATGATGGCTTGCTTCACTGACAGTGACCGCTCTTTGGATCTCATCTTGAGAGTTGACAGCAACAGATTCCAAATGCAAATAGCACACTTGAAATGAACTCTGGGCCTTTTATCTGCACATTGTAATTGGGGTAATGAGGGAATATCACACACCTGGCCATGGAACAGCTGAGAAGCCAATTGTCCCATTACTTTTGGTCCCTTAACAAGTGGGGGGCACATATGCAAACTGCTGTAAGTCCTACACTGTTCACCTGAGTTGAATGTACATACCCTCAAATTAAAGCTGACAGTCTGCAGTTAAAGCACATTGTGTTTGTTTCATTCCAACTCCATTGTGGTGGTGTATAGAGCCAAAGATGTTAGAATTGTGTTGATGTCCCAATATTTCTGGACCTGACTGTAAATATAGATAGTACTTTAAACTACTTATATGATAAATTTATTTGAACATTGAAGATTAATCTTTTTTGTCATATATTAAAGCATACTTAAGATTCAGACTCCTGAGTTAAACAGCTCCTTCATTAAATCAGTCTCTTGTTTCTGACTATATTGAAACTGTACCTTGAGCATTGATTAATATCAATTTAGTACATAGTTCCAGAATGCTTAATCCTTGTTTTTCTTTTCAATATACAGATATCTGATGTGTAGTCATCCAGAAGATTTGCGCACAAAAGCAGAATGGGAAGGAAAAGGAACAACATCAAGATCTAAACTTTTAGACAAGCTCCAAAGTAAGAAAAAATAGTTTCAAAAGGACATATATATCCCTGTCTAGATTTCCAGCATATTTCATTCTGAACAGACAAATCTTAATCTGAAAGTATAAATTCATGAGATGATTTGTACCTGTGAAGGGAGACGTGATAGACTACAGTGAAGTGGCAGTTTCCCAGGAAGGGGGGGGGGGGGGGTGACAAGACAACAGGCAATGCAGACTAGAGCTGGATCAGAAATAGGAAGAGAGTTAGCCGCTCCCTAAAATCTCCCAAGTATATATGTTAGATGAGAGTAGAATAGATTTAGTTTAGCAAGATTCTGACTTGATGTGAGCAAATGAAGAACTGAACTTTGGATGGATTGTTCTATATCATTTTTGGGCTGGGCCTGACAATTAATTGTTGTTAGTCTGTTTTCACTTCGGTGCTCATATAGACAGAGTAGAACTAACTACATGTTTGTTATGCTATCAAATTAAGCGTTATTTTTCCCAGTAGAATGGAGAAACACATAATTTTCCTTCTCTGTTCCCACTTTTACAATTCCTAAATCTGTTTTGGAGAGTTGGGAGATTCTTGGGCAGATTGGGACATGTTAGAGTAAAGGGTGCAGTGAAGAAGAAAATGCCATTATGTGAACAGAATCTTATAGAATGATAATATTTAATTTGCTATCTAGGTGTCTTTGGTTTAAATAGGTTAGACACGTATGTGGAAAATTTACTTCACAAATTTATGTATTTTTAAAAAAATGAATTGATTGCACTGAAATTGCCTTTTTATTTATTTAAGCTTACCTACCCCCATCAGTGATGCTCCCCCCAAGGCGTCTGCAGAATCTGCTCTGTCAGGCTGTAGAGCTACAACGGGACCGATGCCTCTATCACAATACTAAACTTGATAATAATCTAGAATCTGTATCACTACTCATAGACCATGTTTGCAATAGGTGAGATACATTTTTTTTTAATTTTAAGGGCAATTAATCTTTTAATGCAACAAAATTACTTTTAATTTTAAACAGTTAAAAGTAATTAACTTGTGATGGTTGATTTATTTGCAGTTTTACGCAAGTGAGTATTCAGGGTGGCTAACAAGCATATAAAAATTTAGTGTTTAAATTTATATTCAACAATTTAAAAATTAAATATTGTATATTTTTGTTTGCACATATAGTAAGTGGAGGAAAAGCATTTTACCTAGCCAGTTTACTTCTTGAAAAATATTGCATTTTTACAAATGTACTAAGGATTAGCTTGAAAACACAATAATAAAGATGTAGAATTATATAGGCTTTATATCCTGATTCACTGTCCATCAGATATTTGTTAATCACATTTATCTGAAATAGTTAAGAATGTCTGAATTCTGCCTTTTGCAGAGAGTGGTGATTTTCACTTAGAACTAATAGTGGTCTCCTATAATATCAAATTAAAAGCGAGTTTCACTTAATGGAGCTTACTTCCATCAAACAATATGACAAAGACTGCAGAAAAAGATTTCAATTTTTTAAGAAGGAGAATGGAAATATGGCAGTTCTTCACACATTTAATATGCATTATGTTAAATCCTATTGAACTCAGGAAGATCCAGGCAGCCTTGCTGTATGCAGGATTGCAAGAATAGATTCCTCTATCAGACTTTAAAGTGGTAAGTTAGAAATGAAGCTTGGAGGACAAGGCTTTATTTCAGCAATTCTTAATTTTCAAAATATATTTAAGAATTCTTTCTATAAATCTGAAAAAATTATAAAAATAAATCTGTGAGGCTAGTTGTGCATTGAGGCTTGAGTCTGATCAATAGAGAAATGCAGAACATTTGGAAGACCACTCTGCAAAGTGTAGACAACATACCAAAACATCAGATTGTTCTCTGGTCATATCTGCATGCCTAATTGCTTTATTTTGCAGTCTCAGCAATTGTATTGACAGACATGCACAGACAATCTGAGAAAAACCTCAAAGTTGTTGCTTTAGCCTTTCCGAAGCATGCAACTGCCTCCGTGCTTGAAAGAGGGGTGTTTAACTCATGCCAACATGGTTTGCAAAGTGTTCTTTCAAATGCATTGGACACCCTACTGATCATAACTGAGGCCATACTTGTCTTCATAGTTTCAAGATGTGGATTCAGAGCACATGTCAGGAGTCATGACTTGAGGTGAGGATAGGAAGGTTTATAATAAATAACATACTCATGCATTTTCACCAACCGATTTTGAAAGTTGGTTATATTTTAAACCTAATTTATCTTGCATCCTGGGAAGCTGTCTTTGAAACAACTACAGTTTCATGGCCCTTTAGATCCTGGTCTTATTTGGCAGTCCCCATATCTATCTCTGCACAAAGAGATCAAGTAGGAAAAAAAATAAGATAGGAGATAGGAAAACAGGACATTTGATAAGCATTTATAATGTATTTTTTCCTTTTTGTGCATGCAATAGTAATCATTTGCCTGATGCTAATATGGATATTTATAGTGATGAAAGAATATTTGTAAACCTTTAGTACTATCTGCAATCCTGAAGTATTTGGCCTAGAGTGTAATCAAAGCTTCATCTAAATCTAATAGAGAGATGTTAATTAAACAAATATAAGATAAAATAATGTACTGTCCCATGTCTTCACTGAACACATTAAACTAGTATTCACTATTATGGGAAAAACATGTAAAACTAATATAATCAGCTCTCTTAAATGGATCAGTGGAGTCAGAATAACAGATTGATTAGATTTATAGGGCCATCCAACTCGAACAATGTGACATTGGTGGGTAGCATACAACAAAACTTCTAATCAGTGAGAATATCAGATACGATTTTTAACAGTTTCCCCATTAAACACACACACACAGCCACACACACACAACTACACATGCAACACACATACGCACGAAATTGCCTTACTTACCTTAAATGGTCAGTTTATGCAAGATAGCCTAAAATGTATGCAAGATTGATTATCTGGTACAAGAAACATTTGGCTGAAGTCATTATTGCTAAAGGAAATGCCACCAGTTATTAAATCTGATGCATTGCATACTTTTTTTCAACAAAGATGAAGTTGGTTCGGTATGTTCAGTGGAGACAAGATACCCTATGCTTTCTTATGCATTGTTTAATTAGACACACTCTACTGATGAATAAGAAACTCAGTTCAGTTTGTAGGTCACAGTCTGCAAGATGATGGATTGTACTAAAAGTTCACAAACTTTTGGTTTCCATTGTTGTTCACATAAAACTGATTCTTTTTCTACATAATTGTTTGTTTTTTAGGAAACATTTTCCATGTTATACTCAGCAAATACTTACAGAGCACTGTAATGAAGTATGGTTCTGTAAATTCTCCAATGATGGCACTAAACTAGCAACAGGATCCAAGGATACAACTGTTATTATATGGCAGGTTGACCCTGTAAGTATCATTCCATATGGCAAACTCTTTCCATAAAATTAAAAGCTTTTTTTCCTCCGTTTGATTTCCATACCTCTGTCATTTTTAAATACCTTGGCATGGTTCTGTTTCCATGCATTTTTGCCTTAAACTTTTATCTCTTGTTTAATTTATTTGTTCTTTATTTATGGAAAGTATAATCCAACAAAAGGTATGCAAACTAGATACAATTTGAATAACTGCAATATTCACTGTTCTCCACACGTCCTGAAATTAGATAAAGAGAACCAGTTAACCAAATGAGTCCAACATACTTGTTATTTATTTGTTAAGGAAAATGATACAAAGCTATATTTGTGTATGTACAAATGGGACCCTAGAGTAAGCAAAAAAACATTTTTCTCGTGTATATTTTATTCAAAAATGTTTCTAAAACTATTAATTTTTCTATTGGAATTATGCAGATTAGACAACTAGAATTTTCCCTTTTTGTAACACCAAAGAGTGGTTGTTTGAGTTTGGTTTATTTTGTTCAATGTTTCTTTTCCATCATAGTACTATTTTAATCTTGTTTTGCATGAGTTCATGTCAAGAAAAGCTACTGACATTTTTAAGAGAGTTACTGGTTACCTTGTGTAATCCAGACATCTATTCTTCTAGATAGAAAATGAGTGTGTGCCATCTCTCTTTTTTTTTAGATAAGTGAATATTAAAAACCAAATTTTTGTTCCTAATATGTTGCTTTGCTAAATGGTTTGTAGGTTGTGAGAATAAATTACTCTTTTAGATTAGCTACTTAAGCTATATAAAAGGCTTGCCAATCAATTAAATTACTGGAATTTTATATATTCTATTGCTATATTATTTTAAAGGATACACATCAACTAAAACTGCTCAAGACTTTGGAAGGCCATGCATATGGTGTCTCCTATATCGCTTGGAGTCCTGACGACAACTACCTGGTTGCCTGTGGCCCCGATGACTGCTCTGAGCTTTGGCTCTGGAATGTACAAGTAAGAATGATAAATGTGAGGTGTTGGCATGCCATAATTAAATAGCATAGATATATGGACCATGCTCGGGTTATTTGATACTTTTGGAGGAAATCCTTGGCTATTATGGATTTTGATAACTCGATATGGAAAATTGCAAATGTTGACGTTTTGACAAAGCTTAAAATGAGTGTTCCATGTTGCAATGGAGCAACAGTCTGAACGTTGCTAGTGTGAGAGAGAGGGAGGGAGAGAGAGAATGAGAATGAAACTCACAGCCTTCCTTGCCCCTTCCCAGATGTACTGAAATTAAAATTGCCTGAAGACGTTAAGGAAGGTTGATTTATTCTAGGTACTCAATAGCTACTTTATTATATATTTGAAAGCACTTTTGTATTTTATCGCCAATTTTGTAAATAATAATTAGACATATGGTATTTAGGTATTTCAACTACACTGATGCCCATGTAGATTACAATTTCAAAGAACCTTACCTATATAACTTCATCTGCAGACGGGGGAGCTAAGGACAAAGATGAGCCAATCCCATGAGGATAGCTTAACCAGTGTGGCCTGGAATCCAGATGGAAAACGTTTTGTGACAGGAGGGCAGCGTGGACAATTTTACCAGTGTGTAAGTTGGAATGGGCACACTCTTTGCAGCCATTGGCTAAATTGTTATTCTTATTTAGCTTTTTTCAAAGTGGGTGGAGATATAATTTTCATTCTGGTTTTTTTTGGGGGGGGGGCTTTCCATGAATGCTGTGGGTAGGGTGGGGGTTCACTGGAAAACAGATTTGTTAAACCTAGAAAAGACTCAAGACCTATTTTTTATAAACAAAAAGGGTAGAAACTTTTGGAGAGTTCAGGCAATCTACCTATATAGATTGCCATTCCTCCTATGAAGAAGTGGGTTTTTTACTATACCAAAATGCATCCATCCCTGATATAGGGGTCCTTGTGCTAATATGTTTGTGATATGCCTAAATATATATATTTAAAATGAAAAACTGCTTAGAAGTGGTTTGTTAAAAAAACCTTTGGTAAAAGGTATATTAGCATTGATGGACTTATTATCTGAAATATATATGAAATTGGGTATATTACTGTTCTTACAAAAAATAAATTCCATGATGTCAATCAAATAATATATTCAACATGATATACATGTTCATGTATTAGAGCTTATGATGGCATATAATCACTGCGTAATAAGGATTGTAGTCATTATAATTATTACCATCTTTAGCTAGTAAATATTTACATGTATATAAACAAAATTGGTAGGTTCAAAAAAAAACCTCCATGAAATGCAAGATAAACCATCTATATCCTGCATTCCTTTCTGCATTTTCTAATCAAACACAAATTGCATCCCTGAATATCCATCGGAAACAAAACAGCATATGTTAGAATGACACTATTCCTGCTTCCCCCCTTCCTGTGGTCTCAAGGTTGTGAACCATAAAGACCCTACTTAGGGAGGCAAGAAAGAAAGTTCAACAGAACAAAGTTTGCTTTTTAAATTTTAAGTGATACCCTAAATACAATACAGCCCCACCATTTCATGATGGGGGTTTCATAGTTTTCATGTTTTTGGTAGCTTTTTTATACAAGTTTTGCTTTATCTATTCCCTGTCTAGGATTTAGATGGTAATCTCCTAGACTCCTGGGAAGGAGTAAGAGTGCAGTGCCTGTGGTGCTTGAGTGATGGGAAGACTGTGTTGGCATCGGACACACACCAGCGAATTCGGGGCTATAACTTTGAGGACCTTACAGACAGAAATATGTAACTACATTGTTTTTCTGTTTCACTAGATAAATTAATCCCATGGTTGGCTAAGCAATGAAAAGAACGTTTCACATGACTTCTAGATCATGTGTTAATTATAAATTGGGCTTTTCAAAAAAAAAAAAATCCTATGTAAATAAGAATATAAATGTGAAGAGTAAATAAATAAAAAAATAAACCTTAAAGTGTGAACTACTAGTACAGGCATAATTGGGCTCATTGTAAGACCCCTGTAACAAACAATACTGAAACGATATTTATATTCTTGTACAAATGATAATTTTGACTCATAATTCTATTACAATTGTTTATATTTTCAGAGTACAAGAAGACCATCCAATTATGTCTTTTACTATTTCGAAAAATGGCCGGCTAGCTTTGTTAAATGTCGCAACTCAGGTAAGGGGATATTGTTGTTGTTTTAAATAGGCATACTGTTTTGAGAAGAGTGTTAAAATGTAAAAATAGTTATCATAAAATGATGAGGACAAAACTTCCAATTACAGTCCTAGGTCTATGTTCTAGCTTATCTTAGATCTTCTCTTAGGATTCTCTTAAAAAGTCATTCCTTAGCAGTTTTTCCAAAACAAGTTAACTATATCCAAAAGACTTATTTCTCCAGATCAAGTACTTAAATTGTTTTTTTTTAAATAATTGTATAAGGAAATGAAGCTTGCTTAACCCAAAATGTTTGCAATAGGATAGACTCTAAACACTTGAACAGATACAGTTGTTGGCAAATGCAAGAGGGCTATGGAAAGTTTATATCCAAACATTATTAACTAAAAGGCAATTTGCGCAATCTTTTGTCCCCTCTACAATTTAGGAAAAGACCAGAGTAGTAGGACATGTATTTTTCTTGAGAAAGATCCCTTGTTCAGTCCCTGACATATCTTGAAGCAAGAAGGAAATCTTACTGAAAGCTGGAAAAGCTTTTATCAATTGGTGTGATGTTTTGAAACAGTTAAGATGGCTTATTATATTCTACTTCACTTCTCACATGCAAAAAGTATCTATTAGAAGCCTTAAGATGTGACACATGGTATAGTGAGTGGGGAGAACTGGCAAAAATATTACAGCAGCTGGTATATGTGGGAAAGAGCACCTGCTCACATTTTACTGGTGATGGTGATTTTTTTCATACTGCAGTCCTACATCACTTATTTCTTTTTCCTGAAGGTTTCAAGATAGAAGCTTTCAGGAAATGTAAATGGGTTCTGCTTTGGGGAGAAATAAGAAGAAAGGTTCTGCTGGATAAAAGACAAATGCTCATGTGATTTTTGCTTGTGAAGAAAAATAGTCCTTTTAAAATTTTTATTGATGTATTGAATCTTATTCAGATTAAATTATTAAGCAGTGAAACCAAGTAATGGAGAGGAAACTATTTCTTACAATAAACTATTTCTACAATGCTTTTTGTCCTCAGGGAGTTCATTTATGGGATTTGCAAGACAGAGTTTTAGTGAGAAAGTACCAAGGTGTCACACAAGGGTTTTACACAATTCATTCATGTTTTGGAGGCCATAACGAAGACTTCATCGCTAGTGGCAGTGAAGGTAATTTTTTTTTAAAAAAAATCTCTGTCTTTGTGTTTCTTCCTCTCCCTCTCTCTCCCTCCCTCCCCCCCCCCCTTTCTCATATTCGAGCACAAACTTTCTGCATTGGTGAATATTAGTCTTCTCACTCTTTGAATTTTGATAAGCAGAGTGGGTGTGCCTTCCACTTCCATAAATGGTGATAATTAAATACTCATTTAAAAAAAGGATTTTACTTCAGAGAACGGTGGGATCCACAAGTAAAATGTGTTATATCTTTTTGAGAGTAATGTCTGTAATTTTGATATGATTTGACCAGTATTGAGTACCGTTGCTCTAATGGTTCTCTGAAATATTAACTCTATTTGCTATAGATATGTTTTCTAAAGGTAGGTATAGTGTATGTAAATTCATCTGTCATTTCGATTATAATCAATTGTGATAAGAGAATTATGATCTCCTATACTGCAACAGAATCTACTGTATTCAATATCTTCCATTGTGAGCAACTTGAAACAATCATGGTTGTCTTTTAGCAGGTTCTCTTGTCAATTGTCTGAGAAGCCAGTTTATCACATGTTCTTGGCATTAAGGGTGCTGATTCACTCTCAGGTTCTTGCTCTGTATTACTAGTAGAATTGGAGCTAGTACAGAGTAGGCAACAATACTCCTGTACCCAAAAAACTTCAGGAAGATGTGGTTTTGGTCTGAACAGGAGTGCAGTCATAGGTTGAGTCAACAAAAATAGTATCTTAATGCATTATTTGTCTTTAATAGGTGAAATGCTCAACTGAGAACAGCACCTCTTTATTGGACCTTATATTAATAACTTGTCGTTGTAAATATTTGTCAGTCTTTATATGCATGCATTTTAACTCCCTTCCCCTTCCAAACAGTCTCTGGCCCAGAAGTATCTGTCAGCCTATTGACTTTTTGGTGTATCGAATAATTCATACACCACTTAGGACAGCGTGGACAAGTCACTTAGCTACAGCCTACTGTTTGTTTGACATGAATATGCCGATTAACTTATCCAGGTCAACTTAGAACAGCTTTTTATTTTTTTCATTTTCAGTGTCTAAAAACTACCCAGCTGTAGTTGAAGCTGATGGCACCTTATTTAGATTCGGACTGCCTGAGGCTGTTGCCTCTTTGCACTGAATTGTTGCAAATATGGCTGCTGTGAAAGTCTATGTACAAAAAAAGTAACAGATTTAAATGTCATAACCTCTTAAATGTAAAGGTATGTTTTCAGCTAGGTAGGCGTTTCACCTACCAGCCCCAAACATCAAATGGTCTGCCCTGGGAGTAAATTTCACATCTAATTCTGTAAAGAAGCATTAAGGTACCATTAAAAAAAAACCTCTCATGGGAGTAAGTGCTGAGTGTTGTTGCCTTAAGATGAATAATGATCCTTGAAGTTATGCTGATAATGTGTAATCAGATTAAAATTTTTAATCTTATTAAAATTGGGAGAGTAAACAGAAATATAAACAAGGGTGTTTGATGTAATTTAGATGTTGTGGCACTTATTTTTAAAAATCTTATATGAGCTGATTTAGCTAGTAAGTATTTCTATTAAATAATGTGGCATGTAAGTAGAGGGATTTGTAATACTTGGGAGGAGACCAAAATACTTTGGTTCCTTTATCATTGTTTGAATGTATTATTAAAGCAAATGATTTTAACACTTTTGTACATCTTAAAAGTTTATCTTATGGTGCTTCTATTTAATCAGATATTTAAGTAAAGGCACAAACTTATTCTAGTACATAGCAAAAGTATAATTACTGGCAACTACTTTGGTATGTGGTTCTTTCACAATGCAGACACTTGCATATTTAAGATTTCATCCACCCTTTCTATGATCATTCAACTTGCATGTCAGGATTAGCAATGACATAGAAGTTTTCATTCATATGTTCAGCTTTGTAAATGTTTTATGTGAATGTAGTAGAATGCACCAACACAGTTACAGCTGTAAATTACAACTTGGCTGTGTCATGAATTTCTTCAAACAGTGAAATGGATTGCTTACTGGCAAAAAGTATTTGTATTGGGCATTATACTTCAAGGCAAACAAGAGCTATCTGAATGTAACTTCTTTCTTATTCTGCATATGGGCTGGCATTGGCTGGTTTCTCCACTATCTTTTCCATGCAGCAGTTAGTTCCTGAATAGGGTATTACACAGTTAATTTAGTGGATGGCTTAAAAACATTTTATTTTCCAATCACACATGAAGTCCTTTATTCAAAAGGCAGAAAGTTTTCTGGGGAAATCCCCATATCTATCATTAAAATGATCAAATTAAAAAATTCAAAAATTAGAATCCAGAGCTTTTCAGTTCTGTATTTCAATTTCATTCTTGTATGTAATGTATTATTAGTTGAAATTAGCATATAAACAGATTACTAATTAGATAATATAAATCCTGCCTTTATACTTAATTTTCTACAAATATCTTCATTTTGGAAAGAAACTCAGTACATGCTGTTAGTTTAAATATTGAATTTTAAAAGCCTCCTTGAAACTGTTGGATGTAGCATTCAGCATTTTTGTTTTGGGATATGCATGGAATTTTTTTAATGGAAACATGGGTTGTCATGTTGATTACGGAGCATATTTAAAATTGAGGATGGATCTCATGTTTTTTCAAACCTATCTGTCTTAGATCATAAAGTATATATTTGGCACAAACGTAGTGAACTGCCAATTGCGGAACTGACGGGGCACACACGTACAGTCAACTGCGTGAGCTGGAACCCACAAATTCCATCCATGATGGCCAGCGCCTCTGATGATGGCACTGTTAGAATATGGGGACCATCACCTTTTGTAGACAGCCAGGATATTGAAGGTAAAAAAAAAATAAACTAATTTTATGAGAGAGAAACATTTAAAGATTCAATTATTTTATGTTTATTTTTGCTTATTGCATTTAAATACAGTGATTTGCAAAGTTCATGGTGTATGCATAGTTTAATCATACAGTGAAAGGTTTGAATAGCCTAAGTATCTTCTAGTCCAAACTTCTGCCCACTATAGGAATTCATTCTCCCCCTCTCCGCCAAATATGGCCACCCAGCCTTGGTTTATATGCCTCCAGCAAAGCATTTTGCTAGTATCATAAAATGTAAGGACTGGAAAGGACATTAGACAGGATAAGGAGGAATAAAATGGTGGGTTAAGTCCATCACCCCAGAAAAAGAAGAATCATATGATTTGGATTTCTTCAGTTCTTTCGAAGAGTGTACCTAAGTAGCTTAGATCTCATCCATACCTAAACAATGAAAGAACATTACTACATAGAGCCGTGATGGCGAACCTATGGCATGCATGCCACAGGAGGCACACAGAGCTATTTGTTAGGGCACGTGAGGCATTACCTTGGCTTTTTTGCCTCAAACCGGAAGTTCAGGAATGGATTTCCGGTTTGTTCCCCTCAGGGGGGGAGGGCATTTTTCATCTTTCAGGGAAGCCTTCAAAGGCTTCCCTGAAAGCTCCGGAGGACGAAAAACGGCCCTACGAGCAAACCGGAAGTCTGTTCTGAACTTCCTGTTTGCCCATAGGGCTGTTTTTTTGCAGTCCGGAGGCTTTACGGAAGCTCCTGAAGCCTCCAGAGGGCCTCCGGGGGTGGGGGAGATTGTTTTCGCCCTCCCCAGGCTCCTAGAAACCCTCTGGAGCCTGGGGAGGACAAAAAAAGCATGCCAAAAGTGGGGGGGGAGCGCTGTTTGCACACGCATGCGCGCACGGGGGAAGCATGTGCATGCATGCTGGGTCGTGCACATAACATGGGTGTAGCACGCATGCGCACGACCCCCCTGCGCTCCCCCCGCTTTTGGCACATGGGCCAAAAAAGGTTGACCATCACTGATATAGAGGGCTGATCTTAAGTGATTCTAATGGATATCGAAGTAAAGCACAGTCTCACAAACCTAATTACATTTTTCTCAGCCTTCTTGTGCCTTTGAGGAGACACTCCCTGGCTGAATTGTTCGGACCTGCATTTGTTATTCAGGACTTTAATACTTATCTTTTTTTCCTTTGCCCCTTCTTGGAGGAAAGGCTTAACCACTGCAAGAGCCAGATGGATTTAGATTTACAGCAACATTTGACTAAATCATTTGATATCTTTAATTCACATTACTACAGCAATGACTACATTCAATACCTTTTCCAGTGATACACCTTATGTAGTGACAGCAAGGCTATAATCTCATGTATTTGTGTATTTACTAAACATTGGAGACTGAATACATTTGTCAAAGCAGAAGCAGTTTTTTTTTAAAAAATGCTAAAGCACATTTCTTTTTCTTTGCATTACTTTTTATTTTTCTCTGTGAAATAGGTTAGCTTTCACATATCATTGCTGGATGGCCTCAGACATGAAGGAAATGTTGGACATGGAATATGATTGATTGTTCTGGATTGCTGTGATAGACAAATCACACAAAGATTTTAGATTACGTGGTCCAAGCCTAGTTGTGGTTAATATTGAACTACGATTTGGGCTATTCTAAGTTGATAAAGATCTTTTTAAACAAACTTGCTCTGTGTAATGAAAGTAGAAAGAAATCTTGCTACTTTTACTATATGATCCTATTCAACAGTAGGGGTTAGCAATCATTGGATCTACCTGTCAGATCAAACTAGATGAAAATGTCACAACTTAAATGTTATTTATTTAATAAATTTCTGTGCCCCCATTTTACCCAAGTGACTGGGAGATTTACAACAACAACATAAAGATTTCCAAGTCAAATTAAGTGCTATGGAGGTTTGAATCTTGTCTCCCTAGTGTTAGTTCAATACAAACTACTGAGGTTAGGCTAGGTTAGAATTTTGCCATTACTATATTAATGTAGCAAAGGCGTATGAAGCTGCATTAGAAATAAGAGTTAATGAAATCCAGTAGCTTATGCAATTGTGTAACACCACATTTTAAACGAATTGCAAGCTCCTTTTAAAAATTGCAGAAGTTCAGGAAAGTAAGTATATTTTCCACAACTGATACACTGGTTGTACTCTATTGTTGATGGATTGAAGTACTGGTACCTGTGTGGTGTATAGTAGATGCTGGCTGTTTGTGGATAGAACAGTGATAGTTTATATTGCAGGGGTTCTCAAATTGGATGAACAATTGTGTTTAAGGGTTAGGTTTGAGTTGGAATTTAAATGGGCTTTCAGTTCTTGGTCAGAAGCCAATCTCTTAGGCTTCAGCCCCAAAGATGTGATGGATTGTTCTGCCTCCTTCCTTTGTCCTTTATTGAGCTGAATTAAAAAGTAGCCTTGACAGTATCACCCACAAAGGTTTGGCAGAGAGACTGAGCCCATCTTTGTAATTAGTAATTTAATCCTCCTCGTTTTTTTCTGTATTGCCATTTGTATCATAAATTTTATATTATTTTCAACATGATCATAATCCACATAATTTCCAAACAGACAATGAAGTATATAAATTTTTGTATCTATGTAAAAACTTCTGCCCAACCTACCTGACCCATCTGTGTTTTGGTACTGCTTTCAGATTAATATTCATGATAGACAGTCATCATATCCAGAATTGTTGACAATTGAGCAACCTTACAAACTGATTTAATAAACAAACCTTTCTCCTGATTCTGCTGCACTTCAGATAGCAACCCTTCTCATTTTGTCATTTGAATTACTTGAGCTCCACCAAGTTATAGGTGGGAGTACAGTATTTGGGGGAAAATTATATAAAACGGCTTCAGAATAAAATGTCCTAAAACCTAAATAAAATCAAACCAAATTCTTGTTAAAGGAAAAGCCCCAATCCCCTCCCTGAAAAGTTTGAAATGGTCTGGATTAGACAAGAGATGTACAGCTCACTAAATCAGTCAGAGCTCTGTCCCAAGATCTCAATAGTGTGATCCAGAATGGCATATATGCAGTCTGCCCCATGGTTCCTGGTGCACACAAACACAAAAGCATATGGTCACAACTAATTGAGAGTTGGAAATAATTGCAGACTTCAGTTGCAGAAGCCATGTTCAGTACACATTTGCTGGAATGTGGATTCTGTCCATCATCCCCCCTATAATTGCTATAAAGGAGGAAATTATCAAGGACTGGTTTCAGCTGATTGGGCAATATACATTGATATGAAAATTAGATATTACCCCAAGTTTTTGTCTCTGAATGTTTTCTGTCAATTGCTCTTTTGTTCCATTCCATTTCTTGCAGTTTTGCACAAGAAACTTATAAAAGCTCTTGCTGATCCTTATTGTTGCTGTTCAGTTAGTTTACAGCAAATGAAGTGAATGTACAGTGACTTTATTTTTGTGTGATTAAAATGTGCATATATCATGATTGAGATATACAAGACAATATGGACGTTCTTAATATATTTTTGTTTACATTTTATCTCTTCCCCTTAGAGGAATGCAGTAGCATGGATAGTTGATGGTGAATTTGGAGCAGACGACTTCTGTTTAACTTAAATTTAGTCGTATTTTAAATGGCTTGGGATTTGGTGCAAACAAACATGATTGATAGCTGGACAGACATGCTCATCATGAAAATGAACCATTTTTTAAGCCCGACTGGGGCCAAACATTTTACCACCTTGCTTCATAGTAAACAGTTGAGATGAAGCACGTCGTTAGAACGTTGTTGGACACCATGTTGAAGTAACCCCCCATCGGTTGTGAAGAACTGTGCTACATTCAGGCTAACCATTGAACTCCGTATATACATTTTCCCCTTCTGCCATTTTGTCAGGCAGACTACTGTTCTTGTTGCTCTTCTGTGTAATGAAGTTTAAATGCTTGTTTGGAAAACCTTTTATTTAACAGTTTAGAAAGCTTGATAGAAAGAGTGCTTTAGTCTGAAGAGTACATGTTGGATAGGAAAGTATTTCCTTCTCTTGTTTCTCTGAGTCTGCCTTATTTAGCTCGAGATCTTTGCAGCTTGGTTCATGGATTCTAGCCTTGCCCATTGCGCAGTATATCCAAATCCAGATGTAAAACCAGTGAATGACATGAAAAGCACTCTCAGTATCACACTTGACAAAAAGGTTTTGTACTTTTCACGTAGCTTGTAACCCTATAAATGGGTGAACAGCACAAATTTTTTTAAGAATAAATTATTTATAGCATTAAAATGACTTTGATTTGTATACGTTTGGAAAATAAACCAGCTTAAAAAGTGTCATCTACAAGTTAATGCAGTATACTTGGTGCTCCTTCTGAGTGTTGTGTAAGACCATTTGGCTAGCAGGAGTTTTACACAGATTATATAAAGTATTATTTTAAAAAAAACCTTTGTTTACCAACATAATTTGAAAACTTTCAGAATCACCAATAAAACTATTATAATGTAATTTCTGAAGTTAATAAAATGAAAATTCCAGATTGGCTAAAACTTGTGCAATGGTTCTTATTTGAAACAAAAACTAAAATGGGAATGGGATAATATTTTAGAATCATTTCCCCAAATTAGTGGATTGACTTTGTGAATTTAAATATGTACATTATACAAGTGTTCCACATAATGTTCACCCCATAATTGTTTTCTCAGGGGATGCTTGTTACTAGTTTGATGTTAGGAATGGGTTGTTGTCTTTAGTTTTTATATGCAACCCCCCACCCCCAATGCCCTGGTATTGGATCTGTGTAACTGTTCTAAATTAAAAGATAGAAGGACATACCTCTGTGTAACAATGAAACAACAACAATTTATATGGAAAAAGATCGAGCCCAATCAAGCTAAAATAAATGGATAAATAAAGCTCTTTAATTTTGAGGAAAGTCCCATATTTGGAAGAGAATGTACATTGCTTGAACTTAAGCATGGTCTTTAATACTCAGCTTCTATGATAAGCAATCACAGTCAGTGCACTTCAGTGTATTTCTTAACTCAGATTTAGCACATGCTTATCTTCATAGCATTTGATTTCATTAGTTATGTATCACAAAATTTCTTTAAACACTTATCAAATTAGGAAAGCTGGTACTCCCAATTACTTAATGTAATAACTTAGTTTTTATAACTCAAAGGACAAAAATGTTTTAGAAGACTAGGCTTACAGAAGTCTTTTAAAGTAATAATGCTTTCCTTTTATGTTTTTTAATAGATTGAACTCTATGTGGCTCATTTTATTTCAATTCATTTTATGGAGTAGTGTTTCTTTTTGTTTGCTATAGTCAATTCATATATATATTCTGTTCATTTGACATTATGTTCTTTTATTTGAAATTGCTTAATAGTTATTTTTGAGCTTCTGTAATTCTTATTTATTACAGATACTTGCAGATACTCCCATTCAACATCTTGAAATGCTTTACATCTCTAACCAACATGGTACTGGCACTAAAATTGCTTATTAATTCAAAATTATTTTAGGACATTAGAGCAAAAATCAGGAGTGGCTGAACCTGAAAGAGTTTGCATAATTTACTTTCTTCAGGTTATTCAAAACAATCCGGTGCTTGCAAGTAAAATTTCATACATAGACTTTAATGAACATGTTTGAACCTATAGTTTACCCTTCTTTGAAATATAATGCTAAGGGGAAACTAAATTAAAAGCACTGAAGTTAAGCACATTACTTCTTATGAGTTTTCTTCTAAGGAATTTTTAAAAAAATACATATAAAAGCATTTCAGAATGGAAATGAATAAGAGTCATGTTTTGAAAGTGTCACTTCTAAATGTCACTGCATAATGTATACTATGCAGTTCTTAAGTAGCAGCTCCAGATGTCGAATTAACATTTGTTGCCACGCTCAACTTCCTATGACTACATTGTGAGACTAATTTGTCCAATTGTCTCAGTGTTAACACTGCTAGGACTTTTTGTGGGTGGACAAAACACACCAGTATTTTCTGGCATGTGGATTGGAAAGCATCTGTGTCACTTTTCATATAAACTAAAAACTAAATTCATCATTGTAAAAAGATATGGAAGAGGTGTATCTGCAATATTCTTATTTTCATACAGTAGGTATTTCTCAATCTCAGCTGTAAATTCTAGAGCAATCATTAATTGTTCATACAACAGATGATCTATGAAAACATGTTAGCATTTTGACCATCAATTCCAAACTAGGCATACCAACCATAAATTATCTTGCCACAATGATTCTCATCTTTATCAGGTAAGTCACTTTAAAAATAGCACAAAAGAGAAAAAGGAATTTAATTTTTATGTAACCCATAAATAGCCTTGTAAATGTGTAGCTTGCTTTCCTGTTTTGAAATGAGGGGAATATGGAGTCACAGGTGGAAAATTACCCATTCCCCCCCCCCCCCAATAATTTCATTCTGACTTCCAAACCGGTATTGTTGAATGACATTTAAATAATGCTAGGTGTTTAGTGCCACGTTAACTACAAAAATCTCCCACCCTTTTAAAATGGCTTAAAATTATTTATCATACTAATTTTATGCTGGCAATAGATATATTAGGGAAAGGAGAGTTAGTAACCTTTTTAACAGCAGAAGAATGTCTTAATTTGTAATTTGGGGCAGAAAGGGAAAATGAACCAATTTTCAGTAATATTTGGTGCCCTTTATCTGTACCCCAAAGCACACAAGTTGCCTCTGATTGATGCATTTCAGATAAATTACTAACCATGTATCGTTAATACTCCATATATGTAGATATATCTGTATCTATATATATATTTATCTCGCATTGGCTTGCATCCATTTTCAGCTGCCATACAACAAACCACGCGTATGACAGATAACATTTTTTGAATAGGGAGGACTTAACTGATGTGTGCAGTGTTGTCTGCAATAGCTGCTCTTGTTGCTGGAACACAAACTAGAAACCTGTTTGCTACTTGCTGACTTCATATAGAAGAATTCAGCAAAGTGTGTATGGTATGAATGTGTGTGTAAAACAGAATCAGTCATGGAACCAACTAGGTACATGTCATGTTTTACTGAATAATTTTAAGTCATGTTGTGTGTATTTGTCTTGTCCTCTAACATTAAAATTTGGTTAATACAAATATATTTTTATAAATTTCAAGTACAGTGTGCCCCATTTTTTAAGTGTTTCATTGTTAAAAATAAGTGTACTAGATTTGATTCTTAACACTTACTGGCACAGATGGAAAAAGCTATTGGCTCCAAAAATGTAAGAGGAAGAAACATTCTCAAAGTGTGTGTGTATTTACAAACCAAGCTGTAGAGATCAAGAAAAGAACTTTTACTGTTCTCAAATTTCTAAATTGTCAAGATTTATATGGAGTTGTGGTGGAACTAGTTAACACTTAGAGCTTTTGGTATGTAATGAATATTTGCTATGGACTGATATTAAATGTTTCAAAGGATTGCGTTATTAAATTTTCTGGATTTTGTTACTTTCCTCTTGAATTATATTAAGTAGTTTAAATTTCTTTTCTGACATTAAAACATGAATTTTGGGGCTCCGTATTTATTTTCACTGGTTTTACTAATTTATGGGGCACGTTAATTTTTTATTTTATAAATATGTAGTATATTAAACATATCTTAAATCGTTCAAATCAAGCTACATTAATTCCTGATTGTCTATTGGAGTTTTTTTAATTAAACTTTTCCATGTTGGTGCACAGCACTTAACAAATATTTGTATTCCCTCTTTCCAGTTCAATAAACAAAATAAATAACTGGATTTGATTAGTTCTTAGCTTTATAAGCTTTGACTTCTATTTCATTCTAGAAAGGAACAGAAGTTCCTTTCCTTTCCAAGATGCATTCGCATATGATCACACAACTCCTCAATCCATGAATATCCAGCAAGAATTCATGTGAGAATGGAACTCATACTGCTCAGACTTAAGCTGAGTTACTCACTTGGAGCACAAAGCCACCCCCATAAATCTTAGGCTACAAAAGTTAGACGGCAGCTGTCTGAAAAGGCAAACAACATCAGGCTGTTTACTGAACCAGTGGCTACAGGTGTGGTCTTCAGCTTGGAAGATTGCAATCTATTGAACTGATTATGGTACCAAATTTCCAACAGCAAATGAGATTGCAGTTATACTGCACAGCTTCAATTTGGATGTGGTTTACTGCCATTATAATAAAGGCGAACTATGAATACGTACATATATACATATATATCATACAGTCCGTAAAAAATATTTATATTAAAAAGAGGTGTTTGAGAAAGTACTTCATGAAATATTGTAGCAGCTATGTGGGGACCTGAATGTTAGAAGTGAGTGCAACAGTTTAAATTGAAGGAAACTGGTTGCACATATGAAAGGTAACACTGAACTGACAAATGTTTGGCCACTGAACATATTTCAGCCTTCAGTTTAAAAAACACATAAGTGAACCATATTTAAAATGTTGCCTCTAGGAAAGAAAACATTGGTCATTCATCTCTGGTAAGCTTCCTTTTATATGATAAAATCTTCAATGAAATGGTTATAGCTGCTGTTTCACTGTAATAAGTGAATTTGCTCCATTGGGTAACCAGTATTCTTGCAAAAAAATTACATAAGAATTAAATGCAATAAGAAAATGGATTTGAGTAAGAACAAAACAATAGTTGCAAAAACATAGTATTGTAGTTTCTAAAATATTTTATATGTTAAAAATACAGCAAAAATAAGTTTGTTCGAAGAGGAAAAAATATATTGCATGACATCAGTGGTCTGGATTTTCTTGAGAGTTGTTTGTGGCTTCATAGTATTTCAATGGAGTAACATCAATTTGGCAACCATAATACTTCATTTGGCCACTTCATTTTCAGTCATTTATTAAAGACAGGATCATACTATAAAGAGTGAAAAGAAAGACCATGTCAAAAGTTGTAGAGCTTGAAATAAACATGATTGCTGTCTGCAATTTATGTCAGCAAAACTCTGAATGCTTCCGAGGGGACAGAAAAGAGTGTGTTTAACAATTCCAAGATCTATGAAACTACAGTTCCTATTTGAAGTAAAGTGTCATATCAATTAGATTCGTAGTTTAAAATAGGCCCATCAGAGGCAGAAAATGTGGCATAAACAAAGTCAAGTATAGAACAGTTTGGGATATCTACACTGACAACAAATAGCACTGCTTCCACTAAGGCTCTTCCAAAGAGTTAAACCACATTAAAATTATAACATACTATTCTAATAGGAATCTTAAGAATAGCTTTACTAACCTCAGGATGCAAGCCTTGAAACTTACCTGTAAAGATACATGAAGAAACAAAGGAGATGAAAACCAAGCTTTATCATGGCCTCTTTCATGTGTGATTTTAGCTGCCCTCTGTTGTGGATTTCTGTAGGGTCAAATACTCCCATGTTTCCACTGGGAACCATGATATACCTGAAATGGTTTCAAGAAAATTATTTCAGTACCAACTGTGCTCCAGCTTAATGATCTCCATATCAAAAAAGACAAAACATGCAAAAAAAGTGAACTGAATTGGTGGTTGAGTCCTTTTAAACAATACATAACACTTACGGGTTTCAGAAGTGAAACAAAAGAAATAGATCATTTTTTAGCTCCTCCTAGCATTACTCAAGCTTTTGCAACTTCCTTTGTACTCAACATGCATCCCAAAACTGTTTGATACATGTCTGTCAAGCCTCTGAAGCTGTAAATAGCAGGACAGACAAATGCTCTTGTGCAGTGGAGACGCATTATTGGCATTAATCAAAAGACCTTTCAAATCTGATGCAAGCTCATGTTTTCTCCAACAAATATGAATGTCTGAATTTGTCATGTTAAAATTTGCACGCAGCTTTCAATCAATCTTAAATCTTTTAAGGCTTGGCACAGTTTAGAAATGGTGAACTCATTAGCATATAATTTGTTAAAATATTTAACTTATTAAACTTTAAAATTCTACATTTAAATCACTGACATTTTCTATTCAGTGTATTGCATTAGAAATAAATATATGCATAAAAAACTTGAGATACTTAAAACAATATCCTATACTTTTTATTTGCTTACTAAATATAAAAATGACTCGACCCAAAGTCAATTCAAAGCAGAAATATTGCATTTTTCTTCTTCCAGGAAATTTACATCCAAAGAAATTACTAACACCTCGATTTCCTTCAAAAGTGCTATAGCCTCAAGCATTATTATGTAGCTATGTATATGAGACCTTAATGCGTGTTATATGCATCCCAAATTAGAAGTATTGCCAAAATTGAAAAAATAAAAATAAAAATACGTTTATTAGAGGCAAAATTTAAGCCTGGGCTGTAATTTGCAAACAGAAAATCTTAAAAGATAATTCAACTTTCTCCTTTTTTCCTTTAGGTGAAAGCTAAGTTGGTAAAATTCCAAAAGTAGTGGCTTATGGCCTGTGAACATTCAAGATATGTACTTTCTTAGATTTATATCCTGCCTTCCAGAAGCCTTTCATTTTTACATCCAAAACCACCTTATGAACAAGGTTGAGTTGAGAGAGACTGGTCCACAATCTTCCAGTAACTTTTACAGCTAAGAGTAGAGAGGAATCTAAGTATTTCCAGTCCTTGTTCAATGCTTAACCAGTAATTACTACATTATTAGGTATTTTTGCACCAGAAAATATGATTCTTGCTCCTGGCAAAATACAAAACTGATTTTATACTTTCTTCTCAGGATGGGATGAAAAGTAGGTTTTGAGTAAGATCAATTATGCACTAGATTTTCACATGATCCATACTCAAAGTCACTTTTTAAACTTAACACTTTTAACAATATGGAAGTTGTATATGCACATATACTCCTTGGGACAAGGAAAATCTAGTATATTTATTGTTGGTGTCATCCAAAATCCATGCTAAAATCCATTGAGAAAGGAAAAGTAACATTACACTTCTATCACTTCCTGCTGATTTGGCTAGACTAATAAATTATGGAACAAGGCAGAGTTTATAAAAATGCTTGTTTATTAAGAGAGGAAAAAATATGAGCAACATCATGCAATTCTTAAGCCACCAAAGGTCTTACCTGTATATGTTCCATGTTGCCACAGGAAAATTGAGGAGGAAGATGAACCAGTGCAGTGAAATAAGCATTAATACAGTGACAATGGTATGGCCAATCAATTCAGGGATCACCCACTAGAAAGATTTTCAAAACAATTTAAAAAATAAAAATCGTTATAAAGATTCTGCAGGAATCTTCTACCTGCAAGCTGACAAGGGCTGCAAAACTGTTATTTGATTAAAAAGAATCAGTAATTGATTTCTATTGGATGGTTCAGATATAAATTGCAAGTGCAATTTACAAAGCAGAAATTTACAAATTATGGATTACTTTCTAGGATACCATCAGAATATTTGGAATATTTATGAGAACCTGATCGGCTTATCTGATATGATATGCTAATAAGGAATACCGGAAGGCAACAGTCTTGAGTTAAATCCTATATATTCAACACTTCTGAGTAAACCAAAATCCCAGGCTTATATATTTCAACTTAATTTTCAAAATAGCTTTATTTTTCATAATTAAGAATTTTCTGTTCATTAATTTGAATTCTTGCATCAAGATGGTACTACAAAAAAGGTGAGTATATACATTTGATATAAGGTAGCAATAGATTCTAATCCATGGCAGGTTGTTAAATAAAATAGTTTATTAAAAAATTCTTATTCTAGACAACTCAAAGGTGACTGACAATAAACTTGTAAATAAGAATAGGGAAAGGCAAGCACAAAATAATATATTCTGTGAGCAAGCTACATATAAAACACCGGGATCCTGCCAGAGCAGAAGATTACACATAGTAAGCATTCAGCAAAGAAAGGGAAATGTAGGGTATGAAACACCTAAGGAAAAAAATGAGATCGGGGAATAAATACAAGTGTCCCAGGCTATCATGTAAGCAATCCAGATTCTAGTATTAGGCCTCCAAGATTAAGTCTTCCCTACAACAGTAATTCTTATTTTTTGATATTAAGAAAATTATATTAAGGAAGTAATTCTAGGTTCACTGTGGTTCCTCTCTGAATTAACACTACAGGTAGTCCTTGATTTAAGACCAAGGAAAGCAGTTAAGTAGCACCCACTTTTACAACTTTTTGCCATGGTTGTTAAACAACTGCAGTTGTTAAGCAAATCTGGCTTTCCCCATTGACTTTCTTTGTTCGGAATCCAGCTGGGAATGTTGCAAATGGTGATCACATTACCCCAGGACTCTACAATTGTTGTAAGTACATGCCAGTTGCCCAGTGCCCAAATTTTAATCATGACTGTGAGGATGCTGCAACAGTTCTAAGTGCAAGGACAGGTTGCAAGTCACTGTTTTAGTGCCACTTTAATTTAGAACAGTCACTAAACAAATGGTTGTCAATCAAGGACCACTTGTAGAAAGGAGATTATTTTTGAAAACTTTTAAACAGTACAAACAAACTAATGATATAACTTTGAATTACAAGTTCCACAATATTTTGGTAGTGAGGCTGTTGGGTTAATTCAAAATCTCTGAAGAACCTAAGTTAACTACTACTGCTCTAGAAAGACATCTGTCCAAAGCACTATTTAGTGCGTTTATGAATTACATATAATCACAATATACTTTCCAACTATCAGAGTAGTCCTATGCTTGCCAATCCTACTGAGTATAACAGTAGTTACTCTCAGATGGTAATAGAACTACAATTTATATGCCTAGAAATAGGGATTGCCAATGTTCCCCAAAGAACCTATGATTGGGCTACGTTGGTTTGCATATTCTACTTATTAAACAAAACGGGAGTCCTCTGGAGAAAACCAAATATTCCTCAGATGTAACCAATATAGATGCCATTCTCTGGCAACATAACATTTTAATAGTTGAGGCCAAAAATACATATGTAAAAATTTAAAACATTTACTACATTATTGTATTAACATTTTTTGAAAAATAAAGAGAAAAAGAAAAACAACTTACTTTATTTAGTTTTGAGCAGCAAGATCTGGCATTAATGTAGTCACATTCCAAATCTGATAGTGTAATTATCTGATGATCAAGATAAGAACAACTATTCTGTCAGCAATACCCTTGCCCTTTCTAGGTAAGAATTAAATTATTTGGACAAATTGTAAATGGCACCCTAAGGAGATTTTGTACAAAACTCAGCTTAGGACTTCCAGAAGAATGAAAGCATTTTGCAAAAGATATAGACAAAACCAGAATCCATACCCGTTAACTGTGTTAGTGACTTTACCCAATGCCACCCAAGCTCCAAACTATAACTGATCACTCTTGAGTTTCCAAAGCAGCTTGTTTTGTGAGTTTGGTTCTTTATAACCATGTTAAAATTTGAGTAAGTAAGGTAGAACTTCTGCAGGTGCACAAGCAAGTCACTTACTGATTTGATTCAGATGTTGCCCCTCGCCCATTAAGACAGTTTCCTATTATTATCAATAGCAATATTTGAGTTCAATTTCTCCTCCCTCCTTTTTATCATGTATTTATTTTAGTTTATTACAGCTACCCAACTCCAATGGACAGGTATAAAACCAATCTCCCTCATAAAAATGGGGGGGGGGGAGATCTAAAACCACGCAAACTGCCTGGACTAAAAAATCTAAAAATGACACAACTCAAAGGAAACCCCCCACCCCAACATATTAATCCAGACAGATTTTAAGAGCTTTCCAGGCAGAACCTTAAGAAAGGATGCCGTCCTTATCACTGAGAAGCTGCTGTTTCAGAGGATGGGGGCTGCGACTTCCTCAGTCCCCTTACTAGAGGGGAGCTAGAGTACACCCATGCTGCCGGAACATACTTTATCAGCAGAAACAATTGAAGATAAGTAGTTCCTCAGATATGCAGGCTCTATGCCATACAGGGGTTTATAGATAACCATACTTTGATTTGCAGTAGGGAGCCAATTGCCACCTGGCCTGCAGTAAAAAGTTAAAAGATTTGCTTCAAGTTTTAAAGTAACCAGATTTTTTCTAATGTCTGAATTTGGAGAACTTGAGCTATTTAAAATCTAACAAGAACAATTTGAATCCACTGTTTGATACTCATTGTTTAAAATAACATCAGTTGAAAGCAAATCAGAATTCTTAAGGTTTAAAGTTCAGAGCAAAATGTGGACTGGGCAGTCATAAAAAATGTGGCGTAATATGCAGATAGGCTTATCATCCAATTGCATAATGAACTGGTTTTCTGATACATATATACTATCAATCATATATCTATCTATCTATCTATCTATCTATCTATCTATCTATCTATCATCTATCATTTATCTATCTATCTATCATCTATCTATCTATCTATCTATCTATCTATCTATCTATCTCTCTCTCTATATATATATATATCACATCATTAGAATTTTATGTTGAGCAACAGCAGAGATATCCTTTTAAATTTTGGAATATCTTAACACAAGCCACCAACAATAAATATGCTGGATAAGACAAAAGTTGACTGATATAAGACTTATTTAACAGAATAACGGAGCTAGAAGGGATTTTGGAGGTCTTCTATTCTAACCCCCTGATCAAGCCGGAGACTCTGTACCATTTCAGACAAATGGTTTTCCAGTCTCTTCTTAAAAATCTCCAGTGATGGAGCACCCACAATTTCTGGAAGTTATGTCAGGAATGTTTTCCTTACTACTAAATTACTTTAACTAGCATTTCATGTTATCTTTATTTTAACCCTGTCTTAATGTAACTTAGGACTGCATTTATAATATTAGAAAGTAATACTATATTATAGTATTATATAGCATCTATAGCATTACTCCTCACATATGAAATGATGCACACTATATTTTAATATATCAACTTTTGCTACATATACAGTATATTGGTACTGGTATATGATATACATGTTGTCCCCGACTTGCAACAGTTTACTTAGTGTAGTGACCCAAGTTACAACAGCACTGAAAAAATGACTTATGACCATTTTTCACACTTACGACCGTTGCAGCATCCCCATGGTTATTTGATTTACATCTGGATGCTTGATAACTGACTCATATTTATGACACTTGTAATGTTCCGGGATCATGTGATTCCCTTTTGCGACCTTCTGACAAGCAAAGTCAATTTGGAAACCAGATTCATTTAACAGCCATGTTATTAATTTAACTGCAGTGATTCACCTAACAAATGTGGCAAGAAATGTCATAAGATGGGGGCAAAACTCACTTGACAAATTTCTCAGCAGCATAAATTTTAGGCTCAATTGTGGTCATAAGTTGAGGGCTACCTATACACACACACACACACACTCACAAGCAATTTTGTTCCTTTTTAAAGTTTTACAAAATCTTTTAATTCCTAAAGAAACTAGCAAAATTTTATTCATGAAATTAAAACATCTGATGAAGACCCTCTTTCAGAAAATGCAGTCCTCCAACAACAATATAAAGAAGTTTTATACTTTTCAAAATAACTTAAGTGTTTGAAAAGGTATCTAAAGTACATGTCCCTTATATCCAATGTGAAATAGCCACTGAAGTGTATATATAATAGTCAGAATGATAAAAGATCAAAATGTACAGATTTAATTCTAAGCAAACACATCTTATCAGTATTGTGAAACTTCATTGCAATTCTACATATCTTAATCCACATAAATTAATCCACAATCGGGACAACGGATGCCAATTTTTAGAAAGATGCTGTTTCAAGTGGAAAACTAAAAGTATCATCACTGAACAGAATCGACAACAAGCAGTTTTATACTACAAATAATGCATTACGCAATATCCCAATCAGGAGTTTTATGCAAACTTTAAAGACGGGAGGATATTTATTATACATACTGAAAATAAGTCTTACATTTAAGCAGGAACCAGGCTTTTTACCATAACCCAAAAGTTGAATGGTAGATCAAACAATCTAGTGAACAACTTCTCAAAAGAGAATGAAAGCAATTGTCTCTTGCTTCTGCAGCCAATCTAAAAACTGTTCTTGGCTACTGCAACCAACAAGGCTTCCCAAGCTGCTCCTACAAGATCCCGACAGCATGTAATCAACCCCATGCAAAAACACAGCTAGGGGATGGGGATTTATAAAAGACCGGTGCGGTTGTATTTTTGACAATCTAGCTAAGTAAGAAACAGCCACGCCCGACCTGTGCAGGTTCCGGACACAGCGAAAACCTGCTTTTAGAGTCCGTCCTGGCTTGCCGATGGATCCTGCCTCACCTTCACTTGGCCATCATGCCTTCAATCCCTTTCACCCCCACCCGAGACGCCCAACCTTTCTTCCAAGCGCGCCTCCTTAAGGCTCACGCTGCTCGAAAAACCGCTCCTCCCTCGTTTTCCCCAGCCAGCGCTTGTTGCTGCTGGGCCCCCTCACCCTTTACGCCGCCGCCGCCCCTGCCCCAGTCAGACCGCCATTAACGCCCCCGCCTCGGCCGGTCCGCTCAACTGCAGGCCGGAGGAAAGAGCCGATCGCCAGCGCTCTCCGGCTCCCGGACCCCCCCCCCCTCGCCCAAACAAACGAAGAGGATACAAAGTAAACGGAAAGGAAAATCAGGGCGCAGCAATCAATGAGCGAAAATATGAACACCATCGACTCCATCGTGCTGCGGAAACAGCCGCCCTCTCGGCCACCGTAGAGGGCCCCGCCTCTCTAACCCTGTTCGCGGCTGTCGGAGCAGCGTTTCCGCCTCTTCTTTTCGAGTTCCTCAGATTTGCCCCTATTATACATTTATGTGGAAAATATTTCTTCGCACGGCACGCTGGGACTTGAAGTCCCACTTTAGGAGTCTAAAAGAAAGCGCCCGTTCTCTCGATAACCCAAAAATTACTGGTAAAATTGGCAAGAACACTCGAGAGAACTACAAAACATGGACTTCCGTGACTTAGACTCTGTTTTAGGCGTCTAAAAACGTGCCTGTGTAGAAATACGAATGAACTACCTTTTGTTCACCCCCCCCCCCTTCTGTACTGAAACTTAGCATAATAGCTTAGATAATCATAGTCCACCGTTTAGTGGGACAGCCTGGAAAACCTCGCTGTGCCAGTACATTTAGGCTTTTTTAAAGACAGCCTTAGCTGGGGTCCTATTCTAGTCCGGAAAAACTTTTCCTGAAAGAAGGGTGGAATTTTGCACGTGGGAAGCTGCTATGCGGAATCGAGGAGGAAACCATCCTTCTGGAGGGGATCCCAGACTGAAACAGCGAGTTAAACAGGTGATTTCTCCGTTCTTGTTCCGTTCCTAGTTGGCTCTGTTATGATGAGCAGCCGCCCTTATATAAGAGGCCGGTTGCGGTTGAATTCCATCTTCTTTTTCACAGCGGGCTTAGGACACGAAACGAAGAGTCGTGAGTGTAACTGTTAGTTTAATTTATACACCGTCCGACACCCAATGACTGTTGGCGGTTCACAAAAGAATACGAAAAACTATAAAACAATATAGTTATTACAAAAAGGAAGGATGACAACCCACGCACCCATTCATACACATACACACACTCCTCAAAAGGGAGATCATGTCCATCCGAGTCAAAGATTTGGGCAAAGTGCTAGGCCTTAAAGGCTCTCCGAAATACCTATAGGACACACACTCACACACACAAAATCATACCCGCACCGGGTCATCCCAGTGGGCAAACACTGGAACAGAGATGTTCCTCTGGGTGCCCAATACATGGCATTGTTTAATCGAAAGAACCTGAAGCCAACCCTACTGGAAGGAAGCTTAGAGGAGAGAATCCCTTAAGTAAACGAGCCCTATGCTATACAGCAATGGTTCTCAACCTTCCCAATACTGCAACCCTTTAATACAGTTCCTCATGTTGTGGTGACCCCCAACCATAAAATTGGTGTCTCGGTTCCTAAGACCATCGAAAATATGTGTTTTCCAATGGTCTTAGGCGACCCCTGTGAAAGGGTCGTTCGACCCCCGGAGGATCCCCCGGTTGAGATCCTCAAAGGGGTCCCGACCCACAGGTTGAGACCCCCAAAGGGGTCCCGACCCACAGGTTGAGATTACCTATACAGGTAATCTTTGACTTTCGATCATAATGGAGCCCAAAATTTATGTTGGTAAGTGAAACATTTGTTAAGTGAGCTTTACCCCATTTTACAACCTTTCAACAGTTGTTAAGTGAATCTGGCACCCCAAATGACTGCTTGTCAGAAGATGATCGCATGACCCCAGGACACTACAACCATCATAAATATAACCTAGTTGCCAAGCGGCCAAATTCTGATCACATTACCATGGGGATGCTGCAAAGGTTGTAAGTGAAAAACTGTCAAGTCACTTTTTTCAGTACTGTTGTAACATCAAATGGTCATTAAATGGATGGTTGTAAGGAGAGGAGTTTTTGAGGAGAGAAGACAAAGTGTAATATGTAAATACAGATGGTCTTCCTACAGTTGGGACTGGCAACTCCATTGCTAAGTGACATGGTTATTAAATGAGCTATTACATGACCCTGATGGAGTTACAACCTCACTTCTGCCACAGTTGTTAAGCAAGATATCGTATAACCCTGGCTTGCAATTTTACTGCCAGATTTTCTATTGACTCTTTGTCAAAAGTGAGCCATGACCAAGGGACCTGTGACAGTCATAATTGCTCACTGGTTATAAAGCAACCAAATCTAGATTGCCGAGCTCCTTGGAAACAATCAGCAAAACCATTCAATCAGCAGAGTCTCCTCTGCCTTGATTCTTGCACTCTGTTCTTCCTACTCTTCCTTTGTTCACTTGTCTGTCCTGCCAAATTCCACTAGTTTGCTCACTCAGAGAGTTCAGTGATGTGAAAAGAAAGATAAACATCAGTTTGGCCATCCTTCACTAGATTTACAGGTAATTCTCAACGTACGACCAGAATTGAGCCCAGAATTTTGGTTGCTAAGTGAAACATTTGTTAAGTGAGTTTTCACCTATTTTACAACTTTTCTTGCCACAGTTGTTAAGTGAATCACTGCAGTTGGTAAATTAGTAATGGTTGTTAAGTGAAACCAGTTTCCACATTGACTTTGCTTGTCAGAAGGTCACAAAAGGGATCACATGCCCCCTGGAAACTGCAACCATCATAACTATGAATCAGTTGCCAAGCATTTGAATTTTGATCATGTGACTACGGAAATGCTGCAATGGTTGTAAGTGTGAAAAATGGTCATAAGTCACTTTTCATAATGTTGCAAAATTAATATACACTTAATTGTCCATTATTATGGAATGATATCTGAACAAAAACTTGATCTGTTGTGATCAAAATTTGCTAAATAAGAATCTGGTAAATTAAGATTCTACTTTAATCTCTTTGCTTTTAAAAACTAATATAGATAACTACAGTGATGAAGAAATAGATGCCTCTATTTTAAATTGTTCACATACGATTTTATGCTAATACTATTTTTGCATATTGTAAAGGAATTGTATGTATCTTTAAATATACTAACTTAGCTATATTTATTACAGTACCTAAGCAGTAATAAATGTGGCCAGTATGTTAACACTGAAATTCTAGCAGCAGAACTACAAAAAATATATAGGTGAGTAATAAGAGATTTAGTACTTTACATTTTCTTTGAAAGGGGCAGTGGAGTAGTGCATGTATAATAATAAATGGCATAATAATTAAACTTGTAGTAGTATGTGTTTGAACCTCAGGACATAACATTATCCTCTATTACATTATGTGTCTGCAAGAATAAAATCAATGCAGAGATACAAACATAGAGGTAAACATAAGTATACAAAGCACGTAAAAGAATAAATAGCAAGCAAAACAAATTAGAAGCATGAAATAAAAGAAAAGGAAATAACAAAAACTCTAACCCTAATTATTCGATACACCATGTTTATATACTGATTCATGCATGGTATTTTGTTCTTCATACGTTCTTTCAACATAGGATTATTATTAGGCTTAGTCTAAATTCTTCATAAGGAAGCTACAGATTACCAAATCTGGATAATTTACACAGTATAATATATTTATTCTAATATAGAACATATGTATTTGAATGTGTTTACTGGTCTTTTTCTTTACTTTGACATTGGTAATTATGCATTAGGCTATTTTTCTTTATGATGCTTGCACTAGGCTTCTACATTGAAAATGTATACCTTCAAAAAAAATATTCATTGAGGTTTTTAAAATTGATTTTCAGTGCTGATTATGGACGAAGAAAAAGAAATGCCTTTAGAATACAGGTTGAGAAAGGTATGTTTATTAATATTGTATTTGAAGTGTATTTATGTCATGAAAACTAGCTTATGTAAGTAATCTAACGTCTCTTAGCGAATGAAAGAAGGTGTACTTGTATTTGGTCATGTGAGAACCAGCTAGAGATTTAACATTTTACATTGTGGTCTTAATTTAAGAGCAATGTCTTTGAACACTGCAATCTGTCCAGCATTTCTGGCTGTTGGTTTCATTCTGAAACAAAATATAATTTGATTCTTGTTTCACACATGAGCAAGTTATTATTATTTATTTATTTGTATTTTCTTTGTAGTTATTGGGATAATCAAAGATGAGATAAAATCTACAGATTTAGCCACTCTAGAAGATGAATATTTCACAAAGAAAACAAAAAGGGATGAAAAGTAAGTTGCAATCACCACAATTAATAAAATTCCAAATAGCTTTATATCACTTTAAAGATTAACACATTTATTATCGTGTACATCTCGTTAGACACAATCTATTTCATCAAATCCATAGTGACCTTCCAAACAGTTTTTGGTAATTAATCTAGTGCAAATATAGTCCTATACACTTTGCAAACAAATATTATGCAGTTAAAAATACATTCCCTCTCTTCTTTATTTTTATGTAAGCATTGCTATAATTAATTTTTAGCTTTCGAATAACTGGCTATTATTATATATGCACATGTTCTTTCTAATCCTTCATTCAAATAAAGGAAATCCTGATTTGCTTCTAGCTATAGTAACAAAGTATATGAATTAGCAAAAATTCATAGTAAAAAGTTAATATAGAATAGAAATATATAGAACTGAAGGGTGATAATATTTGGAAAAAAGGGAAAAGGATGAATCAAGCTTAATTATAGAAAATTTTCACAGCACTACATTTTAGTAAAAGTTTTAATTTTAATTTAGTAGTATTATTTCTTTGGCATGAAAAACTAGGAAATATTGCAGCTGATCCCTGAAAGAGAAGGATTACACTAATATACTGTCAATAATATGTTGGGGCAAATAAATTGCAACTTTTTGAATAGACCATTTTAAAAAACAGTGCATTCTTCATTCACAAAATGAGTTGATTTAACGGAAATGCATGCAAATGGTATTGCTTTTTTTTAATGACTATATATGAGAAGTTTTATTTTTAATTCTTTCTCTCCAAAAGTGATTCAGAGACCAGCTTGGATACTTCTGATACCGATAGTGAACATCCTGTAAGTATGATTGCTTACATGAGCCATTAGTAATACCAATAATTTGTTTAAAATGTGTATTTATAATTCTGAAGACAAAATAATTTGTTTAAAGTACGTATTTAAAATTCTGAAGACAAATGTATGTACTGGGAGGTTCTTTGTTTTTTTAAAAATCTTAGTCAAGCCAACTGTGGGACTTGCATAACTACAGATAGACCTCAAAACAACAATTGAGCCCAGATTTGGGGCATAAGTCATAGTGGTTGTTAGGGTTAACCCATGTGATCATTTCGCTCAAGAGTCATGATCCTGGGTCTCCCGGCTGTAGTCATTAAGACTACACGAGTCATTAAGTGGAGCATGGGATGCCTCAGAGTGGTGCAGTCCCTGGGAGGGCCATATTTTTTTATTGTTTGTACACCACCCAGAGTTACTGAGAATAAGTGTGCGCCTACATAAATCCTATAAATAAAAATAAAATAATAAAATAAATAATAAAATAATAATAAAATAAAATAAATAAAATAAATAAAATAAATAAAATAAATAAAATAAATAAAATAAATAAAATAAATAAAATAAATAAAATAAATAAAATAATAAATAAAATAATAAATAAAATAAATAAAATAAAATAATAAAATAATAAAATAATAATAAAATGATAAATTAAATAAATTAAATAAATTAAATAAATTAAATAAATTAAATAAATTAAATAAATTAAATAAATTAAATAAATTAAATAAATTAAATAAATTAAATAAATAATTAAATAAATTAAATAAATTAAATGCTTCAGGCTCAGCCCACACAGTGGCGCCTCTCCCCAACTTGCACGTGACCTGCACCAGGCCTCCCGAGGAATCCACCCTCAGGCACCCCCTGTATAACGGTACTCAGTGGCAGCACTAAGGCCTGAAGCAGAGGTCCAGTGCTTGACATCATCCCTAGTGGTATCAGTACTTTGACATTCACAAAGCCTCCTTGGGGAATACTACTTACCTTCAAGCGCAGCTCCAAGTCGCACAAGGCCTTTGTTATTGAAGCAGCTTTGGAGCCTGATTTTATGCAGCTTTTGCAGCCTCTGGAAACTAAGGAGTATGCCACGTTTTGTAAGAATTGGCGAAGAGTTAACACTCCAGAGTTTGCAGTCAGTGTAGCATTATATTGCAGTCAAATGATTCTGAGACTACTTTTAAGCAACATCTGTACTGAATAGTGGAGCTAGGAGAACTCCTCATGCCCTATTAGTGGTGACTTTCAGCACTGGGAATGAGCATCTCAAGAAAGCTCAGACTTCTTTTCTAATTGGGCTTTTCATCATTCACATATTTCTAGGATGTTTTAAATGCAGAGTCTGCTTCTACTTTGTTCCTATTTTTGTTTTTAAATACCTTTGACTTTTTGAATTTTAAATAATGCATTTTAGGAATCATTGTGATTATGTACAACAATATTTGTTGTCTATAATTCATATTCTGTTTATGTTCAACATGATTTTGAGGATATTTATATTTGAAAAAGTCAGTCTACTGTTGACATATGTCCGTCATTTCTCTTTCAGAATTCAAATCACATGAATACCTCTTTGATAACCTTATATCGGAAAGGAAATCCAGATTCTTTACCTTCATCTCCTAAAAATGATTTAATTATGTCTACCAGTACTTCACAAACAGTAGCTAGATCAGATACTGTTTCTTCTCAAGCTCCATCAGTGACCAAAATTTCAGAAGGTGGATGGTTTATTGATAAGACCCCAGGCCCAAAGGAGGAAAACTTTTTTATTGATCTTTGTGCAGAAGAAGACTGTGATAACATTAAGCAGAAAACTGAGGTATTTATCTTAATTTCTCTGTGCCCTTTCTCATTATGCCATCCCAAAAAAACCTCAAGATCAACAATAACTTAAAAAAAATATTTTGGTACCTTGGAAATAAACAGGAGAATATGAACAAATATTGATTTACATATAGACTAATATATTTAAAATGTGGCATTGTAACATTAAAATTAAAATATAGTGAGAGTTACAAAGCTTTAAAAAATTTGATGAAATTGCTTGAAAATCCTTTGTTTCCCCTGTGTCCAAAAAGCGTCAATATGTATGTTAAAACACACACATCAAGAATCGAGTGTTTGAAATAAAATGAAAATGTACCTTTCCAATGTTCTGTAACAATTCTTTTTTTCACCAGCACCCTCTGAGGAAAAGTATGATAAATCTTGATATCTTAATAAATTTGGGGTATTGGTGATAGTAGCCAGAAAAATATGCTTAACATGAAACACATGCCCTACAACTATATTAGTAATATGTTGCGTTTTAATTCAAAATGTGAGAATTAGGATAAATCCGATTCGTTTAATTTCTAGCTCATGGATTGTATCCATCAGCTAAATGATGCCATTTAATAAGTAATCCTTATTAAATATGTTCTGAGCTCTTAGCAAGATTCATAAATTTTTCTGTGTGTTAATTTCATAAGATCAAAGGAGACTGATTCTTTAAAGTTATGTTCCACTGATTTATAAAAACACTGTGTTCAGATCTGTTGCTCTAAATATACTAATGCTACTAAATTATTTCAGTTTCTCATAAAAATGAAATGTTGGCTTTGGAGACACAATTAATTCCTCCAATAGATGTAAAACTACTGAAGCTTCAGTAGCACCAGGATCTAATAATCCATATAATAAAAGCTGAAGTTAAAGAAAATGGCTCGGAAGCTCTCTAAAAGAAATGAAATTTGTTTTTTAAGTTTTACAAGATTTTTAAGAATGGCTTCATTTGAAGAAACTGACTCAGACCAAAAAAATAATAGTCTGAGAGGCCATTTTATCTAAAAATGGATTATCAGATATTTTTAAACTATGGTTATCACTTAATGTGAGCTATTTAAGCAGAGTTTTAAAGATCTATATTTTAAAAAGTAAAATGAATAAGAAGAGGGGAAAGCGTGCCATAAAAAGTGTTAAAGTGCTAGGGCAGTAGCAGAAGCACCTTGTATCTTAGTTTAAAAGGCCATTATATTGACCAGCCTTTGCATTGTATCTTGTTGGATAAAGTATATCAGGAAACGTTTCTTTGTGATCTAGAATGCTGGAAACATTTCTATTTTGGAGACCGCAAGAAAGAAGTCCAAGAACAAAAAATATAAAAGGAGAAAAGTTGAATTTCCTAATGTAGATGAAGAAATAGAGTCAGTTTTGAAGCAGCCGAAAGGTAAGAAGTGGCCTGTTTGTACTTATATGGGAAAATGCAAAGAGGTATTTCACTGTTTGTCAATATAAACTTTGTTCAGCTTAATCTATATGAAGTTTGTGGCTGTTTTCCTTCTGTTTAAAACAACCAATCAGCTGCGGTTGGTGTTTTAATATTTTCTTGTTTTTCTGCAGTTAAATCAAGAGAAATAGAGCTGCAAACTTCCTCAGTGACATTTGAGGATATAGGAGGCAATGATGAGATTTTGAAGGTTAGATTTAACTAATGGCTTTTCTTAAAATTTTCAGCTGAAACATGGTGCAATATAGAAGGCTTTAACCATAAAATGATGAGTGCTGAATGTGTTATGTTGGAAAGCAATTATGATTCTTTGTTAAATGAAATCCAGTTGTCTTAACGAGCCTGCTTAGCTGCCTGTTTTTACCGATTGGAAGGGGCATTGAAACATTTACTCCCTAATTGGACATATTTCTTGATACTGCATTATATATCGTTCATAAATGATATATTTCAAACACATCTTTTGTAGCCTTAAGAACTAGAAACCTGCTAAGTTTCAAAATGAAAGTTACGTTTTTAAGAAATTGTAGGCAGGCTTTAGGATTACAGTTTTGCTTTCCCAACAACTCCGGTGAGAGCATTCTTGTCTGCTGTTTACTTTTGCTGAAATTACTTTGTCAAGCTTCATTGATATATAAACAGTATGAGTATTTGAAAAAAGTAAAATAGGTTAACTTTGTTGAGCGAAACTCTCAAGTCCAATTTAAAAAGCAGAATATGTGTTATTGAGTTCATGAATAAGAGAAGATACTCAGTGTTTCTCACTCTGGATATGCCTGCATCAATAAAGATAAGGAGTTAAGAGCGGCACGGTGGCCTCGAGGTGGAGCTCTCGCTTCACAATCAGGAGGCTGTGAATTCAATCCAAGGTAGCAGCAAAGAGAAAGTATCTGCTGTGAGCTCCGCAAAGGGGTCAGGAAGGGCTCCATTCAGTCACCCTGACTCCACCTTGATGCAAGGGTTAGGTTAAACTGCAACACTTGTAGCAGTTAGCATCTCTTCAGTAAAGCTACAAGCATTCCTTCATTAACCCGATTCCTCTTCGTGCGGTAGTGTTTATCTTTGAAATTGCTAAGGCTGAATTCCACATTCTCTCCAGGATCATTAGAGCTACAACTGTCTTACAACTTGCCCTTATGCAAAACAGGGACAGAAGTTGAGATTAAAAGGCCATTGGCAATGACAGGGGATATCCAGCATAAGCAAGCAACAAATATGTAACTATTTCTCTATATATCCTGATTTGGAATCTAAAAACAGAGCAGCAAACGATAGCAGTCAAATCAATTTTACTGCAACATTGCCATTTTTATTACAGGAGATATGTAAGATGCTGATACATATCCGTCATCCTGAAGTCTACACTCATTTAGGAGCTGTTCCTCCTCGAGGATTTCTTTTGCACGGACCACCAGGGTGTGGGAAGACATTACTAGCACAAGCAATTGCCGGGGTGAGATTGTTAGAACAATTACTTTTCCTGTTCAACTGTTCATTATTTAAAATGTTAAACTTCAGACCTGTTTGTCTTTTTAAAATGCTGCTGCTTCCAGGGACAAATTCTGTCTTCTTCCCTGCATGTCGGGCCCTTTAGAAAGTCACAAGGTTGCAATCTGAGGGCTCTTCTCGGAGAATTTTCCTTGTCTGTGGTATCTTATTGAACAAAGCAGTACCTGCAGGATAACTGTTTGCAAAGTAGATACCTTTCTGATCATTACTTGCTGAACAGAATATGACCCCTGATCCTTTTCCCCCCACTAGTCACTTTTCCTCTGTTTAGTCCGAATCTATGTTGTTACTTAGATTAAATCTCTTTGTTTTCTTCTTTTCTTTTTATTCCAGGAACTTGAATTACCAATACTCAAAGTGGCTGCAACTGAGGTTGTATCTGGAGTGTCTGGTGATTCTGAACAGAAATTAAGGGAGCTCTTTGATCAAGCTGTGGTAAGACCCTTTAAAAACGTATTTTATTACTTCATCCCTCTTCTGGCATCTTCATTATGAGCATTGGCCAAATATGACTATGAGAGAAGAAATTACTAAGCAAGATTTAACATGACTTCATCACTGACATACGATTCCAACTCATGTTTATTCCTTGCCTGTTTCACTTTTGTGTCCCTTGAGTAAGTGAATCCTTCTCAAATAAGGATATAACTGCAGAAGTGAGTTATTATTTTTAACTTCAGCATAAAACTAGGCTCGGATTGCCTGTCATCACCCAATAGCTGTAACCTGACGGTTGGTCACACAGTTTTGGATTTCAGTTTTTAATTTTTTTTAAAATGCTCTTGGATAGAGGTCACTATTTCATTTCATTCAGCTTGCTGTTCTGTAGATGTGAGTCATTTTTTTACACATTGTGTAATCCTCCCAGAGAACATTTTTATTGGATGAATACAAAAATATAATAAATGCCTAGTGAATTGGGTCTGTCTACACATAGACTCTTCGGCACCTGGTGCTTCAGATGTGTGTCAAGCGACAACTCATATAGCACTTAGCAATAGCACTCAGACTTATATACCGCTTCACAGTGATTTACAGCCCTCTCTAAGCGGTTTACAGAGTCAGCATATTGCCCGCAACACTCTGGGTCCTCATTTTACCCACCTTGGAAGGATGGAAGGCTGAGTCAACCTTGAGCTGGTGAAACCCAAACTGCCGAACTACTGGCAGCCGATGATCAGCAGAAGTAGCCTGCAGTACTGCATTCTAACCACTGCATCACAGCAGCTCTTGTATGTCATTATGTCATATCTTTGTGTTGGCTGGAATAAGAGTTTTAATCCAGCTACTTGGGAGAGGCTGAAATATGGCATTTCTTTTTGTCACTTTTTTCCTTTCCTTTTCCTTTAACCAAAATATTGGTTGTTTTGTGTATTTCTTTCTTTTTCCCCCTTTTATTTTTTTCTTTTGGGGAGGATGTCAACAAAGGAGATCCAAGATTGAACCTATTTTATCCCATTTGGGAGAAGGATAGTCAAAACATTAGGCAGTTAACCATCTAGTGTTGTATTCATCTAAGAAAGCTATTTTTGATCATCATCTCTATGCCCCTTAACAAATATATAAAAAGTTCTTGTCCTTCTTTATAAGTAATTTTGTTTATTAGTGAAAAAAGTAATTTATATTGTAGTTAGTCAACCTATACATAACCTATAGGTCCTTTCTTATAGAAGATTTACTCTTGCTCAGCTAGCTAGGTGGCACAGTTGTTGCATAGTTGAGAATATGTTTTATAATATTATGTCATGTATACAAAGTAAAGTATACATGACATACTGTGTAGTATAGTTACAGTATGTTACAGTATAGCATACTGTAAAGTAATAGGACAAAAATACAGAAAAGCGTTTTCCAAAGTGCAGAGATTCATATTTTAACTGTGCTAGACTGCTAAATCATTGATAGATGTCAAGCATTTTTGTCAAAAAAAAAAAGTAATTGCTAACTCCATTATTTCAAATATTTCATCTTGTTTTCAAATTTAAAGGTTCACTGCTCATGGCAAAACTGAATGATTTGATAAAAATTAAGTATAAAGAAGAATTTTGGGTAACCTGGCATGAGCTAGGATAGGGTAAGAATGGCAGAAGGAAAAAAGGAGCACAGAAAGATAGTCTCTTCATGTGCAGAATCCCATTTTCCACACACCTCAAATAGGTATAACATAGAAACATTATGCAGATCTCTTTCTCTAGCGTGGGAAAACAATTGAGGTTTAATATCCAATGCCCACATGATGAAGTGAAAATCTTAGTTCAGATTCTAAAAGTCAGTGTCAACCCAGTGAATGTATATTTTAAAATTATAAAATGAAAACCGTAGCATGCTTCAATTTATATAATTTCTGGGCTTGTACTGATGGAGTATTTGTCTTCTATTTCTAGACCAATGCACCATGCATCCTTTTCATAGATGAAATTGATGCTATCACACCGAAAAGAGAAATAGCTTCAAAGGACATGGAGCGAAGAATTGTAGCCCAGCTTCTGACTTGCATGGATGGTCTGTATTTTAATTCTTTAATGTAAATTGTTATTTTTTAAAAAAAAACTTCAGTCAGGTTTTATTTTGTTTCAAAAATATGTATGCTCCCCTTAGATTGATCTGCTTTTAATTGACATTGACATTTCAACATTTTTCCAGAACGTCTACGGAGATTCTCAGTCATCCAGGTTATGGTTGGCCTAAAGATGCTTTTTTTCCAAGAGGCAACTAGATTTTCTGGTTTTTTCTTTGAAGACGTTTCGCTTCTCATCCAAGAAGTTTCTTCAGCTCTGACTGGATGGTGGAGAATGGAAGAATTTATATTCCTTGCAGACAGCTGGTCATTTGCATTCTTTTAGCGAGTCATTAAGGCCATCTGGAGGCTTATCTGTGTCATCAGGGTCTCCTGAGGGGTGCAAATGGGTGTGGAACTTCTTGGAACTGCTGAAAAGACTGTGTTGTAGACTGGAGATAGATGATGTCATATCCCTCCCCCTCTGCTGAGAGAGGTCTGTTCAATTTTGACATAGATGGCCTCTTTGACCCCTCTTTCAAACCAGTGGTCCTCTCTGTCCAAAATGTGGACTTCGCGACCTTAAAAGAATGGCCTTTGTCTTCTAAATGCAGATGGACTGCTAAATCCAGTCTTGTTGGATTTGTTCTCCTATGTTGTACCATACATTTATGAAGTGGTTGTTTTGTTTTCCCAATGTAACAGTTCCAAGAAAGTTCCATACCCATTTGCACCACTCAGGTGACCCTGATGTCACAGGTAAACTTCCAGGTGGCCTTAACAACTCACTAAAAGAATGCAAATGACCAGCTGTCTGCAAGGGGTATAAACCCTTCCATTTTTCACCATCCAGTCAGAGATGAAGCTTCTTGGATGAGAAGTGAAATGTCTTCAAAGAAAAACCAGAAAGTCTAGTTGCCTCTTGAAAAAGCACCTTTGGGACATTTTGTCAGAAGATCACTCATAGATTTCTGAGTTTCAGATATCTTTGAGTAACAACGCATTCAGAGGGTCATTTGTTTATTGATTTGTTTTACAACCTATTATTTTGCCTCAGCGAGTCCAAATGGTACAAAGGTTTGGTAGCACCTTAAAAAATAATTAATGTATTGCACTGGAAACTTTCGCATGACATAGTGTAGTTTGTTAATCCAACACAGAAGCAAACATTTGTGTATTTATACTATTCATCTGTATTCAAAGGATTTTTTTTTAAAGGCTAAAAACAAATACAAACTAATGTGAAGGATGGGCGGAAAAAGAAATCACAGAGAAAGCTAACAGTGCAAGGAAAGGTGGGGGGGGGGAAGGAAAAAGAAATAGAATAGAAAGAAAAAAGATGCAAAGTAGCTTTCGATCTTCACAGCATTAATTTTACTTTGGCCTATTTATGAATGTTTTCCCATAATTTTATAATTTGTATCATTTAACAAATATATACTAATATTTAAATATTTCTCATATTTTATAATACTGCATACAGATGTAGAAACTCCATAGGAACTCAAATTGATGATTAATAGAACTGTATTATATCTATGCAGCCTCTATACTTAAAAGAATAAATGCAAAATCTGATCATGTGTAAGAAATTAAAATATCAAACTAATATTCTTATAAAAACTGAAAAGTGCCCTAAATTCCCAAAGAAATAGAAAAAACTTAATGATTTCTTGTTGAAATACCTCTGTAATTCAACTTTCTTATAGAGTGCTCCTGGGGGCTCTAGGGGGCGCAAAATTGAGCAAGAAACGGCCCATTTTTTGCTTATTTTTGCCGTCCCCAGCCTCCAGGAGCATTCTGAAAGCCTCCTAAAAGCTATGCATGGCCATTTTGGTTAAGGGGGTTGGGTTTCAGGCGGCAAAAAATACTGTAGTCAGTGTATAAAGCGCACCCAGATTTTCAGCCTCTTTTTTGAGGGAAAAAGGTGCATCTTATATTCTGAAAAATACGGTAATTGTTTTCTCCTCAGTTTGATACTAAGTAAATAATTTGTTTATCCAAAATATTATGACTGGTTTGAGTTATGGTCTTGTGAGCTTGTAATCGGTCTTATTACTTAGTTATATTTTCTTAAAATGCTTCTTAAGCTGAGCTGGCTCAGCAGATAGTGACACAGTTCAAATGTTTGACTGTTTGAGTTTAGCTGCCATGCCAATAGCTTGTTAAAAACAAGATAATATATCATAAAAAATTAATTACCCAATGATCAAAGTCTTTATTTAAGGAGTCCGATGGGAATTATTATACATTCTCTTTTTTTTCTTCTGTTTCAAATTTCAATAAATTTTTTTTAGCAATTACCTGTACATAATTTGTAATTTAGCAATTACATATTCATAATTTGTACTTTAGCAATTAGTTAAAGGTAAAGGTTCCACTCCCACATAATGTGCTAATCGTTCGCAAATCTAGGGGGCGGTGCTCATCTTCGTTTCAAAGCCGAAGAGCCATCGCTGTCCGAAGACATCTCCATGGTCATTTGGCCAACATGACTAAACGCCAATGGCATACTTTAGCAATTACATGTTCAAAATTTCATAATTTGGTGGGAAGGTAACAGCGTTCTATGGGCCTTCGGCATTTAGTCACATGATCATGGAGACATCTTTGGACAGTGGTGGCTCTTTGGCTTTGAAAGGGAGATGAGTACTGCCCCCTAGAGTCGGGAACAACTAGCACAGCGATGGCGAATCTTTTTTGGCTCATGTGCCATAAGTGGGGGGAGTGCAGGGGGGTAGTGTGCAGGCGTGCCGCACCTATAATGCAATGTGCAACCTCCCCAGTGCTCATGCGCGCACTACAGGCGCGACCCCCCATTTTTTGCATGCTTTTTTGCCCTCCCCAGGCTCCAGAGGCTTTATAGGAGCTTGGGGAGGGCGAAAACAGCCTCCCCCGGAAGCCCTCCGGAGGCTTGAGGGATCTTCAGGACGCTTCCCTCAAGCCTTCGGAGCGCTCAAAACGAACCTCCGAGCAAACAGGAAAATGAACCTCCGAGCAAACCATAAGTGACTTCTGGTTTGCTCAGAGGGTCGTTTTGAGCGCTCCAAAAGCTTGAGGGACCTTCATGAGCTTCCCTGAAGCCTCCGGAGCAGTCAAAACGACCCTCCGAGCAAACTGGAAGTCCATTCCTGAACTTCCGGTTTTCCCGCAGGGCTGGTTTTTTGCGCTCCGGAGGCTTCAGGGAAGCTCATCAAGCCTCCGGAGGGCCTCCGGCGGGGCGGGGGAAGCTCTTTTCACCCTCCCCAGGCTCCTATAAAGCCTCTGGAGCCTGGGGAGGGCGAAAAAAGGCTTTAAAAAAAGGGTGAACTCAGCTGGCCAGCGTGCATATGCGCGGTGGCCAGGTGACAGGGCAGCACCTTGCTTGCCCTGACAAATGGCTCCGCGTGCCACCTGTGGCATGCGTGCCATAGGTTCGCCATCACTGGACTAGCACATATGTGCGAGAGGAACTTTGATCTTTACCTAATTTTAAACTCAGTCTTACAATGTTCAAAACCATAAAATCTTTTGTCTACTCTAAATCTCTCTAATAACTAAATAAGAAAAAGATTGACAATGATCTCCCTCTGCCACCTGTTATTTTCTGATTTATATTTTATATTACCCTTGACATAATTCTTTCACAATAAGTTAGCCATTTATGTTTACCTATTATTTTCTCATCTATAAATGTTTCTTCTGCTGATAGCCATAAAAGTATTTTCAGGCAGAACCTGGGTTTGTATCTGTTCCATATTCTCAATAGGGTGCATCTAACATAATTATTTTAAAATCCACATTAACCTTAACTTGTGTTGTGCCACAAATATTCATGCCACACAATTTTCAAGTTGTGCCCTTCTAACGCCAAGAGCCTTTTACTTCTCAGGAGCATCCACGCTTTCATTTAAGCCAAACAGCAAGCTGCAAAATACAATTTCAAATCAGTAGATCTCACCTTCTCATTTCCTTTGCATCTTATAATACCTAGAATAGTTATGAGTCACATTCCTATTGCCAGCTACCTACGATTAATAAATCTTGTGAAAACACATTTTTTCTATTGTCTTTTGGTGTGGTCATGAACTTCTTTAAAACATGATAATAATCATGTTTAATCATCATCATCAATAATCATCTTTGCTAAAAAGTGAAGCATCACTCACTTTCTATTGTTCTCAATATGTTCCTCCTGGTTTTTTTTTACTGCTTGTACTTTTCAAGCTTTTTTGCAACATCATACATACATTTAAACAAATAAAGAGAGTCATTTTGGGCTAGTGGTTAAGACAGCAGGCTAAAAACCAAGGGATTGTGAATTTTAATTCCACTTTAGCCATAGATGTTGGCTGGGTGGCTAGTTAACTCTTGCTCAGTCTAAAATATCAGGGTCAGTTAAGAAACTTGAGAGTCTATTCCTGTTATAGTCAATGGATCAGCACTTGGATGAGTCAAAAGAAGCACACCTTGCAGTTCCAGGAAAATGCAGGGAATTTTTTTTTAAAAAAATGTATTTAAACAAATGATATTTAGGAAGTTTTGGTATGTTAATAATTAAACAAAATATTTCACTTTATTTATTGGCAATCCTATATTATCACAGGATTCATCAAGTCACAACCATATCAAGCCCCCGACCTATTGTAATTCACAAAGCACCCCAAAAATGTGCCATTACAATGATAGCAAAACTGGCAATGGGTAGTTTTGTTTATTTATTAAATTGACTACTGTAACCGGCCACGCGTTGCTGCGGCCCAGTCTGGTTAAATGGAAAAGAAAGAAAAGAGAAAATGTAAGTCCCTTGGCAGAGGTGGCCCCCGCATGGAAGTGAGCCACAGTGGCCCCTACAACAGCCACCATGGAGGACGCTCCCACAAGCCCCAGCCTGGGCTAGCTGAGGAGGAGGAGGAGGCCGCCGTCCCTGACCCGGCTTCCCTCAGTGGTGGCGGCGAGAGGAGGTGGCCGGCGTCCCGCTGCCACCCCATCGGAGCCGCCTTGACGAGGCCGTAGCTGGCTCTCTGTGAGGGGGGTGGAGAGTGACGCTCCACCTCCTCTGGAGCTCCACTGGGCTGGGTGGGGGGAGGCTGGCTTAAGGGTGAGAGGAGGCGGCCGAGGGATGGGGCAGGCGCCGCCCCGGCGCAGACAGCAAAGGCCTGGCGGGAGGGGAGGAGAGAGAGGGGAGGAGAAGGCCGAAAGGCTTCAGCTCCCCTTGGTGGAAATGGCGAAGCTCATCAGAGGACGGGCAGAAAGGGGAAAGGGTGCAGCCGCAGCCCAGCCACAAATATAAAGGGACGGTTGGGACGAAGTTGGAGAGAGGCCGAACTGTTCCGAATATATTATATTCAGGAAATGAACACTATGGTATGGGGTGTGTTGCTTTTACGTCCAGCAGATGGCGTTGGTTTTCAAAAAAGCATGTTTTTACAAAAAAACATGTTTTTACCTGTCACATCTGTGTGACAGCTATATAATATACGTATATAAAAACGTGTGCGTAGTCGAATGCAACATTGTGTCAAAATATCAAAGCAATCGGTGAAGAACTTTCAGAGATTTGAGATTTTGAACAAACAAACATTACATTTTTATTTATATAGATTTTCTGTCCAATGTGCCACAAGATGATTTTTTTTTAGTATTTTTAGGCTTAGGTATTAGAGATTTAAACCCCAGCCAGAAGAAGTGTGGGAAGGAAGCGATTATAAACTAAACAGATGGCAGGTGATGAGGGAAAAATCAAAGATCAAAGATTTGACTAGAAAATAATTGGCCAGGCAAAACCAAGAGACAGAATTGCCATCAAGGCCTTCCTTACCTCTAGAATTGGAACCTAGAGAGGAGTATACATAGAATGGTGCATGCAGATATTAAGTTTGCATTATAATCTGCAAATATATGCTTAGAGGCTGAAAGTTGTTAAAACACCAGTTTGTTGATAGAGAAGGAGGGAGACGTTTAGAGGAGGAGGGAGGTGTTGTTTATACAATTAACTTACTGTAAATCATATTTGAAAAGCTTAGCTAATAATAAAACTTTCCGGGTGTTACCAAAAACTTGGATCAAATAGGAAAAAACCCTCAACTGTTCATTCAGATCAAGATCCCTGAGGCCGTATGCAGGCATGCTGTGATTGATTGATGCAAATGCCTGTATTTTAAACTTTGTCCAACACTATGTTTATTTATTTTTACACATCGGAGAGCAATAGTACATGCATTACTCAGAATTAGCATTTATATTGAAATGTCTACCTTCTTGAGTGCCATCTGAATAGTTTTACTATTACTACCCTGTTTCCCCCAAAATAAGACCTCCCCGGATAATAAGCCCAATTGGGCTTTTGAGCGCATGCGCTAAAATAAGCCCTCACCCCGAAAATAAGCCCTCCTCAAAAATATTGCAACACAGCAGCAGCCATGAAGTGACCATGCTTGCCACCTCCTGCACCTCAAAAATAATAAGACCTCCCCAAAAATAAGGCCAACTTCTTATTTCGGATGTCAAAAGAAAATAAGGACCTGTCTTGTTTTCAGGGAAACATGGTATAGTTTTGGTAACCCAACATCAGCTGTTTCATTACTAGCCGTTCACTTCTTTGCTTCCTCTTTCAGACATGAATACATTGACCACTGCACCTCAGGTCCTTGTCATTGGAGCAACCAACAGGCCAGATTCACTGGACCCAGCCCTGAGACGTGCAGGAAGATTTGACCGAGAAATTTGTTTGGGGATTCCAGATGAAGCAGCAAGAGAAAAGTCTGTCAGACTTCTTTTTATTTAATAAAGTCATTTGAAGTCCTAGAATTCTCTTGGATAGATTTTTAACTAGGGAAGATTAGACGACTTAACTATTGCTTGAGTAGTAAATACTGTTGCCGTTTAATACTCCTGGAAACGATGTAGCTGCCTGTTATATGCAGTAGATTTGAAAGTCATAATTGGCGTTTGCATAGCCAGCAGCAACATCTTCAATAAATTGACAGACTGAACAGCAATACAAAATGGAAGATTTTATTTACATTGGGTAGGCTTATGTGGGTCCCTTTATCTCTCTCAAAAATGTATTTCTTTTATATTCCAAAAAGTGAAAAGATTTGAACTTAGTTGACTCTCTCCTTCCCAGAGTCTGTTCTTTTGCCATCTAGTAGTTGCAATAATGTGTGTTTTTTTTTGGGGGGGGGGGGGAGCTTACTATTGATTGGAAAATGAAGTTTCCGTATCTGTCATCCTAAAGAACAGGTAGCACATTTCATCTTGAGCATTAAGTTAACATGAGCATTTGATTACTAACAGTTTTTTTCCCAAGAGGAAGGCATTTAATTCTGATGATCAGTTAGTCAGAATTGATTAAAGCATAAATAAAAGTGACTGCGTGATAAGCCTGGTTATCTCAGCAAGTAATAAAAATAAATTAGAAGGGAATGAAGTTTTCTTTATTGGCTGTCATATGCACGTACTCATCGACTTACCACCACTTTCGTTTAATGGCTCTTTGAAGTTACCACAGCATTGAAAAATGGGACTTGGGAGCAGTTTGGTTGCAGCATCCCCATAGTCATGGGATCAGAATTTGGGCACTTGGCAACTGCTGTGTACTTTTGCCACTTACGGTGCCTCACGGTCATGTGATCACCATTTGTACCCTTCCCAAATGGCTTTCAACAACCAAAGTCAATGAAGGAAGTCAGATCCGCTTAACAGCTATTGCAAAAAAGGTCGTAAAATGGGGCAAAGCTCACTTCACCACTGCCTTGCTTAGCAGCGGAAATGTTGGGCTCAATGCTGGTCATAGGTTGAGGACTAGCAGTAGTCAGAATTGTTTCAGCATAGATATTTAAATGCTTCTCATGTTTTGTAAATATTGTCTCAGCAGAAAAGTGGAAATATTTCTACTATTTTGAACACTCCACATCTTACTCTTTTCACTGCTTTTGCTGTTTGGGAGTTGGGGATGGATGGGGCCAAACAGAAATGGTTTCCTATCTTTTGGAAGGTGATAAGAATAAATTATTAAAGCCATATTAAATTAAATTAATTAAATCAAAGCTGCAAAATCATCTTCATTTTCTTTTCACCAGAATTCTGAAGACCTTGTGTCGAAAGCTTCGACTTCAAGAACCTTTTGATTTTGGACATTTGGCTCATGTGACGCCAGGCTACGTTGGTGCTGACCTTTTGGCTCTTTGCCGTGAAGCAGCAATGTGCACAGTTAACAGAGTTCTTGTTAAGCTAAATGGGAAGAAATGGGCAGTTACGAAAAATGAAGAAGCAACACCTGGACAAGACATGCAAAGGAGAACAGAAGAAAATGTGAAAAAAGATGCTGAAGAACCAGATCTTCCTAGTAAAGTATATATTTCACCTGTAGCTTATTGTATTCATTTGTTCCATGTTTGGGTATATAAAAGGGGATTTTCCTAGAAGAAAATTGTATATATTAGCTTTAGGTATATTTTAAAAAGGAAAGTAAAAATGTATAATTAAATATAGCATTTGAACCAGTTGCATGTAGTAGTTAAGGTATCAGGCCAGAAAATGGGAAAGTTAGGTGCAAACCCACCTGGATGACCTTGAGCCAGTCACTCACTCTCAGCCCTAGGAAGGAGACAATGGCAAACTATTTCCAAAATCTTGCCAAGAAAGCTGCAGGGACTAGTCCAGGCAGTTGCCAGGACTCAAAACTGACTTGAAAGCATCTGTCTGTCTGTCTATAGTTTTAGTCTGAAGAATATAGTGAGAGGAGCCATGAAATAGGAGTATGACCTTTTTATTAATATTTAATCAATCTATAGCTTTCAATACCATTGATCATATTATGCAGAGATGGCCAGCTATGGCAACGTTATGACTAATGGACTTCAACTCCCAGAATTTCTGAGCCAGCATGGGAGTCCACAGAACCTAAAGTTGCCCCAGTTACTGACCCTTGATTTATGACTGCCTCCTCCTGATTTAAGGATGGGTAGCAATAAATGTAACGGTTCTCTTCCCCTCTGAAAAATTACTTTCAGTCATTGGCAATGATGATGGAGAGAGGGTGTGATGTAGGCTCCAGTCATAGAATACCACAAGGCTTGATGTTATCCCCACTTATGGTGAATATCTACATGAAACTGGTGGATGAAATTATCTAGTTTATTTATTATGTAGTCTATGAAATAAGTTGTATGAAAATTATCTGTCAACGAAAGATGAGAATCATCATCAGCATACTAGTGATCAATACTCAATCTCAGGCCAGGCAAGTAATGCCATCAAGGGCCTGGATTCAATTTGGTGTAGATGGCAAAGAACTGGGTAAAGCATAATCCTACTAAAACAGAATAATTCTAGACCAGGGGTGACAAACTGGATTTCTTCAAGGGCCGGATCAGCATTGTAGTTTTCCAGGGCGCTGCTCTGGAGAGTCCAAAGAAGGGTTAAACACAGCCAATCTGCCCAGAACTGAATTGAAACTTTAAGCCACGCCTCTGGTGCCGACTCTCCTCAGATTTTTTCAATTCAGCTAGCCCAGTAGACGCGCTTTAAGATTTCTCCAGTTCTAAGATTGATTCCTTGGACTCTCCAGAGGAAGAATAATTTTTTAAAACAGCATATTTAAGGATTTTTAGAGCAGGCTGGTGAGTTTAAATTTAAGTTTGTTTTTTTCCCTTTTTAATTGGGGTTTTCTCACCCTTTCGGCTCTCCTGGAGTCCGGGGCTTTGCTCTGGCTCCTAGAAGCCGCAGGCAGCTGTTGGGGGAAGCGCGTGGGTCGGAGTGCCGACGCCAGCGCTGTTGGGGCACCCCTACTGGGGGCCGATTCCCACTGGAAGCCCTCCGTTGCAGTTTGTGCTTCTAGCAAGTCAAATTGCTGCGTGGGCTTCCAGGGCAGCCATTTTGGCTTCTTCCCTCTTTAAATTTGGCGCGCAAAGCTCCGGTGAGTTCTGGCCGCCATTTTGGATTGCGCAATCTTCCGGCTTTACTTTTAAAAGTTTTTTGCCGCAGCTGCCTGGTGCCTGGCTCTTTGCAGGAGCCGCGTAGAGTCAGACTTGCCCGGTGTGACCGGCGACCTGGGCCCCAATCCAAGCAAGTGATAGTGGCGTGGGATCGTGGCCTGCTGGGTCGCCTCCTTTACTCTCCTGCAGGCGCTGGGAGCGAATTCTGCTCGCGCCTAAGAAATTCCAAGCTACTTCAGGCCTTGCAGTTTCTCTGTCTCCTCAGGAGCATCGTGCTGCGGTGGGCTTTCTGGAGGTGGTGAGTGGTGGTTTCCCATCCCCCTACTGCCCCAACCAGTGATTGTTACCATGGCAGATCAGGTCCCTGAGACTTCTGAGGGTGTCTCTTCCAGAGCCCCTGTAAGACAGGCCGGAAAAGCTGCCAGGGAGGCCATTAGAGGGAGTAAGCCTTACTCCAGGCATGGCCCCAAGCAGGGCTCAGGCCTAGACAAAGATGCATTAAGGCGACAGAAGGCCTTAGAAAAACAGTTTTCCAAAGCCCAACAGCAGGCCCAATCTTCCCTTTCGGTGTCTCCTGGGGAGCCCTCCAGGGAAATTCCTCCAGCCCAGGGAGGCCCCATTTCTGATAGTGAAGAAGAAGGGGATTCCTTGGCCATGGCAACTTCTCCAGGCCATTCCATGGCTGATCAGGCTGATCTCTTTGCCTGTCCCTCTGATATGGAGGAGGGACCAGCTCCAATGGGGCTGTTAGCCCCTCAACAGCCGATCCCCGGGCCCACTCAAAGGGTTCGCTCCATTGAGGCCCAAGGGCCTAACCTATCCACTGAAATGCAGGAAATAATTAACAGGGCCATTTCCCAGGGCATTGAGGCAGGCATGCGAAAAGGTGGCAAGCGCACTCGCAAGACCCACCATTTGCAACCCCAGGAGGATTCCAGAGAGATGACTCCTAGCCTTCCACCTCCGTCCCTGCATTCTTCAGTGGCCTCTGATGAGTCAGACTGGGAGGAAGAAGAGGAATTTCTTCCTAGGCAGGAAGCTGAATTCTCTGGGGATGAGGCAAGCCCCGCCAAAAAGCCGGCCTTTTCAGGCTTATTTAATTTGGATAATTTCAAAACCATTTTAGATAAGGCTAAGATCTCAACTCATATGGGGTCCACCCCCCCCAGCTCAGGTGGTTGTAGACCCTGATGATCTATCTGGGGATCTCTTTGAGGAACCCATTTCGGTCCAGGAAATAGTTCCTGTACCCAAGATGTTCCTCAATTTAGTTCAAGACAGTGGGCGCAGCCAGCTACCATGGCTACCCCCAGCAGCCATGACAAGAAGCTATATACGGTGGATGCCAGCCTGGAGGAGCTGCTCAAGCTCCCTCCTATCGATCCCCCTGTAGCGGCTCTTACCTCCTCTTCTGTGCTCCCTCCTGACCTGTTGGAGGGGCTCAAGGCTGAGGACAAGAGAACCGAAACTGCTTGTCACAAGACCCATCAGGCAGCTGCATGGGCCATTAAGTCCTCCGCTTCAGCCTCCTTTTTCTCCAGGGCGGCTCTCCTGTGGCTGAGGCAGTTGTTGAGGAAGATACCTGCCAAGGACGTTAAAGTCAGGCAGGATATCAATAAAATCATGGCAGCCACAGAGTACACTGCTGATGCCACTCTGAATGCTGCTAAGTTTGCCTCGCGTGCCCTAGCGTCTAATGTTACTTCCAGACGCCTCCTGTGGCTTAGGCACTGGAATGTGGATATGCGCTCCAAATGGAAGCTTGTTACTGCCCCCTTTAAAGGGGACAAGCTGTTTGGTGAGGTCCTTGATCCAGTCCTTGTGGAAAACAAGGACAAAAAGAAAGTGATGCCATCAGTCACCAAAAAGCCTGATCGTAAAGGTCCTGGCTCTTACAGGAGGGAGGCCTTTCGGAACAATGAACCCTCCACCAGCTCCGCCCCCTATCATCGGGCGTATCCCCAGCAGGGTGAGCGGTCTCAGGACCGTCAGTCCTTTCGAGACAGAGGTCGCCAGCAGCCCTTCTCCAAGCGGCCATTTCGGGGGGGCTCCGGCTCCCGACCCTTTAGGAGGTATAAATGACCATCACAGGTCAGCTCCCATAGGAGGGCGGTTGCAGTTCCACGCCAAATGGGAGCAGACCACGTCGGACCAGTGGGTTCTTCAAACGGTCCGCATGGGTCTCACTTTAGAATTCTGGTCCCCCCCTCCCCGCCACTTCATCCGGTGTCCAGTTCCCTCAGGGTTAGTCAAAAGATCCCTCATGGAACAGGAGATAAGGCACCTCAAGGAGATCAGGGCCATAGAACCTGTCCCAGCAGGCCAGGAAGGAAGAGGGTTTTACTCCATCCTGTTTCTGGTCCCCAAAAACTCAGGAGGGTGGAGGGGGATATTAGATCTAAAGAGGTTCAATCACCACGTGACATATCGCAGGTTCAAGATGCAGTCCCTCCAGTCCATCTTGGGGGCATCAGGCCAGGCGATATACTAACGTCCATAGACCTCAAAGAGGCCTACCTCCACATCCCTATCCGCAAAGCCCACCGCAAGTTCCTGAGGTTCTCTTACGCGGGCCTCCATTACCTCCGGGACCACGGGTTCACCATCAACCTGGAAAAAAGTCATCTCGTTCCCACGACCAGACTGAAGCATCTAGGGGCCGTCATCGACACCACCTCGGGCACGGTATCCCTGTCCCCGGAAAGGGTGGCCAGCCTTCGGGAGATGGTCGTTCAGGTGCAGCAGTCACGTCTAGTCAAGGTGGTTCAGCTCTCACAGCTCCTCGGTAAGATGATCTCGTGCCTGTCAATCGTGCCTTGGGCGAGACTTCACTCCCGTCCCCTTCAGTGGCTCCTGCTTCCATATCAAAGAACAAACGAAAGCAGCTCAACAAGACTGATTCCAGTTCCAGCAGAGGTACGTCGCTCTCTAAGTGGTGGTTGTCTCCGGCCCTGTTAAAGGGGTCGCCATTCAAGGAGCCAGTCAGGCTCACCATCACAACGGATGCCAGCCTGTTCGGTTGGGGGGCCCACTGCCACAACCAGCTCGCACAGGGCAGGTGGTCCCCTTCCGAAGCCACTCACAGCATCAACTGGCTGGAGCTGAGGGCAGTCAGGCTTGCGCTGAAGCGCTTCCAGAGCACCGTTCAGGGCCACCACGTGCGCATCATGACAATGTCGCCACCAAGGCGCACATCAATCGACAGGGGGGAACGCGCTCCAGATCCCTGATGAAGGAGGCGGAGCTCTTGGGTCGATGGGCGGAGAGGTATCTCCTTTCTCTTCAGGCGGAGCACATCTCGGGCACGAGCAACACCCAGGCGGACTGGCTGAGCAGATCCACAGTCGACCACTCGGAGTGGCGTCTACATCCGCTGCTGTTCCAGCAACTGTCCCAGAGGTTCGGCCTCCCGCTGGTGGACCTGTTCGCCACCGCGGCCAACGCGCATCTTCCGCGGTTCTTCACAAGGTTCCACGACCCGAGGGCGGAAGGAGTCAACGCGCTGCATGGCCCGTGGCCGAAAGGTCTGCTTTACGCTTTTCCCCCGCTACCTCTTCTTCCCAGAGTCATCAGGAAGATCCTAGCAGAGGAGGCGGAGGTGCTGCTGGTAGCACCGTACTGGCCCAGGAGAACCTGGTTTGCAGACTTGGTGAGTCTTTCGATCACACCACCGTGGCGGATTCCTCCACAGGACATCTCTCTCAGCCAGGGGGCCCTTCAACATCCAGAACCCCAGTGGCTGCAGCTGGCCGTCTGGCACTTGAGAGGGATCTCCTAAGCAGAGGCAAGTTGTCAGACAAGGTGATTGGCACCATCCAAGCGTCACGACGGCAGTCCACGACGCGCATCTACGACGCCACTTGGAAATCCTTCGCCAGCTGGTGCACGGCTCATGGTACGTCTGCGCCCCTTGCTTCGGTTCCTGTCATCCTGGACTTCCTGCAGGAAGGTTTGGACAAGGGCCTGGCACCTAACACCCTGAGGCGCCAGGCGGCAGCCCTGTCAACCATCCTCTCAGTTGAGGGCTACGCACCTCTTGGCCGGAATCCGACCATCCGCAGTTTCCTCAGGGGAGCGACCAACCTGAGACCCCCAGTGGTCCACAGATACCCATCTTGGGATCTCAATGTAGTGTGCGGTCCCTCATCGGGCCCCCGTTTGAGCCCATTAAGACGGCCAGTCTCAGACACCTCACATTCAAGACGGTTTTTCTGGTCGCTATCACGTCTGCTCATCGCATATCGGAACTGGCTGCCTGTCAGTCAGAGAGGACTTGTGTCTCATTCGTAACGACAGAGTAATCCTGAGGCTGGACCCTTCCTTCAGTCCGAAGGTCAATTCCGGGTTTCATCGGGCGCAGGAGGTGGTCCTTCCGGATTTTTGTCCGCATCCTCGGCACCCGAGGGAAAAGCGCTGGCACATGCTGGATGTGCGCAGGACTATTCGCAGATACATCAAGCGCACGGCCAGTTTTCGGAAATCCGAATCTCTATTCGTCTCCTTTCAACCAGCTTCTCAAGGCAAGAAGGTCTCTTCATCTACCATCGGCGGATGGCTGCGAGCCTGCATTGCGCTTGCCCACGTTTTACAGTCCGTTCCTGTGCCTCGCAATATCACAGCACATTCGACTAGAAGCGCCGCCACCACAGCTGCCTGGTCTACACAGGCACCGATTGAAGAGATCTGCAAGGCGGCCACCTGGACTTCTCTGTCTGGACAGTTTTTGCATCGGCGGAAGGGGCCTTTGGGAGGCGTGTTCTTCAGGGCATCCATACCAGCGGAGCGACCCTGATGGCTGAGCCTTCCCGCCCTAGTGACAGTTAGCTTGGGCATGTCCCTTCTTTGGACTCTCCAGAGCAGCGCCCTGGAAAATGACCATTGTCTTACCTGAAGGGTCCTTTTCAGGGCGCTGCAACGGAGAGTCCACCCCGCCCTGGGGTCTATTCTCCGCTTGTGTTTGTGAAGTTACAGTGTTGTTTGTTGTTTCTGTTATTGTTGTTGGACTATTTTTGACTTGTTCCATATTAGACTTCCAGTTGAAGTTTCAGCGCGCAACTGTTCCACGTCTTCATTGAATAAATCTGAGGAGAGTCGGCACCAGAGGCGTGGCTTAAAGTTTCAATTCAGTTCTGGGCAGATTGGCTGTGTTTAACCCTTCTTTGGACTCTCCGTTGCAGCGCCCTAAAAAGGACCCTTCAGGTAAGACAATGGTCATTCTCCTCCGGGAGCGGTGGTGGGAGTAGCGGGACGGATGCCTCCTGCAGCACCCTGCTGGCCAAAACAAGGTCCGCACACGCCCCCCCCTGCACTTCGTTTTCACCCTCCATGGCCTGCAGCATTCTGCCAGCTGTTTTCAGGGCTGTTTTGGGGCCGTTTTTGGCTAGCAGAGAGCTGCAGGAGGCTATGGAGGGTGAAAACAAGGCATGGGAGGCTGTACGCAGCCCGTTTTAGCCGCCAGAGGCACAGTGGGCCAGCTCTTTGATATTTCCAGGCTGACCCCATGGGCTAGATTTAAGCACCCCGTGGGCCTTGAGTTTGACACCCCTGTTCTGGACTGATAAACCATGTGATTCCAGATATATTTCATCTTTAGCTCAGGATGGGATCACAGTCCCTCTGCTGAGTGGTCTTGAAAGTTGAGGGTCCTCTTGGACTCACATCTACTGTTCAAAGTATAGTTAACAGCAATGGGCAGAGGACCTTGATATAACTTCATCTAGTGCATTAGTTTTGACCACTACTGGAATGAAGGGAGTTTGGGTTATTAAATGTCCCTGTCACATTATATATGAGAAAAATCCCCAGAAAAATTTAAAGAGTATTAATGGGTATTATTCAATAGAGGGAGAAAAATGTTCCTACTCTACTAAAGGGAATTACTTATCAGTATCTTACGTTTTTTAAAATCTTCACAATATTCCTACAATCTCTTAATCGGATAAAGAAATCCATAAAATACAAAGATTATCTTGAAAAAGCCATACCAGCTGTCATTTTTGTAAGCATTTTAAAATACCTTGCTGTTGGATTCCAGATTTTTATCGGTAAACTTAAAAGTGTGCTTCTTTTATCCCCAGTCTAATCTGTTTGTTTTTCATTTTCCTCCTCCTCTAATCTTCCTTCTTTAGGATGAATTGCAAAGATTGCTCCAGTTGCTTAAGGAGCCAGATCCCCTGGGGGAGGCTCAGCTGCAGAAGCTGCGCATTGAGCTGAAGGATTTCACTCTTGCTCTCTCTTCAGTGCAACCCTCTGCGAAGAGAGAAGGCTTTGTCACTGTTCCGGATGTGACATGGGCAGATATTGGAGCCCTGGAAGAGGTTCGGGAGGAGCTGACCATGGCTATACTGGTATGGGCGGATGCTTTCACCAAATGTTGATGTACTCTATATGAGGCAATCCTCACTTTCTGAAATTAATTTATGTGAGTCTGCCAGCCGTTCTGAATTAAAGGCACATAGTGTTTTTTTGCCTAACAACATGTGCAAAGAAATCAATACAATACAATACAATACAATACAATACAATACAATACAATACAATACAATACAATACAATAGTAGAGTTGGAAGGGACCTTGGAGGTCTTCTAGTCCCTATACCATTTCAGACAGATGGCTATCCAACATCTTCTTAAAGACTTCCAGTGTTGGGGCATTCACAACTTCTGGAGGCAAGCTGTTCCACTGATTAATTGTTCTGTCAGGAAGTTTTTCCTCAGTTCTAAGTTGCTTTTCTCCTTGATTAGCTCTGCTTTGATTTGCAAAGTGAACATCAAACCAAATTGTATATTGTTGCTCCATTTTGAAAGGGAAGATTATTCCTGTTAGTTTTAATATGTAGTAACAGAGGACTTTTGGTCAAAGGTTGGTATAGTGAAGATATTAATCCAAGGAAAGTAAATGATTCCTAAAAATGATGGCATAGGCGATGGTGAGGGTACCAAAGGAGCTCAGTTTGACTGATGAAAAATACTAAAGGTTCATGGTTGAAAATAGTCAGGTAAACTGTGTAAAAGACAGTTTGGCCCTGAAATAATGTTACCCTTCAAATTCCTAGATAAAAAAAACACAGAGCATCTGTGGGACATCTGTCATTCACTCCAAATGGTGTGTAATAATAGGAGTGTTGCCACCAAAAAGATCCTATTACTGGCTGTGGCACTACAAGCTGAACTCGTGTTGGATGGTATCGGGGGAGCACATATTTTAAATATCATTTAAATATCATATTTTTCAGAGTATAAGACACACTTTCATTCAATCTGGATGGAAATGTCTGTGCATCTTATACAGCGAATATTGTGGGCAGATGGTAGCGGTGGCAGCAAATGGACTGTGGCGAACGGTTGGCAGTGCTGAACGAGTGGTAGCACCGAACAGGTGGCACTGAATGGGCAGTGGCAAACGGGACATGGCAAACGGACCAGATGAATACTGGTATATGCTGGGAGGCAGAGGCAGATTTTTTTTTCTTGTTCTCCTCCCCAAAAGCTAGCTGTGTCTTATAATAATAATAATAATAATAATAAGTTTGAATTTATTAGCCGCTCCCTTTCCAAGTAGGACTCGGGGCGGCGTACAATGGGGCATATAAAACACAGAAAATATATAAAAACACATAGGCGTACATACAGAACATACATACAGATACACAAACACGGACTCGAACTCGGAGGAGGTAAACAATTTACATCATATAGACAGTTAAAAAACCCGCATTAAGATACCCCAATTATAAAAACCCCGTATAGAATTAAAATTTAACGTTTAAAATACAATTTAAAACCAGTTAGGAGGAATAAGAATAATTACGATTGAGCCAGGCCAGATAATTGAAAGAGGTGGGTCTTCAGCTGTACACGGAAGGAGCGGAGATCGGAAGTAATCCTGATGTCACGGGGGAGGTCATTCCACAGGGCTGGGCCCACCACAGAGAAGGCTCTGCTCCTGGGTGTCGCCCCCCGGCACTGTTTGGCGGACGGCACCCGGAGAAGTCCCTCTCTGTGTGAGCGAATTGGTCGTAGGGATGTGTGAGGCAGGATGCGATCCTGCATATAACTAGGCCCTGTGCCATGGAGCGCTTTAAAGATCATAATCAAAACCTTGAAACGCACTCGGTAGACCACAGGAAGCCAGTGCAGCTCGCGCAGGAGAGGTGTTACAGGGGAGTATCTAGTCCTCCCCATAATCACCCGCGCGGCCGCGTTCTGGACCAACTGTAGTCTCCGAGTGCATCTCAAGGGAAGCCCCATGTAGAGAGCATTGCAGTAATCCAGGCGAGACGTCACTAGCGCATGGGTGACTGTGCGTAGGACATCCCGGTCCAATAAGGGGCGCAATTGGCGCATCAGGCGAACCTGATGGAACGCCCCCCTTGCCACGGCTGTTACATGGTTATCCATGGACAGCCGGGCATCCAGGAGGACGCCCAAATTGCGCACCTGTTCCATGGGGGCTAGTTGGACGCCCCCGATGGCCAGAGATGGAAGCACCTGGTTGAACCGGGAGGCCGGAAGCCACAGCCACTCCGTCTTGGAAGGGTTGAGTTTTAGTCGGTTGCCATCCATCCAGACCCGTACGGCCTCCAGACACCGGGACATCATTTCGACGGCCTCATTGGGGTGGTTCGGAGTGGAAATGTATAGCTGAGTATCATCAGCATACAGATGATATCCCACTCCAAAACCACGGATGATCTCGCCCAGCGGTTTCATATATGTGTTGAACAGGAGAGGCGAGAGCACCGATCCCTGTGGCACTCCACATGTGAGTGGCCTCCGGGTCGAACTCTGCTCCCCTGTCAACACACGTTGCGTCCGACCAGAGAGGTAGGAGCCAAACCACCGTAAAACGGTGCCTCTGACTCCCAGCCCCTCTAGCCGGTGCAACAGGATACCATGGTCGATGGTATCGAACGCCGCCGAGAGATCTAATAGGACCAGGATAGAGGAACAACCCCTATCTCTGGCCCTCCAGAGATCATCAACCAATGCGACCAAGGCCGTCTCCGTGCTGTGACCGGGTCGGAAGCCGGACTGGCGCGGGTCTAGATAATCATTTTCCTCCAGGTGACGTGGGAACTGCTGTGCTACCACACTCTCTACAACCTTCGCTAAAAAAGGAAGGTTGGAGACTGGACGATAATTGACTAGGTCCGTTGGGTCCAGGGAAGGCTTCTTGAGCAGGGGCCTCACCACCGCCTCTTTCAAGGCGGCCGGTAGAGACCCCTCACCCAGCGAGGCGTTCACCAGGCCCAGGAGCCAGTCACGCGTGACCTCCCAGGATGCCAGTACAAGCCAGGAGGGACACGGGTCCAATAAACATGTGGTGGGTCGCAGACGTCCACGCAACCTGTCCAAATCCTCGATGGCAACCGAGTCAAACTCCTCCCAAAGCGGTCCCTCAAGACTCGCAACGGGCGTCTCTACTGAACCACTGAAAGGGGTCCATCCCATCCGGATTTGAGCGACTTTGTCCTGTAGATAATTCCCAAACTCCTCTGCTCTACCCTGTAAAGGGGCTTCCCGTGGTCTCTCAAACAAGAGGGAACGGGTCACCCGAAACAGGGCGGCAGGGCGGTTATCTGCAGACGCAATAAGAGCAGCGCAATGTTGACGTTTGGCCGCTCTTAGTGCCACAAGGTACGTCTTCAAATATGCTCGTGCCTGTGCTCGGTCAAATTCGGAACGGGAGGATCTCCAACGACTCTCTAGGCGTCTCTTGTGGCGTTTCATCACCCTTAGCTCCTCGGTAAACCAAGGTGCCAGGGTGGTTCTTCGCCGCAGGAGAGGCCGCAAAGGCGCCACCCGGTCTAGGGCCCCGGTAGCCGCACTATTCCATGCGACTACCAGGTCCTCTACTCGGGGGCGGGTCAGGTCCACAGGAGGTGGCCCAAGTTCCGTCTGGAACCTATCCGGTTCCATCAGGCGCTTGGGGCGGAACCATCTAATACCTTCCAGTTCCGCCTCCTCGCGGCGGGGGGTAGCACCAGGGAAGTCCAGCCGGAGAAGTGAGTCCAGAGCATTTTATAATCTGAAAAATACGATACTTACTAATGTCAATACATTGAATTAGGCCAGTGTAGGGCATACAGAAGTGGTGATATGTGGTCCCATTTATCTCCCCTTTTTAACAGTTGGGGAGCTACATTCTGAACCGGGTGCAGCTTCTAAACCATTTTCAAGAGTTAACCCACATAAAATCTTTTTTTGCAGTAATCCAATTAGGGCATGAATCACAGAAGCTATGCTACCTTTGTGTCATCAGAATTCCAGCTGCCACAAAGCTGGATGTCTTCAGTTATTTTTCCCATAGGACAGCGATGGCGAACCTTTTTTGGCTCGCGTGCCACAAGTGGGGGGAGCACAGAGGGGTCGTGTGCGGGCATGCCGCACCCATAATGCAATGTGCGACCCCTCCAGTGCGCATGCGCGCACAACAGACGCGACCCCCCCCATTTTTACATGCTTTTTTTCACCCTCCCCAGGCTCCAGAGGCTTTATAGGAGCCTGGGGAGGGCGAAAAGAGCCTCCCCTGCCCCCCCGGAGGCCCTCCGGAGGCTTCAGGGACCGTCCGGAGGCTTCCCTGAAGCCTTTGGAGCGCTCAAAACAACCCTATGAGCAAACTGGAAGTGACTTCCGGTTTGCTCGGAAGGTCGTTTTAAGCATTCCGAAGGCTTCAGGGACGGTCCGGAGGCTTCCCTGACGCCTTCGGAGCGTTTAAAACAACCCTTGCTCAGAGAGTCATTTTAAGCGTTCCAAAGGCGTCAGGGAAGCCTCCGGACGGTCCCTGAAGCCTCCGGAGGGCCTCGGGGGGCGGCGGGGGAGGCTCTTTTTGCCCTCCCCAGTCTCCTATAAAGCCTCTGGAGCCTGGGGAGGGCGAAAAAATGGCTTTTAGAAACAGTGAACTCAGCTGGCCAGCGCGCGCATGCGCACTGGCCAGTTGACATGGCAGCGCCTCGCGTGCCCTGACAAATGGCTCCGCTTGCCACCTGTGGCACGCGTGCCATAGGTTCACCATCACTGCCATAGGAGTTGGGAACAACATACTAGTCTTTAATTAGACCAGTTTCCCTTCTCCCACCTTCCTATTTGACATTATGTCTTAATTAAAGGAAATGTTGCAACCAAATTATCTTCTGAACTCAATTTGATAATTTAAGCAGGACTGCCGTTTTTTACAATTTAGGAAATTTTATGATGGTTTGTAAAATTGACTCCATTCCAATTATAAGTAGTCTTTGTCTAACGTCCATTTGTTCAGTGAGTGTTTGGAGTTATAATGGTGTTGGAGTAATGAACATATAACTGATTTTCAAAGTTCTGGCCATTACAGCACCCTTGTGGTCACACAATCACCTTCCCTCTCAGCTTCCAACAAGCAAAGTCAATGGGGAAGCTGGCAGGGAAGGTTGCAAGTATTTCAAATGTCGCTCCTGATGCTTCTTTTCCTGCCCGCAGCACCCCTCCCGCCGTGGTTTAGCCTTTACCAGTCCTGCCAAGGGCTCTTCAGATCTGTGATTGGCTTCCGTTGGCCCTCCCAATGCCTCCTCAGACCCATATGCAGCTTCCTCTGCTCCCCCATGCTTTTTGCCTGAGCTTTCTGTCCCTTTCCCCTTAACAACCTGTATGTCCTGCGGTTCCGACATCAACCAGGACCACTGGGATTGTCATCACTGAACTGGTGTGATCATGTGACAGTGCACTTTTCAGCTGCATCACTTAACAACAGCAATCCTGGTCCCAATTGCTATTGTAATTCAAGAACTGCCTATATGATAATAGCAGAAGAAAACTAACATACGTAAGTGCTTTTTTAAACAGGCACCTGTGAGGAATCCTGAACAATTCCGAGCCCTTGGACTTCTAGCTCCAGCTGGTGTACTACTTGCTGGTCCTCCTGGATGTGGCAAAACACTGCTTGCGAAGGTAATTTTGGCTGCTTCTTTGCTCAGAGAATTCCAACATTTAAGGATCACTTTTCCCACCAGTCTGATTGCATCTGGTTGCTGAGGCTTAGGATCCTGGACCCCAATTCATTGAGAAACTTATTCCCAGTGTTAACCTGATTAAGCAATCCTTCAATTTACATTCATATTGACTGTGTTTATTTCATCCTAAAGAACAAAGCATCTGTCAACATCTAAAGAAACCTCCCTCTATGTCTTTATTCAAATTTAATTTAATTACTGGATAGGTAGCATGTGGAATAAAAATATCTAAATAATTAAATTCAGGGCATATATGAACATTATAGTTACTTAATGCGTTAATATAGAATTCTTTGCTTGTCAGTATCATTTCTAACTTAGACTGAGAAATGGAGTATTTCACAACTCACCCAAATGCATTAAGCAAATACATTAAGTCCAGAATCAAAGTACTTCTGAAGTTCAGAAATAAGCAATAAGATGTCATCAAGATATATAATTATTGGGAGGAAAAACTACAGATATTATGATTCTGTCTAACAGCACAGGTTGAATGTTCTAAAGATGCATCAAAGAACCAAAATGATGTTCTTTGTAGTTTTTTATAGGATTAAAAACTGAGATTTTAAAAATTGACCATTTTTTGTTTGGAAGCCACATCAAATCCATATTTAACTAAGGTGGCTTATATATACTGCTTATAGAATTATCAATAGATTTTTTCTGCATCAAAAATTGCATTTGCCTAATGCAATTTAGTATTTTCTGTCTTTATACAAATCAGTCACATTCACTGTGATATTCAGTTGTTTTGAGTATGTTTCTAATTTCCTCGATTTGTATTTCTGTACTATAAATTTTTAAAAAGGACTGCTTTAGAAAGTCAGTGTTGCATCATGGTAGTAATATAAAATTTTGACGTATGGATTTTCATAGATAAAAGGCATATGCTAAGATGATGATATGAAATGAAGAAATAGTAATCCACCTAGCTAGCTGCTGCAAGAAGATTGCACAGAGTGATTACCAACAACAAGTAGCGACTTGAGAAAATAGCAACAATAGCAACAAACTCAGAACAGCTTATATCCTGCAAAACCGTCAGATAAGCACATCTGCCTATTTCAGGTCCTTGGAAGGAATTCAATAGGTAGATAAAAATGTTACATCTGGTCTAAACATCTGGATGTCTGTGCAACCAACCATAATATACAGTAATTAAATTATTTTTTTATTAGGCTGTAGCAAATGAATCTGGACTGAACTTCATTTCAGTAAAAGGCCCTGAACTATTGAATATGGTGAGTTATTTTGTAGTTTGCTTGGCGACCACTATCTTTTACGTTTTTCCGATACAAAGGGTTGTTTGACTGAACTACATAATTTAGCTATATACATGTAGTGAAAATAATTCTTGCATACATATATATTGACCACACATTTCTTTTTACAGTAGAGATAGTCCTCAAATTACAACAGCCATTGGGATTGGGATTGCGGTGACTAAGTGGTCACATGACTGCACCACTTAATGAGGGCAATCCAAACAGTTCTCGTAACGCCAGATGTGCAGGTCATTAAGCAGAAAGTAGAAGGATCCCAGGAAAGAGTGCAGGTTGCCATAAGGAAACATAGGCCATGCATGACCGGAGGGTGCCTGTGCTGTGGTGGGCTCAAACTCGGGAAGACTGGAAAAGAGCGCTCAGGGTGTTTGTATGTGAGCACAGAAAGGCCAAGGAAAGAGGATTTAGGGTGCATGTGAGTGAAGGAAGGGAAGGAGGAGGGCATGATGCATGCGAGCAAAGAGAGGCCAGGTTGTGGTAAAACTTATCCAAACAACTTGTGAACCTCCCTGCTAGCTTCCCTATATGTTTTGCTTGTAGGAAGCAGGCAGGAAAGCCCATCAATAGGAATCCTGTGATCGCAGGACACTGCAACTGGTCGTAAATACAAGCTGGTTACCAACCACTCAAGTTTTGTTCACATGACCGCAATGTTCATAACTTCAGGAACCAGTGCTCAGTCCCTTCATTCAGCACGAACATAACTTTAAACGGTCACTGGAACAAATGCAGGTTCATAAGCCTTGGCAGCTGTTAAATAGGTTAAATCAGTCACCGTGTAACCATGCTCAGTTTTACAGTGTTTGTTGTAGCGGTCATTAAGCAAAGATGGTGGTTGCTAAGCGAACCCATTTTTCTCCTTGGTTGCTTTTTTGTCAGAAACCAAAAGTAAATACTGGAAATTGGCAAAAAATGCTGAAAATCACCGTCATGTGACTTCGGGACACTGCCAATGTCATAAAGCCAGTTGCTAAGCGCCCAAAATGCGATCACATCACCACGGGGGTGGTGTTGGTGTTGCAGCTGTTGGAACTTTGAAATCAGGTTGTCAGTAGCTCTTGGGAGGTCTGTCATAATTCAAATGGTTGCTAAGTGACTTGTCACTAAGTAAGGACTGCTTGTAAAAAGAATTACAGAAAGTACAGGAAAAAAGTAGACCTAGCAAGTCAGAGAAGTCAAAAACAGGCACTAAGAGAAAATGAAAGGAAATTAATTAAATATGGCTTGCTTAGTATATTTATTAGAGAAGGAACTGACAAATTGAATTTGGTCGTTCCATCTTGTCTCGGTTCGATAAATGTTCACTCATTGACAGATGGTAATTGTGGCTAGAGAACTGTGTACAATTTCAAAATTTGTTTTGTATCTGGTCATGGCAGAATCCTAAGCTTGAATTAATCTGTGACCCGGACAATTTCTTCTAAACAATCCAATGTCTTATTAAATTGCAAAAATAAGATTCCACAGAATTTCACAGGCATTTCTTTTTCCTTCCTGCTTGTTGTAGTATGTGGGGGAAAGTGAACGTGCTGTTCGTCAGGTTTTCCAACGTGCAAGAAATTCAGCACCTTGTGTCATATTCTTTGATGAAGTTGATGCTCTATGCCCTCGGAGATCAGACCGTGAAGTGAGTCTCTAAAAACATCCCCCCAGAGATATTTAACTACAGGTTGCAGTGTACATATAAATTTGTTGTTCTGCATGTTTTCAGAGCAGCCCTGTGATGTAAACTAAAATTGGCATTGTACAGATGCCACATCTAGATAGAAAGAAAGGGATTATTAAATCTTGTATGCTACAATAGAATTTCAACGCATCTTTGCAGACGTGCCTTATAATTACCACGTCAACAATTAGAAATTCACTTGTTTTGTGAGATGGGTAGCTATAACACATTTCATAAATTGCTTTTTGACTTGGAATTGGAATGTAACCCTGTATATCCAATTCCATTAATGGTAATTCCAATATACAACCCTTTTCTTTTTTAGAATTTCATGGTATAGTAAATTAGAAATGCTTGTATTTTGGGTTTTTCCTTTGTTTGCTTTGAGTGATCAAAGGTCAAGAGGAAAGGGAACCAAGGATATGAGAATGATGAATGTTCTAGGGGTTTTCTTTTAAATCTATGGTTATCATTTTTATCTTACCCTACATTCTTATTCTTACAGTCAGGTGCCAGTGTCCGTGTAGTGAACCAATTGCTTACTGAGATGGATGGCCTGGAATCACGTCGTCAAGTATTCATTATGGCAGCTACAAATAGACCAGGTATAGATCATCAAACAATCAGATATAATCTCAAGGATTTTATAATCTGCTGTTGTGCAACATACCTGTTGACAGTTGTGACAATTGAGGGTTAATTGCCTTGCATTGATGAGCTAATGATATTTCCAGGTACGTTGATGGATAAAGAATTTGGTGTGCTGGGTCAGGGAGATCTTGCTTCAGGGCCACTCACAGCTATATATGCTTATTGGAGCCTTTTGGTCAAAGTTATCTCTCAACCATACCTATCTCACAAGATACTTGGAGCAAGGAAAAATTAAAAGATGAAATGGTTTATCCAGTACCCTGCTCCTGAAGGAAAGGTGGGATATAAATCTAATATATGAAAATAACTGGTCTTTGCATAGACTGAATTATGAAGCTGCTAGATTTGTAAGTGAACACAAACAAAAAGTTTGTTGAACTTGGCGAACACCCAGACCAAGTAGAGTGATTGAATGAAACTAGTTGGAGATGAGAGCCAGTTTGATGTACTGGTTAAGGCACTGGACTAGAAATGGGAGACCACGAGTTCTAGTTCTCTCTTAGACATGGAAGCCAACTGAGTGACCTTGGCGCAATCACTCTTGGTTGTGGAGAAAGTATGATGAGGAAGCACTATCTATAGAATGTATGAAAATGTGGAATAGTGTATAAATCAAATGAATAAATAAACAGTTTTTCTCTTTTACTTTGCTATATCATTTAAAGCATCACCTGAATAAGTTTTTGTTGTAGTTTAACTTAGCTTCTAAATGCATGTTAATTATTGTGTAATATCCAAATGAAATGAAGAGGGGGGGGGGGAGAGGTAGGTTGGTAGGTAGGTAGTATTATTTTACAATACAACTTGTAAGGAACAAGGCATAAACTAGGTTTTTCTTGTTCTGAATTCTGCTGTTCATCCAGGTGAAAGAATTTCAAAATAGAGGAGATGAAAAACACTGGGGCTGCATGGGAGGGTGATCTGAATTTACCTTACTTTATATTAACTTCAATCTTTAACTTATGCCTTCTTTTTAATTTCCTTTATGTTGTCTTTTTAATTTTTCAGATCAAATAAAGCATTTGCAGTACATATCTTTATATCTCTGCAGATTCTCTTTGTGATTAGCTTCTATGTGGTCCAGCCAAATGTTTAAATAATCAGAACTGCAGGATTCAGTAATAGAAGAACATCGTTTCATTTCCATTTTAGAGCTGCAAATAACAACCAATTAAAAAATTGTAGGAGCTGTGGTATCTTGAAATTATCCACCTAGAATTATTCAACCTAGTTTATACTTTTCATCACATGATTTAAATTTAATTGGAAAAAAATAGGCTTTTGGGGTATGTTTGGGGTGGACAACCAATTGAAGAATCAGATAATTAAGTCGCTTCACACAGGTACATTTTATACTTCAAGTAGACCTTTTTACTGCATCATCTTTGTTTTGCCTCTTCTAAAGACCAGAAGTTGGCAGAATCAGAGCTTGAAGAGAAAAGAAACTCCTCATGAAGGGGTAATTATTGAGGTGCTTATCTGGAGCCACATGAATACTTGCACATGTCATTCTTCCACACATTTCCAAAAAACCTTCCTCCCTTCTGACCCTACTATTTCTTGCAGGCCAATTATACTCCAGACAATTTCTTTTTCTATTAATGAAGACTATTTTAAACTCATAACCTGTTGGGGACAGTGGGGTTTTTTCAGTCACCATGTAAAATTGGGAAGGATGCTGTTTGTCTCAAGGTAAATCCACCCTCAGTTAGGTTTCAATAGAATACAATACAATAGTAGAGTTGGAAGGGACCTTGGAGGTCTTCTAGTCCAACCCCTGCCTAGGCAGGAAACCCTATACCGTTTCAGACAAATGGCTATCCAACATCATCTTAAAGACTTCCAGTGTTGGGGCATTCACAGCTTCTGGAGGCAAGCTGTTCCACTGACTAATTGTTCTAACTGTCAGGAAGTTTCTCCTCAGTTCTAAGTTGCTTCTCTCCTTGATTAGTTTCCACCCATTGCTTCTTGTTCCACCCTCAGGGGCTTTGGAGAATAGCTTGACTCCCTCTTCTTTGTGGCAACCCCTGAAATATTGGAACACTGCTATCATGTCTCCCCTAGTCCTTCTTTCTATTAAACTAGACATACCCAGTTCCTGCAACCGTTCTTCATATGTTTTAGTCTCCAGTCCCTTAATCATCTTTGTTGCTCTTCTCTGCACTCTTCCTAGAGTCTCCACATCTTTTTTACATCGTGGCGACCAGAACTGAATGCAGTATTCCAAGTGTGGCCTTACCAAGGCATTATAAAGTGGTATTAACACTTCACGTGATCTTGATTCTATCCCTCTGTTGATGCAGCCTAGAACTCTGTTGGCTTTTTTGGCAGCTGCTGCACACTGCTGGCTCATATTTAAATGGTTGTCCACTAGGACTCCAAGATCCCTTTCACAGTTACTACTACTGAGCAAGGTATCACCTATACTGTACCTGTGCATTCCATTTTTGTTGCCTAAATGTAGAACCTTACTCTTTTCACCATTGAATTTCATTTTATTAGATAGTGCCCAATGATAGTGCCCAATGTTCAAGTTTGTCAAGATCCTTCTGTATGACTTTGTCAATGTTCAAGTTTGTCAAGATCCTTTCAGTATGACTTTGGGTAGCATCGGTCAGTGCTGTTTTAAAGGACTGTAGATCCCATTGCTGATCAGCTGCTGATTGGTGAAGGTCCTTTTGTCAGTCATTGATGGGGGTTGGGAAGAGGATTATGGACCAGATATAAACCTTAGTTGGCAGTGGGCCTAAATCTTCCATATTTCTTAATACAAAGAATTACAGATGAACAAAAAATTGAAATCCTTCATTGAAACCTGGAATTTCTCAGAAGTGTTTTGAAAAAAGCTTTCCAGTGTAACGCAAACAAAATTAAAACAGTGATCCTAGCTAGACCTCTGTGATCATTTGACATATTGCTGCACAATAATCAGTCTAAAGCTATCCATGCTTTTTGTAACATACTTTAGTGGGTAAGTTATTGTGTCTAGTGCAATTGGGTTTAGCTGCCCCTTCGGTAGATTGTGTTTACAGCTAATCACAGAGTTCATAGGTACTGGATACAGGACCATAGAGGCAAGAAACTGTCCCCCTAAGCAATTTTCATTGGCAATAACTTTTCAAACAAGCCTTGCATATGCCAAATACTTATCTGTGATTTCCTGCAATTAAATTGGAATGGTGCCAAAAGGATGCAACAAGCAGCTCAGCAGGCATTTGTCAGCACTCCCTAAATCAAATGCCTATTTTAGTGGGATTTCAAAGCTACCCACAAGTCCAGGAAAAAGGAGGGCTGCAGAGCTATTTTAAGGAGGTGCCACAGTTCTCTGTGTTCCCATCCTTTTTCCAAAGTACTGCTTTGGCTTTGGGCCTGAAACAACATGTCCTTAGCAAAGACTTGTCACAGTCCATCCTTTTAGTATTATGAGTTTAAAGTAGGAGGGGCACTAATTATGAAACGAGATAGGCAGACCTCTTTTTAAAGCTGTGGCATCTCTGTTACTGAGGTGAAATATTTGTTTCTAGAAATGTTGGCTTTGTCCTCAGCATTATTATATTTGGAGCTGCTGGGTAATGTTCCTCATATGCCCTCTATTTTGTATTTAAAGGATGGATAATACTTTTGTTTGTTTTATTATGTTATTTTAAGACATAGGCAGAACAATATATTATTTGAGTATAGTGTTGTTTATAAAATATTGGCTAGAGATAATTAACACTCTTAATGGTTGAATAACTTAAACCTTTAAAAATAAAAAGAAGCACTGATGACGTTGCTTGGTTTGGTAATGAAACGTTTGCAAGAAAACAACCAACCTCAAAGTGCACCAAAGAACCAACATGAAGGAAAAAAAGTATATCAATGCTAGGGTCAGTGTTAATAAGCACAAGTTTATTTGATTTTTACATCCAGAACTAAATATGCCATTAGTAAACAATTACAAATTACATCAACGTATTTGTTATGTGTGAAATGCTCCATTTCTTCATTTTAAGTATCATGGCTATAAGATATATTTATTTTGGAAGTTCTTATTGTTTTAAAATGTTTTTTATTGTTTTAATTGTTTTTATACTTTTGCAATTGTAAGCCACCCAGAGTCATTGATTGAGATGGAGGGAGGAGTGGCTTCAGAAATTGAATGAATGAATGAATGAATGAATGAATGAATGAATGAATGAATTGAAGTGAATGCTTAATACTAAAGGTCTCCATTGTGGTGTTGTTGTACTGCTCTTAATTTTATTATTTCTATATTGCATTCTTTTTCTTAAAAAAAAAAAACTAGACAAAATAAAATAACAGCAACAAAGGGAAGCACTATTTTTTTTTAAAAAAAACTTGAGTTTCTAATTTTTCCCTTTCTTGTGCTTCTATCAATTTGCCTTGTTTTTGAGAGAATGTACTCCCCCAATACCATCAGTGTTTGTCAGAGTTTTGGCAGTGTGACTATTATTATGAGATAAACTCAGATAAACCCAGGAGCAAAACACAGCATACAGAGCCTTTAGATAATTAATAGTGGTTTATATAAACACATATACAGACATACACGTGCAGGAGATAAATTTCTTACTGCTCAGCTACAGACATAAGGAGAGAAATGAGATACATGACGAGAGAGAGAGAAACACTCTCTAATGGCCACCTATATATAGATACATCTTAAAGGAGAAATGCCTTGTGAAGACCCCACCAGAGTCTTAAAGAGGCGATACCATCTATTGCTGAATCATCCTCATTGCATCAGTTTACAGATTACGACCCTACATCAGTTGACAGCTATTAAATCCTCAGTTACCTGACAGTGTTTTTATTTGTCATGTTATGTAATATATTATTTATATGGGAACCATTCTTGCTTGAACTTAATTAAACTTCTATTTTGAATGTACATTGTTAGTTTTGCTATTGTTGTATATTTTCTAACAGGCATTGTTGCAATTATATCTTTCGCCAATGTTGAGCAAAATTTATTCTAACTGTTATGAGCATATATCCCAAAAAGTTATTATATTTCTCATTGATACATTCTGATGCACAGTAAAGGAACAAGTTGTAATTTTCTTCTGAATTTAATTTTCAATTTTTTTCTGCATTGTAGTATGTATATCTTTCCAGTATTTTTACGTTTTTCTCATACCTCCACCCTATGTAATAAATATTCTTTCTGTTTTTTGGTATTTTCAACATTTGTTACTGTAGAATTTTTTTTTTTATCTTCGAGATTATTTGTGTAATCATAAACCATCTGTAAGACATTTTCTACCAATTTTCTTTTAGTTGTAAGTTAGGGAAAAATATCTATTTGGTCCATAATTCTTCTCAAGGTTGTGTTGTGGTTATTTCTTTAAGCTTTTGCACCCATCTAATATTATCTTCCCATTTTCCCATCAGATATTATAGACCCAGCTATTTTGCGTCCAGGAAGGCTGGATAAAACACTTTATGTTGGTTTACCACCACCTTTGGATCGCCTTGCAATTTTAAAGACTATTACTAAAGTAAGTTTTTATTTTAAAAAGCAACATTGTATTGTTCTTAACCATGAGTGTACTATATATAGTAATATTTTATATGGTTTTATCTTCCTTGAGATTTGTGAAACTAGCAAGATTGAGGAGAAATGGGTGACTAAATATTTTTCTTGCAAATTTAGTTTCAGTTTCAGTTTCAATGACCTGAGAAGAAATGGGGGAAAAAATGGTCCATCATCTCATGCAAATGCAGTATGATGCAAGTAACATTGCTGCCAAAACAATTTTGCAAGAATTATATACAAGGGAAAGTTAAGAACTAAATTTCATAGCATTTTCTTGTTTCTCTTTGTGTCAGTTCTGTAGTGTTCTTTTAATGTTAATGCAATTTTGGTAAGTTACACCAAATCCAAAGTAGAAGTGAACCTCACCATCCCCATAGATAAGCTCATATTGTGAAACGAAATAAGACCTACATTTTTCAAATATATTTCCTACTCTGTCCAATTGGAATGGTTCCAAACATCTTGTTAGAGCAGTGAGTGACATATATTTAATAAAAAAGATGGGAAAGATTATAATTACTTTTTCTCTAGCTATGTAGTTCCAGAAAAGGACAATATTGACTTACTACAGACTGGAATTTTATTATAACTCGTTCATAACACTGTACAAATATGCAGAGATTAATCAACAAACATTGTATTGGGTGTACCAAACTACAGTACTAGTATTTTTTGTCTCAGTTGTGAGGGACTTTGCATCTTAACCACCTGACAGCAATAGTAGACCTATGTTCCCCCTAAGGTGCGCGGCTGCGCGGCCGCGCACATGGCAAGTCAATACCGCGCAGCAGTTTCTCACTGCCGCGCAGTGTCATTTGCCGGACATGGACTGCCAGACACGGACTGCAGTCTCTGCACTCTGCAGAACAGCCGCGGAATCGCGAACAAAACCCCCTCCAGCTAAATAGGAGTCTTGACAACATTTATTATGCGGTTTATTATGCAGTTGCATGTGGGTGGCACCTCCTGATTCTCCGCGCTTCAGACCTGTCAACAAAGCTTTTTGCTTGCGTGCAAGCCGGCGCCCTAAACGGGGCTTGGTCCGGTCGTCTCTTCCCTGCCTTTCCTTCCTTTTTTATTTTCTGTCTCAGACATGCGGGCGGGCATGCGCATGCTGTGGACACACCCGCTTAGACGCCGAGGTTGCTGCATGCTTAGCTGCGTGCGTATCTCCTCCTGGTTTTTTTCCTCTTACGTGCCTCCTTGGTGCAGCAGGCTAACGCCGGCCAAAGGAGTGGGGCGGACAGCATGGCACAACTGGGTAAATTATAAACCACAGATTTTAATCCTATTTAATTTTTAATGGTATCAAATTTAGCTATAAAGTGGCCTTACCTACTTTTTTTCCCCTGAGCCTGCTAAATTCTGGCCTGGATTTCCTATTGTGCAATTTGTGTCATGGACTTAATCATTTTAAATTCCATTAAATGCCAGTACACATCCTTTCTGCCAAGAGATCAGAAAAAACAATGCTCTAATCTTCTGATATTTAAATGATTTATAATGTTGTTTAGAAATATAATTTGGATTAAATTTGAAAGCTCTGCATTGATTAAATACTATGGAATACAATCCTACAGCAGTTGTTCTTTCTTTTTTGGTTTTAGAAAAGGATAATTCCCTTTTTAACCAGGCTTTTTGAATTAGTTTATGGTGATGTAAACACTAGTTTTTAAGTAGATTTCAATTTAAAAAAAAATCTGTTAGCTGCTTTGAATGCCTTGGAGATGAAAAGATGGGGTATAAAACTGAAATAATAAAAAATTAGTACATTCATTTTGAAAACTAACTGTACAGTTCCTTTTAACTTTATTTTAACCTCCATATTTAACTGTACATATTTAATTTTTATTGTATTTTGATGTATTCTTTGCATGGACTGTACACCGCCCCGAGTCCCTTTTGGGAGAGGGGGCGGTCTAGAAGCACAAATAAATGAAATGAAATGAAATGAATGAATGAAAAATAAATGCAATACTTGATTAATTTTATATCTTTATTCAAAATAGTTTTGGCAAGGGGGAGAGTTTCATGATAAATCATTTTATTACATTTATATTGCATTTATATATTATATTCATTACATTTATACTCCACATTATATATTTGTATTGTTATTTTAGTGTTTATTGTCAATTTTGATTGATATTATATTGATATATCAATACTGATTTTAGTCATACTAAATAACAATTACTGCTATTATTTATCAGCATTAAATATTTACAGTTTTTAATATTGACAGTCATATTTTAGAATAATAGGATTATCTTTTGATAGGATAATTGGCAAAATCTAATTCAGATGTGATGGATTGCATTCCAAAGGAATGTGAGAGGACAGGTTGCCTGCAAAATGCCAGGGCCCAGGCTGTTGGTGCCATGTCTCTCTCTAGCCAGTCTAACAATGTAAAAGTTTAGCAGAGAGGCTTTTTTTTTCAGTGTGACCAGAAAAGTATAGTGTTTGAGCGGCACATTTTCATGCCTGGCATTCATCTTGCTGAAACCTCACTCGCAATTGGCAGTTGACACTTGGAATGTTGCGCAAATATCCAGCAGACGTGACAACAGTTCAAACTGTTGCTCTCTTAGGTGCTCAGACATGAAAATGTTCCGCTCAAACACTATACTTTTCCGCTCACACTGAAAAAAAATTAGAGGGAACATTGTAGTAGACTGCAAGAAAAAAGAGAGAGATGGAAAACTGAGATGCTGTCATAACAGCCTTTATATGTATTTATTGGATTTATATCACGTATTTTGTACCAAATATGTTAGTGGTGTAGATAGCATTCCTTTCACTAATTTTTCTCACAACAAAAACTGTGTGAGGTAGATTGCTCTGAGAAAGAGTAATTGGCAAAAGTCACCAATTAAACTGAAGATAGGCCAGAGTTTGGTTTCCCTAATCAACACATTAACCACTACACCACATTTTAGACAAAAGGTATAAAGTTCTTTTACTTAGACCTAAAAAACCCTAAATAAAATATCTTTAAAAGTCAGGTTAAAACTCTAGCAAATTCAGACATATTTCTTGAGTAAAAATGTGTAAAGGTAAAAGGGGAAAATAAAATGAGAGGGATAAGAGACTGGGAATTAAGCCAAACAAGAAAAGAGTGAAAGAAAAAGTTTGTAAATAGCCACAGAGGGTTAAGTTAAAGAAGAAAGGTAGATAAAACAGGGGGGAAAAACTTTATTCATTAAAAAGCACAGTGTTAAGATTGCACTTATTTGAATATTTGCCTGAGAATAAGCCGTTCCCTTCACTCTGCAACTTTTTCTTAAGTGATGTGTAAAGAATGTAACTGCAGCTTTTTCAACAAGAGAAAGGGACATCTGGCAAATTACTGGGGAAGCAAGTTTCTAATTTCCCTTATAGAGAAGAGTTTTTTTCTGTAAAAGGTTGGCATATGCAGTTGGTGGTGTGATTAAAACTACATCAATGTATGGTGGTCAGATACTCACTCCAAACAAAATTTTGTGTAATAGTACAGAGCAAAACCTCTGGAGATAGTAGTTTTGCTCTTAGCAATTTGCTTTGCTGAACTGAACAATTTCCGGAGTGCAGTAATAATAAAGCTATTTCTTGCCCATCTTCCTCTCCTCCTGAATCTAATTCTTACCTTAATACTAATGTCTAAACCAGAATTTGTGGTTTATAATTAGCTATATTGTGACTTTTTTAGACTAGTGTGAAATAGGGTACTATACTTTTTTGACTTTAAATTACTAAATCCCACTGAATTCATTGTACATAGCAGGGGTGTCAAACTGGCGGCCTGCAGGCCAGATGTGTCATGCGCAGGCCAAGCCCATCCCAGCTCCCCAAAGGGGGAAAAAAAGTTGCAATGCATCATGTGACGGCAGCGTGACATGGCAAGTTCAACAGCCGTGGTATATAGGCTTTCAGTTTCAATCTTTTCTACTTAATAACTCTGAATCTTTTGATACGGTACTGTTTTAACAGAGTAAAGCGTTTGTAATTTTAGGGTCGCCTTGACCTGGTTTCCAAGCAGCCTCTGCAAACTCCTGGTATAATATCTACCTAGATGTCATTTAAAGTGCAACATTTGCTTAAGTTTTGATTGAGCATCTAAATAGGTGTGTTTTAATCTCTGGATTGAAATGTTTATTGCTTTTACATCTGGCTTGTTCAGTGATTTCAGGACTGCATTACCGTTTATCCCAAGTGTAGGGGGATTCTCGGAGTACAAACGCAAACAGGGAACTTAGAGACTGCAATCCAGAGATTGCACTCCCCATTGTATTGTCATGTATTAATCCTACCATGGAGAGGTTCAAGATTGCACGGTGATTTTTCTTGGCTGAATGAACCTGACTTTCTGAAAACCTATTCCAAATATAATTTCGCATATCTCAGTCTGAGCATAAATTAATGTTTGTAACCAGCTGTCTAGAAATCATCCAATTTAGGCAATCACACCATCCTCTCGTATTGAAAAGGACAGGAGGTTTCTTCCGATTGCATTGTTAATGATTGCTGGCGCTGATGAGAGGGTGAAACCAAATTACATAATAGGTTAACTTTTGGTGGCATATGTCAGCATTGCAGTATTTCGTGTACTACTTGTTTTTTAATTCAGTAGATTTGTCACTCTGCAACATATGGCACATATGGAGAAAGGCCAATAGAGTCTTCATAAATTACGGCATTGCCTATTGAATGTGGATTCTCTCTTCTGATGGGAACAAGAATTATATATATATCTCATATTACAAGAACAATATAAATCTCATGTTCGCCATCACAAATGCTTCTTTGTGCCAGACGGAACAGAGCTGAAGGAAAAACAAACTTGATTTTTATGTTGTGCTAAGCAGGTCAAGTGTGGCGGCAGCCTGTGGCCTCCGGACTGAATGCAGCCTCCCAGCCCTTTTTCTGGAACCTTCTCTGATCATGACTGATGAAAATTAATAATACAATTTCTTGGCCCTTTTGAGGTAGAAAATAAATATGGCAGTTGATAAGTTAGTAACCTAGTTATTTATTTACTGAATTTGGCTTTCCCATTGACTTTGCTGGTCAAAAAGTAGCAAAAGGCAATCACTTGATCTTGGGACACAGCAATGGTCATAAATATGAACCAGTTGCCAGCAACTGAATTTTGATCACATGATCATGGGGGTGCTGGAAAGGTGGTAACTGTGAAAAGCAGTCATAAATCACTTTTTTCAGTGTTGTTGTAACTTTGAACAGTCACTAAATGCATTGTTGTAAGTCGAGGGCTATCTGTACTTAGCAGGTCCTGGAAGGGGCATGTTAATTGTGATCCTTAGCAACCCTTGGCAATTAAAAGGATGTCTATAAGGCTTAGCAGGAGGAGAGAATACAGCCAATGTGGTTAACTTGTTTTGTGTGTAATGGAAGTCAGTGCTTATAGCATGGCTTATAGAGATAATCCTTATTTAGCAATCTTGTTTAGCAATAATTTGCAGTTACAACTGTGGTGAAAAATAATTTTATGACTAATTCCCATAAGCTGAAGATCGTAGACACACATGTGGCATCATGTAAAACCGAGTTACTGATCCTAATTGTGATTGTTAAACAAGGACTATCTAGAGCAGGGGTGTTGAACTCGCGTTGTCACGGTGGCATCATATGATGTATCGGAACTTCTTTTCCCTTTCACTAAACTGGACATGGGCATGGGCAGTGTATGATGTATCCAGCCCACGGGCTGCAAGTTTGACAGCCCTGATGTACAGCAATAAACTACAATTTGTAATCATGACTTGACATTGGTTTACTGGTTCTTATGATACACAAATAATACTATTAATGTATTGACAAAGCCATCAGTTAATGTAAGTTCAGTGTTCCTTAATTAAATTGTAAGAAATACCTTTTTGTATCAAACAAATGTTTCCTATCAATTTCTGGAATAATTGGGTGTAGTTTGGATTGATAAATTTTAAATAGAGCATAATTCTGCAGATGTATTGTCTCATGCCTGATCAGCACCACCAAAGAAATGTTTGTATGGTGGATATTGTTAAGCTATTTAGTCTGTTTGTGAAAGGTCAGATACTGTAGTTTATATTTAAAATTACTATTATAATTTAAATTTATATTTATACTCTTTATTGGTTGGAGATCCAAAGCTCTGCCCACAATCCCTATCGTGGCAGCTTTCTGCTGTATGTGGCTGGGATTCTATTTGCTGTCACTTTTACTCAAGAACAGATTCTTCTCCCCCCCAGCCCAGGCGCTTTTTCCTTCAGAAGAAGAGAGTTGAAAAAATCTCCGTGGCATCTGACATATGTGGCATATTAGACCCCCTGCTATAGAGAAAAAAACATCTAGGTGGAATTTCTGTTATGTGTATTGCAGCTAAAATCAACTGGATAAGCATTAAAAGGACAGTTGGAAAAGGAAAAAAAAGAAAATCAGGATTCCTGCCAGCACACACACACACAGAAAAAAGTAGTAGCAAAGATATAACGAACAGATCTAACCATAATATAAACTAACAAAAGAATCCAAATCACATTTCCCAGAAGTTAAGAACCAGTTGCCCAATCCTGGTTGAATGAGAAGATATTAGTCATCTAGCTCAATTCCAAAGTTCCCAGTAACACACGTAAGGGTTTTTCCTTAGATGACTAATATCTCCTCATTCAACCTGTATTGGCCAACTGATCCTTAACCTTTGGGAAAAATTTCCTTCTCTTATATAGATTAAAGAAGAAAGGCACAATAGTGGCTGCTTCCTCCTTCCATAGTAGATAAGGCGAGGGGGTGGGGGAAACAACACCTATCCTGCTTGCTTAGAGTTTGCATTTCCCCAGCTTTGCTGGAGACTGCTCCTTATTTAGACTGGCAGGTATTTGCCAGTTCTCCGAACTACTCAAAATTTCGGCTACCCATTTTCCAGAACTGGTCAGAACCTACTGAATACCACCTCTGCAGGGAACATTGGAAATTGGGATCACATGACTGTAGAGATGCTGCAACAGCCAGAATTCTGAATTATCACTAATACAATGCCATCATAACATTGAACAGTCATTGAACCAGTAGTCATTAAATGAGGATTCCCCGTATTTCTTCCACAAGATCAGACTCATAACTCGGGACTGCACATAATTGTAGCATTGCTCCTACAAAATGCTTTTAGTATAATTTAACTTTACATCCCCATCTTGAAACCAAAATAAAGACCAAGCCCAAATCATATGTATTAGATCTTTTAAATAACTCCAGCATAAGAAAATCCGATAGCCAATGTTGTTGTTTCTTCAGCAACCACAGAGATGCCCAATAAACATGAAAAAAGTTTTTTTTAATGAATTAGTTCCATTTAAATGTTATAAGTCCCTAAAATTCTATTCTAAATTTCAATTAGAATCCTACTCTAAATTTATAAGATTTTAGAATGCTATTCCTTAAAATGTCAGGGTTTTAAAAAATAAAATAAAATAGGGTATTCCAGTTTTTACTTCCAGATTTCTTGTAAATTGTCATTGTTTATCTTCAAAATCCTCTTCAACAATTTGAATAAATTCACTGTAATTTTAAGTTTCTCTGAGATATTTTCTGTACACCGTATAATTTAGAAGGCTGCCAATGTACCAAACCCAAATTCAGTAATCCACAAACATTTTAATTTGGATATATTACAGCTAAGCTATTTCAGGCAATCCAAATTCTTTTTGTAGTGAGTCAATCCTTTTAAAAAAAAATACTTTAAAGATCAATTCATCTAAATATTCTTTCCGCCTATGTACTTAAAGAACTTTCATATTAAAAATGATTATCCCAAAGAGTTAGTTTTTCATAAGAAACAAGATTAAGCTTAACACTCTTCCTATACTCTTCCAAATTATTTTGCTGATGATTAAAATGACATGCTGATTAAAATGAATGAATTGGGTGGCCATACAAATCTCCCTAATAAATAAAATGAATTAAATAGAATAAAATTTGAACCAAGTATTTGACAGAGGTCAAATGATAGCATTCTATTTGTGGCCCTATTAATCTTTATTCCTTCTTAAATTATTTTCCTGTGATCGTGGAGACAGCAGCCAGACTGGGTTTGCTCCGTCCAGTAACCAATTGGACTAAGTCTACACTTATGATGTCATCGGGCCCTTGTGGCTCCTCCCCAGTTCAGACTCAGTCCAACCAGGACTGGCTGTGAGAATTGATCTCTCCTCCAAATTTTAACTTGATAACGTTAATTGGTGATTTTTTACAATTTTTTCCCCTTGAATTGGCTTTTTTAATTGATTTTTTTTTCTTCTGACTAAATTGAAGGGAAATTCAAAATTGCTTTCTGGCTGCCTCTGTTCAGCCATCTGACTGACTGCGGCCACAAGTTCGCTCAGGAAGCCTGCCTTGCAGTCAGATCGGCCAGCTCACGAGCTACACCTCCGGAGCTGTTTCCCCGCGGCACTCCTTGACTCTGGGCACTCGGAGGGACGCGCGACGTCCAGGCGAGGTCGGTGGCCATTCAGCGGATCGCCCGGCCACTAAGAGTGTTGGTGGCCATTTTGCGGGTCAGAAAAGCCTGCGAAGATAGCGGTGGCCATTTTGAGGCTTGGAAAACAATTTTAGATCCATTTTAGATCCATTTAGTTGGCCATTTAGGACAGTTTTAAAAAGCTGTGAACTCTGCAGCAGCCGATTCGAGTGCCCAGCGACCCACATCTTCTCAGGTGGACAGGATCAGGAGCGCCTGGCCAGCAAACGATTGAGACCATTGCCTATATTTATTGTGGTTTGAATTTATATCGAGTGACATGGCTGACCAAGCTGTGGCTGCAGATAAAGGAATAGAGGAGGCAGGGCCATCTGGGACAAAGAGCAGTAGGAAGAGGCAAGCCAAAGAGGCTCCTTCCTCGGGTAAACCCCAAGGTCTCTAAAGTGACTACCAGGGCAGAAGAGCGCAGGCAAAGGCTCTTGAGAAGGGGTTTCAAAGGGCCCAGAAACAGCAACAAATTCTAACTGCACAGCCCTCTCCTCCTCCCCCCAAGGATCTTCAAGCTGCCTCCCCAGCTCCACCTGTCTTGCCTCCCATGGGCCCTTGCCTTTCAATGGCTGACTCAGATAGGGCAACTGTCTTCTTCAGAGTCCACCTCTTCTATAGAGCCTGACAATAGTGGCAATGTCCCCCTCAATAAAGAATGCACCTTTGAACAGGCTTCCCTCCCTGTTACGGATGGTTCTGGTATTCCCCAAGCTATGTACACCTCTCCTACAGATATGGCAACCATCATTGCTGAAACCATTAAACAGGTCATGGCTGCTGGCCTACAACAGTGTCCCCAACCTACTCCATCACATAGCCACAAGCATAAATCTTCTGCAACTCCTCAACAACCTGACCCTTCTGCTTCTACCTCTCAGGCTTCAGTTGGTGGGGAGCAAGATAACCTGCGGGATTCAGACCTGTCTGACGATGAGGTGGTCACCCCGGATCCCCCGGCCTTTGCCAGATTATTCAAAACTGATCGCTTTAAGACCCTTCTACTTAAGGCCATTAAAGCTGGTAACTCACCATCTTCTGCTTCAGCTTCTACTTCACAGGAGAAACCGACAGAACCAGCTACAATGGAGGGTCCCAGTACCCCTTCACCAAACCTACTGTGAAAAGGAGGTGATCCCTGTTCCCAAGATCTTCCTAAACGTGATTCAGAAGCAGTGGGAGTCCCCAGGCACAGGTCCACAGCCGACCAACCTCGACAAATGCCCCTACAACATTGCACCGGAACTCACCAAATTCTTTGAGATTCCCCCAGTGGACGCACCAGTTGCATCCCTGTCATCCCCTACAGTGGTCTCTGGAGCCCCTGAGGAGGTCCTCAAGCCTGAGGAGAAAAGGTCAGACCAAACCTTAGTCAAAAACTATCAGGCTGGGGCCTGGGCTGTTAGGGCCTCCATGGCCACTTCCTTTTTCTCTAGAGCGGCCCTAGTCTGGATTGTGCAACTTCAGGAGCGCATTGCTCCTACTGACACTAGGTCACATAGAGACCTCAACAAGATTAGAGCAGCCGTTGAATTTGCGGCTGATTCTTCTCTCAATGCTGCCAGGTTTGCTTCTAAAGCCATGGCCTCTTCAGTCACGGCTAGGCGTCTGCTTTGGCTCAAGCCATGGCAGGCGAATGTCCGTACCAAGTGGTGCCTGGCTCCCCTTTCAGTGGCATCCAATTATTTGGTACCCCTTTGGAACTGTACCTCATGGAATCTAAAGACAAGCGCAAGGTCCTTTCATCCATCTATAAGAAACAGGACAGATTCCACAGCAGGACCCTTCAATGGTTCATGCTTCCACATCAAAAGGCCGACAACAGCTGTTCTCCTCTCTGGGTTCCCCTTCCCAGCCAGGTCTTACAATCCCTCAAATGGTGGCAGTCCCCAGCGATTTTGCAGGGAACCTTGTTCAGGGATCCGTACCATCTCACACTTATGATGGACGCAAGTCTTACAGGGTGGGGGGCACACATTCAGGACCTAGTGGCTCAGGGTCAGTAGTCCTTCGAAGAGAGCCAAAATAGCATAAATTGGCTAGAGTTGCGGGCTGTTTGGGTCGCCCTCAGACAATTCCAACACAAAGTCCACATATTAGTCCTAACAGACAATACCACGACCAAGGCGCACATAAACTGGCAGGGGGGGGGGACATGTTCCTGGCCCCTAATGCAGGAGTCCAACTTGTTGTGCCGGTGGGTGGAACCTCATCTGTCATCTCTCAGGGCAGAGCACATCTCAGGGGCCTCCAACATCCAGGCAGACTGGCTGAGCCAGAGAAGGATAGATCAGGTGGAGTGGAGTGTCCATCCGAACTTCTTCCATCGAATGACACTACGATTCGGTCTCCCAGTCTTAGACCTGTTTGCGAAAGCAGACAACAACCAGGTGCCCAAGTATTACTCATGGTTCAAGGATCCCATGGTGGAAGGAGTAGACGCCCTCTGGTGCCAGTGGCCCAAAGGTCTCCTGTGCATGTTTCCGCCTCTTCCCCTCATTCAGAGAGTAATTTGGAAAATGTTGGAGCAGGAGGCAGAACTATTGCTGCTAGCGCCGAACTGGCCATGCCGGCCTTGGTATGCCGACCTAGTGACTCTGTCAATCTCCACTCCATGGCACATCCCACGGTCTCTCCTGTCTCTGCACCGGGGTCAGTTTGTCATCCCAAACGCCAGTGGCTACAATTTACCCCATGGCGATTGAGCGGCAAGCCTTAACAACTGATAACATCTTTTCAACATCATTGCTACCATTCAGGCATCACGCAGAAGCTCTACTAACCACATTTACGATGCCACTTGGCAGGCATTCGCACTATGGTGTACCAGCAGGACTATTGACTCACTTAAAGTGTCCATTCCTCAGATATTGGACTTCTTACAGAGGGGGCTTGATCAGGGCCTTACCCCTAATACATTACGCTGACAGGTGGCTGCGTTGGCTTCTGTCCTGGACGGTCTTGCCTCTGACCATCTACCTTCTCATCCCTTGATCTGGAGATTCCTATGTGGAGCGTCCAACCTGCGTCCCCCTGCCATCCATTGGTATCCAACTTGGGACTTGCCTCGTGTCCTAGAGGCTCTGACTGCCTCGCCCTTTGAACCTATGAGATCCTCTTCCTTGAAACTGAGTCGTTTTAAGACTGGACCCAACATTCATACTGAAGGTGAATAGCTGCTTCCACAGGGGTCAAGAGTTAACCTTGCCTGATTTCTGCCCGTCTCATCATGAGAGGGAGCGTAAGTGGCACACTTTTGACATACGACGTGCCCTCAAGATCTACATCGACTGCACTGCTTCGCTCCGCCACTCGGAAGCTCTCTTCGTTTCCTTCTGCCAGGCTTCCTTGGGTACCAAGACTTCATTGTCGAGCTGGAGCGGTGGATCAGGGCCTGTATTAAACTGTCTTATGAACTCCAATCCTTGCAGGTTCCTCTAAACATTACAGCTCATTCTACACATAGTGCTGCGACAACTGCTGCTTGGTCCACGCAGGCCACGTTGGAAAAAGTCTGCTGGGCAGCCACGTGGGCATCTCCCACGGTCTTTATACATCATAACAAGTTAGACAAGTATGCGTTGGCTGACGCAGCTTTTGGCCGCAGGGTGCTGCAACAAGTGCTTGTGCCTTAACGGACTTCTTTAGTATCCCCACCCTAATGGACAGCCCAGTCTTTGGTATGTCCCAGTCTGGCTGCTGTCTCCACTGTCACAGGAAAATGGGCATTGGTCTTACCTGATACGCTCATTTTCTGTTGAAGTGGAGACAGCAGCCAGACCCTCCCTGGTATGCGTCACGCAATGGAATTTTTTCGTGCGGAGGAGAGAGAAACAGAGCCTATGGACTTGCATATGTGCGTTTTTTTCTCATTTGAGTTTACAGTTTTCCTTCGTCTGAACTGGGGATGGGCCACAGGGGCCTGTTGATATCATAAGTGTAGACTCAATCCAATTGGTTAATGGACAGAGCAACCCCAGTCTGGCTGCTGTCTCCACTTCAACAGAAAATGAGCGTATCAGGTAAGAACCAATGCCTATTCTCATTCCATTCAAAAATTGGAGTCAAATTATAAATCCAATGATGTAATTGAAAGTCTGGAATGTTACACCTCCTCTCACATGAAAACCTATCTAATGAGATTTGGAAGCAATGACTTTGGCTCCCATGGAAATTTCATATTGAGGAGTTGCGGAGGCCAATAGTTCCAGTACCAAATTAAATATAAAGGATAAGGATAAAGGACTGCCTTCATGAGTTCCATAGAGTATCAATAGGTGAAAAATTATACCATAATAAGGGATTTAAATACTGCATTCTTAACTGGTTAATAAAAACAGAAGTAAATCCTTTTTTTTCTTAAACTTGTTCAAACAAAATATCCAAACCCTTTTCTGTTGCTAGATGCCAGAAAATTAGATCAAATTTCTCAGATTGAATTGTAAAAATGTCTACCATTCACCTGCTATTACAAGATGTTAGAATTTTTAATAAAACTAGATTGTGCAAGGTAAACTAAACAAGGAAATAACCTCTGTACTAGGGTTATAATCAAATGTTTATTGTCTGCAGCTAAGAAAGTTATTGAACAAAAACTAGTACAAGTACTTGGAACTTTGCTCAGTTTCACTAATATGGCTACATACACTTCCTAAAGCAAGAAGGGAAACTTATGTTTCATATATTCATCTCACTAAATATGTGTTACCAGCAACATGAAAGAGCCAGTTTAATACATTGGCTAAGGTATTAGGCTAGAAATTGTGATAATTTGAGTCTTTGGACATGAAACTAATTTGGTGACCCTGGGTTCTCTCAGCCTTAAGCTGGAAACAGTGGCAAACCATTTCTCAAACATTCTGTCAAGTAAACCACAAGAACAAGTCCAGACAGTTTCCAGGAGTCAACACTGACTTGAATACGAATGTATATGTGTTCCATTTCCATAAAAGTCATAATTCCATTTTAATAAAAACCCATCTCCATCAGCGGCCTTCCCTGCTTTCATAAATAATTTCTTTTAACATTAATGGTCCAACTAGGTTTTCCCAATGGGTAATTTCTTGGGAAGTCATTACCTTTGTTTTATTTAAAAAAGTATAAATGGGAGACACACATGCAGTGTGATATGTACACAAGGGGTAGGACTTCAACACAATAACACAATGTTGCTTTCATCAGTTTGTCCACTGCCCACCTCCACTGCTGTTGCTGCTGGCCATATGGAACGGGGCTTTTGAGTGAAGTACTCCAGCTGTAATACTGTCCTCGAAGGAATATAGTTCTCTCTTCCATTGATATTGAGACTAGTTGTTTTGTTCAGCTTCACTGTTGTATGATGACATTTTTTCCAATGCTTATTTTCAAAATAAAATGTTGTTTTTCTCTTGTTTTAAAACTTGCTCTCTGTGATTCTTTAATATCTGTAAACTTAACTTATTATCTTAAATTATTGGTCTCTTTGGGAAGCTTTCACATTCAAAATGCAACTCAGAAATCTTATATATAAATTAAATAATGTCATTTCTCATATGTATCAAAGTAATTGAATGTCTTTTTTATGGTTACAGGATGGAACTGTACCCCCACTTGATACTGATGTGCACCTAGAAGAAATTGCTGACAACCCCTGCTGTGATTGCTTTACGTGAGTAATATCCTGCTTGGAATCAGTTTTGAGAGGAAATAAAGGAACGTTTATACTCTGGAGCAGACTTCTTCAGAATTAATAGTTTGGTTAATTGCAGGGAAGAAGGATCATTTCCAAGATAAAACATGTGAGTCACAGGGTGGTATATGCATTATTCATATACATGGCTGCATTAGTAGAATCTCTCTGGACTCTCCTTACACATATATTGAAACTTTCAGCATGACTGTGGATGTTTGCTTACATTATAAACATTTAGTGCTCAAAATTAGAAACAAATATAACTGCAAATACAAGTGCAGTCATTTCTTAGTTTTTCAGCTCTTGGATCCTAGATCTTTTTAAAAATAAAATAAAATCCTTGAAAGTAGCCCGGCCTTCAGGAGGACATATTTCCTTACTTCCATCATAGAATTCTATGTATATTTATTTCATTATGTCAGTATCAAACTATGTCAAAAGCACTTATTAAATAGCTCTCCATACTGTTTTGAGATTTCAAAAAAATCAGTAAAAACCATTGCATTTTTAAATTGCATTAATTTTTATTTTACAGATTTAAGCCATTGGCATGTCAGTTTTATACAAATGAAAGTTGGTTATTAATGATTTTAAGAGGGACAGAAGGCCTCCTTGTTTAAAAGAGGCAATTATTAGATTATTAGATCTCTAATTAAAACTCCAGCACTGGATCTCTCAGATTAGCAACTATAAGGCTCATATGATAAGAAGGTCATCACTTCTCCATTGGGGACAGTTCTGAAGAACAGAGATTTTGATTCATTTCAAAATGGCTTCAGAACTTTAATGCATTTCTTTACTATGATAGAGTGATATCCCTTTATTTTCTGCAACTCTGTATCTAACGTTCCCTTCCTCTATTTTCTCAAGAACCATTCCATGAAATGGATTAAGTCGAGTCACAGTAATTGGCCCAAAGTTATCCAGCTGGCTTCGGTGGCTAAAACAAGATTAAAATTCCTAGTTTCTAGGCCAGCACCATAACTACCCTACTATAAAATGGCTCTTTTGATATTGGTGAGCCTGATCTTTATTTAAATATTGTTGGGGAAGTATGATTTTACTCATTTGAACATTGCTGTGGCATCTTTCTCCAATGCCTTTTTTTGTAAGCTAAGTATACCAAATTCTTTAACTGTTCCTTATGGAGCTTGATTTCCAGAACTAGCACTAGCACTTAGACTTACCATATTTTTCGGAGTATAAGACGCACCGGAGTATAAGACGCACCTTAATTTTGGGGGAGAAAATCAGGGAAAAAAACTTTCTGCCTCTTTCCCAGCAGCATCCATCAGTATTCATCTGGCTAACATCTTTTGCTGCCTTGGCCAGAGCCTGATTCCCGAAGCTGCCTGGGGAACTGCGATGAAAGCCTTTTCAGTGAAAGTGTTTTTGGGCTGTAGGGTCCCCTTCCCGATTCCAAATAGGGCGCATGCAGAGGCCAAATAAGTGCATCGTGTTTCAGGTGGCAGGTGGTTCCAGCTCGCGCTGCCACCTGAAAATGCTTTCCTTCCCAGTTCCCCGGTGCACATCGCAGAGCCACATGCTCTTTTCCTCCTCTACAGACTCGCTGCCTGTTTTCTCCTGGCCAGCACTGTCGGCTGGGGGAGGCAGGGAGAAAAGCGAGAGGGCAGCGCAGTCGGGCGAAGGCGCAGGAACCAGGCGCGGACACAGGGCAGGCAGATTAGAGGCAGCTGGCCGATAGCTGGCTTGGCGGCTTGGCTGTTGGCCACCCAGAGTGCACAGGCAGCAAAGGAAACCCACGTCATAGCTCTATTAAGATGCGCATTTCACCGTGGGGCACAATTTGGGGGTGGCAGGGGATGGGGTGCCTGGCAGCCTCTTCTTGGAGCCCACTGCCCATGCCCTTAAGTGTCGCTGCCAGCGACCACAGTTTCGCGCCCACTCTTCCGGATAACAGCCGACAGGAGAGGAGAGGCAGCGCGCCGGGCGAAGTTTCACCACCCCCGCCCAACAAACGAGGGGAGGGGAGAGTCCAGCACTTCTTCGCCACTAGCATGGATGCCTGGTACTCCATCCCCTGCCCACCTCCCATCCCCAAATTGTGCCCCACCACGAAATGCACATCTTAATAGAGTCTGGCAGCTCCATTGCATCTCTCGGCTGGTCTTTGCAGGGAAAACCTTGCACAGTAAAGAAAAACTTCATGGGAAGTTTTTCTTTACTATGCAAGATGTTTCCCTGCACATAGCGGCCAAGAGAGAAGTAGTGGAGCTGCCAGACTCGAATAAGATACATGCCCCACCCCATTCCCTGCATCACCTGCCACCCCCAAATTGTTCCCGAACATCTTTCTTGAGTCTGGCAGCTCCACCACTTCTCCCTCTTGGCTGTTCTGTGCAGGGAAACATTTCATTAATGCTGCTCAACCTCCTCGCGGCACTTAGGCAGGAGGCAGCGGTGGCCACAACGCAGGTTTCCTTTGCTGCCTGTGCACTCTGGGTAGCCAGCAGTCAAGCCGCCAAGCCGGCAATCAGCCAGCTGCCTCTAATCTGCCTGCCCTGTGTCTGCGCCCGGCTCCTGCGCCCTCGCCCGAATGCACTGCCCTCTTGCTTTTCTCCCTGCCTCCTCCAGCCGACGATGCTGGTGTCGAGTCGAGAGGAGGAGGAGGGCGCGTGGCTCTGCGATGTGCACCGGGGAACTGGAAAGCATTTTCAGGTGGCAGCGCGTACTGGAACCGCCTGCCACCTGAAACACACTGTACTTATTTGGTCTCTACACACACTCTTTTTGGAATCGGGGAGGGGACCCTACAGCCCAAAAACGCTTTCATTGAAAAGGCTTACATCACAGTTCCGCAGGCAGCTTCGGGAATCAGGCTCCATGTGAAAGTGAGGATCCCTGCTGCATGGAACCCCCCGAAAATGCGACGCGTGGAGCTACCTTTGGAATATAAGACGCACCCAGATTTCCACCCTCTTTTTTGGGGGAAAAAGATCATTAAATACAGTATATACCCCTTCACAGTGCTTTTCAGCCCTCTCTAAGCAGTTTACAAAGTCAGCATTCTGCCCCAACAATCTGGGTCCTCATTTTACCAACCTCAGAAGAATGGAAGGCTGAGTCAACCTTGACCCTAGGGAGTTTCGATCTGCCAAACTGCTGGCAACCGGTGATCAGCAGAGGTAGCCTGCAGTACTGCACTCTAGCCACTGCGCCACTGTGGCTCTTTACCATCTTGCTAGCACTCCTATGAACTGACTTCAATTTGTCACTGTCCTTTTTCAATGGTAGTATCTAGAACTGGTCACAGTGTCCCACAGTGTCCCAAATAGGATCTGATCAGGATAGAATAAAGTAGAACATTTGCTTCCACTCTTGTGGACTCTGTGCTCTGATTAATGCACTTCCCTGTAGCTTTTCCTTTATTACATCAGCATCATTCTGCTAGCTTATTCTGCAACCACATGCATGTGGTTGCCAAGAACTTCAGTTCTCTTTCACATGTCTACTGCCACGTGAGCCCTTCCCTACTCTTTACTTCTGCTTTATATTTTTCCCACCCAGATGCTGAATCCTTCATGTTGTATTAAATTCCATTCTATTTATTTCAGCCCATTCCAGTCCAAATTCTAGGTCCTTTTGAATCTACTCTCCCTTGTTTAAAGTATTACCCATCCCTTCAGGTTTTCTGCCATTTGCAAAGTCTGAACTGTCTTTCAAGCTGCTGATAAAAATGTTAAACAGCACATGACGTATGATATGGCCCTGTAGCGCACACACACACACACACCTTGATAATCTAATATGTTTATCAGGGATTGATTTTGATTTTGGATCAACAGTAACCCAGATATTTTGGTTGCTACAGAAGGTAGCAGGCAGATTGGTCTGTGGAAAAATAGCATTTTATCTGTGCTACAACCATTTACAATGTCTTCCAGGTTATCTCAATGCAATATGGAATTCGACCCCATTGGGTGCATTGGATTCATGTAATAACCATGTGGTTCTTTTAGCCATGTCATTTGCTTAATGGCCATGGTGACTGGCTCTATGACCATTGTAAAATTGAGTCATGTCACATACCTCAACTTACGACCGCAACAACTTATGACTGAAATTCCGTATGAATTTCCAAATTGATAATTCAGTTTTAAGTTGATCTGCCTATCTTGGAACACACTAACAGATTTTAAATATGTCTGTCGAACAACTTCTTAAAGGGACAAGCTGTTACCATTGAATATTAGCAATTATTTGGTTATGTTTTTCTGTATTTCATGATTTTTATCTTACTATAATTGCTTTTCTTTTTTCTTTTCTTTATAGGGGAGCAGATCTTTCAGCTCTAGTGCGAGAAGCTTCTGTTTGTGCCCTAAAACAGCAAATGACAATGTTCAGCCCTGCAAACAAGAACAGTAAGGAGGGGGAAATGGCACATTACCACTTTATTTATTTATTTTTATTTATTATTAAATTTATATTGCCGCCTGTTCACCCATGGTGACTCAAGGTGGCTTACATAATTTAAAAACACATTAAAAAAAACAAATAAAAAAGCAGATAAATTAATATAATAAAATCACACACACACCCAGCCCAATTTAAGGCAGATTTTCTTAATAACCAGATGTTAAAGAACCTTTGGATGTTTTCATTATTTTATTTCAGAGTTCTCACAGAAGTGCAGAATTGTGATATGATTGTTCTAAATCAAAGGCACACTAAAAACAGTGAAAGGAAGTTGTTAATTAAAGGCTTGGTAGGCATGAAAATGTTAGTATTTCTTTATCTGCACCAGGATGCCTAGCACTATAATATTTTTTAAAAAAAAATCTGTAAGTATGAAGGAAAAAAGAGGACAAAATTTCCCAAATTCTGAAATGTGCATCAGTTGACCCTGACAGCATTGACCCTCTGTAAAAAGTAGAATAAAATGTAGGATGCTGTTGCAAGACTAAGAAGCTACTGTTTAGAGCAGTGTTTCTCAACCTTGGCCTTCCTGAAGATGTGTGGACTTCAACTCCCAGAATTCCCCAGCCAGCTTTGCTGGCTGGGGGATTCTGGGAGTTGAAGTCCACGCATCTTCAGGTAGGCCAAGGTTGAGAAACACTGGTTTAGAGGCAGTCTAGTGAAGAATTGAGCGTGACAATCTTCAGCAGTCAAAACAGTACAGGCAGTCCGCAAGTTATGACCACAATTGTGCCCAAAATGTATGTTGTTAAGTGAGAAATTTGTTGAGTGGGTTTCGTCTTTTTTACGACTTTTCTTGACACATTTATGTGAATTACTGCAATTTTGAAATTAATAACACAGTTGTTCAATGGGTCTGGCTTCCCCGTTGACTTTGCTTGTCAGAAGGTTGCAAAAGGGGATCACCTGACCCCAGGATGTTGCAACCGTCATAAGTGTGAGTCAGTTGTCAAGCATCTGAATGTACCGTAAATCACGTGACCACGGGGATGGCTGCAATGGTCATAAATGTGAAATATGTTCATAAGTCACTTTTTTCAGTGCTGTTGTAACTTCGAACGGTCACTAAATGAACTATTGTAAATCGAGGACTACCTGTAAACAATTTGGAACTAGGGATGTGATTTAGAATAAAATATACTGATAAGAACTCTCTTTGGTACAAGAAAAAATGCAGAAATGCAGCTGGAATTTCAGTCTGGCATGCAAGAGTTGCTCTTGCTAGATAGAAACTTGAGCAAGCAGTATAATGCAAACAAACTTTTCCATTTCTGTCTCTTTTCTGCCAATCATTAATAAACAAATATATGGTAAAGCTTACTAGAAGCTTTGTGAAATAATCCTGGTGATGCATGACCACTAGTATAATTGCCTCTTTTGTTTGTAGACACTTAAGAGCAAGGAAGAACCAGGAGGTTATAGAAACTAAATTACTCTCGCCTAAATATTTTCAAGCAGTTTCCTCTCAGTCTGATCTAATAAATAATTTGGATTCAGTTCCAAACAATATAACATCTGTTTTCAGATTCAAGATTAAAGACAAATCACAAAGTGAAGAGGATTAGCTAGTTCTTTACTTTTCATTTACGACAACAGATCAAAGGTTTATTTCCACAATTTACATTCTATATTAACGCAATGCTTGTAAAGGTTAGGTTTTAAATTAATTAAAAGGAAAAGTTGACTATACTGTTTTGTTATGAGGGTTTTAACTGGGTTTGATTTAATGAACATCTTCAAATGCTTTTGTGGGTGTGCTTTCCCCCCCTCCAAAATAGTGTTTTCCAAATAGCACTTGTGCCTCTGGTTTTCTTGACTACGTTTCATTTTTTGCAGGCAAACCCTGGGAAGAATAGAATAAGGTTAATTGCTTTAGCTGGTAATGCAGAGTTGGATTAAATTAGAAATAATTATATCATTGCAGGTAGTCCTTGACTTACAACCACAGTTGCAACCAAAGTATCCATTGCTAACTAAGACAAGGTTGTTAAGTGAGTTGTGTTCAATTTTAAGCCCTTTTTTGCTACAGTCTTTAAGCAAATCACTGCTATTGGTAAGTGAATCACATAATCATTAAGCAACTCTGACTTCACCCATTTACTTTGTTTGTCAAAAGCTGACTGAGTAGGTTACAAATGGCGATCACATGACGCAGGGATGCTGCAACCATTGTAAATACTTTGCAAATATGCTGCTTGCCATGCACCTGAATTTTGGACAGATGATCATAAGATGCTGGGTTAGTCATAAGTGCAAAACCAGTTGTGAGTAACTTTTTTCGGTGCTCTTGAAATTTTGAACAGTCACTAAACAACTGGTTGTATGTTGAGGGCTACTATATAATATACTATTTTCACTCATGTAGTTTTATGTGTAAATAAGCCTTTATAAAGTACCAGTTAATAGGCAAAAGCTAAGAAGAGTTCCAAACAAGGTAGCCATAGACCCTATGATTAAAAAAAGGGAAAAATACATTAGTATTAATTTTAAAAACCAAGCCCTGGTTTTATCACCTTTTAGCTGATGGTGATATTAAACTCCTGTGGTGAATTATTTATTAAATACATGGTTATTTTTTTAATGGAGGAAGAAGAAAGGGCACATGTTACTTCACTATGTTTCAGTGCTGTCTTAATATATAATCCAGGGCAAAGTCTTAGTTACTTTTGAGCAGACAGCTGCCTTCATTGTGGGGTTTTTTTTCAGCAATTTCATCACTCTAGCAAATAAGCATAGAAATGCATGAAAAAGAAGTAGAGAGAAAAAAATACTTCTGTGGCAAATTGTCTTATTAATAAAGAACTTCTTGTTTCTCCTTCCCTTCTTCATATTTTGTTGATCAATAAGCATTTTATTTTATCAGAGTTATCATTTTCTTCCATTATAGTGAGTGTTTCCTGTACTACAGTTTTCACAGGAGAAATTAGAGTTGGCAAAAAACATTTTGAAGAAGCTTTTAAGAAAGTGAAATCCTCTATAACTCCAAAGGTAAGAAATACTTTAAAAATTTTCAGTTGGTGATCCAGATTGTTCATAGAACATTGTAAAGAAATATGCATGGCCTGGAGCTTCATACTTCTTTAAAATTTCACCCAGGCTCCCTAGCCCCATTAATTAAGGTTTATAAAACTAAGGTTACCCCTATGCTCTTGTATGGAACAGAAGTTTGGGGTCTATACTCAACCACAGTCCTAGAACAAACACAGTCCCAGCACTTGAGATGTATTGTGGGTGTAGATCCAAGAACATCTGCTGCAGCAGTTAGAGCTGAATTGGGAATTCATACAATTCATGCACTATCCAAAATTAGAGCATATAACTACGGGTGCAAAGTCAATGAAATGGAGACTGATAGACTCACATCACAAATCTCCTGGATCACCAAACTAACAAATTTTGTAAGAAGCTATGGCCTTCCTGTCTCTGGCGTAACAGAACAACTAAAAAAAAAAAAGATCTGCCCAAAGAATTAAGGATATAGAAGCAGAAAATGATATAGCTATCCTTAGTAAGGTGGGTAACTTGAAATAGCTGAGTAAATACAAATTACTTTTCAAGTAAACAGCTATTTGAAGTTACAACTGCCAAAACATCTTAGGGAGATATTTACGTGAGCGAGATTCGAACAGCTTGACACAATGGTCAGATATGGGAGGTTCCATTCTGTACCCAGATGTTCTTAGAAGGGAGTCCTTCAAGTAACCTATTCCTAGGCTTACATTGTCCTCATCATTATCAATTTAGCCATTGTCTATCCATTGCAGGATGAATGTCTCTTTCACATGTTTCCTTACAGGGCTTTATATCTCTTTTAATTGCACCAAAAGCCTATTGGAAGTCAATGCAGCTATTGGAGGAGAGGTTTTGTATGACATCATGAGATAAACCCATAACTATCTGCACTGCTGCATTCTGGATTATTTGAAGCTTACAGATAGTTTTGAAGGGTATCCCTATGTAGATCCTGTTACAGTAATCTAGTCAGGAAGTGTAATAAGGTGTGAAAATAACCTTGAGGTGGTAAAAGAAGAAGATCCACAATGAAGACAATGGTGGGATGTGAAAAACCTTAATCCAAAGCAGGACTGCAATTTGAGATTACTGACTTGACCCTATTTCTCTTGAACATAAAGGCAGCAAGGGGAAGGACACATTCTATAACCTAATAAAAAGTGTATTTTTAGCGTTCATAACTTGGTTTCCTGGTGTGGAGTATCTTACAGGAAGTGACCAAAGCATGAGTAAATATAAGAGTTTCCTGATCGAGGAATGGATGCAACTTGTGCACAAGGTGCCGCTTTGCAAAGGCTTCCTTGGCCACAGCTACAACCTGCCCCTTCAAACAAGAGTTATGCGTTTGGAGAATACCTACATTGCCCACCATGTCTTGAATGTGGTGGTGCCACCTCATGCAAAACCAAAAAGCAATTTCCAGATCTGGGAGACATAAAATCTAGATTTTGGCAAGATTGAGACACAACCTGTTCTTTTCCATCCAATTATTGGAAAGAACCTCAGTAAATTCATTGGGCAGCTGAGGGCAGAAATTATAACTGAGTATCATTTGCATATCAGTGTACTGCACCAAACCAACAGATGACTTCCCCAATGACTTCATGTAGATATTGAAGGGGGAGCAGAGGACATGACTATCAGTTGCAAGACACAGTGTTAGGAACGCCTGATGTGCATAGATATTTATTTTTTTAAAAACTTCAGTTCCTCATATGACATGAGTTTGCACAAAATTGCTAATCTCAATACTTAGCACCCAACACTTAGCTCTCTTAATATTGACTTCTGAATTAAATAATAGCAATCTTTTACATTGTGATTACAGTTCTACTTTGCCTAGTTTCTTTTAAGCAGCTTTTAAGTAGGGAAGCAGAGCATGCTGACAATAGGAACTGCTGAGGCAGCAATCTGCATATTTTAATCTACTGATGTAACAGTGTAAACCAGTTTATAAAAGAAAAAGGAAAAACAAATTAAATTACTAGTGCTTTAAATTATTGTATTATTAAAGTATTTTCAATTTTTTCCTCCATTTATTGTCATTATTAGGACCAAATAATGTATGAAGAGCTGCGCCAATCATTGAACCGGTAACAGAGGACTCCTAATCCTTGCCATGCATTCTCCTGATCCTATTTCCCAGAAGACCTTTTGTGTTATAGGACATGATCTCTGTTTTGTATGCCTATAATTTCAGAATTGTTCAACTTCTTTTAAAGGATTTATATGTTAACATATAAGCTAGCTCTTCCTTTAGCAGCAGGGCTCTTTCAAAAGCCATCTCTGTGATAGAGCTCTCTGCCTGATGTCAGCAGATCCAAGTCCCGAAAGACTATTTGAATGCCTAGGAATCTGTTGCCAAATAGCACAATACACTTAGTGAATCACTGACTTGCTATAAACTATGCAAATTCCCACTATATTTCAAGTAAAAGACAATACAAAGTAGTCAGGCATTATGGCCTCCCCTTGTAAGAACATACATGCTTGTATGTATTGTTAGATAATACAACAAACCAGGCTTAGCACAAGTATCTTTATCACTTTAAGATTTTGTTTCCTTTGATGTAACAGTGCAAGCATAAAATATTTTTACTTAAAGTCTCTTGTTAATTATTCACTTTCTAAAGAGGGTATTGAATGCAGAGCCTGGAACAGTGTGGGTGACTGAAACCTGCTATCTTTTCAAGCTGGCCAAGGGCCACATGTAAGTGAACAGACCCAAAGTAAATCCTTGTACTTCAATTATCAACATGAATTTTCTTTTATATATTGTGATGCAGTGCAATGTAACTAAATTTAAATAATCCTAAAAAGAGGTCAATTTTAAAATAAAACAAAACACAATACTTAAACCTTTTTAAATAATTTAATGCTAAATAGCTAGAAGTTACTTTTGCCAAGTATTAATTTCCTAGAGCTCTAAGAACTATAATGAAATGATGCAGCCCAGAGGTGTCAATCAGTTGGCCTGTGGGCCATATGCATCACACATAGGCCAGGCCCACCCCAGCTCCGCAGAGGCAAAAAACATTGTGATATGTCACGGCAATTAAGTTTGACACTTGTGATGTAGATCCTTGGAGTCTGGTGCTCTCTGAGCTTCATTGCCTGCTTGAAAATGTTACCCAGCTAGGTAAACATCTTTACTGCTAGAAAGGAATGGGATTTCCTCTGTTTATATAAAGATAGCACCATTGTTGAAACTAGGCAACAAAAGATTTCCGTCTCAAAATAACCAATAGAATTCTGGAAAAGCAAGAGTCATTTGCAAAACTTCTACAGCATATTAACTTCACTTCAGATGCTGGTAGCAGTTATGAGACTATTTGCCCTCTCCAAGAGTATAGGCATCATGGATTCAATCTAAAAAAATGAACCCAACACTGAGAAGAAAAAATATTTATTGCAAATAATGGGAAAGAAGTTCTTTTGCAGAAGTTGGGAGCTACAAGGGAGGAAGGTCTGGAGATCTGATTTGCTGGCCAGTGTACCAGGTGCTGTTTCCATTGTTAGACAGAACTAGACTTTTCAGTTCATTGTTAAAGGAGATGGAATGTTGGAGCCATCAGCTGAAGGAGGATGGAACTTTGGGGAATTTTCCAGTTTCCTTGTTTAAGAGTGCCCTTAGGCTGTACTATTTGCTGGTGAGGCAGCGTCTATTTTTTGGTTTAGGTAGGCTTGTAGGGGGACTGTCTGGAGGCAAGGGGGATCAGTTTGAGTTTGATAGGATTGGACAAGTTGATGGTTTTGACCCTGATCATGTCCAAAACACTTTAGGAAAAGAGTGCAGCCTCCATTTTGTTAAGATTTTTCTCCTACACATGTATTTATATTGTTTGGCAAATTAGAAAATATATTTAATGTCACTTTACACCCTTAAGAATCTATTTCTGCTTATAGTTCAATCAATGCAACAATTATAAAAGTCAACCATAATTTAGCATTACTCCTCCCAATTACAGTTGCCTGAACCACAAGATGGGTGGCAAATAAATTTGAAAACTAAATCTTTTAAAGCTACTAAAATGTTTTATTTTTATGCTAATTTTTGTGCATTAAATGTATTTGAGTGTATAGATAAAAATTCAAAAGATGAAAGACAGATGCAGTTATATGACTTCTGCAAACAAAAAGTACATAATGCGATATGGTCTGTGCTACTCATAACAAGAAAAGCTCTTGGGGTCATAGTGGATAACTTTGTGAAAATTTGAGCAAGATAAAGCAGCTGTGACAAAGCAAATTCCATGCTAGACTTTATAATATGTTTTTTTTTAATGCTGTATGCCGCCCTGAGTCCTTTGGGAGAAGGGCGGCATATAAATCCAAAAAACAACAAACAAACAACATTAGGAAATGGATTGAGTATAGAAATATCAACATTGTACTGCCATTATACATATGTATGATGTGTGCACTTCTGCAAAACTGTCCAGTTATGGTCCTTAAGATATAATGAAAGCAGGGAAAGTGAGGAAGGGAACCACCATAGTGTCAGGGATCTTAAATATCTTCCCTGAAAGAAAGGCTGCAATGTTTGGTGCACTTGGAGGGGGGGGGGGGAAACAGGGGATCTGAACGTAACAAAGGTGATTAAGAAAATGGCAAAGGTGAATAAAATAATTCATGACAGAAAAGTGGGCAAGAATCATTCTTATGACACTAGGTTCATGGGCCATTTAATGAAGCTAATTGGAAAGATTAAAAGCAGTTCTTCATACATTGTGTAACTTGTGGTAATTAATGAGATGCAGAATTTAGCCTGTAACAGGCTTTGGCTTTATCTAGTATTGCTGTTCTTGGGAAAGGAAACAACATGCTGAGCCTAAAATAGCTTTCCTTATCAATTTGTTAAATTACGTAAGTCACCTTGTTGAACCTCCATTTTGTGTTCAAAAATCAAAATGTAATGTATAATTTATCTTTCCTTTAAAATGGGGATCAAACCAAAAGTGCTATGTCATGTTTGTCACTAATATGTTTGCATGAGGTGAGATGCAATATTCATGTTCTTTGAACCTAAAAGGTTGATATGACTATTAAATACATAACTTTTGGCAGCACTTCTAGCCTATCTAACTTCTTTCAATTCTTTCTATTTCAAGGTTCAGTGTAATAGTAAAACATTTTTATGCCATTCCCTTTCCCAAACACACTGAAGTACCATAAATAAGATTTTGGAAGCTGTTAAAAAAATTAGCTTCACCATATTTATTTTTACTATGCTTTCCAGAAGATTGTGCATAATTGTAGGGATAAAATTTAGCATATACTTTTATTCAAGGACTCAGAATTTTTTTCTGACATCAGTTTAACTCCTATCCCTTTTTCATAAGATATATTTGCACACTTCATCTTCTACACATATAATTGATATAACTCTCATGCTGGCAAAACCAAAAAAGCACATACAAATCTGGGTTTCAGTGAATTGTAAGACTATTGAGGGTTACCAAGGCAGATTAATCCAACATTTAATCTGAAGCAAAATAGTATAGAGTAGCAACATACTATTTTCAAAATAAAAGTGTCCTACTAAATGACAGTGCTGCCAAATTGAATTCCACTATCTGTAAGTTCATCTTACCCTCGTATACCAAAATTCTTGTTCTGAAGGTTCTGGATATCCTCCAAATAAGATCAAATGACATGCCCTGTCTAGGGCTTCAAGTAGATGAGGAGAAGAAAAACTCTTTTTAATAAATGCAAAATATCCTATCATATTGTTGAATTTATTCCACAGAATAATAAATGCTTTTCCACAGACAAGCTTCTGATGGATGGATGCTTATTTTAATTAAATTTAATACAATTGTTTCCAAATAGCTAACATGTTTGAGTCAGAGAGTACTGATATTTTAAGGAGCTTGTACTTTTTCAATAGTCATAATGCAATACTGTCTTTTCTGCTATATCAGCATTACATACGCTAATCCATAACATACATATATTTGGAAGAGATTGAAGCCAGACATTTTAAGATATCATATAAATCAAAATTAATGTTAACTAGAAGTTTAATAATTACACTTCGTTAGTAAAATAAGAAATATGCAGTTGTAGTCGGCAGATACTTGAAACAAATTGTATAAATGTAAACAACTATGTTTAAAGAATCAAGTTACTATATTAATAACATGCACAGAACAACTATGCCAGAAAAAAATGGAAAAGGAGGAACATTCTAATTCTATCAAAGTTTTTAATTTTTCAGAGACATTTTTTAAAATGTAACAATATATCCATATTCTAGCCTTGGTCAAGATAACAAACCATGAAGTATTTATCAAGTGACATCTTGTTCCAGCCACCATGAAGACACATCTGTGAAATTCTTGACGAAACTTTTTGTCTGAAAGGTTACTCTTGTTTCTCATCACCTTTTGCAGGCCTTTTCACACGTGAATATGGGCTGACAGTGTCATCCATCACAAAATCATAAAGCACTTTAATCCAAGAGTTATATTGTGGTAAGTGGTCATAGTATTCAGGAGCCATTTTCTTTAGCTAAAATTGAAAAGATATGCATACATGTATTAATCCAGTATTCCATCTTTAATTTTTAAAAATGCAAAAACCTCATTTTCAAAGCCTCAAAAGCATGATGCTGAGTACACATCAACAGACAACATAACTGTCTATTCCAGTCCCAAACTGAATCAACTAACCATTAAGAAAAGCTTGCAAGAATATCCCAGTTGGGAACAAATTAAGAACTTCTCTATCACTTGAGTCGTAAATATAACTACTGTAGTTTAAGACACCTTTACATTTCCCATAAAAATGATTATCTACTCTTAAAAAACTTGTCTCAGCACTAGAAATAAATGTCTCTTAATTGACTCAGAATTTTTAGCAAAAAATATTAAAAGAGAAGTTGTACCTAATATTATTTATACCTCAGTTATGAATATTACAGTTTTCATTGTGTTATTAAAATCATTTCTAGTAATTTTGGAGTACCAGAGTCTAGTACTTGAATACCAATCACCTTCTATTTCTGAGGTATAAGATATTTTTGCTATTACCAGTATAAACTTAAAAGACATAATTTAAGTATTGCTAAAACTAGTGGTATATAGATAATTTATCTTCCTAAAGACTGGTTTCCAACGCTGCTGAATGTTTAGGGAGTTCCACCAATGAACCAGTATGTTCCAATTTGGTTACATCCAACATAATTGCTTAAGACAGACAGCTATAGAAATAGAATGAGTAAAAATTCCTTAAACACTTCCCTTACATTTCTTACTAAAGGAATTGGGATATTAAAACTGTCAATGGATTAATTTCAAATAAAGTTCAGTAATTCTTCCAAAAGAAGTATCTTAGCAGTTTATTCCGCTATAAAGTATTCTATGTCTTAGTACCATGACGGCGAACCTCTGGCACGCGTGCCGCAGGGGGCACACAGATTCCTCTGCAGGCATGCAAGCTGTCACCCCAGCTCAGTTCCATTGTGCATGGCCAGCTGATTTTTCGGTCCCTGCTGTGCATATGCGTGGGGGGTGCAGCACATGCAGGAAACATGCATGCATGCGTGGGGAGCAGTGGATCCCTGTTTTTGGTCCCAGGAGGCTTTGTGTGGCCTAAAATGGGGTATGGGGGGTTTTCACACACAAATGTGCAGGGCGGGGCACAGGGGTGGGGTGTCATGTACGCATTGCATTATGGGTGCAGACATGCAGGAGGGCTTTCTGCACGTGATGACAAAAAGGTTAGCCATCACTGTCCTAGCATCTTCTGTAATGAAATGCTTATTCTCACAGGTGTTTATTCAGTTTGGGTTTATTTACTTAACTTGTATGGCTGCCCAACCTATGACAACTCTAGACAGTCCTAGTACCCAGGCAAGATATCCTTATTTATGCCATATACATTTTTAACCTCTCCATCAATTTGTTCTTCTATTCCATGAATTGTTCTTTCAAAATCAGCAAGGCAAACTGTATAAATTTATTTCCTCTAGTTCCTCAAACTGCTAACAAAAGTGATAAGGCCATCAACAGGAAAAAAAATGCTGTCAAATAAAAACACAAAACTACCAAAAACTAAAAATAGCAAAGGGTATCTTTTTTGGGGGGGGGGGGGGGGAGGACACTAAGGGCTATCAGTTTAAAACAGAAATGTAATCTAGCAGGTAAAGAAACTATGTTCTTGAGAAATTATCAGGCTAATTTGTATTACTTTTTAAGTTTTGCTATTACATAATGGTATAAACGTGCCAAGAAATCCACATTTTCTCTAAGGTAGGTGACATATCCAAGTGGCAGCTAGATTTTATGCTTTTGAGGCAAGGAAATCAACCACCTTAATTTGTACACTTCCTCTTTCTCATTCTTTCATAAAGCCATGATAAATGTAAAATACCAGTGTTTCAATACCAAACTATTTTGTCACTCTCTTCCCTTTACCCCATTTTAATATCTAGGCAGACATGTGATTTGGCTTTAAGAACAATCCTGTTCTTTTTGGATTTTGGATTGTTCTGAAGGGCCAGCACAGCCTAAGTTTACTTTTTACCCCAATTATATGTTTGCTGTAAATCTAATAGGTCTTAAATCAGAAAGTCTACTGAAGTCACAGAAGAAGCAAGCAATGTATGTGTACAGGAATTGTGTAATAGTAATTTTTGACTAAACTTGATGATTCTGCCTTGATACAAGACAACGTATGAACACTGTGGTGGAAGTTATGTTAAATTTGAAATATTAGCTAACTTTATAGAACACTTTTTGTGCAAACCTGAACTGCAGACTACATGTATATATTTTCAGTTAAGGCCTATAATAATTATAAATCCCTTTCTTACATCAATTTTTGTGAAGAGTCTACTTTGCCAAAAATACTTGAACTTTATCAAATGATGATATGTGATATAATTATCCCTTGTCCTCTGTTAAAAGAATCTTAGCTAAATATATGCTACTCTCTGAATAAGCATTATATTTGAAACAAGTGACTATGTTTAGTTCATTAAACATTTACTTTTACAATTCCTCTCTAAACACTTAGTAGTTGTAATGGTACGTTAGTAGCATTTCAGTAATTGTAATGAAAGTACACACATCCTATATTAATTTCAGTATTATGACTATGAATTGCAGCAGGAATTCCATTGGCTATAAAACAGCATATTCATGAAATCAGGTTTTAAGCATTTAGCTGCAAAAACAAAATAAATGTACTAATATTTACTTACCAGTGGAAGACTTATTCCAGGAACATTAGGAAAATCATGATGTTCATTGTGATAGCCAACATTGAAGGTAAGTTTATTCAGTGGTCCATAATATGAGTATGTTTCATACCCCTTTAAAAACATATAATGTTCGGCTATGAAATGTCCCGAAATAGGATGCAAGCCCAGCCCCAATATTACTGCGGCCAGAAGATAGAACAATGATTTTATTCCTAGGAAATAGTATACAAGAACATCAAAGACTAATTGAATTGATAAATTAATGATTTCTAATCGAGATATTGGCTTGGGATTAATATAGAGGGGTCGAACAGAATAAAAAAGTGGCTGGAGAATAATCCACATGAGTTTTCGAAAACGGGTACAGAAAAACCATCCTTCAAAGTCGGTAGGTATATCCACATCAATTCCATCTGCACCAAGATAACGATGATGATCCATGTGATATCTCTTGAATGATATGGAGTAAGGTACACCAAGTGGGAGATTGGCAAACATTCCAAACCATCGATTCCAGGAAGATCTAGAATTGCCAAAGGCACTATTGTGAGCAATCTCATGAATTGCCAAAGTCATGGAATGGTTGAGACAGCTGCCAAATATATACGCCCAAAATATAACCCATTTCCAGTCCAAATCTTTAACTAGATAAAGGGCAACAAGTTGTGCTAACACCATAAGTACAACCAACCAGATCACATTGTAGTCTGGTTTCATCAAGGTTTTTATCTCTGGATGTTTGCCTGTTGAAAGAAGAAAATAGATATCAACTGACAGTTTGAACAGAATTGAGATTTCAGTAAAAACTCATTCAAAAGTTAGATTACATTAAAGAATGGCTGAGTTAGTATAAGCTCAAACTACAACCATTCATTCAACAACTGTTTGAATTTACGGTGACACTTAATCAATGGCATTTGCACCCAGTTCCCAAAGTTATGGCCATTGTAGTACCTTTGTGATCATGTGATCAAAGTTTGGATACTTGGCAGCCCCCCCCCCCACATTCATGACTGCAGGGGTATTCAACTCTCCCCACCTGCCTATGTCCCGTCCATCTCAGTCCTTTTGGCGAAGGAGAAGATGGCAAAGATCAGCTAAGGAGACGGAATGCAGGGCAGAAGAAGACTTCTGAGGTGGGCTAAGCTGGGGTTTCCTGAGGTGGTTGTGACCTCACGCCATGCTGGGAATGGCTATGGTTCACACCGGTGTTAGACTAGGGCAACTAAAGTCTAGCGATGTAGTGCTGGAGTGTGCCAGGGTGGCTGTGTTTCCCAGGGCTGTGGCTTTGCTCTGTGGCTCAAGGGTTTCTTGCAGCCCCTTGCCTTTGAGTGTTGATGGGTGTGGTCTTGGAGGTTCTTTGGTTGGGTTCTTTACTGTTAGCTTGTTTAGTAGTTCCTTGATTGGGGTTATTGTTCACTTCTTGATTGTTGGTATGGTGTTAATCTTTTCTCATCTCGGTGTTGCTTACTGGTGAGGCATTATTTTCATTCCTCTGTTCTGTTTTTGACTAGTTGATTGTCTTTTACACAGTACATAGATGTTGTTAATGTCTACATGTTTATTGATGACAAACTTGTCAAAGTGTCAGGCTTCAAGGTACTTTAACATTTTTGGACTTGACTTGATCTAGGGTGGTGTTTCCCAGTTGAAACTATGGTTAAGTTGTCCATATGTTGTAAAATTAAAGAGTTTTCATCATGTCTTTAGATTGCTAGTTGGTGTTCATGTTTTGCTAGTCTGCCTGTTTGTCCTACATAGTGGCTGTGGCAATTTTTACCCTGTATGTTATTTGTTGTTTGTTTTCTAGGGCTGCTGAGTCTTTTGGTTTACCAAGGATGTTTTGGAAGGATTTCTTGATGTGGTTTGTGTGTTATGCTGATTTCTAAATTTGATTATTGAAAAAAGTTTGAATAGGGGGATGAAGGAGTTATTGTAATGTTAAGAAGAGGGGAGGAATAATCAGTCTATAAAGAAGGGTGTAAGTTGCTTCTTTCCCATTTAACCTTGTTTTTCCCCTGCATATTTCTTTTAGCAATAGCATTTAAACTTATATACCTCTTCACAGTGCTTTACAGCTCTCTTTAAGCGATTTACAGAGTCAGCATATTTCCCCCAACAATCTTGGTCCTCATTTTACCAACCTCAGAAGGATGGAAGGCTGAGTCAACCTTGAGAATGGGAGATTTGAACTGCCAAATTGCAGAAGTAGCCTGCAGTACTGCATTCTAACCATTGCACCACTGCGGCTCTTATATTTCTGTATTTGTCTTTTACTAATGTAAACACATAATAAAAATTAATAAATAAAATCCAAGAAATAGGGAAAGCAAATTTAAACTGTTTAAATAAAACAGTTTATTTTTCAATGCTTCATGGAATATTTTGCAATATTTAAAAAGTTCTGTCAGTCTGCATATTGAACACCATCAAATTGGATTCAATTCTTGATGGGAATCTAAGTAAATACTTAACTCCAACTACATTCAACCTACAGGTTATTTAAGAATGAATTCAACATTCTCTTTAACATTATATATCCATCTTCCATTTCCCTCAGCAAGTTCGTGTGTCAAGCACAAACTTATTCGATTTACAGAAAGGATGTGAGTCTACCAACTGCTCAGCACATCAAGAAAGGAGGCAGCTTTTACTTGGCTCACTGATCTCCTGGGTACTCATAAGTGTTCAGCTTTCCCAACCAGACATAACACTAGAAACTACTTAACTGCTTAGATGCAAATACCCATATTTGCACAAATTGCATATCTACACACACAGGGACTTTTTTAAAAAAGCAGTAGGTGGAGAGCCAGCATAAAATAGTGATTAAGGTGTTTGACTAGCAGAGGAATGCCCAAGGGCAAAATGAGCGCAATCTAGAAGGCTGGGGTAAAAGATATGAATGGGTGATTAAGGAGTGTTAATTGGGATCAGGGACACCCAGGTTTCTTTTGACACTCCTGAGTGACCCTCACCCCCTTTAGGCTGATCTTCCTTTAGAAGATTGTGGTTGTAGGGGAAAAAATGGGAGAGGCGAACTGAATTCCGAAAAGATAAGACATGGTATCAGCCTAATAAATCAGCAAATAAACCTGCATCATAAACTCTGAAGGTAAGCAAAGCCCGAGTCGAACTTGAGTTCCAATCTTTTCTTTGGGGATTTCATGGTAGAACCACAGCTAGGATGTCACGTGAAGTAAGTCCTACGTGGGCGCCGGCGAAAAAGAAACTAGCATTTAACCGACTTGGATTGGGGGGGGGGGGGGGATTAACCCAGAGAGGGAGAAAGTCAACGGGGCGCCGAAAAGAGCCAGCCGCGCCTATCGCAGTAATGGATCTCCTTCTGAAATGACTCACGGAGCACACAGATGTTGTTGCTCGCCTTCCTCCCTCCCCGCCATCGCTTCAGCCTCTCCCACTACGAAAGGCCTCGGAGGAGAAGACGCCGGCGGCGACGCCCCTCTTGGCCAACCGGACTGGGTCTCGCTCGCTTCTCCACATAAGGCATTGGCGCAACGCGGCGCCTGCCGCACAAGAGGCTGAGGCGGCCCAAGCCCCGGGATCAGGTGAGGCGGGGAAGCCCGTTCCCGCCGCCCCCAGACTCACTCAAAATCTCCTTGCGGCGGTCGGCGTGAGGCTGGTCGGTGTAGACCCACTCGAAATCTTCTCGCGCCACAAGGTTTCCCATGCCGGAGAAAAAAGCCGCCACCAGGTCGTGGCTCCTTCTACCGATTCTCACGCACCACTTGCTCGTCGGCTGACTCTCGCCCTCACATTAAAGGGAAGGAGGCCGTCCGCCGACGGCCGCCTCTTCGTCGCGGCCCCATTGGCTCCCGCGGGCGGTGACGTCACGGAAACAGCGTCAGACGGCCCAAAATTCAAAGTGGTCCCGTTTTTTTCTCCCTCAGACATTTGGAGAGGATTCGCGCGTTAGGCGTGTTTCGTTGCGACATTGCCAAATCTTGTGGTGACTAACATTACCCTCCCATCCCTGTGACTTCTGCAGACTGCGCCCAGCCGGTGTCATCAGTTGCCTAGACCTAGGAAATGATGCTGAGAGCCCTCTCTTCCATTGGAAATTAGGGCGGCAGAGGCGCGGAAGTGAGCTTGTTCAGACATGCCCCCCTCCTGGCTCGGAAAAGCTGCCCCGACTTCTTTTCCCATTCAGGGAGGCAAGGAAGACTCCGCTCTTTCGCTCCCTGTGACCCGGCTGATGTTCAGGGCTATATTAATAACGTCTCTCTCTCCCGCTCCACCCCCCCCCCCCTTTCTCTCTCTCTTTGTTCTGTAGGGGGACCGAGGCAGGCAGGAACTGAGGCAAGGCAGGTTGAAGCTAACACAACCTTTATTAACAGTTTAACATGGCAAAATGTAAGGCAAACCTCGACCCGGCAAACAGTAACATTTGACAGCTGACAACCCTTTTTATACTAGAGCTGTCAGACGCTGAACCAATAGAACGGCTGCAGTCTCCAGCTACCTGGCTGCTTGTATCTCAACCAATCAGGGGCCGGCAATGATAGTCAATGGCGTCGTAGCCTCGAGGACTTAACACCCCTCTCCTCCCAGTTAGCACATGTGTAGTCAGCCAAGTACACCGGCCGGCATCAGCTCCACCCGATCGTCTTAGTTCAGGGGGGGGGTGGCCAAAGGAGGAGAAGCTGGTAGAGAGTCCTGTGGAACATCAGGAGATGCGCAGCTGAGTTGGCGGGAAACTTGACCGCCGTGGGACTGATCGGATTCTCAGGTAAGGCTGGCGACAAGAATGCAACGGTGGGGGGTGTTGCGTGCGGCTGTGTTTGCGCCGGAGCAGCCTGTCAATATTAGTTCCCCGGGGCAGGATTGGGCCTGCACCAGGTGCTGGTCTGCTGCACTGGTGGGTCGCCGTCTGAGCTGGTTGATGTGTTGGCGCCACATTCGCCCGTCACTGAGCTGGACCCTATAAGAGTAGGGTCCAGTTGGTTGCGTGATTTGTCCAGGAAGCCACCTTGGTTTGGCCCCATAGTTTTGGCCGTAGACTGGGTTTCCCACATTAAAGGCCCGTGTGGAGTCGCCTGCGAGGGGGCTTTTCTCTGCTGCATAACCAGGTTGTAGTCGGTCCAGGGTTGTCCAGAGCCGTTCTGCTGGACTTTGCTTGGTGATTGGGCACGGGATTGTATGCTGTGCCAGGAGGTATTAGGACAGTTTGTTGTGCCAATTCTCTGGCCCCAGGTGGCCCAATGCCTCCTTAGCCGACCGGACGGTTTGCCAGGCCATTTCCGGCCGGGTGGAATGGGGCGTGTCGTATGCCATGCTGGCCTAAAAACATTTGGAAGGGTGCCAACGTGAACTGGGGCCCATTGTCAGTCACCACCACGTCAGGCAACCCATGGGTCGCGAATAGCCTCCCCAGCACCCTAATTAGGGGCTCTGAAGTGGTCAAGGGCATGAGTGCCAGCTCCACCCACTTCGATTAGGCATCTACAAGGACCAAGAAGTTCTGCCCTAAGAACGGGCCGGCGAAATGGACTCGTGCCCCTGGAGCCTGGAGCATGTCCCATTCCTTGATGGGCACAGAAGAGGGAGCCGGTCTAGATTGCTGGCACTGCTGGCAGGTGACTACCCAGCTTTCTATTTCCTGGTCAATCCTGGGCCACCACACGTAGCTTCGGCCCAAAGCCTTCATGCGCACAATGCCCGGGTGAGCAGTGTGCAGGCAACTTAAAATTGGCAACCTAAGCTTTGGGGGAGCTACCACCCTATTGCCCCATAATAGGCACTCGTTAAGGACGGTCAGCTCATGCTGCTGTATATAATAGAGATGAAACTCAGGACCTACTGGCCTCTGTGGCCACCCCCTGCGCACCCAGCCCAAAACTTGTGCCAAAATGGTGTCTGTGGCAGAGAGCCTTGCAATATTCCTGGTGGATACTGCCATGGCCAACTTTTCAATTAAGAGGACCGAAACTGCAAAACAGGCACTGGCAGAGGGCAGCGATTGAGGGCATCAGCGTGCCCCAAGTTTTTTCCTGGCCTATATTGTAGCTGATAATTATATGCCGCTAGAAAGACTGTCCATCTGGACATTCTTGGAGACAAAATCTGAGGAGTCTGTCGATCCCCCGCCAGAAGACCCAAGAGGGGTTTATGATCGGTCACTAAGTGAAAAAACTACCATAAATGTAATCATGAAACCGCTTTACCCCTGCTACAGCAGCTAGGGCCTCCTTATCTAGCTGACTGTAATTTCTTTCAGCTGCTGAGAGCGTGCACGAATAATAGGTAATTGGGGCTTCTGAGCCATTAGGTAGGATGTGACTCAGAACGGCCCCAATGGCATATGGCGATGCATCACACGCCAAAGTTAATGGGAGGTGATCACTGTATTGCACTAATAAAGATTTGGATGTAAAGACATCCTTAACTGCTCTAAAGGGTTGGGCTTCTTTAGATCCCCAATGCCAGGGTGACTTGGAGTCCAGGAGCCTATGAAGCGGCTCTGCCAAAGACACCTTATGGGGTAAAAAAATGGAGTAAAAATGAAGCCGTCCCAAAAAGGCTTGCAGTTCAGCCTTAGAGGAGGGCGTGGGGGCTTTCTTAATTGCCTCTACCTTGGACGGAGTAGGGTGGATGCCTTTGGAATCAACTAGATACCCCAAAAATTCTACACTGGGGGACCCCTATCCTACACTTTTCTTGTTTGAGTTTCAGCCCGGCTTGGCGGAAACGGGTCAGGATTGCTCTTAATTTATTGATGAGTGCAGCTTGATCCAAAGCAGATATAAGCACATTGTTGAAATAGGGTATCACCCCTGGCAGCCCCTGGAGCATCCGCTCCATTAGGCTCTGGAAAATACCTGGGGCTACACTAACCCCAAATTGCAAGTGTTTACATTTGAAAGCTTCCCGGTACATTACGATGGTTTGAGCCATGGCAGTGGCTTCGTCTACCGGGAGCTGCTGGTACGCTTGTGCCAAGTCTAACTTGGCAAAAATGTTTCCCTGGCCCAAGGAATGGAGCAGATGTTGAACCACTGGCACTGGGTAAGGGTTGGCTTGCAACCCTTTATTAATGATGCATTTAAAATCCCTGTAGATTCTAATACTACCATCCTGCTTAATAGGTATTACTATGGGGGTCTCCCAGGGGGAGTGGTCTACTGCTTCGAGCACTCCTTGTGCTATTAATTTATCTAGCTCTAAATCTACTTTGGGTCAAAGAGCAAAAGGCACTCTCCTGGGTTTTAGACGTATTGGCGCCACCTGGGGGTCCAAGTTAAAAGAAATGGGGATCCCATTATATTTACCAAACTTGTTGTCAAATACCTCAGTGAACTCGCTGGCCAGTGCAGTGAAGGAATCTGGAACAACGGAGTGGATGCCAGAGATGTTGAGCCCCAATGCGGAGAACCAGTCAAGCCCCAGGAGGCTGGGCAGATGGCCATCTACAATGATAAAGGGAAGAGGCCCCAGGAAGTTATTGCTGGCTATGGTGAATGTGCCGCAACCCACAATGGGTATTGGCTGCCCTTGATAGTCTCTGAGGCGAAGTGGGCACTGTCTGAGTTGAGCTTTGGTCAGGCTGGGCACTATCCGTTTGATAGTAGCCCAAGAGACCAGAGATTTGGAAGAGCCAGTGTCCACTTCCATCTTGCAGGGCTCTCCCTCTATACGCACAAGCAGGTATATCTTATGGGTAGGCTTGGTCAGGGACGCATGGCTGATAGCCCAATCAGGGTGCTGCTGGTCACCTGCGATGGCAAAGCAGTCTTTGCGGTGTTTGGGAAGTCTTTTTGCAAATTGTCTAGACAAAGCACGCTCTGGAGGTGGGTCACCGATTGGCATGGCCGTGTTGCAGACCATGGCTAAATGTCCTTTCCTGTCACATTGACAGCATATAGCGGCTTTGAACCTGCAGACTGACCTTGCATGGTTCCCGCCACAACTCAGACAACCCGCCTGAGGTAAAAAATCAGCCTGAGTCCGTTTTTTCTGGTGGCCAGTTTGAGGCGGCTAATCTCTTCTTCCTCGTCAGAGAAGTCTCCTTTGTCGTCTTCTTCGTGGTGGACAGCATAGCCCCTGCTGGCATGGGTGACCGGTGGCAGAAATCTCTGAATTTCTGCGGTGGATTTGTCCGACATTTCATATGCCGTGGTTTCATCCACGGCTGCTCTTTTCGTGCCAGCAAGCGTCGCTGAAGTCTGAGGTCTTTGATACCACAGACCAGCTGTTCTAACGGCATCATCCAGCACAGGAAAGTCACAGTGCAGGGCCACTCTTCTGAGGGAAGCCATGTAGTCACTCACAGATTCCCCTTCTCTCTGGGTCCTCTGCCTAAAAGCATAATTTCTGGCTATGTGCAAGGGAGTTGGAGAGTAATGATTTTTTACGTTTTTCCAAAAGAGTCTCGCAAGGCATCGAATGGATGGATTGAGGGGCTGCTAAAGCCCTAGCTGTTCCAAACATCTCGTGGCCACATGCGCTGAGAAAATATCCTCTTTTATGGCCACAGGACGAACCGGTGAAGTCGTTTACCTCCAGGAAGCACTCGAACCACTCGAGGTAGGCGTCCCGTATTTCAGGGGCCGGGCTGAATGCTGGTAGATTAGCCACCCTTAGAAGGATGGAACTGAGGAATTAGCCTTGGAGCGACGTCTCATCGCCTGTGACTTGAGGCAGCTCTTATACAATACAATACAATACAATAGTAGAGTTGGAAGGGACCTTGGAGGTCTTCTAGTCCAACGCCCTGCCTAGGCAGGAAACCGTATACCGTTTCAGACAGATGGCTATCCAACATCTTAAAGACTTCCAGTGTTGGGGCATTCATAACTTCTGGAGGCAAGCTGTTCCACTGATTAATTGTTCTAACTGTCAGGAAGTTTCTCCTCAGTTCTAAGTTGCTTCTCTCCTTGATTAGTTTCCACCCATTGCTTCTTGTTTTACCCTCAGGTGCCTTGGAGAATAGTTTGACTCCCTCTTCTTTGTGGCAACCCCTGAGATATTGGAACACTACTATCATGTCTCCCCTAGTCCTTCTTTCTTTTAAGCTAAACATACCCAGTTCCTGCAACCGTTCTTCATATGTTTTAGTCTCCAGTCCCCTAATCATCTTTGTTGCTCTTCTCTGCACTCTTTCTAGAGTCTCCACATCTTTTTTACATCGTGGCGACCAGAACTGAATGCAGTATTCCAAGTGTGGCCTTACCAAGGCATTATAAAGTGGTATTAACACTTCACGTGATCTTGATTCTATCCCTCTGTTGATGCAGCCTAGGACTGTGTTGGCTTTTTTGGCAGCTGCTGCACACTGCTGGCTCATATTTAAATGGTTGTCCACTAGGACTCCAAGATCCCTTTCACAGTTACTACTACTGAGCAAGGTATCATCTATACTGTACCTGTGCATTCCGTTTTTGTTGCCTACATGTAGAACCTTACTCTTTTCACTGAAGTCACTATTAGTGACTTCACTTTTCCTTTACCTCAGTCCTGATCTCATCCTTGTCGCCAGGGTTCTGTAGGGAGAACGAGCCAGGCAGGAACTGAGGCAAGGCAGGTTGAAGCTAACACAACCTTTATTAACAGTTTAACACGGCAAAATGTAAGGCAACCTTGAACCGACAAACAGCAACATTGACAGCCGACAGCCCTTTTATACTAGAGCTGTCAGACGCTGAACCAATAGAATGGCTCTATTCTCCTGCCACATGGCTGCTCACGTCTCAACCAGTGAGGGGCCAACAATGATACTCAATGGCGTCATAGCCTCGAGGATTTAACATTCTTAAATGATATTTCGGATGCTTTAATAATGTAAGGCATAACATTTGTCTTTGTAAGTAATTGCTTACACCGCGTAGGTGCATACATTTTTTGCCTCAGAAAATTCTCTCTGGGCAATCTGCCACTTGTGATGATGCTTCAGATAAATATATCTGCTGACTCAAAAAAGCAAAGAACAGAAAGGAAGAAGATTCTAGCGGTAGCTGGGAACGTGAAGATCAAATGCGTGTCTGGGCCTGAGAGAACTCTCTAGTGTTAAGAGATATATATTTGGTGGTTTAGTTTTTTTAATTGTTAGTTGGGAGCAACCCAGAGCTCAATTCAAGATGTAAATGCTTTAAATGCTTCCACACGCCTTTCAGAATCTTAAATAAGATCCCAGTTACAGAACTAGTTTCCCCTTCTGCTTCGGCGCGGGAGTCTCTCGACGACTTAACCCGCCTTCAGTCAGGAGAGACCGCAACCCGAGGCTCCCTTCAGACCTTCTGACGTACACGCTCTTCCCCCACCCCTCTCCAATTAACAGTGGCATTTTGGCAACAGGAGCCTAAGCTGAGTGGCGCTTTAAAACCTTGCTTGCAACCCACGCAGTCCCCTTCTAGGTGGTTTATACTGAGAATGCCCCCATTGATATCAACTGGACTCTTCAACAAGAGGTGTGCAGAAGCCCAGCTTGTTGGATCCTAGATTGTTGGACGGTGGGTGGTGGGTGGTAAAAAGAGGGTGGAGAGCAGGGGTGGGTTCCTGCCAGTACTAACCTCTTCTATAGAAGAGGTTCCACAAATCTATAGTGCCGTTTATAACCGTTTCCAGCTCCCTCTTCCCGCCCATCCGCCCATCATCAAGATAAAGAGCGAGAGGAGGAATCCTGGGAGTTGAAGTCCACAAGTCTAAAAGCTGTCAAGTTTGAACACCCCTGGGGTTTTTTTCCTAAAGGGTTAGGGGTGCAGGGGTCTTGTAACCTGACAGCTTTGCTTCAAATGCCATAGTTTCTGAGCCAACATTTTGGTTGCTAAGCAAGAGCGTTGTTAAGTGAGTTTCACCACATTTTATAAGTTGGCCATGCCCAACCAGTCACATGGCTGGCAAGCCACTCCTACCCGGTCACGTGGCCGGCAAGCCACTGCCACAAAGCAGGCCATACCTACAGAAGAGGTTCTAAAATTTTTTGAAACCCACCACTGGTGGAGAGGAAGGAGAGGCAAACGTCTGGATTGATATTAAAGTCCAACTTTGTGTCTACGTGAAAGCCACTTTTGGCTAGAAGCCGAAGGAAATGTTCCATTAAATTTTGAGGTTTGTCGATTAGAAATGTCCATGGTTACATAAATATTAGGTTTTATTAAGTTTCCGATCAAAAGGTTAATGTATTTTATATTTATAACTATTGAAGAATGGTGGAAACCATTTTTCATCTTTATTTTTTACCCCTTCCCTTAATAATTTTTGCTTTTTATTTTTTGTAGAACGCGCCAAAGGAGATTAGCAACACATTTTTCAACTTCTCTATTTTGTATCTGCAAGCTTCAGAAACAGCTGCCACAAAAAGGGAGAGCATTTTCAATAACAAGTGAATGGTTTCTGCCTGTTGGTAACAAGTAAACATAAATTCCAGAATAGGAAAAAAGAGGGGGAAGTTAACAACTAAACAAATTACATAATAGGAAAAGGGATTAAAATATTACTGATATAACTTAATTTACTACTTTGTTTTATATAACAAGAATCTGATTGTTAAGACCTTATAACAATAAATGCATATTATATATTACTAATAAAATAAAATTTCTCATCTGAGGGTATGTATGCAGTGAAGCCAGGAAAAAAATAATATTGAGCCAAGCGGATCAAAGGAGAAGGATCCACACTAAATCCAAAAGTGATTATTCCTGGAAGAGATAGTCCCAAAAGTGCTTTTTTTTCCCCTTCAGGAGGAACTGGACTGTGTTTCTCTTTGAAGATGTTTCGCTTCTCATCCAACAAGCTTCTTCAGCTCTAACTGGATGGTGAGGAATGGAAGGATTTATATTCCTTGCAGACAGCTTGGACATCTGCATTCTTTTAGAGATTTGGAGGTTTATCTGTGTCCTCAGGGGTGCAAATGGATGTGGGGAATTCTTGGCTGCAGGATGTTTTCTGCCCTGTGTCCCTTCACTGTTGAAGACAGGCGCAGGCTGTTGGGGATGAGCCTGTGTGTCTGCATCTCAAAATGAAGCGCAAATGGTTCTTTGTTAGTCTGCAATTTTTTTTTGGAAATCCATTCATATTCCTGCACCATTTGAAGGAGGTTCATCCCAAGGTGGATAGCTAAATGTCTATGTAGATTCTCAGTCATCCAGATCATGATTGTCCCAAAGATGCTACACTGAGGAGATATTTGTTAGTAGGCAAAGTAGAATTGGCAATCCCAAGAACCTGGCTAATTCCAGGTTTAAAAAAAAATAACCATGATTATATTTTTACATATAAAAAGTAAGAATACATGAAAAAAGAGTGAAGTTTATTTGAATAAAAAGAATTAAAAAGCCAGCCTTTGCATGTATCAAAAATTATTTGGAAGAAATGATAAAACAAACAAATTTAACTTATAATGCCTTGGTAAGGCCACACTTGGAATACTGCATTCAGTTCTGGTCGCCACGATGTAGAAAAGATGTGGAGACTCTGGAGAGAGTGCAGAGAAGAGCAACAAAGATGATTAGGGGATTGGAGACTAAAACATATGAAGAACGGTTGCAGGATCTGGGTATGTCTAGTTTAAGAGAAAGAAGGACTAGGGGAGACATGATAGCAGTGTTCCAATATCTCAGGGGTTGCCACAAAGAACAGGGAGTCAAACTATTCTCCAAGGCACCTGAGGGTAGAACAACAAGCAATGGGTGGAAACTAATCAAGGAGAGAAGCAACTTAGAACTGAGGAGAAATTTCCTGACAGTTAGAACAATTAATCAGTGGAACATCTTTTTTCTACGAGTGCAAGCCAATTATCCACTCAGGATAATACCACAAGGTTTGGTATTAGTGGTGCAATTGAAATTAAATCACCTTGAAAATATTGTAAACATATGGAAACTGTATTGGCTGAGATCCTGGTCAATAAGAAAAGGCAGACTGAGAACAAAGGAGAACATGATTAGGCAGCACTCGTGAAGGGAAGCAAAATCAGGTCACTCTTGATTTTTATCTTTGCACAACTGGGCGTAAGAGTGAATGATTAAACATAAAGAGAGGGATGTGGGTTTTGCTGATTCAATTTCTCATGCTAGTTTGAGACAATTATTTCTATGGTCAAAACTGTACTACTTTGTAAGATTTCTGATTGACTTTGACTTGACAGTCAAAATGGCAGCTGGGCCCATGCAATTGAAGCCTTCCCCCGCCCCCCCTTTTTTTACACACACTACATTAAAGTAACAGGCAGGCTGCTGGCTTGATAGCTGAAGAATATAAAATAATAGAATCCTTCAAACAGGGAAACGTCTACAGGAAAAAAATTCCATTCAGAAGAAAAGGTCACAAATTTTTTTTTTCAACACTAAGTCAACCAGAAATTGGATCAAATTATGTAGAAACAAGCTACCAAAAGTTAAAAAGTGATTAAATTACTCATGGGGTTTCCTTTCTCTTTTTTTCCAGCTTCCTTGCGAAACTGACAAACTATACACATGCAGCAGGAAACTCCTGACAATGATAAGATTAGGAACATTTTGCTGTTTTGTACTAAATACTAGTGTAACCTTGTAACGAAAAGGACAAATGTAATAAACCAAATATTAAACACTAACCTTGTGAAAGAAATCCTATAGCCTGGCATGTAAGCAAAGACAAAGTTTTGTATAAAGGTCTTATGCAATGTTTAAGTCTGAGGCTTTCTACTTCTGCAGAAAGAAACAAGAGTTCCAGCGTGACTTACTGGCCACTCCCACCAGGAAAACAGAACCCAGCTGAAGGCTCAGGCCATCCAGGCAAAGTCACAATCACCATCTTGCCTTTTTTCTTCTTCCCACAGGTGCCTCTGCCTGCCTATTATCATAATAACTACTGGACATCTAACTTTTCTCCAAGCTAAGGAAAAATTTTTTGAGGACACATCCAAGCAATACTTGAGGGAGAAAATGTTGGTATAACATTGGTATGTCAAAAAATTACTTAGGACCACCTCATCATAAAGTGGAGATGAGATAGACAATATCCTAGAGACAAGAAAATTAATCTTGCCAGGAAATCATTGTGCTGTGATTAGGGAAAACTGTCATATATTCTTTAGAGCCTGAAATATTCTTTATCTGAAAAACTATACTGCATGAAGTTAAAAGTGACATTTCTCTAGGAAATGTGGACAACTTCTCCTTTGGAACAGCTCATGCCAATAGCAACCCAAATTGTTTTTTCCCCATGGGACAACAGAATAAAACTCTGAGGAAATAAGTAGACAATTAAGAGTGGGGTTTATTTAATAAGAATTAGACAGGAATAATATTTATTTAGGAATAATGTAAAGAAATTTGTAATTAAGGTGGAGAACTTAACATCAGCCTACACCAGAAAGCTTTCAAGAGACTCATTCTCCATTTCATTCTTTCCCCTTTTATTTTCTTCTTTTTCTCAGAGTGGAAAGCTGAATTTTATTATCAGTTACCAAATTTGGGGTGTAATTCTGTATTCACTAACCAAACCTTGGGTAACCAGTTTAGTTATTTTTCAATTAGTTTTACAATTGGCTATTATAAAGAAATAGCACAAACTATACATTCCCTCATTCTTAAGTACACAGCATACTCAAAAAAAGAAAGAGCTTGAAAATGTATGGCAAGGCCATATTTGAAAAAGTGAAAAGTGTAACTAAGTATAAGAATTTAGAAAATGTACTTTTGGAATAGAGGAAATGGGGAACACATGTGCATATCACTGCATCCCCCACCCTCTTTGCTGAACAAGCAAACTCTTCAGTTGCAAACCTGGCTATGCATAGTATTTGCCAATTGCAGTTTGTTGTTTGGCTGAAATAGAAAGATGCTGTTTACTTTCTCCTTTCGTATTAAGCTTAAGACCCACCTATTCCAAGTAGCTGGCCTGGCTCAACTTTGATCTAACCATATCGCTCCTGACGGGTTTTTAATTGGGTATTTTAATTATATTTAATTATTTAGGGGTTTTTTAATCACTGTATTCTAATTGTTTTTTATTCATCAGCCGACCTCCTCCTTGTGTATGTCTCGGTATATGTCTCTGTTATATGTTTGTTTTGTCCACATATTTATTTCATATGTTTCATTGTACGCCGCCCCGAGTCCTTTGGGAGAGGGTGCGGCTAAGAAATAAATATTTATTTATTTATTTATTATTATACTTTCTGTGCTTTACTGGCATCACTCAGATGTTGCATCTGTGTACAGTGCATAACCTGCACAACCTGAACATGTCTGGCAAGGTTTTTCAGAAGTGTTTTGCCATTGTTTCCTTTCTAGGACCAAGGTCATCCAGCTGGCTTTGTGCCGAAGGCTAGACCAGAACACAAAGTCTCCTGATTTCTAGCCTGATCCCTTAACCACTATACCAAATTGGCTCTTCCTAAAATGTATATAAAATATAGAATGCTAAACTGGTAGAGATACCAGTGTTTTCTTTGGGCCAGACTGAGTAGAAATCCCTCTGAAGAGTAGGGCCAGTTAAGGGTTCAATACATTGTCAGCAATTTGGAAGGAGTAGTCCAAGTGTTGGATTAAGCAAGAGTTCTAATACAAAAGAGGATTTTAAGGTTATAAATGGGCTGATAGTCTTATTATGAACCCACAAAGCACTGTATGATTACTGATCACAGACCACAATTGGACACAATATCAGTCCCTCTTTCTATTTTTCCCAAAAACTCTGAGAGGGAGGTTGGGCTGAATAATTTGCACAAAATCATTCAGTAAGCATCCTGGTTGAGGATAGATTTTACCTGGAATGCAGCAGTTTAACTACTACACCCTACTAGTTCTGTCACCAATTCTTACTTCTTTGATGGACCAAAAGAATGCTATGGAGACAGTGTACTTAGATCTCAGGAAAATATTTGATGGATAGGGTGGATAAATGAGAGTTGCATTTATGTATCTGATGGATTTACAGTTGGTTAAACAACTGCATTTAAAGGGCATTCATAAACATTTCTGCCTCATCTTGTAATTTTAGTGGCATTACTCAGAAATAAATTCTTTGCCTATTACCTATTCAACCTATTTCTAAATAGGATGGAATGGAAGGAGGGCTATCACATTTATAGATATTACCAAGTTGGGAAAATTAAATAGAAAGTAAAATCACAATTAAAAATTACCTTGACAAGTTGGAATGTTAGCCCAAAACCAATAGTGCAATGTTCAGTTATAACAACTCAAGTTCCTGTATCTGGACAGGAAAAGTCAGATAGTGCTAGTACAGGTAGTCCTTGAATTATGACAATTGACTCCAAAATTTATGTTGCTAAGTGAAATATTTGTTCAATGAGCTTGCCCCATTTTATGACTTTTCAGTTAGGTGAATAATGCATTTAGTAACATGGTTCTTAAGTGAATCTAGCTTCCCTATTGATTTTACTTATCAGGTTGCAAAAACTGATTACATGACCCCAGGACACTGCAACCATTATAAATATGAACCAGTTGCCAAGCATCTGAATTTTGGTCATGTGACATGGAGATGCTGCAATAGTCATAACTGAAAAATGTCATGTGATTTTGTTCAGTGCCATTGTAACTTTGAACGGTCACTAAATGAACTGTTGTAACTCGAATAACTGGCAGCACCTGGAGAAAGCAGAATAGAAGAGAAAGAACTGGAGACGGTAACAAAACACAAAGACCTGCAACTAGAAATAGAATGACTATGGCAAAAGAAAGCAAAGGTGCACCTCAGTGGTGAGTTCTGGATCCCGTTGCAACTGGTATGGTGCAACGGGGCCCAGTGGTCACATGAACGCGTGCAGCGCCCGCATGCGTCCTTACCTCCTGAGACGCCTCCCCAACGCTCCAGCTGCTCGGTGGAGCGTCACACAGGCGCTATACGCTGCAATCGTGCACGCAGATGGCTGTTTCCTTCAAATACAGGTAAGGAACGAGGACGGGCAGGTGGGCCGTCCAGAGCATCATACCAGAATGGTACCCAGTGCTCCCGGCAGGCACCGGTACGCCCGTACTGGGGGGTACTGCCTGCAACCCACCACTGGTGCACCTACAATAGGTTCTTTGGGTGTAATCCCAAAACAATTAGCACACCACTTGAATGCCACTGGCACCAACAAATTCACCACGAGTCAATTGCAAAAGGCAGCTTTACTCAGAAGAGCTCACATCCTGTGATAATACTTCTAAAACACAAAATGTCAGCACCTGACTATTCGAAGACATTGGGAAGGATCTGATAGGTGGATAAAAGTGCCGAATCCAGTCTGACCATCTGACTGTGCAACAAACTGTAGTAATAATTAGAATTGTCTTTTGTGATTATCAGGGAGGGGAAACTGGATATAAGGCTAATAAATAAATATTTTGCTGACCTCAAATATGAATGCCACTTGATTCACCCTAAGGTCTTACCCTAAGCCTAACCCACAGACTAATTAAAAAATGCAGGGCATTTATTTTCACAACATGTGGGAGCACATAATGTCTCAGTGCCACATTGCGATAATACCAAGGTTTGCTCAAAGGCAGAAGGAAATGCTTCTATGAAGCAGAAAGAAAATTCACTTTCTTGATAGTATATTCACAAGCAGAAACCTCTTAAATTCTTGACAAATTGCAGCACTGCAGATATATTTCACAATATATGGTGCTAAAGCAAAAGAATCCCAACACTACACAAAATATTATTACTCCCAAACCCATACAAAGGTTTCAATAATATTTGTACTTAGATAACATTCAGTCACTATCATTGCAACACATTTTATTTTTATTTTGGTCACCCTATCTTTATTTAGAAATATTTCAAGGCAGGTAACATACAGTATATATTTATTTTTAATTTTTTTAGTTTGTCAAATGTGGGGGAAAAAACCAGGTATAAGTATAAACATAAATATGAACACAGGAAATGGGTACGAATAAATGGAGATAGTAGGATTGGGACAGTAGGCACGCTGGTGTACTTATGCATGCCTCTTACAGACCTCTTAGGAATGGGATGAGTAGACAGTAATAATAATTACTAATTACTAAGTAACTATTAATAATTAATAATTTATTTATTACTAATAATTACTAAGGAATAATACTTCTTCCTCCACCTATGGTGCAATAGAATGAGCTGAGAGACCGAAACTGGCCCAAGGTCACGCAGCTGGCTTTCACGTCTAAGACTGGACTAGGATTCCTGGTTTCTAGACCAACATCTTAACCATTATACTAAATTGACTCTGATTTTATCATGCGATGACGGGATAATTAAAAAAAACTAAAAACAAAGCACCACTTTTAAAAGATATGACATAAAAATATTATAGGCTTGTATTTTTGCTGCTTCAGGTAGTCCTCATTTAGCAAGTACAATTGAAACTGGCAACTTGGTCATTAAGCAAAGCAGTCACTAAATGAAAAATCATGGGACCATGGCTGTGCTGACGATTTTACACGGAACAATGCATACTGACTGACTGCAATGACAAAGATGAGGCAGAGGGGGGAGGAATGTTGTATGAAACAGAATCTGCAGAGGCTCATCAGGCAACTGAATTCCACGCATGGAAAGGCAGCCACGTTTTCAAAGACTTGCAGAATTCTGTAGGGTGGGAGTCATCCCAGTCTCAGGTCAGTGGGGAAAGGTTGACACTTTGACTGCCATCATGGGCTTTTTTACTTCCCTAGAAGACTCTCCTGCCCATGATTTATAAATCTGTTGTGATATCTTAACAAGAGATATCCCCATCACTAAGAAAAGAAGGAACGTCTTTTAAGATGGTGTCACTCAAATGAAGTTTTTGAAGACATGCTCTAATGAAAAATAATGTGTAGCAATAATATATATTATCAGTATCATAGTGAGATAAGAAGCATTTACAGCCATCCTCTTTCCAGTGTGCAAAACATGCCTTGGCATTAATTGCATCCTATTGATTCCCAATTGTATGAATCAATGTACATCATTAGTGGGATGATTTAATCCCATACATTGGTTGCCTGTTCTGAGTCACATACCACCTCCTGGAGTAAGATGAAAACAAGGCCATCTTTCAAAAATACCTGAAGAATATTGATAATTCCTAGCTGCCAATACTGAATGACGTAGCCTGCTTGGAGTAAAACAGATTGTGATCTAGAAACCCAGCCATCTCTACTGCTAAAGCATTTGTAAAAGATGATTTCAATATTCACAACTTGTGAAAATCACACTGAATCAAAAACTACTCTCCACAATGTCGAAGATTTCCTGCATCTTGGAAAAAACTACCTGGATTTGTCACACTGGTCATGGTAGATATGCAGATGCCCTCTATAATTGGGGCAAAATATTGTTGAATTGTGATCATAGGGTCAAAAAACAAATTATCCAATACATAGAGTGTCATTACAGCCCATAAGGGCCATTTCACTGATTCCGTGGCTGCAACAAATGAAGTAAAAATTATTTGTAATCTTGTTAAAATGTCAGATTTTATATTTTGTGTTTTGTATTTTAGCCATGTTCCTTTTTACTGAAATGTCAATGTGCCATATGATAAATAAATAAGTTGCATTATATTGGAAGACCATTTTATTAAATCAAAAAAGGAAATATCTTCTCTGAAGAGTGTATTCTGTATTCCCCACCCCCACCCCCAAATGATTCAGATCTTCCAGAAGATTATGGGATCAAGGAGCCTTATTTTGATGCTAGATTTGCTAAATTTTATATTCAGTAATGATTACTGAGCTACACTCTTCATGTTTGATTTTTTTCCACAGAAATTTTAGAGACATATGCTTGAGGATAGGATTGTGTAAAGACTCATCCCACTAATCAAGCCCATAGTGGAACATCATAAAATTTCCCTTTTCTCATCTCCAGGCTACCTGAGAGGAGGCATCTCTCCTTAGCTGTTGTGGTTTTTAAATGTTTTACACATCTTATTATATAAATGTTATTTATGATGCTTCATTGATAATATTCCCTTGGGCTCTTCTGGCTACTATGAGCATGCCCCCTGGTTGCTGGGCACTATCCATCATGTTGGACGAGTGATCTGGGTATAGGGGACTTTGTTGTTACACCCGTCATGGTCGGATCACTCATGTCTCTGGCTGGACTTCCCTGGCGCTACCCCCCACCGCGAGGAGGCGGGACCAGATGGTCCAAGCTGGTACCGCCCCAAGCACCTGATGGAGCCGGATAGGTTCCAGACGGAGCTTGGGCCATTACCTGTAGCCCTGACCCGCGCTCGGTCGGAGGACCTAGCGGCCGCCTGGAATAGGGCGGCGGCTGGGGCCTTGGACCGGGTTGCGCCTTTGCGACCTCTCCTGCGGCAGCGACCCACCCGGGCTCCTTGGTATACCGAGGAGCTGAGGGTGATGAAGCGCCATAGGAGACGTCTAGAGAGCAGGTGGAGGTCCTCACGCTCCGAATCTGATCGAACACAGGTAAGAGCCTATTTACGGACCTACCTTGTGGCATTAAGGGCGGCCAAACGTAGATATTGCGCTGCTCTTATTGCGTCCGCGGATAACCGCCCTGCCGCCCTGTTTAGGGTGACCCGCTCCCTCTTGTCACAGAGGACGCAAGGGGCACCCTTGCAGGGCAGAGCAGAGGAGTTTGGGGAATATCTGCAGGATAAAGTCGCTCAGATCCGGAGCGGATGGGCCCCCCTCAGTGGACCGGACGGGCCGCCAACAGCGAGTCTTGTGAGACCATCCTGGGAGGAGTTTGATTCTGTTGCCCCCGAGGATTTGGATAGGTTGCGTGGACAGCTGCGACCCACCACATGTTTAATGGACCCGTGTCCCTCCTGGTTGGTACTGGCATCTTGGGAGGTGACCCGAGGCTGGCTTCTGGGCCTGGTGAATGCCTCATTGGGTGAGGGATCCTTACCAGCCGCCTTGAAGGAGGCGGTGGTGAGACCCTTACTTAAGAGGCCTGCACTCGACCCAATGGAGCTAGCTAACTATCGTCCAGTCTCCAACCTTCCGTTTTTAGCGAAGGTTGTCGAGAATGTGGTGGCGCAGCAGTTTCCACAACACCTTGACGAATCCGAGTATCTAGACTCACGCCAGTCCGGCTTCCGACCCGGGCACAGCACAGAGACAGCCTTGGTCGCGTTGGTCGATGATCTCTGGAGGGCCAGAGATAGAGGTTGTTCCTCTATCCTGGTCCTATTAGACCTCTCGGCGGCTTTTGATACCATCGACCATGGTATCCTATTGCGCCGGTTGGAGGGGATAGGAGTCGGAGGTACCGTTTTGCGGTGGTTCGGCTCCTACCTCTCCGACCGGAGGCAATGTGTGCTGACAGGGGGACAGAGGTCGACCCCGAGGCCACTCACTTGTGGAGTGCCACAGGGGTCGGTCCTCTCGCCTCTCCTGTTCAACACATATGTGAAGCCGCTGGGTGAGATCATCCGTGGTTTTGGGGTTGAGTATCACCTCTACGCTGATGATACTCAGCTGTATATTTCAACCCCAAACCACCCCAACGAGGCTGTTGAAGTGATGTCCCGGTGCTTGGAAGCCGTCGGGGTCTGGATGGGGGACAACAGACTTAAACTCAACCCCTCCAAGACCGAGTGGCTGTGGCTACCGGCACCTCGGTTCAGCCAGCTGATTCCATCGCTGGCCATAGGGGGCGAACAATTGCCCCCTGTGGAACGGGCGCGCAATTTGGGCGTCCTCCTTGATGCCCGGCTGTCAATGGATGACCATGTGGCAGCCGTGGCGAGGGGGGCGCTCCACCAGGTTCGCCTGGTGCGCCAATTGCGCCCCCTACTGGACCGGGATGCCCTACGCACGGTCACTCATGCGCTGGTGACCTCCCGCCTGGATTACTGCAACGCTCTCTACATGGGGCTGCCCTTGGGACGCGCCCGGAGACTGCAGTTGGTTCAGAACGCAGCCGCGCGGGCTGTGATGGGGAGTACGAGGTACTCCCACGTAACACCTCTCCTGCGCGAGCTGCACTGGCTACCTTTGGTTTTTCGGGTGCGTTTCAAGGTGCTGATTACCATTTTTAAAGCGCTCCATGGCACGGGACCTAGTTACTTGCGGGATCGCATCCTCCCACATACATCCCTGCGGCCAATTCGCTCACACAGGGAGGGACTTCTCCTGGTGCCGTCCACTAGGCAATGCCAACGGGCGACACCAAGGAGTAGGGCCTTCTCTGTGATGGGCCCAACCCTCTGGAATGACCTCCCCCCCGACATTAGAACCACTTCTGACCTCCGCTCCTTCCGGCAAAAATTGAAGACTCACCTGTTCCGATTAGCAGGCCTGGCATAATTACAACTGTCCCTCCTGGCAAATGTATTATTATCTGGTTATCTTAGGGTTTTTTAATCTGTTGTGTCTGTTTTAGGGATTTTAAAAAAATTATATTTATTTAGCTTTGTACAGTTCTTTTAATTGCATTTTAACCTCCTCCAAACTGTACATATTTAATTTTTTATTGTATTTTGTGATATTCTCTATGGACTGTACACCGCCCCGAGTCCCTTCTGGGAGAGGGGGCGGTCTAGAAGCACCAAATATAAATAAAAATAAATAAATGTTAATTTGGGTTGGGCTGTGTTAACACATTTCTTTGAAGGGTTTTGGGAAAAGTGACAAAGCAGAGTTTAAACTATGAAGATCATGGAGAAAAGCTATCTATGTCAGAATTCACTAACCACCCCTGTCTGTAGCCCACTATTGGGCTGCAGCCCATTCGGGACTGGGCTGTGAAAGTAATGGGCAAGTGTGTGTGTGTAAAGCTGCATTTGTGGAAAATGGCGTGCAAAATAGACGAACATATTCACTTTCAAAATACTGTATCCATAGTCTTCTTTATAAATTAAAAATTAAATATACCAATGCTGATTTGTGATATACTGAGATATATCAATTAAGAAATGCTCAATGAATGTTTCAAAATTATTATATTATCTGAAATAATTCAGGGTATGCCCAGTGGTAAGATACATAGCCTGCTCCCATTTAAAATTAAACAAATACACATCACAAAATGGCCTTAAGGTAGTAAAACAATATAAGTGTTTTTTTAAAAAAATTAAACACGCCAAACCCTTGACAACAATTTGCAATTCTTTGTTTTAGGGAATACATATTCCAAATTTAAAATTAACAGATTTTTAAAAAAGAAAAAGCCAAGAAAATTCCTTGGCAAAGCTTTTTTTTTTTGTCTAATTGACAAATGAAAATGAGTAAGCCATCTGTTTTAAACCCAGATACGTTCAGAATATTATCGCATAAGAGCTTTTTGAATAACCAATCAGATCCATTTTTCCATTTCAAATTTCAACATTATCAAAAAGCTGAATTAATCATAGCAGGTTGAGGAAAAAATGTAACTGTCAAGCAATAGAATTACATTATTTAACAATATCAAATTAAAACATGGATAACAATATTTGTTGCAGGTTTAGAAAGAAACATAACTGGGAAACACTGTACATTATAACTTGGAAACTGTTAAAAGTGACAAATCCAGAGACTGTACAGTGCAAAACATGCTTTTCCAGTTCAATTTCAAAACAGGAAGGGTGAAAAACAAATTATTTTTAAATCTGAACAAGGTATTTTTTAGGATAATGACAGCTAGAACACAGGATTACAGAGAGTTCTTTCCACATAACAGTAAGATCTTTTTCTCAACACACATAAAATTTGGATGGTGACTCAGCAAGCCTGTGTACTCTATCAACATATAAATTATGTCCAGTTTAATGATCTTTCAATCACTGAATCAGGACCAGTAGTGTATAATCAGAAACCCACGAGCAAAAGGAGCCAAACCGTGCAATCTGCTTTAAGTCAACAAGCAAGCAGAAGCAGCAAAATAGCTTGGCTTATATATTCCCTTGTAGCATTCAGGCAAACTAGCTCCAGAGAAGAAAAGCTGTGGTTCAAAATATATGTATGGGTGAGGAACCAACACATGTTCTTTCAAACGATGGGAGAGGCCAACTATTCAACAATGATTCCAGGCAAATGCTTTTACCAAGCTGACTAAGCAATTCATCCATCTCTCCATGCAAGATAAAAAATATGGCTCCTAATGCTTAGAAGAAGGGTATGCATTTGTGGAAACGAGACTGAGATATCCCTTGCTGGTTAAATTTACAAAAATATATATAGCCAATACTTAAGCTTACTTGTTATGTAGACTCTCACACATATAAACTACTTTTCAGATGTTCTAAACAAGGTCACTTGCAACAAAAAGTCAGCCTCCCCCCCCCAATTGTTTTAAAAGTGGGTATTTTCAAGACAACAGGACATCTGTTGTTTAACCATTTCTAACTTTATCAATGACTAAATCTGAATTTATTTTGAAATATTAATTTATGGAAATTGATGAAAAAACGTAGGTTTTATTTGAATACTCATTTTCTGCATAGAAAATGAAAGCAAACTTTTTAGGGCATGATATACTTGGTCTGGTGGGTACAAATTTGTGACAAAGTATAATTGTCCTGTGCAACAGACCCACTCAAACTGAAATGGGATTGTTGGGTGAGTTGTGAAGTAATGTCTCAGCAATGAAAGTTGTTCAAGGCTATGATATTCTGAAGGACCCAGCAGCCTAGGTGATATATGCTGTAAACTGCAGCATCCAGACCAGACAACCCGCTTCAGCTATTAAAGCAGTGTGTTCTCCTGGAAGTGCCATTTATCCCAAAGTTATTTATTATTTCGAAGGCGTTTTGACTTTCTAAGTGAACCTATTGATTCAGTAGTCTTCTTCCGTTTCCTAGGGGTCTCTTCAGTTGGTGTTGACCCGGAGGAATTTCCTACTGCACTTTCCATAACTTCTCGCAATTTGCGTTCAAGCTCTGCCAGTCGGGCGTTCTGCTCACCTATGATTTGGGTTTGCTCAAGCAGTTTCTGGTCTTGGTCTTGGAGTTGTTTCTGCTGCTCTTGCACTTTGGTGCGAAGCTCTGAAATTTCACGTCGTAATACAGTCACACCTGCACCATTGGTTTTAATTTGTTGTTGAAGTTTAGTGACCTCTTGCCTTGATGGGTTTTGCTTGGAGAAGAGCTGCATTGTAGTTAAAGCTGCAGAAGGGCCTGGAACTAAAGGAAGAGAGAGATTGTTTTCTGCTTAATATTGGTTTTCAATCCCATAATTCAAAAACCGTACATCAATTTCATTGTATTTATTTTGTACAATGACAATAAAGGCTATACTATCAAATTTACAAAGTGAATGCATCATCATCATCATCATCATCATCCCACCTTCTGGTGAGAGAGTAGCTCCCTGAGGCTGGGCTCCAGCATGACTCCGAAAGCTCGGAAAAATAAAATCTTTGCTCCTGGTGGCTGAGCCAGATTGGATCCTGCAACATTATCCTGGGACAGGTATATTTAGCTTTATATGTGAATACATAATCCATGGGGTTTCATAAAACATCTATGATGGCCAAATAAGTGAGCTTATATCTCTCTTCTACAAAAATAAGTACTACCCTATATTGCTGATGAAATACTGATTTTTATAGTACTAACACTAATCAATCCCCATCCCTAGAGTTTTATGGTTAAATGTTATCCCAACTGCAGAGTAATATTTGGAGTAACAACTAAGGAGGTAATGAAGTGCAAAAGTGTACAGTATTAATGTCCTGTTACTGGAAATACGATTGGAACTGTGAAAATTTGAAACATTCAATCTAGCTCACATTCCTTTCTCTTTGATTGGTTTTCTTGTACTGTAAACATATTAAACATTTAATCTCTCAATGTTCAGAACTCCAAACTTTTCTACTGAAAAAAGCCTAATCAGAATACCTCCAAGCATTTGGAACTCTCAGACTAAAATAGACAAAATAAAACTGCAAAAGTATTAATTTTAAATCTTTCCTTTTTCATTTAATTACTAGCAATATTTTGTTATCTCCTTTAAATCTAATTTAAATCTAAATATGGAATAGATATTTTGGTAAAAAGTACATTTTATATTAATTACAGTAATTTGTTTCAAAAACCAATGAAGGAAGCTTGAACAATGAGTAACGTAAGGGAACATTCATTAATTAAACTTTTACACTTTCTAAACTTCATCAACTAAAGATCTCTTACCATTTTGTATGAAAATCATTAGTGATCTTATTTTAAAATTTACCTCACATCATGCAACTAGTGTAGGTCTAGAGTGTGTCTATCTTGAATCAAAAGTAATAGTGCTACATTAATAGGAGACACATATTCACTGAATTGCAAACACTTTCCTAATTTATCAAACTTTAAGTTCTATGGCATTGAAATATTTTAAAGTTTTCTATTATAACTAATATTAGCTATGCTGAATTCTGTTTTTATAGTAGTTAATAACTGATTGCCATGTATTTTGGAAAGATTATTCAGAAGTTCATTAAATTGTTTTTGACTTGTCATGGAAGCAGGCAAAAAGAGACAAGAAATAATACTTCATTCATTAGGGTTCCCACCCTCAATAAAAATAGCTGGCAGTGGGATGTATTAAATAAAGAGTGGGATGTATTAAATAAGCCAAAACTGAACAATTCACCCATTGTAATCCTGTGTCTGAAAAATAACCAGAGGCTCCATACAAAACTCTTTAGACTTCTCTTCATGGACTGAAATTAATCTGTGTTCCATGTAAATCCTGAAATTCTTTTCCTTAAACTTTTTGAAAAGACAGAGGCATAAGCAATTTTTCCTGGCGAAAATACAACTACAAAGGAGTCCTTGTCCCAGAAAAGCTGCAACTATGATCACAAGGAAACCTTTTCAGATGAGTGAATCAAATATAGTATTTATTTAGTCTATCTGCACTTTGTGGACTAGCCAAGCTAATGATCTTCTTGTTAATCCCAAACAGGAAATAAAAAGCAAGACAGCAGAATCTGCCAAATGTTGTGAGGGAAGCTTCCCAACACATAGATTCTAAAGTCTTGTCTTTGCCATTTGCTATAGTTGATGTGGCATTGCTCCCCGTTTTAAAAAAGCACTTTTTATTGCTCAAAAATGTCATTGTCAGGGCACTACTTTTTCTTTGCTTTATATCTCAACAACTCTAAAGAGAAGATGGAGTCCTCTCTATATTTTTCAGGAGGATTTTTTTCTCACCCCCTTATTTTCAGCTCTAATATTTTTCTTAAGGCACGTGCTTGAGCATTTTTATTGTAAAATGAAATCAGCCATGTGAATGTAGCCTTATCCTGGCTAAATACTAATTTCATTTTTAAAAATAATTTGTACCAAGCATATACAGATGGAAAACTACAATAAATAAAAGAAAAAAAAAGATTAAAAAAAGAAAAGCAGAAAAGTAAGAAAGAAAACAGAAATATATAAAGAAGTCCTTCATCACAAATATAAACAATTTGAACAATTTATCACCTTCTCTTAAAAAATAATGAACTCTTCATTCTATACCTCATATTTTATCTATAAACAAATTTAAAATCTTATCATTCAGTCCTGGTCAGCAGAAATTTATTAAGTGTGATCAGAAATAACAACATCAAGTTTAACTTTGATCAAATAAATCAATTTTATGTTCCTTCCTTTTACTTTTAACAAACACGGTCTTTAATCCTTTCAAATAATATCCTAGCACTTTATATCCTTTTCTTTATTCTTTATTCCTTCTCTCCAAATCTTTCAAATTTCAACAGGTTTAACAGGTCTCATTTGTAAATCCAATACAGGAAAATTATCCAAGTCACTCTTCTTATTTCTTATTTGTATATCTCTTTCATTATTAACTGCTGGTTTCTTTCTCTGGTATCTCATGTTGCTTTTCATTATTAAACTGTTAGCCAATTTCTTTTGTATATCTGGTAGAACATCTTTTACCAGATCATTCTTTTAGACTGTCATTTTTAAATCCATGTTCACTTCTATTTCAGTTTTCTTCAGTTAAACTTGTTCTTCTTCAATAACATCATTTATATACAATTTACCTACAATGGTAGAGATTCTTAAAATTAATTTCTGAGTCCATTTTTCACAATTATCCTTCATTACATCCAATGTTAAAATACTTTACTCCATACTGTTCACAAGCCATAAGTTAAGCAATCTTCTCCTTTAATTGTTATATTTCATTTCTTCTGGCTGCCTCTAGTGTCTATCCTTCAAAGTCCTGTATTATCTCCCTGGCTCCTTGGAATTCAAAGCAACATCCATTTCCCATGGGAAGGATTCTTTTTATTAATTTCAAAGTCTTTTTTCAAATCCACCTGGACACTTAGTCTATTTATAAGTTTCCAAAATAGGTCACTTTTTGATGTTTATTTTCAAAACAAGGATTTTTCTAAGTGCTTAAACTTGCACTTCATTTTTTTTCATTAAGGATTGAAAAAAGGTTCTATATGAAAAGCAGTAAAGTAATAATTCCAAAACTAATTAAAAACATAGGCTACAATATAACTATGAAGTTAGTTGATATCTTGCAACTCCCAACCTTTCAGCTCACTAGTGGATCACAGAAACCTTACTTCCTGCAATCCACTTGTGAGGGATAGTTGCCCAGAGTTTAGATGGGCAATCTCACAATCTCTCTTTTCTCCAGAGAGATTTCTATGGTCTCTGCCATACCACTATCTCCACCAGAGGTGGGTGTCACATAATGTAACAACCGGTTCACCCAGAACCAAAAATGTGAACGAGCGTGCTCACTTCACCTTTCCGTGGCATCAAAAACACGATTATATAGGATGGAATAGCGCCAGGGGCAGGTGGGTGGGCCCAACCGCTGGTCAGAACTACCGGTTCACTTGAACTGGTAGCAGCTCACCTTTGATCTCCTGTCCTTCAGGGATGTTTAGTTCATCATGTCCTCATTGTGAGCATTAGTTTCATTAGTGCTTCTATGATTCCTTCAATTTTTTGGTCATATGGATATCTAATTGTTTAGTTATCTGGATCTTTGCTCAGAAGAGCTCAGAACAAGGTCATAACTATTTTACATATCATTTCCAAAATCTATATAAATTAAACTCTACTAATCATCCATTCTCCTGTTCTCCCTGTCATTGCAAATATAATTTTGCTTCTTTTCAACTGAAACACTTCTGGCAGCAGGAAATAATCTTTTAAGGAATTTCCCAAAATTTCTTTTCTCAAACTTCTTCCCAGAATGGATTCTTCACTCTACTTCAATTTACAAATACATTGAGCCTCCAATTTGTCTAAAGCAGTGTTTTTGAAACCTGACAACTTTTAAGATATATTTCAACTCCCAGAATTCTGGGAATCTAAACCCAATCTAATGCTAACTGGAAACCTAGTCAGGCTAAATTAATTAAAAGCCCTGAACAATTCTTAATCCAACCAAGCCCCTTTAAATCAAACCAAGCTATATTTTTAAAGTTCTCTTTGGATACTTACATTTCTTTAGCCTCATTTAATTAACTCTCTTTATAGGGAACTTATTTTTGCATATGAAATTACTAATTAATTAAACTTGGTTATATTTTTACTTCTCCCCTCCCAAATTATTATTTTTGTATGCTGGACAGGTGCATATTAAAGTGATTGGAAAATACCAGTATAGGCATGTTCTCCATAAATTCATTAAAAAGTGCTTCTGTCAGTTTTAAAGAACAGTTGAGTTATACACAAGGAAATCATCTTAAGAACATTTGAAAATATATTTTGTTCTTGCCATAAATTCTCTGCAATAAGCCAATATTGAGTAAATAAATCATTCAACAATGAAACTAGTATAGTTTCCTGTTGACTGAACAGGATAAGACACTCAAAGCAGTACCTGGAGCTGCTGCCATAAGACGTCCTGATACATCTGAACCAGGCAATTTTCTTTTTAGAATTGGAACAATCTTCTCATCAAAATATTCCATTGCCATAGATGAAATGTCCCTTAACTCCTGAAGGACTTCATGGGCTCTTTGAGGAGCTTTAGTGGAGTTTACATACCTTAACACACGATAAATTTCATCTATTACCTAGTAATAAACGGAAAAAATAGAGACTTAGCTACAGCAAGATCAAATGAATGTACTTTCCAACAAGGATATGGTTTTCTATAGACTTTTTAATTATTTAAGAACAAATTAAATAGTACTTGAAATAGCCTGTAAAACAACTTAAAGGTCATGCATGTTAATCTGATTTACAGGCATAGTAAATCATAGTAAATGAGGACGTAAATCATAGTAATTCTGGAAAGCAACCAATTTTAATCAATATTTTATACATTTCTTTACTTTATACACTACATGATTAAATACTTTGCATCCTGGTAAGCCCATTTGTTATAAGAAAGGAAAAACAGTCTTACACAAGAATAGATAATAAATAACGCACACCACAACATTTGTACAGATCTTTAAACTTCATTACTGACATCGTCAAAACAATTTAGTGCTAAAGTGTATTTACTTAACTTTTAATATAGCCCTTTTAAAACATTACCTTTCCAGGTATGAAGCAGCAGAGATTGGAATCCACATACTTCATAAAAGTCATGTTTAGCAGTGATAACCTTGTTTCTACTGCAGCAAGAATATCTGCATGGCGAGCTAGTGAATGATTTCTCCTTTCTGATTCCCGTCTAAAAAAGAAAATAAGGTCTCTTATTTAGTGACACTTCAAATAAGAGCTATGAACAAAATATCAAAGAGTTAGAAGATGTGAAAGAAAGTGTGACATCATAATTCATATATTATCAGAACTGTCCAACATTTCCAATTCTCTTTGTTTTATTTTGTTAAAAAATGGAAAGTTGAATTTAAAAACAGCTTCCATTTTGATCCAACTGTATTCTTGTTTGAAATACTTTTCAGGAATAGATAAAATTGCTAATTGTACCAAACAAAAAATTCCTAATTTTCAAACAATAAGTATCATCTCAGAAAAAGAATTCTTGCATGATAGCTAACCTACTACTGCACCATTTTTTCCCAAATCGAATGATGCACTTGCATATAACAAATGACGCATCATGCATTTGAATATAATGAATCAATCAGTTGAGATTCATGATTAACTAATAATTCTTTCTTGAGGCCCCTAAATATTAACTATGATCAATAGCACTTCATAAATAATAAACCATACTGCTGAATACAATGCATTAAAAGTTATATATAGCTAATACAATAAATGATTTAAATGTGCCAACCCAAAAGCTCTTAAAAATAAGAAGACATTACTTACTTAATATAATGAATGCTCAGAAATACTGAACATCTCTTTTTTTATGTGTGGACCTTAACTTTAACTTTCAGATAAATGAACTTTTGCACGATATTCTAATTTTTCGAGTTTCACCTGTAGACGCAAAGAATTCTAAAGTAGATATAGGTCAGTGATGGCGAACCTATGGCACGCGTGCCACAAGTGCCACGCGGAGCCATTTGTCAGGGCATGCGAAGTGCTGCCCTGTCAGCTGGCCAGTGCGCATGCGCGCGCTGGCCAGCTGAGTTCACCTTTTTAAAAGCTATTTTTCGCCTTCCCCAGGCTCCAGAGGCTTTATAGGAGCCTGGGGAGGGCAAAAAGAGCCTCCCCCCCCCCGGAGGCTTCATGGACCGTCCGGAGGCTTCCCTGAAGCCTTCGGAACGCTTAAAACCACCCTCCGAGCAAACCGGAAGTGACTTCCGGTTTGCTCGGAGGGTGGTTTTAAGCGTTCCGAAGGCTTCAAGGACCGTCCGGAGGCTTCCCTGATGCCTTCGGAGCGCTTAAAACCACCCTCCGAGCAACCCAGAAGTCACTTCCGGTTTGCTCGGATGGTGGTTTTTAGCGTTCCGAAGGCTTCAGGGAAGCCTCCGGACGGTCCATGAAGCCTCCGGAGGGCCTCCGGGAGGGCGGGGGAGCCTCTTTTGCCCTCCCCAGGCTCCTATAAAGCCTCAGGAGCTTGGGGAGGGCGAAAAAAGCATGTAAAAATGGGGGGGTCACGCGTTTTGCGCGCATGCGCACTGGGGGGGTTGCGCGTTGCATTATGGGTGCGGCACGCCCGCACATGACCCCCCTGCGCTCCCCCCACTTGTGGCACGCAAACCAAAAAAGGTTAGCCATCGCTGATATAGGTGGTGTAAACCAGAAATAAAAGTTGGTGAACCACTATGTGTACACTTTTTGTACATATGCTGCTTTATTTATTTACTTATTAGGTTTTTTTCCCAAGAACTCAATGCAGTTTATATCTAAAACTTTCTCAGTTTGATAATTATAATGCATATCATGCAGTTACAGAAAATATTGCTTGCTCCTAAAATCCACTCATTAATTCTTCCCTGTATTTCTAAAACTTATATCCTGTCCCACAGTACCCAACCAAAACGTATCAACAAGCTTCTATTAAGATACCTAGCATTATTTTCATTGCACACACATACCAAATTTGTTTTAAATATTTTAACATGCAACCCTGATGCTTTTTTAGGTGTCATGTACAAGGTAATCTTCAACTTACAATTTGTTTAGTTGCAGGACACAATCTGGGTTGGTCACCAGGGCCAGAGGTTTTGTCTTCCAAACTTTCGGAATCATGCTGGAGCTCTCTAGCAGAGTGTGTGCTGTTCCTGTGACTGGTCTTTATAGTGCCTTTTGTAAGTGGGTTTTTTAGAGGTTGATGGCTGGTTTTAAAGTCATTAGCTGTTGTTTGTGCTGCCCAGCCCTTGCCTTCTAAGTAATTGATAGGCTGGTGGTAATCAGCACTCCTGTTGACTGATGAGGAGCCTGTTTCCCAGGGTTCATCACTTCCCTGGCTGTTTTTGTGCCTGCTCATACAACAATCTTATTAGCTGCAAAGCTGAATGCCTGTCTTTGTACATTGCTGTGTGAGACTACCAATGAGTTCGGGTCTCCTCATTCAACCGCTTGTTTGTATTCTTGCAATCTAGTGGTTAGCTTCCTCCCTGTCTGTCCTACCAGGGTAGTCACAGGAGCAATCTATGAAGGGGATTCGGTAGATTACATTGGAAGTATCTCCCACATCCAAGCAACCTTTACAATGCATACTTTGTCCTTGTATGGTAGCCTCTCGTGGAGTTGCGATGCCCACTTGCAGATCTTGGAAACTGTGTTCTACAGCTTCTGAAATGTTTTTGATGTATGGCAGGATGTGCCATGTGGCTGGTCTTGTACCTTGTTTCTTCCTTTTTCTCCCCACCATGTTGCGCAAACATTTTGTGACAAGTGATTGTGGATACTGCTTGTTAACATAGCTACTGCTCTCCAGCTGTTTGGCTTGTGGATACTACAGCGGATTCTCACCCTGCCATACAGTGTTCTGATGCAACTCTTTTTGTATGACAGTGGATGGTTGTAGTTCAAATTCGAAATGTGTGGAGTGTTGGTGGCCTTGTGATAAACAGTGGTTTCTAAGCTTCCATCCTCTTGTCTGTTGACAAGTATCTCTAAAAATGGTAATTGCCTACCTGTTTCTTCCTCCATTGTGAACTGTACATCAGGGAAAATGTAGTTCAGTATGGTATGAATGTCTTTAAGTGCATTTCTCTTGATAATGACAAACATGCCACCTATGTAGTGGCACCAGAATTTAAGTTTGTAGTTCTGAAATACACGGTGTTCTAGTTCATGCAGGACTGTTTCTGCAATGATTCCTGATATTGGAGGTCCCTTTTATTTGTTCATACATTTCGCTTTTGAATGTAAAGAAAGTGTGTTGACAGTTTTAAAGTAACTTTATGATTTGTGTCCTGGTTAGGTTGTTCTGATCTGCGTTGTACTCTTCTTCTAGTTTTCTATCTATTACTCCATATGCTAAGTGGGGAGAGAGGGATGTAAATAGGGACACCACATCAAAGGAGACCATGATCTCATCAGGAGCCACATTTAAGCCTTGTAGTTTCATCAGAAATTGTGTGACTGAGTTGTTCGAGAGTTGGGGCAGGAAGTTTAAGCACTGTGACAGCCATTTAGCCACCCATAGGGGTGTCTCGCAGCATTACAATAGGTCTGAGGGGGAACTCCTATTTTGTGTATCTTGGGGAATCCATAGAATCTTATTGGGGCCGCCTCTGTTCCTCTCATTTCCCACCACTCCTCCATTATACAGTTGTTTTGTTTAAGTTGGCTGAGATAAGCTTAGTTGCGTGACCATTGTTCTCATCTCTGATGTCTTTGCTTGCCTATATGCTGAGGAATCATCGAAAGGGCAAATGCCCTTGTTTCATAATCTGTATGGTTCATCACCATTGAGTGGCCTTTGTCTGCTGGTGAAATTCGTTTAGTGACCGTTCAAAGTTACTGTGGCACTGAAAAAAAGTGCCATGCTCCGTTTCACACTTACAACCGTTGCAGCATCCCCATGGTCACTGATCAAAATCTGGGTGCTTAGTAACTGGCATGTATTTATCACAGTTGCACTGTCCTGGGATCATGTAATCACCATTTGTAATTTTCACAACCAACTTTCAATGGAAGAAGCAGATTTGCCTAACACGATTCACTTAGCAGCTGCAGTGATTCGCTTAATAACTCTGGCAAAAAAAGCCACAAAATGAGGCCAAACTCACTTAAGTATCTTGCTTAGCAACCAAAATTTTGGGCTCAATTGGGGTCGTAAGTCAAGAATTATCTGTATGTCTAGTGTTAGGATATTTTAATGATGCTGTTTAAAATTCATTTTACATTGGTTACATCATACATTGCTTTGTGGAGACTGATTTGAACATGGATAATTACATGCAAATAAAGAAAGGGAGACATATATTGGAAGAGTTTTGATAGATCCTGACAACAATAAATTAAGATGAGGAGAAAGCTGAAAAAGCAGACAGGTGACTGGGAACTAGATACCCAAGCAAAACATTGCAACATCAGGCTCTGAATACAAATCAAATTGATCAGCATGTTTGAAAAGGAAATAAATTTGTAAATTTGTTTAATTTAACAGAGTGTATTTTGGGATCAGATTCCCACAAGTTATTATAAAGTATTAAGCTACGGCTAAAGGACCTACGGATAAAGGACCTGGTCTCTCATAGCACTTGCCAGGCACTTGCCAGGCTGGTTTGACTCATAGCACTTGCCAGGCACTTGCCAGGCTGGTTTGACCCTGCAGGATTGGCACGCTTTGGGTTCCTTTGAGGAAACCTCACCCATCGGAACACTGGAAGTATGCCTTTTCTGTAGCAGCACCTGTCCTCTGGAACAAGGTTCCTCTCAAGATATGGATATTGTTTAGAAGAGCCATAAAGCTGTGGCTGTTCACTCAAGTGTTTGGCAAGAGTGCGAACCCTTGCTTCCCTCAAACTTCCCACTTGCCTTCTTTTGTTTTTATCTTTACTGATTTCTTGTTTGTTTGTTTTGAGCCACCAAGAGTCATTGTGAGTCAGGTGGCATATAAGTTTTAAAAGTACTAGTAGTAGTAGTAGCAGCAGCACAGCAGCAGGACAAAGAACTAACTCATAAATGTGCACCAGCCATCACAGAATCAAAGGGCTAGAAAAGATCTTGCAGGTCTTCTAGTCCTACCCCCTGACCAGGGCAAAAATGTTCAGGTCACTTTTGACAAATATTTATTCAATACTCATGAGTACCCATACGTTTACAAGGCAGGCCATTCCACTGCCTAATTACTTTCAGAGTCAAAAAATTACTTTGAAGTTAGATCTCTATCAGTAAAGTTACCCTACTCTTAAGCACTACAAATATGATAATATTGAATTAATAAACAACTTTATTTATTTCCCTTTAATTAATGTGACTAACTGATGACTTGAGCTGATGCCTAAGCCAGTGGTGGGCAACCTTTTTTTTCAACTGAGCCAAATCTCACCAAAACCATGATTGAAATTTATTTTGAGAGCCACATTTTTAAAACCGAAAATACATAGGATGGTACACTGTTTTTAGTTTCAATAAACTCTGGCATTTGAAGCACGCAAGTCTTAAAGCTGTCAAGTTGCAAGACCCTTGCACCCCTAACCCTTTAGAAAAAAAAACCCAGGGTCTTCAAACCTGACAGCTTGAAGACTTGTGGACTTCAACTCCCAGAATTCTGAGAATTGAAGTCCACCAAGGGCATCAATCATATTAGCCCAGGGATCTGCAAAATTGGCTCTTAAGACTGGTGGACTTCAATTCCCAGAATTCTGAGAATTGAAGTCCACCAGTCTTAAAACAGCCAACTTTGCAGACCCCTGTGTTAGCCCAAAGCCTGGTGCTGGGCCTTGCTCCCCCATTGGTGGAGCTCCAAGAAGCGAGGAGGGAGAAAAAGAGACGGAGGCCAAGGAGCTTCCCTCCCGCCCCCTCCCAGCAAAAATCTAACTGGGGAGCCGGGCAGTAGCAAATTAGCCAATCATGCGAGGAAAGCGAGGTCTGACCGGGTGGGCAGCGAAACTCCAGGGCTCTCTGTTCTAATTCCCCGTGAAAACTGTTGCTCTACTGTTTGAACCTTTAAGCGTCCCTTTCCCTTTTTTCTTTTCAACCCACAATGATTAGGGAGGATCCTGAAGTCGGGCGGGGACGAGAAGCAAGGAGGCAGAAAAAGAAACGGAGCCTCCTCACTTCTCGTCCCCGCCCGACTTCAGGATCTCGTGTGGCTCGCGAGCCGCGGCTTGCCGACCACTGGCCTAAGCCAAGTAATGGAGAGAATGAGCACATTATCATAGCTAAAACTTGATCAAGGCAAAATAGAAATAGTCTGCCTGGAGACATGGACCTCAATTTGCTCTGGGAGGATGGGACACTTTGTTTTGGATTACCCCATTTGATTATGGTTCTAGAATCAATCATGTCATTGGAGACATAAATAGCAATTGTACTTAGGAGCACTTGTGGGTGGCATGCCTAGTGCCCATAACAACAACCTTTTGGCACTGGTTACATTAGTTTCACCCTGGCATTGCAATAATTTATGCTTAAATGTCTATTCTATTCTGGGATGTTTGAATTTTACATTTTATATCTTTCCTGTACTATTTATTTAAGAAGTGCATGTATACTGCTTATCTTTTTTTAAAAAAAATGTTTGTCATTTTCTTTTCTCAGAAATGAAATAATGAACCTTAGTTAATAAAATAGTGAACAAACTAGGAGTAAAAAAATGCTACAGGTTTGGACGACCAGTGTGTGACAATCGATTGTGCCACGGGATTTATATTCACTAGAAATCACATGGCACAGCTGATTATCAGACAGTTGATCGTCGGAACTACCGGCAGCATTTTTTTTACTACCGATTCGCCCGAACCAGTAGTAAAAAAAATGCTACTGGTTCAGGCGATCGTAGTTCCAACGATCAGCTGTGCCGCGCAATTTATATTAGCTACAAAGCAGGAAATCCTGCTTTCCAGCAAATCTAAATCACGCAGCACAGCTGTTCCCCCCTTTCACTGTTCAATTTACTTAGAAAAGACTGAGAAAAGGCTTCTTAATCCTCCTTTTTCAGCGCTGCGCAGTAGCGCCTGTGGTGGGCATGCATGCAAAGTGTGCGTTTGGCATTCATGCATGTGCGCGCACAGCAAACCGGTAAGGAAGCAAACCAGTAGCATTTCACTCCTGGAACAAACCAATAACTCTGGAAATGATGAAATCTGGATCTCTATATAGATATTCAAAATCAGCACCACCTACAATAGTATTATAGCTTAACATCTGCATGTCATCACTGAAGAACTGACTCTGAAGTAGATGAAAAAAATATCGACTGAAACAGAGGGAGAAAATGACCTTCACTTTCAAAACATTCCAAGCTCAGAATGCCAAGCATCAAAATATTCGGCACACATAAAGGAGGCCAATGTTATCTTCTCCTGCTATTCTGTTTACATGTGATAGCAATGGTTCTGCCACAAGAATAATTTCATCTGTTGAATATTTGTCTATATGATTGTGTACAGAGGGTTTTTTTTGAATGTCATCTATATGTACAGATTTTTAGATTGCATTATCTCTGACCTTCAGTTTTGCTGATCACATACCTTGGAAGTTGTGCTTTAACTTGTTTCTGACACAAGTTATGGTATCTTTCCACTTTCAGAAATCCCTGGTTTAGCATTCTCTGACAAACTAAATCCATTCTCTTACAAACCTAGAGGGGAAATACAAAGTCAAAATTTAAGATATCTCGGGTAGCGAATATGCTACAGGCATTATTATTATTATTATTATTAGACTTGTATGCATGTGTAATAAACAAAGTAGTAACATACCTAATACTCCTGCCTATTTCCCCCACAATAGCAACTTCTGAGGCAAGTTGGGCTGAGCGGGAATAACTGGCCTAAAGTCACCAAGCTGGTTTTCATGGTTAAGGGTGGGATTTGAACTAGATAACTTTCCAAACAATCTTTCCCAAAGTTATTTTAATACAACCCTCATCCCACAATTAATCTTTAATGTTCCATTTTAAAATTGACATTTTCCATAAAAATGACATATTAAAAATTGATTTTTTTTAATGTGAATCTTAGCATTAACAGAAAATGGGGATTTGAAATTCTGAAGAAATAGATCACATACAAAGAACCTTTAAACAAAACCAAATCACACAAACAGCGTTTTAATACAATTAGTAATCTTGATTTTAATCACCATCCCAACTGCCTAGTAAATAGAGCTCTTTTCATAGTCATCATTTTGAACATGATTTCTGTAATTCCAGCAACCCTTTCATGTCAATTTACAATACTCCTATATATCTAATGTCTCTATTTTTTTTTCTAATGGAGACAGGCATAAAATAAAAGTTGGAAATAACTAGTAAAGGAGAATATTTGTAGCTCAGGGTTGACACGAAAGGTCTTTGGTGCTCTCTGAGCTTGCTTGGTTTTTTTGCAGACATTTCATTATGCAAACTAGGTACAATCAGCACTAGCGTTGGGTACACGATTACAGGATTGGGTAATGAAACGTCTGCAAAAAAACAAGTAAGCTTAGAAATAACTAAACAAAGATAAATGGATACATAGGAGATGATCAGTTCTATTTTGTTTATCAACTGAATAATTTTTTTTGCCTTCTTAAAAGCAGTTTAAGCATCTAAACATCTAAAACAGGGGCATCAAACTTGCGTTGTCACGTTGTCACATGATGTATTGTGACTTTCTCCCCTTCCCCACTAAACCGGGGGTGGGCATGGCCAGTGCATGACGCCTCTGGCCAGTGGGCCATGAGTTTGACATTCCTGATCTAAAGGGTTGTTATATGATGATATGACTTCTTTGCGAAATAAAAAAGAGGTTATCCAAGTCATTTATTTCTATAATTCTGCAGCTAATCCCACCCCTATTTATCAGTTAATCATCATAGAAGAGACTTGGCACCTTGAAATACTATGTTTGCTTTTTAACCACTAGTTAGAAAATTAAGTCATAATCCAAAACCGGGCATTGTTCATACACAAAATGATTTGGCTGAGAATAGTTTCAAAAGCCATGTTTATGTCATGAGATATGAATCTGAATGCATCCTCACATTGTTTCTATTAACACTTTAATTTCAATTATAGCAGCAAATCATTGTTTTCTCTTACTACACTAGATGTGGCAAAATTTGGAGCTTGGGTTCTCATTATCGTCCTTTTCTTCCTCCATCATATTTATCTTTTTTTTTTTACCTCACTGCAGACTGAAAAGATATGAAGAAGGAATCAATTTCTATGTTTCATACCATGAAAATCTATTCCTTCCAAATATTTTGTTGCTTCATTGCAGATTTTAAGAACCACCCACAGTTATGCAGGCAGACGAACAAACAAAAAGCAAAAAAAAAAAAAAAACGAGTTTGTAAATAAGAATTTCTATATGGAAGAAAGAAACAGGAGTTGATTTCATTGAGACACATAACAATATTTTCTGGGGCTTTTATAGCCTGATTCTGAACACCTACTTTTCTTCTATTAAAGGAAACGGCCTAATATTTAACTTTCAGAAAGAAGTCTAGATGATCAGGTTTATGGGGATAAATACTATTTATGCCATCTATGTTATTACACCTTGGCTGAATTTGAAAAGCCAAGTAGGGTTTTAACTTGATAAGTACTTGTATGGGAAACAATCTGGAAATCCCATAGTTATATAGTAGATTGGAATGTTGGAAAAATATCCTGGAAGAAAACAATGGCAAAACATTTCCATATTGTTGCCAAGAAAATTCAATAGATGTCAAAAAGCTTACCATTTACAAAAGGGTAGGACAAGCTGTGCTCTAAAGCTTACAGTTTAAATGCAAACCTATCAACAAAGAAAAAGAAATAGAACATCTAGAGAAAAGATGTTAAAGTTGCCTCACAACATACTATTAAGCAATTCAAGATGACATTTGTGTTAGTATTGGCACTGGTTGCCAATTGTTTGCAAGGCATTTAAATATGTTTGATTTATATCCTGTCTTTTATTCAGGAGCTCAAAATGGCATATACAGTACAGCACTGACTCCTCCCATTTTTCCATTCCAACAACCCTATGAGGTAGGCTAAGTTGAGAGAGACTGATTAGTCTACTGTCACCCAATGATTTTTCATGGGGGGGGGGATGGAGATGGGAAAGGGACTTGAGCCTGGATCTTTCCAGTTTAACACAAATCATTACCCTGCACTAGTTTGATCAAGTTTTTTGACAATAAAGGAGTATGGCAGGTATTATCTATTATTCACAATCACTTTAGAGGCAATAATGCAATATTTCAGATATACCCAAGGGAATTAAGTACAAAAACTTCCAAATTAATTTATTTTAGCAAACATAACAGAGAGTAGCCATCATTTTATGGCAAAACTGAAAATAGAGTAACAAGTTATTATATTTAAGAGTTTTTGATAGGAAAATTATGCACAACATTATAGTATTACACTGACATCTTGTGGTAAAGTAGAACTATGCAGCCGTAGCCCAACATCAGCTGGAGCTTGGAGAGAAACAAAATGGATTGAGAAAGATCAATGCTATTTAATTTATACACTTAAAATTCACTAAATCATTAAACATGCATAAAATATTTTTTTGAAGGAAGGCAAAATGAGATTAACAGAAATATTGGCAAAGTAGTCTATATGCAAGACAACCAAAAATAATTTCTAGTCATAATTCCACTCCAAAAAAATACTCTACATAAATATCCAGAATCTGGAACCAGTGAAGTGGATCTACAAAATTTACCTCTTCTTAATGTCAAATAAATGGTTTATATTTTATGCTATCTCTCTAAATATCAGATATATAAATAGTTAGTGAATGTAATCAGCTGTTTCTAAAGTATGAGGAGAGAGGCTAGGTTTGTTGATGATGTTAAACTATTCAGAATAGTAAATACTGTCAAGAAATTTCTACTCTTTGCTGTAGAATTACACATTACTCATGTCACTGCAAAAAAAAAATACTTTAAATATAGCTTTATTTTTCATTATGATAATTTGACATTTACTGTATGTTTCATGTTGACCAGAACTTTGCACATCAGATAAAGAGAACTGTAATGTTGCAAAAACTGAAAAAATTTGCTGCAGTATTTTGTCATCAGATATACCATAGTGTTACCATTCCACTTCTTATAATTCCTATCAAAATGCTTAATGCATGAACCAATTTATTACACGCTGAGTGAATTACAATCCATAAAGCTTAATTGCTTTCTATTATGCTCCCACACATCAAACATTCCTTCGCTTTTTGTTAAATTCACGAGAATTTCTGACTATATTTCCCTATATTCTACCCACATCATCTGCAACTTTAATATTGAATTGTTTTTCTGGAATGCTTTACCTACTTTGCAGTGGTGGGTTGCATGCGATAAGCCCGGTATGGGCGTACCAGAGCCTGCCTGGAGCACCGGGTACTGTTCCAGTACGGTGCTCCAGAGGGCCCGCCCGCCCTCCTTACCTGTCCTTTAAGCCTTTGTCGCTTCTGTGCACACGCATGGTGTGTACAGCACCTGTGTGATGCTCCGCCGAGCAGCTGGAGCATTGTGGAGGCTTGCGAAAGCGTCACAGGCAAGTACAACGCATGCGCGCGCCATGCACGTCCATATGGGTAACACCGGGACTGTTCCAACCTTACTGGTTGGTACGGAATCTGGAACCCACCACTGCTACTTTGATATTTGTATTTCAGCATTCAAAAATAATACAACAAAATAAAGACAAATGCTTTAAAATTCTTTCAGAAAGATATTTCAAAAAGCTTAGTAACATATTCAAATAAATCATTTTTGGATCGATTAAAGCAGATGTAACATTTTCCAGGCTTTTCAGAGTGCTTCACGTCTCTGCAATAGTTTTGCCTATTTGATAAAGATAGTCCTCAACTTACAATCACAATTGAGCCCAAAATTGTTAAGCAAGGCAGTTAAATGAGTTTTTGCCCATTTTATGACCTGTTTTGCCTTGTTTGTTAAGTGAAACATGCCATTATTAAGCAAATCTGGTTTCCTCCATTGATTTTGCCTGTTGAAAGCTGGCTGAGAAGGTTACAAAGGGTGATCACATAACCCAGGATAGTACAATTGTTGTAAATACTGTATTTTTTGCACCATAAGACATACCCCCCCTCCCAAAAAAAGTGGCTGGAAATGTCTGTGCATCTTATAGAGTGAATATTGCAGAGGTGTGTGTGTGTGTGTTGGTGCGGCAGTGACATTTACTGCCGCCGCTGGCTGTCGCAGGGGAACACTGGAGCCTTTGCTGCCGAGCAGCTGATTGGTGGTTGGATCAGCCTCCCAAATGATGGTGGCAGCAATAGGTGGCAATCGGCGACAGTGAATGGCACAGATAGGTGGCGAACGACGGCAGTGGTGATAGGCAGCGGGGATCACTTGCTGCCTAGAACAGCTGATCAGCGGTATTCCTGGAGGCCGATCCAACCCCCAATCAGCTGCTCGGCAGCAAAAGCTTCAGTGCTCCCCGCCAGCGGCAACAGCTCAGCTCAGTTGACCAGTAGTGGGTGCAACGGAGCAGAGCTATGACGAATCATGTGCTGAAGCCGCGATAATGTGCTGAAGTTGACCATGCTGTTTGCTGCTAGGACGCTAGCCAGTTGAATACAGGACGGATGATAGAAGGCAGAGGCAGATTTTTTTCCTGTTTTCCTCCTCTAAAGCTACTAGGTGTTTTATGGTCCGATGTGCCTTATAGTGCGAAAAATATGATACATGCCAGTTGCTAAGAGCTCAAAGTTTCATCACATGGGGATGCAGCAACATTTGTGTGAAAATTATGACTATAAGTCACTTTTTCAGTGTAGTTGTAACTTTGAACAGTAACTAAGCAAATGGCTTTAAGTTGAGGTCTTCCTATACATATCCCAATGTGTTCCAGAGAACCTTTTTTGAAGAATTTGTGTAGCCCTAATGGAGATTATCAAACCATGACATCAAACTATGGCCTCTATTTGTTCACAGTAAAAAAAATACATTGATAGAATTACTTTATTGCCAGCATTTACTAGATTTAAGACTTCTTAAATCTAGTAAATGCTGGCAATAAAGTAATAGTAATAAAGTAAAGTAATAATGTAAATCAGAACAAATTACAAAATTATCTGAAGCTAAAGTGTATCATTTACTGAAGGAAATACAATGAAATAAATAGCAGCATAAAAATACAATGGCAGTATTCATAAAATAATAAAATTCAGCAGAGCTTAAAGAGGTTATTTACTGCTTGATGTTACAGAGACACGTGTAAAGATGACCTTTTAAGGACTGAATTTATTAAGAACAGACACTGGTTATCTATAAATGGAAGTTAAATGGCAGTGGCCTTCTGATTAATAGATGAATATCTCCAGAGCTATGAACAAATAAATAAAGATAAACTGTGGATCTGATGCTATAGAACAAATTTTATACTATTATGGCACTTGGATTTTTCTTTCCGTCATATATAATTATCTTTTTATTTTAGATTTTCACAATCTTCCTCTTTACCTCTCATCTTCTTTTCCTGTGTGTCTAAACTGATAATACTGTAATTTCAAAGAAAAAATTGCTTTTCTTAGAATTTTGGATAATATCTAATGTATTGTTTTTGTTCCTTCAAATCAGTTTTTACACTATTGGCATCTGCCAGACAAATCCCTGCAATTTCCTTGGCAAGATTTTTCAGAGTGAATGACCCAAGGTCACCCAGGTTTTATGTCTAAAGTAGGACTAGAACTCAACAGTCTCCTAGTTTCTGCCTGATATCTTAACTACTATATTAAACTTGTTCCCCAATGACTTTTATTAATTTCAGGTTGATAATCCAACTTGTAGATAAAGACTGCATGACACTTGTTGCTGCCACCACCTTGAGATAGACCTTATGAAATCATCTAGATATTGAGACTCTAAAAAGAGTATAGAGAAGAGCAACAAAGATGATTAGGGAGGGAACTAGAGGCTAACGCATGCAACAGTTGTAGGGACTGGATGGCATGTCTTGTCTAATGAAGGGAAGCACTAGGGGTGACCTGATAGCAGTCTTCCAATATTTGACGGGCTGCCAAGAGAAGAGGGTGTCAACCTATTCTCTAAAGCACCTGAGGGCAAAACAAGAAGTAACAGATGGAAATCTATCAAGAAAAGATCCAACTTAGAACTAAGGAGAAATGTTCTGACAGTGAGAACAACTAACCACTGGCTTTCTTTCTGAAGTTGTGGGTGCTTCATTACTGAAGGTTTTTAAGAAGAGATTGGATAACCATTTGTCTTGAATGGTACAGAGTGCTGTGTTTGAGCAGGAAGATGGACTAGAATACTTCAAAATCCCTTCCAACTCTGTTATTTTGTATGCTGCATATATTGTGTATGTGACCCTTTTAACTATTAAACTATTTAACTATCAGCCAGTTTCATTTGTAGGTCCTGCTTAACATCTTGGCCAATATCATTTTTCTATCCTGTCAATTTTAAATTTATTTCGGAGCAACTTCATTTTGCTATATCCTTTTCTATTTTTCTTTTAAGCCCATTTTTATTATATCAATCTAAAGAGTAAGCTCTGGGTACATTGTTGCCAAATATCCTTAAATTCTTCCAAATATATTTCTCCATTCTCTATTAATGGGAATTCTCCTTCAATTATAATCTTTAATTATTCTGGCTGCCTTAACTAACCAGCCTTCAAAGTCTTCTCCTCTTATCCAGAACTTTTTCCCAGGAAGAGATTTCTTAAAGTTACACTCAATTGTCATATATTTTAATAAAATTTTAAATAAATTACTGGAAATATTCTTATAACTTTTTCAAAGTCTTGCTTCCAGTGTTTCCTGGCCCTCTAATCCATTTAAAAACTTTACAAAACCACCCTTTTGTAACTTATTTCCAAGTTTAAAACGGGGTTCAAGTTTTTTAAAAATTTTTAAACTTACTTGTATCTCCTTTCACTGCAGGTTGGAGGAAAATCACCCAGTATAATAAAGCTGGACATTCTTAATGTCCAAAAACCAATTTATAAGCTATTTCCAATAAAAATGATTAAGAAGGGAAGTGAGCAAACTCACTGTCTTTTTGAAAAGCTCCAAACCATGGCTTGGGCATTGCTGTGCCTCCCAACTCCCAGTCTAATCTATTGGAGATCGCTGTTTTATGGGACTATCTGTAAGGACACCCAAGTGATCCCAAGTCTCTCTCCTTCATCCAGAGAAGAACTTGGGAAGCTGCTTCCTCCACTGGTTCCACTTTCCACCATGATTATTGCCTATGTTAACAGTGAAGTCATCTTAGTCGGCCATTACGTCCCCAGAAATGGGATATTTTGTCTTTTAATATCATTCTAGCACTGATGATGCTATCTGGTTAGAATAATGAAACATTGGTAAGAAAAAAGCAAAGGTTAGAGGGCACCAAGAACCCCACCTTTCAAAATTTAGCAGACCATGTTATTTGGAGAATTGAAAGAAATACATGGACGCCAATTGAAATCAATCTCTCCTAGACATTTGATTAAAGAATCATATATAATTATCAAGAATTGTTTTATGACAGCTTACTTTTGGAAACATATATCAGGGTTTTTTAAAAAAAAATTAGAAAGATTGTTATAACATTATCTGTTATATGTGTAGAGCCTAGCAAAAACTGTTAAAAAGTAAAACAAAAGACTGCAATTAACAAAGCATGTTAAAAATACACTCCCCTCATTATGCTAAGGTGTTATTTGCTCAATTCATGATTTCCTGGAAAAAAAACATGACTGGTGTTATGGTTTATAAACTATAGATGAATATTATTAGAAGGCTGGAAAATATTTATAAAATTAGTTAATTAAATGCAAAATAAACTAGATTTCTCTTTTTTTCGTTGCATGACTACTTGCTAGTTCATGGCTGCCAAGTGTTCTTCTAACACTATTCAGCTACAGTATATAGTTTTAATATAATATAAAGTCAATGTTTAGCTTTCATTTAAGCAGTGTATCAGCAATCAAAATAATTTATTTCAGTCTTCTAGCCAAGGTATCCAGGTTCAGGTATACCACTAAACTATGATTTTAATAATATTTTGGCTACATTGTAATAGCTGTTTGTATGTTATATATTAAACTATAAATCATGATTTATAAACCAAAGACTCGGTTCAGAGATTATCTTAGCCAAAACCAAGCAAACCACAGTAAGGCTTAGTGCAAATTATAGTTCCAGCCAATCAAATTATGGTCTACTCTGAAAATGCATTTCACATGTTATATGCCTTGTACTGTATTAATTTATTATGCTAAATTATTACTGTGTATGATTACTTTCTCTTCCAGATATTGAAGTTGGAAAAAACCTAACCCAGAATTTTCATGCAAATTGCTAGGTACAATGAAAATAGATTGAGTGTGTTTGGTTGCTTAGCTACATCTGTTTGATGTCTGCAATACATAAATACTTACTTTGGCAAATCAAAAGGATTGACTTTTTATTTTACAATCACCTAGAGACTCAATTTAACTTCCTTATAATGCTTTCGCAGTGTACACAGCCTAATTTTAAATATCATGAGCATTGGAACACAACAATACTTTGACAGTTTTTTCAAAGCAAGGATCAAGCTACATCAATTCTAATAACATCAAGTCTGCAAACCTAAAGCTTACCTGAAAGGAAACCCCAATAAATGCAGCTAAGCTTGTTTCTGAGAGAAAAATGCATAAAACTGGATTGCAATATGTCTGGATTTCAGTACTGATCAGAGGGATGCAGCACAAAAGCAAAACTGCACATTTTCTTTTATAAGCCATTGTTCTAACCAGGAGACATTTTGTGAGGTTCCTAAGATATCTAAACATGTGTCTATTTTTAAAGAGCTGCAGTCTGCTTGATGCAGAGGTAAGAGACAATGAAAACTGCAAGGTGGAAATGGAGTTTATAATTGGATAAATTTTCTCAGCTCTAATACTGGTTAACTCCTTATTCTTCTGAGCACATGCCATACTGTTCTAACAAAACAGACACAATTCTGTGGTTAATAATAAACTCACAAAATACTGAATAGTTGTGGCAGCAAAGCAAGGGTACCGGTAATTTATTTTTAAAACTCAACTACATGATTCTCCACATAGAAGTATCTTACATACATTTCCAGGTAAAGCTACCCTACTCTCAGATAAATTGGTACAGATTTGGCTGCATATTTGACTTTTAATATTATTTATACATAGGATTAGACAGTTGGTCCTTTGGTTGTAAGAACAAAACTATATTATCCACAGTAATAACGAAAAAAAAATGTTCTGTATTTTCTGCATGTGTTAGGGCATACAAAGATAAAGCAACTGTCTCTAGAGTCTTTCCCATATAGAGGCCTGCAAGTTTTAGACAATAACCTCCATCAGTCCCAGACACATAGGATAGTGGAGGTGGCTGCCCCATATTATTGAAAATTGCTATAACCATCCAAAACTAGTAATCAGATTCATTTTCCCCCAGAAAATATTTATAGAAAAAGCAAACTACAATCATTTTCAGCACTGCTATTTTTACTACGTTGTCCTGAGTTATTTATAAAAAATATAAAAAATAATAAGTGGGATATAACTAAATAATGATAAAGCCATATATGCCTTGTAATCATACTGTATGAAGCACAGTAATTTAACAAGAATTTTATATACACATGACTATTAGATTATGTTCCCACTTAATTATATTCAAGCACCTTTTATCTTAATTCTTGTTCTCGTACCAAAATGCTTAAATAATACAACAAAGGAACTTCTACTTTTCTACACATTTCTCTTCCTTTTCATTAATCCCATACATTTTCTGCATCTGGACTAATGGGAGTTCAGAATATGGGTCTTTATGTTTCTAATGGTTGTAAAACATATGCTTATTACTTAAAAAGTATGAATAGCATCCTCCTATAGGCTCCAAATATACCAATACCTTTCCTGTAGATAGCCTAAGAAAATGAATTCTGCATGAGGAAATCTAATCCCAGCAGAGAGGAGCAGTTGTGGGAATTGCTATGTAGTAAAAGACCTGAGGAAGGAGCATTTTAAAGCAAGTCAAAATATAAGAAGTGGGTGGAGAAGAGGATGGATGCCAGAGCTACGGGAACCCAAAGAAGATGGGAGAACCCGAGGGGTTCCTTTCCGTCATAAAGAGGTTTCATCGTGGGATCCTCAAACCGGGGATCCCTTCTCCTAAAAAGTAAACTAGACCTTTTCATTCCAAGCAATGCTTCAAGGAAAGAGGCCCTAGAGGTCATCCATTCCGACTCCCAACTGGCCTTTCCCCCCCTCTTGTATTGACCCCAGGGCATTTCCAATTAAAACAAAAAACAGCCAAGAAGTTAATCTTGGAGTTTAGGGGAAAGGAAGATGTACACTTCGATTCGGTTGTTACTAAGAGGAAATACTTGGCGACCCGCAATAGGGGTTCGGGAAGGTGGGAGACAGAAAGCCCCCCTCCAAAGGGTCCCCAAATCCCCACCCAGCCGTAACCGAGCGCCTCCTTTTCGTGAGCCTCCCCCCCCCCCTTCGATCCCACCGCAACTCAGCCCCTCACCAAGCGGAGCTGGCTGGTCTCGTCGTAGGAAAGGAAGCCGAGGATACTCTCGATGGCCACAATGGGCAGCCCCACCAGCGTGTTGCTCTGCGGGAGCTGGTCCAGGGACGGTGCTTCCCCCCGGGGCTGTGGCAGTGGAGGTGGAGAGAGCCGCGCCGAATCCATGGCGCCTCCTTCGCCTTCCGACAGGAGCCGCTCAGCCGCTACAACTGCCGCCATCTTGGGGCCTATTCCCTTCCTCGGCTCCGGGCGGGGGCACTTCCTGTGGCAACGTTGCCGCCTCCTTCTTCGGCGACGCAGTTAAAGAGACAGGAGGCTCCCGCGCCCTCCTGCGGCTTCTGGGTCGAATGGTTCGTAGAGGCTTTGGAATTCCGCAGTCTCCGATTTAGGCTGCTAGCTAGAGAGACTTCTCTGCAAGCCCGTTGCAGACGCCTTTCGGCTACTACGGTACTAGTGGCTGTCGAAGTATTCAAACTTGCAGGAATATGCCAGCACAGTTTCTCTTCTCTCCTGTTCACTTGCCGACTGGCAAAGTGATGCCGCCGGTGGAGAGCTTTGGAGAAGAAGTCGGCCGAATTGGGCAGGACGACCCGCAAAATGCGATGCAACTCGGGTTCTAAAAGATGTGACCCCCTGACGTAAATAACTTACTACAATCACGTCAGGGGAGCCTAATTCTTTAGGTTTGGAACGAGCTCCTTTTACGGTTACCAAGAGTTAGACCAGTGGTTCCCAACAGGGGGGGGCAATTTGATTTTTAATGGAGGTCATTTGAACCTTGTTTAAACCAAATGAATGGCCTTTTAGGTTTCCTCGGTGTGAGTAGGGTATATTTTTTGAGTAAAGTAAGAATTATAGGGGGGGTGCTTAGAGATGCTTAGGTGGGGCATGCCCCCCCCCCCAAAAAAGGGTGGGAACCACTGAGACCTTGCAAGCCCTGTACAGATTCCCATAGCTTGCCTCTTGTATGCAGGCGAGTGAACACGAGAAATGTCAGGCAGTAATGGAGCAGTTCAGTTCAAGTTGGAAAACAAACAACCTCTTCATCTTCTGTGAATAATCTTTTGCTTGGTTGTCACTAAGCGGTCTTCAACTTTTCTGGTTGAACTGGTTTGCAAGTTGAATTTCAACATTTTGCAAGCAGAATGCCCTAGGTATGTCATAGTTCCTAGGAAACTGAGTGATAGACACTCGTGAATGGCTTCATTCTTTGGATATATAATCACTGTGTGGCTAATTACAGTACTGTATCACTTAGACAAGTGGATGCATAGCTCTACCTGTAAAAGTGCTATTAAAATGCCAGAAAGATAAAATCAATATGAAAAAGTATTAACTTTTAACTATTAATTAGAGCTAATTTACAGGGTTGGTAAATCCTAATATATTAAAGGTGTATATACATTCTCTCATTGTTCTATAGACTTGGCAGAAGGCACTTTATGGGAATTTAATACAACTCCTTCCGTTTGGGTTGGATTCACACATCACACAAGCAACAGTGGATTTGTTTGATTTTATTTAATGTGGGTGAAACAAATCTTATTTTAAATCATGTTTATGGCATAGTACAATGACAATTTAATCTGTTGTGGCTTGTTTAGTAAACTAATGTTATTAACCTGGTTTATTGTTTGTTTTATTGGATTTATATGCTGCCCTTCTCCCAAAGGACTCAGGGCAGCGTACAGCATTAAAAAACACATATTGCAAAAGTTAAAAGGAAATTAGAAACAATTCAAAAAACAAACCCAATTAATATAACACTAACATTTTAAAAATTAGATAAAATTAACAGGCCAGGCTGGCTTGCTGGAAAAGCCAACTTTTTAGGGCGCGTTGGAAGGACCGGAGCCCGGGGATTATGCGAAGTTCCGGGGGCAGCTCATACCAGAGGGAAGGCGCTCCCACAGAGAAAGCTCTCCCCCTGGGAGTCGTTAGCTGACAACTGTCTGGCCAACGGCACCCTGAGGAGGCCAACTCTGTGAGATCGTACTGGACGGTGGGAGGCTACTGGTGGCAGTAGGTGGTCTCGCAGGTACCCTGGGCCTAAGCCATTGAGCGCTTTAAAGGTCATAATTAGTACCTTGAATCGCACCTGGAAAACAACCGGCAACCAGTGCAGGCCGCCTAAAAAGAGTGTAACATGGGAGCACCTAGGTACCCCCATGATAACCCGAGCGGCCGCATTCTGGACCAGCTGAAGCCTCCGGGTGCTCTTCAAGGGCAGCCCCATGTAGAGAGCATTGCAGTAGTCCAGGCGAGAAAGGACGAGGGATGAGTGACTGTGCATAGAGCATCCCGAACCAGGAAGGGGCGCAACTGACGTACCAGGCGAACCTGGTAAAAGGCCCCCCTGGTCACGGCCGTCAGGTGTTCTTCTAAACTAAGCCGCGTATCCAGGAGGACTCCCAGATTACAAGCCTTCTCTGAGGGGGCTAAAATTTCTCCCCTATCGTCAAAGATGGAACAAGATACACAAATCAGGATGACGGAAACCACAGCCACTCAGTCTTGGAGGGATTGAGCTTGAGCCTGTTCCTTCTCATCCAGATCCGCACAGCCTCCAGGCATTGGAACATCACGTCGAGGGCATCATTTGGGTGGTTTGGGGTAGAGATGAAAAGTTGGGTATCATCAGCATATTGATGATACTGTACCCCAAAACCATGGATGATCTCGCCCAGTGGTTTCATATATATGTTGAACAGGAGGGGTGAGAGAACCGACCCCTGGGGCACCCCACAAGCCTTGGTGTCGATCCCTGCCCTCCAATCAACACGAACTGCGACCGATCTGACAGGTAGGAGGAGAACCACCGTAAAACTGTGCCCCCCACTCCCAACCCTCTGAGTCGTCGCAGTAGGATACCATGGTCGATGGTATTGAAAGCCGCTGAGTGGTCTAATAGGACCAGGACAGAGGTGCAGCCCCTGTCCCAGGCCCGCCAGAGATCGACCAATGCGACCAATGCCGTCTCCGTGCTGTACCCGGGCCTGAAACCCGACTGAAACGGATCCAGTAGACAGCTTCATCCAGGTACTAGGGAAGCTGACGTGCTACCACACTCTCAACAATCTTTGCTACAAAGCGAAGGTTGCAGACCGGACGATAGTTGGCTAAAGAAACTGGGTCCAGGGAAGGCTTCTTAAGGAGGGGCCTCACCACCGCCTCCTTCAAGGCGGTGGGAAAGAACCCCTCTCTCAATGAAGCATTGGTAATCGCCTGGAGCCAGCCTCGTGTCACCTCCCGGGAAGCCGAAACTAACCAAGAGGGACACGGGTCCAGCACACAAATGGCAGCACTGAGTCTCCCCATAATCCTGTCCATGCCCTGAATCTTCCCGCAGTGGCCACTCTGGACATACACTCTATGGTTGTACGCTCTAGGAGTATGCTTTGCTGGCAGCCGACCATAGAGCATACGCCCAGACGACCACTGCCGGAAGACTCAGTTTGGAAGCTGTTGAAAAAGACATGCTGGAATGGCGGCGGCAGTAGCGGAGATGCTCTGGGTCTGCAGGGAGAGCTGGGCCAGGGCATCGAGAGGCTGTGAGGCATGCGAGCGGGAGCGGAACAGCCGCTTGCACAACCCCCCTCTCCAGCTGTGCAGAGTGCCTTTCACTGGCATTTTGAAGGCACCAAGCCATGAGAGCCGGACAGCGGCAAACAGGTGCTCACGCAGCTTGGCGATACCCCTAGGTCAGTGAATGGTGCTGTGCCCGGCTGGAAAGGGGTTTTGCCGGGTGGCTGCTCCTGAGTGTGATTGCTTCATGGCTGCTGTATTGTGCTGCTGTGACAGCGCAACTCAGCCGTTCCCCCCTGAGGCTGTGCCCGGCTCTTTGGTAGCCCGCTTGTAAGAGAGCAGCCGCCTGGCAACACCAAAACAATAAGCCCTCCCCTGATAATAAGGCCCAAGGCATATTTTGTATGTAAAAAGAAAATAAGACCCTGTCTTATTTTCGGGGAAACATGGTACTTATCAATTATTTTCTGACCTTGTATCTAGAATTATTCTTTCCTTTAATTTTCAGATAAAACAAGTGTTACTAATTTACATTTGCAATTATGGTAGAAATACTCACCAATAAATGAAAAACAACAGGGTATCTCTATGCTTTCATTTCAAATGCAAGTATCACTTGAAATTAGTCACATGTAATTTATTTTATTTATTTATTAGAAAATTTATATTATTGCCTATTCGCACATGGCGATTCAAGGCGGCTTACCGGGGTGTAAAACATATAAAAAAATAAAACTAATAAAAGAAAATAATCAAATAATATAATAGCCTCTCACCCCTAATCCAGCGACAATACATCACACCAGCCATTTAATAGGCTCCATCCCACTCTGCGTTCCCCGGCCGCCTGGCAGAACCAGGTCTTCAGCACTTTCTGGAAGAATGTTAGAGTGGGGGTCATTCTAATCTCTGGGGGAATGATGTTCCCAAGAGAGGGAGCCATCACGGAGAAGGACCTTCTTCTGGGTCCCACCAGATGTATCTCCCTACGGGATGGGACCCACAACATTCCTTGCCTCCCCACTTTAGTGGGTCAGGTATATGTGATCAGCAAGAGATGGTCCCCCAGATAACCTGGTCCCAAGCCAGGAACGGCTTTAAAGATGACAACCAGGACTTTGAATTGTACCCGGAAGCAAATTTGCAACCAATGCAGCTCCCGCAGGAGAGGTGATACATGTGCACACCAAAGTCTGCACGAAACCATGCGGGCTGCTGCATTTTGCACCAACTGGAGCTTCCGGATGCTATTCAAGGACAGCCCCATGTAGATTTACAAGAGAATGTATAGTTACCCAATGTTTTGTCCTGCCAAGTTCTCAAGACAGCTTAGATTAAAAAATAAGGAACACATTTCAAATCAGACTGTTAAAATTTCAGTTGATATTATTTTACAGCTCTCCGCATAATGAAAGATAAATCTGCTAAAACATTTCAGTTCTTGAATCATATATTAGATCAAATATATAATTTTTATTTCTCATAATGGGCAGATTTGTGCTTTCATTTGTGATTTCTTTCTTAGGGTTATTGTATATATGTTAAATTCCAAATATGTGACATTGCTTAGTGTATATCAGGCAGAAGGTGAAAGGAACCAGATTTTAAAATCAGCAAAGTGCATCATAATAGGTGATACAAGCATGAAAATTATACTTGAATCACCTATTTCATTTAATGATGTCAAACGGTCCAAGGTAGTTCTAATCGTCCGGCCCATTAATAACTCTGCCGGACTTATGTTTGTTGTTGGGCATGGGGTAGCATGCTGCCAGAGGAGATATTTATATATTTTCTCCTACCAATCTCCCCCTTTCAACCTACCCAGGGCCTCTTTAGTGGTGCGGACAGCTCATTCGGCCATACCATTGGCCGAGGGGTTGAATGGGGCTACAAATGCATGGCGGATTCCTAATTCCACTAGAAACTCAGCAAACTGCGTGGCCCTTAGCTGTGGGCCATTATCAGATACCATTACATCCGGTATCCCATATGTGGCAAATAATCACCTAAGGGCTGCTATGACAGACTGCACATTTGTAGATGACATTATTGACACTTCGACCCATTTTGAGAACGCATCAACTGCCACTAGGAATGTTTGACCTCTATAAGGGCCAGCGAAATCCAGGTGAATCCTGGACCACGGTACTCTCGGCACCTCCCAGCTTTGTACCGGAGCCCTTGGGTCGAGGGGTTGTGATGATTGGCAAGCCTGGCAAGCAGCCACCTGGCAAGTGATATCGCTGTCCATTTTTGGCTACCAGGTGTAACTAAGAGGCCAAAGCCTTCATACGCACCACTCCCGGGTGCCCCTCATGCAGAGTAGATAGTACCGAGTGCCACAATGGTTCTGGGATCACCACCCGGCTACCCCAAACAAACAACCCCTTTGCGAAGACAATTCATTTTTTTGGAGTAGATAGGGGCGGAACTCTGAGGCCAAGTTCCCCACCGGCCACCTTCATTGAACCCAATCCAACACCCTGGACAACACCTTATCTTTCCGTATGGCTCTCGCCATGTCGGCAGCTGTAATGGGGAACTGCCAATCGTCGATGAGTAGAATAGAGGAGGCCGGGTCTGGGTTGTTGTTGGCAATTGGCAAAGGATAACGACTGAGCGCATCCGCGTGACACAAGTGCTTGCCTGGCTGATGTAGCAATGAATAGTTATACGCAGCCAGGAACACTGTCCATCTGGTCAACCGAGGCAACAGAATTTGTGGTGTCTGGTTGTCTCCCGCTATTAGCCCCAACAAAGGTTTATGGTCAGTCACAAGTTAGAAATAGCGGCCATAGAGGTACTCATGAAACCTCTTTATTCCTGATACTATAGCCAAGACTTCCCTATCTATAGTTCCTTTCTGCGGTGGCTAGTGTTCGAGAATAAAAGGCTATGGGCGCTTCCAGCCCAGAAGGCAACAGATGGCTTAAGACAGCCCCCACCCCGTAAGGGGATGCATCACAGGACAGAACGAGGGGAAGAGATTTGTTGAACTGCACCAACACGCTGTCCGAAGTTAACAAAGTCTTGACAGCTCGGAAGGCTGCAGTTTCGGCTTTACCCCATACCCATTTGAACGATCAAGCAGTCTGTGTAGGGGTTCTGCCAGTGATGCTTTGTGTGGCAGAAATATATTATAGAAATTCATGAGCCTCAGAAAAGCTTGTAACTCCACCTTGCTGGTAGGTGCTGGGGCCTGTTGAATGGCTTGGATTTTAGATGGAGCTTGGTGAAGACCTTCCGCATCCACCACATAGCCCAAAAATTCCACCTTAGGAACTGTAATCTGGCACTTATTGGCTTTCAGTTTTAACCCAACACTCTGGAAGCACCGTGCAGAGGCTGGTGAGGAGGTCGGTATAGGAGGTAGCAGATACCAGGGTGTCATCGAAATAAGGGACAACACCTGGTATATCCTGGAGAAGCCGCTCCATTAAGTTTTGGAATAACCCTGGAGCCACACAGACCCCAAACTGCAGGTGGTGGCATTTAAAGGCCCACCTGGGCATTACTATTGTCTGGGCTTCAGCAGTTACCTCATCGCAACTGCTTGATTTGGCCCAGGCAACTGCTGATATGCCTGGGCCAAATCAAGCTTTGCAAAAATTGTCCCTTGGCGCAGAGAATGCAACATATGTTGCACCACTGGGACTTTGTATGCTCTTTGTTGCAACACTAAATTCAAAGAGTATTTGTAATCAGCGCACAACCACACAGATCCGTCTGCTTTGAGTGGTGTGATAATGGTGGTCTCCCAGCTGGCATGATCTACAGGTTCCAGGACCCCCTGAGCTATCAGCTTGTCAAGCTCCACATCCACTTTTGGTTTTAATGCAAACCGAACTCCGCGGTTTGAACCTTATAGGCGGGAATTGTGGGTCTAGGCTGAATGACATTGGGGTACCTGTGTACTTTCCCAGACCCTCACTAAAAACATCAGGAAACTCCTTGGCCAGCAATTCCAGTTGGGAATTGCATCCCACGTGATCGATCCCTGTCACTTTTAAACCTAACGCCGCAAACCACTCTAGACCAAGCAAACTGGGACGGTTCCCTTACACTATCACCAGTGGCAGCCTACTTCTAAACTGTTTAAAGGTAACCCTGCAGATGTAACTGCCCAATGCTGGAATAGGGTTTCCCTGAAAATCCCTGAGTTGCAACGAACAAGGCAGCAGCTGAGCCTTAGACAACTTAGGCAGCCACCTTTTAGCTGTGCTTCAGGAGACAATGGAGACAGTTGACCCCGTATCAACTTCCATAAGGTATGGACATCCCTCTAATGCCACAGTGTCAAACAACTTCCCGTTTGCCTTGTGAACAATTTGATCAATTGTTGTTTCCCTACATCCCTCATGAGCAGAGAAACACATTTCTCTCCTCTGGGACTGGAATTTTCGTGGTTTGCTTGCATAAGAATTGCCTCTCACCAGGGAAGTAATTGGGAAGCTATCAACAGGCAGGGAAACTCTGCATACCCTAGCCAGATGCCCTCTCTTTCCGCATCTAAGGCAAACTGCGGATTTAAATTGGCAGTCAGCTCTACTATGCTTACACCCACATCCTGGGCATTTAGCTTGTCCTAACTGGGGCTTACCCTGCCGACCTCTTGCTGGACCAGCCTTAAGTCGATGGACATCATCATTGTCGTCTACTGTGATTTTAGGGCTGGCATCCCTGTGGTGAACCTTGAACTGCTTCCCAGCGGGTTGAGTTCTTGACTTTCCCTGGATCTGTTCTGCCGATTTGGTAGACAATTCAATTGCTCTAGCCTTATCCAAAGTAGTTTGTAAATTCAAGTCATGTTTAGCTAGGAGGCGGCACTGAATTCGGAGGTCTTTAACACCTATAATAAGTTGATCCATGATGACATCATCCAGATCGTGGAAATTACAGTATAGAGTGGTTGCTCTTAAAGCCTCTACATAGTCATTGATCGACTCCCCTTCATGTTGGTTCCTCCTGTGGAACGCATGACAGCGGGCCACACGGGACAGCGTAGGCGCATAATGGTGTTTTAGTTTCACCATCAAAACCTCCCATGACACTGGGTGAATGGATTGCGGTGCCACTAGAGTACGCACAATGTTAAACGTCTCCCTTCCACACAGGTTTAAAAAACATGCCCTTTTCCTATTTTCTGACAGATCAGTGTACTCGTTTGCCTCTAAAAAACATTCAAAACGGTTAATATAAGAGTCCCAGGTTTCTGAGGCGGCATTAAATTCAGTGAGCGTGTTCATGGAAACCATGCCTACCTAACAGCCGCCCTTTTCTAATTGAGGAGAAAAAGAAGAAAAGAAAAAAAACCTTTCCCTTCTTCTGTCACAGTCATTCTGCCCCTTCTTCGATTGCCACCCTCATGAAGGTAATCAGCTCGTAGTGACTAATTTCCCCCCAGCGAGGGTTATCAGCTCTCAGTGACTGTGCTCTGAGTCAGTGACTTAAACAGTTCTCTTCTGGGCTTTGTCCTCAGTTCCGAAATCCCATCCTCGTCACCAATGTTCCATCTGGGAGAACTCAGGTGGAGGGAAGGACTGAGGCGAGCCAGATCTCTCAATGCTAACAGTTTATTGCTAACAGGTTGCCAACGCAGCATTTCACTACGTGCGCATCTCAGCTAACGGCAACGCTAAGACCCTGCTTGACTGCTCTTTATATATGCCGGCTGTCAAGCAGGAACCAATCAGAACTGAGTATGGCGCCCCCTAGTGGAACCAGGAAACTGCCATACACAACAGGTGGCATTTGCAATCCTATTGTTGCCTAGGGATCTAGAATGCTAACATGTTTGTGAATCCAATTGCTTATCGTTACTTCTTAGTATTTGGAAATGCGTTGTTAACTGTAACTGGTTGATCCCAAAAAACTGAACGGTACTTGTAGTTGGATAGGAGATCACTAGCCAATACTACTGCTATAGTTGGTTTTTAACAAAAACTTATTTTTATTACTTCAATTTAAATAGCTGCCTTGGAATATCACTCAGGGCAGCATAATCAGTAAATAACCCACAGTTGAGACCAACACAATGAACATAGAAAAAAACCCTAAGGATATAAAGTAATTAAAATAAATTCTGGGATATTAAATTCTATTCCATTTCTGCACAATTCAGATGTGCTGCATCTGACTTTATATAAGTCTCTTTAGGCTAAAAGAGGACAAGATCCTCAATAAAGCGACTTCCAGTATTCTTTACAATCTCCTTCAGTAGGGACAGACAACAGTTCTACCTGGATAATATAGCTACAATTATGATTCCCCACAATGCTCCGAGATAGTGTTTCTCAAGTGTGGCAGCTTAAGCATGACTGAACTTCAATTTCTAGAATTCCCCAGCCACACATCTTCAAGCTGCCACGGTTGAGAAACATGAATCTAAGGCATTGTGGGAAATTTTAAGTAAGGGCTGGACACAGAACCTGGCATTGCTTGAAGCAAAAGATTAATAGGACACCCCTGAGAGTTTGCCAGAGATACCAGGTGCTGATCCCTGTCTCAAACTTTTATCTGCTAAGGCAGTCCTGGGTTAATTTGTGGTGTTGACACATCTGCAGTTTAAAATAATTATTGGAGTTACCATTATGGTAATAATTGTAATTAGAGCCTTTTAAACCACATGAAAGGCGTGTAGGGCGTCACAAAGAAAAATCATGGTATGCAAGAAAAAGTCTGTGGAGAAGGAAGAGGAAGACGATGATATCTCAGGGTCAATATGGGAAAAGATTCATAAATGGGTCTCATGAGTCTTTATTAGTTCTTCCTATGGGTACATTTCTCCTGGACACTTATAATCAACCCCAAAGAAAGTTGTAATTAATTCAAATGCAAGTATTTCATAAGTTTTTTTTATATATATATTAATTTTTTATTTTTTATTCTCTTACATACAATTGTAAGTATACATTCGCATAATTGTTATTCTTCTTTACATTTATCATTCTTATACATTTATTATTTCATTTAATAGGTTATAATATACAGTTTGGGTTGCTTTATTTACCATCCCTCTTTTTGTTTTCCCTTTCTTTTCTCCCTCCCTCCCTTCTCTACTTCCTTCCTTCCTCCTCTCCTTCCCCTTCCTTCTTCCCTTACTTTTTTCCTACTCCTGCTCGTCCTCTTCCCCTTACTACCCTCTCCTTCTCTTCTCCTCCCTTCCATCCTCCACTCCTCACCTCTTTCTTCTTTCCCCTGACTTCCTTTCATTCTCTCCTCATCTCCCCTTTTCTTTTTCTATTATTGTTGGTGTTTATTTCAAAACTCAGTTTATGTTTCCTTGGTATGGTATTTCCCCCAACCCAAATATAATTTAGTATCATTTCTTATTCCCTTACCTTCGCTAGTCTACCCTAGTTATGCCCCCCCTTATATCTCGCTCTTGAATATATACTTATATATTTAATAATTTCTTTTCTGTTTTCCCCTTCTTCCCCCCATTTTCCATTTAATAGTGTGTCATCTGGGTACTTTATCTTCTCCCTACTTTCTTTTCTAGCTTGCTTTCTCTAGCCAATCATAAAATCTTCCTCACGTCTTGAATACTCCGATTCCTCTTTATCCTTTATTTTCATTGTCAACCTATTCATCTCTGCACAATCTAATATCTTTTTTATTATCTCTTCGTCTGTTGGTAGCTTATTTAATTTCCAATTTTGGGTAAATACAATTCTCACTGCTGTAGTTACATGTATAATCAAATAAATATCCTCTTTCTTGAATTTCTCTGGGATAATACCTAGTAAAAATACTGTATCTCTGGTCTAACTTCTATTTCTTGTTGTAACATTTTTTTTAACCATACTCTTATTTTAGTCCAATATTTCTTTGCTTCTGCACATGTCCATCACAAGTATTTCATAAGTTAATTGGCTAATTCTATTTAAATTGAAGGTCATCACTGTATCTTGAGAAATCACTGTAGCCATAGTAATGAATGCAAATCCTTTACTGCACCTTTGATTTTGAGCCGTTTACAAAATTCTTTCCTTCAGCTCCTAGCCTACTCAACCCTATGATAATTTAAGGTTTAGATTTTAATGCAAATTCTGAGGATGATCAATTAAACTACAGAATGACTTCAGGCAAGCTTTGGCCTAGTAAGCTATCTTTCAAATATAAGCAGGGATTATATATAGTTTTCCAAATGAGATCTGATATCACCAATAACTGATATTTTCTTTATTTTTCCTTTCAAGTATATTGATTTGCCTTTTTAAATCCTAAATGGCCTATAAGGAATATATCTCAAGGATGTTATCAGTGTCTCTGGATTTACATAAGCTTCAGAAGCATGCTGTAAGCTCCCAATACCTGAAGTGTATATGGGGTACACAGAAGTTTTATCTCTTTCTTGCTCATTTTTTGAGGAATATCAGACTGAAAAATGCAGATACTTTTGTTTTTATTAATGAGTTACCTACTGTAAATTATGCTGTGGTTTTATTATGTTTTTAAAGTCATAAGTGAATAACAGAACATAAATATTTTAAAATGCTACTATTAAAAAGCAGTAAACAGAAGAAAAACATTACTATGAGATGTGTTCATCCTAGTTCCAGGCTACTTTAGGAGTGCACTCTAAATATTTCTAAAATCCATTAGGAAGTCATCTGTGTGGTTGTATGAAGACAATGTGGATTGTGTAGATGCATAAAATCAGAAAGAATGAGACAAAAAAGGACAAAGTAAGATAAAGCACGCTTTATTTTTTAAAAACCCATGGGGTTTTTCATATACCACACTAAACCAAACTTATAGCTTAATGCAGTATGTAAATAGAGTGTGTGTAGACACCCATCTGAGAAAGGTAGTGAAAAAGACTCTTAATGTATTGTAATTTAGTTCATTTGGATATTTTGGATGCTTTCATGGAATTCTACAATGGTGTAGAAAGGGGAAATACAAAAAAATGTTCGTAAGTATTATATAGCACATTATATATCCCCCCCCCTTCTTTCTTTTTCTTTTTTACTCTTCTGAGTGAGGCTGTTGTTGAGAATGAGTTTGAATTTTAAGGCAGAAGTAGCAGTTAGAAATGTTAGTTAATAGAATTTATCCTATTCATGGTAAAATTTTCATCATAAAGATGATTAATAAAACACAGCCCAAATATCTGTGATTTTAGTTGTGGTTTTCCTGTGTTGGATTTATATATTGCTAGTAGTATGATTTGATTAAGTGCCAAGTTTCACAATCTCTATTGTGGCACTATCTTTAATGGATATGCTACCACTTCCCCATTTAAGAGCGGAATGCAATCTAGCTACTTCCTGCACTCACAGCTCCTGCTTTATAAGCAGATAGCAGCTGTGGCCAAGAAGGTCTTTGCATAATTTTAGTGCTAGTTGTGACCGTTCCTAACTGGGAAGTTCCTAATAGGGAAGCTCTTCAGTCGTTCATGCCTTGGTGATCTTCCAACCTGATTATTGCAATGTATTCCACATGGGAGTGTCCTTGAAGACTCAAGGAAAGTTCAACTGGTTCAGAATATGACAACGTGAGCCATGAACCTAGTACAGCTATACAATACCTCTCCTCTGAGAGCTGCAGTGATTGCCAGTTTGCTTCTAATTGTGATTCAAGATGCTGGTTACCAAAGCCCCACATGGCATAGGATCCAGCTGTTTGTAGGACTGCCTGTTTCCCTTGGTACCTGCCTACCACTTTGATCTGACAGGATTGGCACGCTCTGTGCTCCTTCAATTAAACAATATTATGTACCAGGAGCTCAGAAGTACACACCTTTGTTGTAGGAGTGGAATGAAGTCCACCCAAGATCTAGGTAGCCTATATCCTAAAAGCATTTTGGAAGATTTAGCTTGTTTGCCCAGGCCTTTGGCTAGGATGGGTGTAGTTTCCTTCCAAGGAGCAGCTGTTTGTTGCTGCCTGATTTTGTCATTCTTTGCTGGTTCTTTATAGTCATAAAAATACATATAGCTATACTGTTTTATAATTTTTATAGCTTTTTGTGAACTGCCCAGAGATGTTGGGAGTTGAGTGGTAGACATATTGAATTATTATGGTTGGCCAGCCAGATGTTTAGACTGGATTTGGCATTTTTACCAACCAATCGAATCCTTCCCAAGGACCTCAGATAGAATATGTTGATGTTTCATGGAGTTAAAGGTATTGTCACAGGATGTAAGCTGTTCTGAGAAAAGCTGCCTTTTACAATTGACTAATGGTGATTTTGTCAATGCCAATGATGTTCAAATGATGCTCCAGCTGTTTCAGGATTGCACCCAAGGCACCTATTGCTATTGGTACTACTTTTACTTTATTTTGCCACAGTCATTCTATTTCTATTTGCAGGTCTTGGTACTTCGTTATCTTTTCCAGGTCTTTCTCTTCTTTTCTACTGTCTCTAAGTACTGCCATGTTCACTATCCAAACTTTTTTGTCTGTCTTATCAACCATTCCACGTTTTACGTAACAGTTGTTTGCATTTACTACTGTATTAGAAGCTTAATTAAAAGATAATCTGAGCAACAGTGTACAAATAATCAGTGTGAAAGCAACATACAAGTAATTGTTTCCAATCAGTCCATCCAATCTCTTACATTGTTGCTCTGTGTTATAATCCAGTTTCTAGATTTAATATTAAGAGGATATGATCTATTATCTGATAATGGAGCTGAGCTGGTCTAAACAAAAAACATGGATTTATTCACAAAGCAACCCACAGCTGTATCTACACAAATTCCCCATGGTTATCAGCCCAATTGCAGCCAATTAACTCAATTTTCCAAATTTGCATGATACAAAGTCATTAAGTATAATCACAAGCATTAGATTTGAAATCAATATATTATACTAAAATCCAGTTAATTTATGGTTCATGAAAAAAAATTAAGTAAATAAATCATGAGTTTGGAGAGGACCAGTTGTGGTGCCTTCTTTACCAACTGAACCAACCATCTCCACCTAAAGCCTTCAGCTTCTCCTTCAGGGTTCCATTCTAACCGGTATAACCAGGTTTTAAGACTCTTCCTGAAAGCCAGAAGTCAGGGGGTGGAGTTCATCTCCAGAAGCAAGATGTTTCAAGAACAGATGCCATGGCAGAAAATGCTCCTCTCCAGGATCCCATCAGCCAAAATTTCTGATATGCTCAGTATGCCCCTTCTTGGGTGGGATTCAGCCGGTTCAGACCGTTTCGGGCAAACTGGTAACTCCGACAATCAGCTGAGAGCGAACTGGTTCACTCCAAAGATCAGGTGGGTCCACCCTCGTACCCCTGCGCTATGCTGACCTATATTTCTTCATTTGAAGTCCAGCTGATAGGTGCAACAGAGTGGATTGCTGCTCATCAACTGTTTTACTCACTGGGGTTGCAGTAGTAGGTAAGTTTTTGAATTGTTTTCAAACCCACTGCGTGCCAGTGGTGGGTTCCTACCGGTTTCGACCGGTTTGGCTGAATCGGTAATGGTTTGGCAGCCTGGGTCGCTGGAACCGGCAGCAACCCAGACCTGACACGCCCCCAAACCGGTTCTCTGGACGGCGCCATAGGCGCTGCCATCTTGTTTTTTGCTTCTGTACATACTCTTCGAGGTTAGCCCTATTGCTCTGCAATAATCCAACAAGAGAAAATAATGGCATGAATGACTGAGTGCAAGGCCTCATGACCAAAAGAGTGCATCTGGTGCACAGTGCAAAATTGTGCAAAGGCTCTCCTAGCCATGACTGCCAGGTCTCATGACTCTAGGAGCCCCCACCTCCCCAGGTTGCACACCAGATCTGTCTGGAGTAGTGGAATATCATCCAGAACTAAAGATGATAAACCTCCAGATCTTAAGGCTCTACATACCCAGAGCCACTCTGTCTTAACAGAGTGCAGCTGACGTCTCTTGTCCCCTATCCAGGCCCCTACAGACCTCCAGTTACTGTGATCACCAGGGATGAAGATGTAAAGGTGAGTATCATCGGTGATATCTCATCCAATGGTGTTGGATGATCTCACCCAGTGACTTCATCTAGATGTTAAAAAGGAGATGAGAAAACACTGAGCTCTGTGGTATCCTACAAAAGAACAATTGTGGGCTAGATCTCTCATTCCCTATCAATCTATTGGAACCAACTGCGAAAAAATGAACCAAAGCGTACAACATTGCACTACTCAATCCCAAATCCCATAGTCGGTCCAGAAGGATACCTTGGTCAATGGTATCAAATGCCAAACCAAACCAAAAAGGGTAAGGATGGATACACTACCTCCTTCTATTCTTGCCAGAGATCATTGACAAGCGTGACCAATATCATTTCTGTCCCATAACCAAGCCTGAAACTTGATTTAAAGGCATCTAGTTAACCTGTTTCATTTAAGACCCTCGAGCTATAATGCAATTACTTTTTTCACCACCTTCTCTAAAAAGGGGAGGTAAGAGATTGTTGTACACTAGGGATGGGTCCAATGGTGGCTTCTTCAGGAGGTGGACTAAGGGTGCCAGGAATACTCCCTCCTGCAATGATGTATTTAATCACTGCATGTATCCACGCAGAAGCCCAACATTAGTGGAAGCTTTCACTAACCAGGAGAGACAGAGCTCTCGTAAGCAAGTGGTCTGGGTGTCAGACACAAAGACTCTGTCCACCTCCTCAGGTTAAACGAGATCAAACTGTTCCCAATTAACAGATAAATCCGCTCCCTGGGCATCTCTAATAAGCTTCTTGACACTTGGACTCCAGCCAAGAGCAAATCTTAAGTGATTTTATCCATCAGGCACTGAAGAAACTCTTCCACGCAGCCCTGAAGAAAATCATCTGCGCCTTCCTTATTTATATAACCTCGGTGTCCCTAAGACAGACAGCTTGATACCAAACCATTTAAGTCATTAATGATAATAAAAAATTTCAATACTTTAAATTGAGCCAAGAAATTAATTGGCAACCAATACAACTGGCATAACTTAGAGCTATAATATATATTAATTATGCATTTGCATCTGAAGGGGAGCAAGGAAGGTAAGTGACATCAAAGGTATCTATGCAAATGAAGTGAACTATGCATTTTGTGTCAATCATTAAGCTGCACTAATTACAAAACTTATGTTATTTATATGATGATGCACGTGGCATCACTGTGGCTTAAACAATGTGGTACTGTACTACTGCATCTGTGGTACTACTAGGCTCCTACTATACCCCTAGTGACTACATAATGACAACTATAGTATTATCAGACCGCTATTGACCACATTCTAAATCAAATGCAATCTCCCAACTTTGAAAAGGCTATTTCATTCATACAATATATGCATTATTTCATAAAGTGGAAGTGGAAGCTACAGAGAAAATGTAGCTTTGCCTATAACCTTTAATTTAAATTTGAGTGAATGGAAAGTGGGTTTCTTAATCCAAATATGAATCTGCAGAAAATTATTTTCAACATTTCTGAATGGATCATGTGATTTTAAGGAATGTTTGAATCCCTTGTAGCCACTTGTGTAATGATTTCACAACATATACTGCATGCTTGATTCCGGACTATTGGGACTGTTAAGAACCATTTAAATGCTTAGTATCCTAAAAGTACATCTACCATTTTCTTTAAAACCTCTCAATAACCAAACAATAATTATTGCAACATCAAAACTTAAAGCAATTATCCATTATTACTCAAACTACACTATTAATAGGACATTGCAAAATAATTATAGGATTAGAATTTTAGCCCAAAATAAAGCCTAAATTAAAATTCTTGGTAGTATTTTTAAAGACTACTGTAGAGTTTATATATTATAATAAAACTAATAATACCAGTAATCCCTATCCATAGCAATTTTAGTGCGCATTGCACAGAAAAGAAAATGGTTAGTTCTAACATTTTGGATATGCGGTTTTAAGTTCCCAGCAAGTAGAATATTATTTGATCCTTCTCCAAACTGAAACAATTCTGGCAACATAAAAAAGCAATCAAGAGTACATGGCTGAACTGATGCCCATAATGAGATTTGTATTTGTTGCACAGTCCTGAAGGGTGAGATTTCTAGTGGAAAGCAGATTTTTTAAAAAAAGGATACATCTCAGCTTTTATTGGCAATTAAAATTTAGTTTTCTCAATTAATGTAATCTGTCAAATTCTCACTGAATCTTTGATGAGCATGACTGTTAAAAGTATAGCAACACTATTATGTCATCACTGGTGTTTTTCATTGGCTAACTAAGCTCAACAGCGTCTCTTAGCAACATGTTGGAACAGCAAACAGTACAATTAACTCTTTCATACTTATTATATAAGCTTCACTTCAGGTTTATATTAGAATTACAAATACATTTTTCCCCTTCTCAGTCATGGCAATGATGAAAGAAAACACTTCAAAATAGCAACTTGAGCATTAAGATATGATTATTAGAGCAACAAATGAGATTACTAGAATAACTTAATTCAAAATCAACAGCTGGCAATTCCAGTCTAATCTGAAAAGGTGGGACAAGCTCTGATCTATTATTTTAAACAATTTTCCCATGGACTAACCAGACTGAGATTGCTTTTTAATACAATTATTAGCATCTTTCTCAAGCAAATAGATTTTTATGAAAAGTTCTAAATTTTAGTGAATTACAGCTGTCTTATACAGTTCACAAAGGTTATGCTTTTTAATAAAATGTTAGCCTGAAAAGATTGTATTAGACTTTTCCTGATTTTTGACTACCATAAATCTGTCTCTCATCCTACAACAGAATTGTGTCATTTGTAGTTAATAAAAATTAAGTTATGTTAAGCTTTCAGAATATTAGGGATTTGGGGGAGAAAGATGAAGAGGAACAAATATTTCAGTTTTTGTAGTCTCTGACTCCAAAAATACCATATATATATATATATATATATATATATATATATATATATGTATATGTATATGTATATGTATATGTATATGTATATGTATATGTATATGTATATGTATATGTATATGTATATGTATATGTATATGTATATGTATATGTATGTATGTATGTATGTATGTGTATATATATATATATATATATATATATATATATATATATATATATATAAATGTATATGTATATGTATATGTATATGTATATGTATATGTATATGTATAATATGTATATGTATAATATGTATATGTATAATATGTATATGTATTTGTGTTACAACCCCTGGTATGCCCAGGTTCAAATCCCAGTAAGGGTATGGCTAGCTGATGAGAGCTAAATAGCTTGAAATGGATCTATACTAGTCTCCCTTTATTTATTTATCAGCACAAATACAACACACACATATCCCTGAAAGCTGTTAGAACAATCCAGATTTCTTCTCAAAATTTTCACATTTTCAATTTGATGGAAGTAAACATAAGGGCAATAATAATATCAACAGCACTTAACATGTTAACTAAGCTTAATGTTTAATTAAATCAACTTTTTGGTCTTTGCCACACCTGCTACTTTGTTCTAGCTCAGCTACTTTCTGGAGTGTGGGTGCAGCATGTCTTTTAAATGCTATAAATTGTCTTCAACCTTCCCCACATTCTTGTTTGCTCATACCTCTTTATTTAGTTTGTAAATTGTTGATTTAGACAAGCTCTTGTCTAAATGAATTTTAATTTTTCCAGTAGGATTTTGTTTCTGCCATGACAGATTATGTTAGTTGAATATGAATAGGATACAAATTCTAAATGGTTTGATCCTTAATGTCACAATGGATTTTTGAAAAAGAAGTAAAAATCTTATACAGTCCTTTGAAAGAAAATACACTGAATTCAATATAACTGATTTTTTTTTACGAACCATACTGTTAAGTGGATTAAAAAAACTGAATATGAAAAGATATTCAGAAATAATGTGTTTTCCTGAAAATAAGACAGGGTCTTTTCTTTTGACCCCTGAAATAAGCACTTGGCCTTATTTTGGGGGAGGTCTTATTATTTTTGAGGTGCAGGAGGTGGCAAGCATGGTCACCTTATGACTGCTTCTGTGTTGCAATATTTTCAGGGATGGCTTATTTTCAGGGGAGGGCTTATTTCAGCACATGCGCTCAAAAGCCCAATTGGGCTTATTATCTAGGGATATCTTATTTTGGGGAAAACAGGGTATATAATGGTAAAATAAATGAGATCTCTGATCTGAGAAGCTTCTAACTACTTGTTACATGTTACTGGTTTTGTACTTCTGTCAGCCTCTGTTTCACTATTTGCTTTTGGCTGCCATTGAAATGAGGAGGGGGGGGTTGGTATTTGGGAGGGGAAGTTTAAGTACAGGAGAGATTGTAAAAAGGGAGTTTTGGTCTCACTGTCTACTGTGCATGCTAGAGATTAGTGCTTGGTGTCGGTCAAAGCCAACCGTCCTGCATACCAACCTGATGATGCTCCTTGAAGATGGAACTCACATGACACCTAAAGGATTTGCAGATTGGACACTGGGATGAGGGTAACCTACATAGCCAGTTGTCCCGTTTGTGCTGCCACAAAGCGCCCACCGGGAAAACCCCAGGGCCTTCTCCAAGGTATGGCCCGCCCTGAGGCCCCATGGAAGGAGATATCGATGGACTTCATTGTCGAATTGCCAGAGAGTCTAGGAAACACCGTGATTTGAGTAATTACTGACCTGTTTTCCAAACAAGTTCATTTTGTACCCTGTTCCAAAATCCCATCAGCTAAGTCGTTAGCTGTTGTTTATTTCACATGTATACTGGTTACATGGAGTACCTGAATGCATAATTTCGGATAGGGGGGTCCAGTTCACCTCCCTCTTCTGGAAGGAGTTTCTGAAGCTAATTGGCTCTGCCCAGGGGCTAAGCTCCGCCCACCATCCTCAGACTAACAGGGCTTATGAATGGACTAATTCTGTTTTGGAACAATACCTCCAGTGTTTCATCAATTATCAACAAGATAACTGGGCTGAACTGTTACCACATGCTGAGATGGCATACAACAACTCTGTGCACAGCAGTACCGGCTTGACCCCTTTTAAAGTTGTGTTTGGACAGGACTTTGTACCAATTCCTGAGTTGCCTTGAGAAAAACCACAAATTTTGTCCCTCTCCAAGTGGAGTGACCAGCTTCGCCAAATTTGGACCATGACCCGCATGGCGTTGGAGGCTGCCCACCGGGTGCACAAGAAACAGGTTGACAAAAAGAGGGTGAAGCAAAGGAAGTACAAAGTAGGAGATCAAGTGTTTTTGTCCACCAAGTTTCTACAAATCACCCAGAAATCAAAGAAACTGGGGCCGAAGTATGTTGGTCCTTTACCTATTGTGAAAATCATTAATCCTGTTTCTGTACGATTGGATTTATCAAAGCACCTTAAACGGATTTATCCTGTGTTTCATGTAAACCTGCTGAAACCAGAGCACAATTCTTTTTTTCATGAGCCCCTACCTGCACCCCCTGCCCCTCTTCTTATTGGGGAGAGCAACACTTTGAGGTTAAGGAAACCTTGGACTCCTGGAAACATAGGAATCAAATTCAATATCTGGTATCCTGGAAGCATTTTCCCTCCTCCCAGGCTGAGTGAGTTGATAAATCTCATGTTAGAGCTCCTAGACTCTTACAGAAGTTTTACGCTAAGTACCTTGATGAGCCTTGATCATATTTGAATCATATATGTCTTATGTTGTCTTTTCTATTGTTTTATTTTCTTGCAAGGATGACTTCTTTTCCTGAAGGAGGGCCGGATGTCAGCCTCTGTTTCGCTATTTGCTTTCGGCTGCCATTGAAATGGGGAGGGGGAGCTGGTATTTGGGAGGGGAAGTTTAAGTACAGGAGAGATTGTAAAAAGGGAGTTTTGGTCTCACTGTCTACTGCGCATGCTAGAGATTAGTGCTTGGTGTTGGTCAAGGCCAACCATTCTGCATACCAACCTGATGATGCTTCTTGAAGATGGAACTCACATGACACCTAAGGGATTTGCAGATTGGACACTGGGATGAGGGTTACCAGGGAGAGGTGGTTGGTCACATATTGATATGTATGATTTTGTGCACTTTTGCCTCAGATCTTGCTTTGCTTAGCTGCTATCTTTTCATAACCAGTAAAAGTAATCTTAATTCTGCAAAATGGAGTTAAGTGGTTTCTTTCTTGGTTGCTGAGGGAGGCCGGCTTGACAACTTCTTTCATATATTATGAGTCACTTAATCTTAGTATGGTAGCAATTCCGTTTCAGTGCCTTGTTATGATGTAATTGCATTTACCAAGTTTAGACGACACTGAAAACAAGGGAATCACGCTGTAGTCTAGCAGGGTTCATTCCATAACCAAAAAGAGTGACAATGTAAAAGAAAAAACCAATTCATATCAACAATTATAATACTACAAACCTATATAGAAAAAAAATGATCTTTCACTGGTATTTAACTGTCAATTGTTTTTCCTGGTTAGTTCAACAATATCTTTATAGCATTTATATGGCTGCCCATCTCAAATAAAGTGATTTTGGGTGGCATACCAAAACTCAGTAACAAAAGACACACAAAACATAATTCACTAAAACTTTAATAGTGTATTATGTTTACCTCTTTTATCAAATTGACTGAAAACTATTGAGAACTAGAGAGCATTAAATTTATAAAGTATAATCTTGTTACATGAAAATGTCAAAATTAATAAAGTTTACTTGGAACTGATTTTTACTTTATTGGATTAAACTTTTTTTTACATGGAAATGCGTACAGAAATGTAACCTGAGTTTTGTAAAATGGACATGTATTAAGTGAAATGATTATAATAGAAATCAGATTATAAATTTAACAATTGGCATAGTTGCCATAGTAGATCCTCATTAACTACTAAAATAAAGGGGACAAATTCCGTTTGAACTATGATCATTTAATAGTGATGGGAGGTTATACTGTATATCAATGTTTCTGAAACATTTTAAGTATTGAAAAAATAGGATTCTTTTAATGGACTCTCAATTTACTCAATCTTTGAGTACATAGCAGTTATTTATTTACTATTATAACAACACACTTCCTTTTGCAATATTAGGTTGTTTTAAAACTTTAGCTGCCTTAGGAAACATGATTCTTTAGAATTTAACAAATCTCTATCTCGAAAAATAAACTGCTACACTAGCCAAAACAAAATTTCCTCTATTTGATGTAAAAGAAAGGGCGGAACTGCCGGCATAATGATCAAACAAAGATAAAGGACCGAATACTTCAGCCGCGATAGATTACTTGTGAGCTACCCCTTCGCGGAGTCGTGGAGAGCCAGGTAAAGAGTATTCCCGAACCTACTCCAGGCAACGTTGCAGAGAAGGTGGAAAACGACGCTGTTCCGAAACTAATGGCGGGAATTTCGCTTTAGGCCCCGGGGCACTAATTCTCCTCCACCCTGAGTGAGGAGAGGAGCGGAGAGCTTTCCGAAGGTCTGCCCAGCCCAATTTGGGGGTGGGACTCAGGCGGGGCTCCACTCCTCCGCTTCGCCGAGCCAGCGGGGAATAGTTTCGGAGTGGGCTCGAGGGCCGCGGCCGCCTGGGCAGAGGCAGACCGCGGAGGGGCTTCGACGAGACAAAGCCCGGAGCTGCGTGAGCGGCGGGGGCTTTGCAGGAATCGCAGGCCAGGAAGCGCACGGCCGTTTGGGAAGCGTCGCGATCCGGACCGCCTCTTGCAACAGGTTCCTAGGGAAAGACGGCAGGCCGCTCCGCCTCCCCAGGCCCCAGTCATTGGTCCCGGTCCCGGAACCTGCACCATCCGCTTCAATGCGGTTCGGAGCCAAGATGATGCCGGTAAGTGTACGTGAACCTGTGTAGGGTGGGGGGAGGGTGGGAGAAGGCACCCTTTTCCTGATCCGAAGTGGAGGGTTAGCCCGCCCCCCCCTTCCCCGGTCGCCGTCGTTTCGGCTCGAGATGGAACGCGGATCAGGCTTACGGCTGCCGCTCCTCCTCTTCCTTTTCTTCAGCAACTTCATACAGTGGGGATATTGGGGAAAAAGTTCGACACCGAGAGGTTAGTGTGGAAACCTGCATTAGGGACGCCGGATTCTTTCTAAGTGCCTTAGGAGAAGCGGTGGCCGCTTAGGAAGCGGGTCGATTGTGATCAGATGATTTAAGATGGGGAGACTCGGGAGAACGAGAGAATCGGCAAATGGAGCTGCTGTTCCTGCTTCTCGCAACCTTTGAGAAAATGGAGAGAAAGAGCCATTTGAAGACTCTCAGGAACACTTTTGCTAATCCGCCGACTCCATACACTGTTCCGATTTCTACAGGTCTTGTTCCAAAGAGAGAGCTTCCGAGCATTTAAAGAGAAAGTCAGATATGTTTCTTGTAAGCAAGATTTACAACGACTGGTTTACAGCTGTTGAATCAGCAACTGATGTAGCTGCAGAAGCGGCAAGTGCAATTTTAGGTTACATTTAGCAGAAGCAATGTTTTCCAAATCATGGGAAGTAATGGTTGTGTTTTTCAGACCACAACTTGTTTATTGTTATTCAGTTCTGGGCACATTTTAGGGATGATTCAGACACACTTAGAACAAGTTCAAAGAAAGGCAATTTGGATGATGAAAGGACTAGAAGCTATAGTCTGTTAAGAGAGATTAAAGAGAATGAGGGAAGTTTAGCTTTGAGAAAAGGCAATTGATGATGTTTATGTAGAAAATATATAAACACTGACGAAAATAAGGCTGGCACCCATTCTTTATCTTTCAGAGTAAGAAATGAAATAAAATTACAGGAATGGATATTCAACTTTGATATTAGAAAACACCTTGTAACAGTAAAAATATTTAGCAGAAAGATTATCAAAGAGGTGGGCATTGCCATTCTTTGGCTGGGTTCAGGTAGAACTTAGGTAATCATTAATTATGTTTAAATTTGAAATCCTGTACTAAGCAGACAGTTGAACTAGTGACCTCAATATTTTTTCCCATCTATATAATTCCACAATATGTGCCTGCTACAATGTAAACAATTACATAGTTCATTTTCTAAAGTTTTGCCAAGTTTCTTGGTACATAGTTTTGTTTTTGTGTTGTTCAAATATGAGTAAAAAGAATCACCATGATAATTTTAGGTTTACGAGAATAATGAACTCTGTTCTCAGTTATGTTTATGTTATACACTGAACATAAATTAAATATTAATTAATCAATTAATCAATTATTTTAGTCTTGTATGTTTTAAGGAGTGTGCATGAAATGGAAAATAGGTTTACATTTTAGAGGTTCTATTGAACATTTTTGGAATGAGTTACAGGTCAGCAGAATTCAAATATGGAATGCTGTGGTACTTCTGAATTTATGGCAGACCATGAGTCCTTTGTCCAACAACTCAACTGTTTCCGAACTTTCCTGTTTCCTTCTCCTCTTTACTTCTGCTACTCCTACTTCTGCTGATGTCCTAGCATGACACTTCCCACTGCCTCCCTGTCTTCCAGGGCTTGGTTGACCATAATTATATATAACTTGAAAATGGTATCAGACTCTTAATTTTAAGCTAAGCTGTGAATCACACCTTTATGTTTTATAAACTATTGTTTTAAGTTAACTTTTTAAATAAGTACATTGTAGCAATTTGTTATTTATTCAGTAAAACAAATAATAGCTTAGCAAAATATATGAACCCCACTGGAAAAATCTGTAAGTGGAATATCACTGCTTTCTTCAGGGAAAAAAATTGTTTTATCTTCCTTGGAGTTCTGTCCAAATTGTAACCAAGACTAATCCTGCATGTCTTCTAGCTGTAAACTCCAGCAAAGTTGCTTTCCTGTCTTGTATTTTTTATATTCTGCTTCCTTAGGGCTAGAATGTTTTTACATTTTTTTAAAAACAGAAAAAAGTGGTTTCTGCAAATGCTATCAATCTTCCATTGAGTAGAATAGGGTATGTTGTGTTGGGCTAGCACATCTGATTCTCTCAGCAAACTCCATTACAATACTATTGAAAAGTTTGCATTAATGAAATAACCACATTAGGAGACTTTCAGTATTCAGTAGGTTTTATGGGACATAATTTCATGCTGCACTAATAGATCAATATTGTAATTGGAAACATATTGGTTATTCTTTTATATTTCATATTTCTAAACAACTTCACTGAATATTTCATTTTTAGAGAGGTTAAAGACAGTAACTATTGAAAGGAGATAAATGCTTCCTTTGATGATGGTGGTAATAATTATAATTAATGCTTTAGCAGAAAACATCAAGAAGAGTATATATTATTGAAATATCTAATAATAAAGTAATATTACAGATATGGCACTTGAAAAAATGAATAAACGTAATAGTGTGTTTGTTTTAAGAGACTACAGTATCATAATTAAAATAAGCAAGTGGTTCTGTTGCCTTAAAAGCCCTTTCTTATTAAGTAACCTTTTGTTTTTTAGGAAGATTTCCACAAATAATTTAACAGTAGTTCATATTAACATATATTTGTATATACAATCATAATTATTAAAATCTAGATTTTCCTCATTTTTAAATAATGTTGGATCCAGAGTTTGCCCTCAGGTGTGGATCCGATTGTTTTTAATCTCATGTTATTTATCATTAACAATCTAATGCCGTATAAAGTTGCTGTGAATGATAGAGAACCATATTGTACAGTGTGTTTCAGATAATATTTTTATTTTTACTTTATTATCAGATTTCATCTTGGTACATAGTTTTGTTTTTGGGTTGTTCAAATACAAGAGTAAAAAGAATCATCATGATAATTTTAGGTTTACAAGAATAATGAACTCTGTTCATGGTTATATTTATGTTATACACTGAACTACTAATTTTTCAATTATTTTAGTTTATTTTCCATGGGTTGTCTCTGAACCAATGTATAGAGTATGTTTTTGTAATTGGTTGCGGCAATTGCTATAAAACTGTTAGTAAAAGAGGGTTGCTAAACTATTAATTACTGGATAATCAATTTCGTGATTACTTATTTATATCCCATCCTCCAAGGGGCTCTTATACAGTGAGTGTGTGCATGTGTGTGTGTGTATATGTGTGTATTTCTTCACAATGACCTTGGGCTATTTACACTATTTTCTTCCCCAGTAAAAGATAATGGTTGGCCCAAGGTCATTGGTTGCCTTTATAGCTTAGGGGTTATTTGATCCTAAATCTCTCTGGACAAGCCAGACATTCTGTGACAGTCTTCTAAATACAAAAGATGTTTTTCTTTTAAAGAAATCTATGCAATTTAAAAAATAGGAATGCCTACATGGCAAGTCAAACAGACAGTCAAATATTTAGAGAACTGAACAGTTAAAGTGTTTGTGTGGAAATATATTCTGATTAATGATGTTAAGGAAGCATTTTCAAACTTAAGTGATTTTTAACCTCATTGAAACAAAAGCAAATAGCGAAAGGCAAATAAGTATTGTCCAGTAGTAGAAACCAAACAAGTCCTACAATCCTGCTCCAACAAACATATGGTAAATCATATAATAGAGCATACTATAATACAGCCTATGAAGATATGAAGTGATCAGAAATTCACACTTTCATATGTGTACATTAGATGCCAGTGATGGGCTAAAACACAATAAAAAAATCTAGTTTCACTACCTCTAAATATGTTTCCCTTGACAACAGAAATGCAGTATTAGATTTTAACATTTGATAACATATCACAGTATGTAATTCTAAAAGGAACAATATGTGAAAGACAATGCATTTCCAGATACGATGTGACTATTTCAGCAACTAAATTTTGCATTTTTTTTATTATTATTATTGTTATAGATCTTGAATAACACAAATAACTTGGTGTTTTATAACTGGAACATAATCAGGTTATGGCCTATGCATAATGATGATGTTGATGATAATATGCTATTAATTCTCTCTCAAATCTCCAGATGGAATTTGGAGTAGGGTGAAGTATTGCAAAGGGTAGCATGGATCCATTTTGCTAGCAGATGCCATTCCATTTGTGGATTAAATTATTGGCGATAACTTCTAATAGGCAGTGTCTGTAATTTAAATCAGGGATAGCCAATATAATGCCCTTCGGATTTTTTAGATTGCTTAACCCATGACCTTTAGTTATCTTGGCTTAGGTTTATGGGAATTGGAAATAAAAACTTCTAGATTATCTCAGGTTGTTGAAACCGGTGATAGAAATATTAGAAGGTTTATTGTCAAGACTTTTCAAGTTTGCCAAAGCTAACATTTTTCTCAAATATTATGAAAATATTCCATTATTCACTATTCACTTCTTTCAGACATAAAACAATAACAAGATAGAAGCCAGTTCAGCTTGTTAATAAAGTTGTTAGCCATTTGTGGTTTTCTTTGTCTATATATTTACTGTAGGCAGTTATTTGTTTCATGAAATTAAATCTGTGGTCCTATTTCAAAATGTCCAGCTGAAGTAAAAGCATTTCAGTGGCAAACCACTTGTGTAACATATCCTGGAAAACTATTTGTATACAACCTCCTGAAACCAAAACCAAAGATTTCTTTACTTGTAAATAACAGTGGGATTTAAATAGTTTCTGCCAGCCTTTTTTAATTTATTCATCAATTATGCTGATTTGTGGTACATGGTTAATTAAGGTTGATAAATTATGTTAGTTGATGATAATAAATGCTGTTTCACTATCACTTATACTACATCCTATACAGTGCAAGAAATATCCTCAACCTTCAGAAGAAACTTTGGGAGGGGCAGTGGGAAGGAGATAAAGTTAAGGTGTCTTCTCTTGTAGTATGTGGGAATGACTGGGAGACAGGAGAAAGAGCCTCAGACTAGATAATGGTACTTTCAGATTTCCAAGGTTCTTTTAATGTACCTTTACAATAAAATATAAGAGCTAGGGTTGTGCTTCTTATATTGACTGCATCACAAAGCTAACATCAATCTTGCAAGTCTGAATATACCCCTGCTGTCTCTTATTTTTACTTTCCCTTAAACTTGAGAGGGTCCTTTCTGAGAGGCTTTTTCTAGCCTTCTTCTTTCCACTGAAATTTCATTTATCAAACTGTGTCTAGACTGTAAGTGTTCCTCCTGTCTCTCAAAGTCACTCCTACATACCAGTAGGGTATGTGAATAGCCAACATGGCATTTAACTCTTGACTGAGAATTCGTAGAACAGGCACATCTTTAAATTATTTCAAAGAATAGAAATGAAGACTCCACCAAGTTGAGCTTATTCCTAATTACATGGATATGTGATTTTCTTAAAAGCAATGCAAAAGTGATTTGCCCTTGTCATCTGCTACTCTGCTTTTGACTTTTCAGTCTAGCCTATTGCTCTGAGATTTTTTGATAGTCCTCTTGTACTAATCATATGATTGTTTATTTATTTAATATGTCAAGATTTCTTAAGTACTTCTACCATGTTAGGCAATGGATGCTGAATATCTTGAACATTGAATAGAAGGAACACTTGATTGTCTACACAACTAGACTTTCTAATTCTCTTCTGCAATTTGCATGTCATGAAAAAGTGTATGGAAATTTGGAGGACCCTGTTCATTGTTGATATTTACGTTTTCATTTGGAGGGTATAATTGCCAAAGCTGGATCAAGGCAGCTTCTGTTAATCTTTTTCTTGCTGTTGCTTTTATCCTTGTTTTGGCAATATCTGTGTCCCAATGAAGGCCTTTTGTACTGCAGTCTCATGCGCTCTCTGAAAATGAGACCTTTGGGAAAAAGCAGTTTTGTATATATATTCTGCTGATGAATGGAAGCCATGCCTATTAGTGCTGTTTGTAGACTGTGATGTGTTGGTGATAAAAGTTCTGGCAGATCTACTCTAAATGCATCTGTTTGGAAGTAAATTGTATTGAAAATGGCTATTGTCCAAAGAATAATCTGTACCATAGAGAATGTTTGGTTTATGCTTTCTCTCTCTTAGACACACAATTGATATTTAAATTAAGGGTAGTCTAAAGCAGGGGTCCTTAACCTTGAGGGGTTTGCAACTGGGCTGTGGAAATGGCTGGCAAGTGCTCATAGGCACATCCTCATTTGCACGAGTAGTGGGTGACCGTGTGTTCCATCTAAGTGAGCGTCAGGCACACATGCAGTACCGTGCACGCCACTCGTGCAAATGGAACTGTGCATGCATCCTCTTTGGCTATCCATAAAAAAAGGTTGTGGGGACCCAGTTGATGTATTTGCAGTAGAGTTGACAAATCTTGTTTAAGTAACTTGTTTTAAAATTCTTTTTTTTCTGTTGGATTTAATCTAAACTATGATTTATGAAATTGATGATTGCAAGGGGCTTCGTGTAGTACACCTTATTGTTTAAAATAATAACAAATATTCCTGCTTAGAGAGACAAGTGAATAAACTTTAAAAGATTGATACTACTTGACTAACTTAAGTTACATACCTACTCTTTATCCTGTCTAAAATATTAAAAAAAAATGAATACTAGCTCAATAGAGTATGATAATTTATGTTGTTTAGCAGTTCCTGGTGTAGAGAAAGTTGTAAGAGTTGTTTTAGACATAGATTCATCCATCTGTTAACGTTAAATTGTTCACGAAGGCATTGTTTTTTCAAATAAATGTTGAGCATGACATAATTTTCTTTAAGATAAGATTCTTGCTTTCTTTACCCTTATATTAATTGCTGGAAGGCCTATTACTAAATTCAAAATTGCTACTGGTGTATCTGAGGAAGAGGCTAAAATTGATCTCATTAATTTATTCTGAACCACTTCCAATTCTTCTATTTTACTGATACCACAAATTGGGGTCCTATATGTTAATGGTGAGATTCTTTTGCCCTGGAAGATTTTGTAGGCTGTACTAATGTCATAGCCATTGTTCTTGTGGATACTATATTTTTTCCATGATATTGTTTCAATAAACTGCTTACCCAAATACTTTGCTAGATCTATCTCATTACCATCTAGTGTCCGTCTAGTCTTTATCGCTTTTTAGCAAATACTATCATCTTGGTTTTGGAATAATTTACCTGGGAGTACTCTTTTCTAAAATGTTTGACAAATATTGTCAGAATTGTCATTCCAATTAATGTAGACATAAGTACCATGTTGAACAGTTGTATAGTAATATAGGGACTTTTCTACTTCCAATTGATAAAATATAAAGGGAAGGATTATTAACTTCTTCTGCAATACTGATTATATAAAAATTAAAAGAATGGGAGCCAATATGCAGCCCTGGTGGATACTTTTTGTAGTTTCCGTCTTTATTAACCCAGTTGAAGTAGCCTAGTTTAAAAGAAAACAATCTACTTTCTGCTGACTAATATAGATGAATATGTAATAATACAAGTTGTATTGTTTGCCATGGCCACAAGGAAGATATTAAAGCAGTTCTTGACAGAGAGTGCTTATATCAGAGGAAATGTATCGCACTGATATGGGTTGTTGCAATTTTATATGAAATAAATGTATATACCATGCAACTTGGTACTTTAGAGAACTGGATATAGTCAAGCTTCTATCTGGACTTCACAAAATTGGATTTTAATAATAGGCAGTGATGAGTAATATTCCATGAAAAATGAAGCTGGTGGAAAAATAACTTCAGGATGTGTGGAAATTCTTAATAAAAGTAGTTACTAACAATTTCAAGAAGGAAAAGCAATATAAAGCAGCAATAGAAGCCAATGTAGATGCACAAAACAATCTTCATGAAACACCAAAAATAAAAAATTGTATGTAGAAGTAGAAAGAAAGCTAAATCAATAAATAAGAACACTAATAGTTTGGAATTCTGGAGATAGTCTCTGGAAAGCAAAAGTTCAAAATGAGTTTTTGTTGCTGAGAGATGCTAAGAACCATACTTATTTAGATACACATTCACAGCAAAAAGAAATGAGTCAATCTGTTATGTATTCAGTGAAGGCAACAAAACAGTCACAATTTCAAGGAGAAAACAGGATTACTCAAGTGTTATAGGTTTATTCTTCTCCAACCAAGAAGATATGTATTCCATCAAGCAATTGTGAAAAGCAGAATGCAGAATTTATTCCCAGTCGGGCAGGCAATAGTTTTTCTTTTGACACTATAGAGCTGAAAGTTGGAATTTGAAGAAACAGAATTAAAAAGATTAATGACACATTGAACTTCAGTGTTGGAGAAGACTCTTGAAAATATGAGCCAAGAAAAGAAACAGATTATAGAACATATACATTAAATCCAGAGTTATCGCTTGAGGCGCAAAAGACCCAGCCCAAATTGTCACATTTGAATATATTATGCAAAGAGCCAGTTCTCTAGAGAAATCATAATACTGGAAAAGATGGGAAGAGAATATTAAGATTGGGATGATAAGTATACTGTTTCCCAAAAATAAGAACCCGGCTTCCCAAGCTTAGTGGCAAAGCCATTTGTTTATAAAAAGCCAGTTGGTCAGGGCCAGTTTGACCAGTTTGAGATATTCCAAAAGTTGGGTGCCACAACAGAAAAAGCTCTTTCTAAGGCCCACAAGATGGCACTCACTAATAAATGGGGCCCAGATTATACCTCTCGAATTATGCCCCCCTTGTTAGATCTAATGGGATCTAATGGGACAGAGAAATCTAACTGGGGAGAGTTAGACCCTCAAATAATTTTCAAAGACCTCGTGACATTCTGAGTAATAAGTTAGACTGGCTGATGTGACAATTAGATACACATGCAGCTTGTTTGAAATTTATGATCATTGAGTTTTCATCAGTACTTCCTTATAAAAATGAAGTGAAGCACAAAGTTCAGTAGCACACAGGTTTCTTTGTGAGCTCTACTATCCAGCATTTTTATTCATGATTTGCATTAAGAAATTATGGAAATGATTCGAGCTTTGCAGATGGCACAGAATTGGATGCAATAATTAACAATCTAGAACCGTGATGGCGAACCTATGGCACATGTACCCGAAGTGGTACGCGGAGCCCATGTCGCCTGGCATGCACAGCATTGCCTGTTTCTCTTCTGGGTTTCTGGTGTGCATGCGCACACGCTGATCAGCTGGCCTTTGTGCATGCGGAAGTGCCAGAAACTGGAAGAGCTGGTCTTCTGTTTGCCGGCATGAGCATGCACACTGGCCAGCTGATTGGTTCATGCGCATGCACGGTAGTAACCGGAAAACGTACTGGTGGAAATCAGAAGTTCATTTTCCGGCACGGGCATGCCCCCTGGGCAGCTCCTCTTCCTTGTTGGGGCCCAGACAAGCAAGTGTGAAATGCTCCCTTTTTAGATGAAGTGCTCCTTTTTTGGTACTTGGTGCCCAAAAGGTTTGTCATTACTGGTCCAGAAAATAAATAAAATTAAAAGTGCTTGGTAGGATAGAGAAATGGCCTGGAAAAAAGAGAATGAAGTTTAATACTCCATGTTTCCCTAAATATACGACTGGGTCTTATATTAATTTTTGCTCCAAAAGATGCACTAGGGCTTATTTTCTGGTTAGGTCTTATTTTTGGGAAAATACGTTACTAAATGCACCCATCTAGCTGTTGATCTTAACCGGGGCTTATTTTGGGGGTAGGGCTCATCTTAGGAGCATCCTGAAAAATCATGTTAGGGTTTATTTTTGGGAAAACGGTACAAAAATATGATATCACTTTTCAGACACTTACAAAGAAGACATGGCTTGTTTTCTATCCTTCCATTGTACAGACAACAGAATAAAGGATTTCAATTACAAAGAGGGAAATTCTGGATGAATACTGGAAAAGAATTCTTAGCAGTAAGAACAATGTGAGAATGAGAACAATTTCCCAATGAGGTAGTAACTTAACTGTTTACTGAATGTGTTAACGCAGAGGCTACGCCAGTGATGGCGAACCTGTGGCACGCGTGCCACAGGTGGAACACAGAGTCATTTGTCAGGGTATGCGAGGTGCTCCCCTGTCAGCTGGCCAGTGCGCATGTGCGCACTGGCCAGCTGAGTTTACCCTTTTTTAAAGCCATTTTTCAGCCTCCCCAGGCTCCAGAGCCTTTATAGGAGCCTGGGGAGGGCGAAAAGAGCCCCCCCCGTCCCCCCAGAGGCCCTCCGGAGGCTTCATGAGCTTCCCTGAAGCCTCCAGAGCGCAAAAAAACCGGCCCTATGGGCACACCGGAAGTTTGGGAACAGACTTTCCGTTTGCTTGGAGGGTCATTTTGACTGCTCCGGAGGCTTCAGGGACCAGCCTTCGGAGTGCTCAAAACGACCAAGCAAACCGGAAGTCAGTTCCGGTTTGCTCGGAGGTTCGTTTTGACTGCTCTGGAGGCTTGGTCCCTGAAGCCTCTGGAGGGTTTCCGGGGGGGGGGGCAGGCTGTTTTCACCCTCCCCAGGCTCCTATAAAGTCTCTGGAGCCTGGGGAGGGCAAAAAAAGCATGCAAAAAAATGGGGGGTTGCGCCTGTAGTGCGCGCATTGCATTATGGGTGCGGCACGCCTGCACACTAGCTCCCTGCGCTCCCCCACTTATGGCACGCGAGCCAAAAAAGGTTTGCCATCGCTGGGCTACGCAGTGGTGTTTGGAAAGTGCTTTAGCTTTAAATTCTTGCACTGCGGAAGAGCTTTGATTTGATAATGATATGTTTTCTATAATTCTATGGTATGGTTTCACTGATTTGGGGGAATGAGCCTTGCAGTAATGATTCATGTGTCTGCCTGGTTCAGTAGATATAGGATCCCAATCTTAAATGCATTTTTATGAAATTATTTTAATATTTTTTCATTCATTTATTGTCGAGCATTTGTGAACAGAAAAGCAACCCCCCCCCCCAAAATAAAGAAATAAATATTATTTAGTAGCTACTCCATATTATTGTGATACCTTGAATATACTCTGGTGTATAAGTAGATGCATATTGCAGCATTGTCTTAAAGCTTTAAATTTGCAAGGATGGTAACTAAGTAAATAATTAGCATCTAAATTTAGATCACTGTTCTATTTTGCGGCATAGGTGCAGACGTTAAGTGTTACTGTTATTGTTATTTTGAAACTGAGCTGTAACAGGCTTAAGTTTTGAGTTTTCATGTTTTTTGATAATTTGAGTACAGGTGTTGAACATAATAATTATTTCTGCATTTATACTTGCAGACTTGTGAGGGGCTAGTTCTTTTTGATTTCCCAGAACAGAAAGCTTCCATTAATATTAAGAAATGAATAAACTGTGTATCTTAAACTGCAGCTGTCTGTTTTGAAAAACCTGTTTGGTGAGTAAGAAAGCTGAAAATAGTTAGAAGTAATACATATGATAATACTAGAAAATGATTGCTATGGGTTGCAGGAAGGTAGAGTAAACTGGTCCAATTTCTTCCAGAAGCCATTTAAATTGCTTGTAGCTGCCATATTTTAAGAGCAAATTCAGCAGTTTTATGCACTATTTCCTATAGATCCATAATCCACGGGATTTACTTGTAAGAAGCCCACATTGTATTTGCTATTTTATATATAGAAGTTATAATTTTATAACTCTATGATGTTCCTTTGCCTTTTTAGAAATCTTTGATCTTTGGCACTTAGCCTGTAGAACTGACAGCCTTCTACAGTTTCCTCATTTCTATAGTATCCCCATCTTACGTGGAGAGGGTATTCTCTTTGTACTGAGCTATAAATGAAAAAGTATTAAAAATGATATTAATTACCATTTTACTTCATTTCCTAGATATGAAATTTTCATAAAGAAAAATGAGTTTTCTAAGCATAATTTGTAAAAACAAGATGATGACTGGATTAATTACCACGCTTAAAAAACACTGCAAAACAAAGCTTCAGAATTTACCTGTAAATAATTTTAAATAAATGGACATCAGCCATCTTCTACAATTTTTATTTAAAAATTATAAGTGATGTGGTTTTATTTTTATGTAAACCGTGGATTTAGTACCAGTGACTTTAGTTTACCAATACGTTACATATTTAAATAATGGTACTTTTCCTCCCAGTGACCAACACAACTAGTTTTACTTTTTCATTGCCTGACAAAAAGAGAAAGAGAAGGATAAATGTGTACTATTTTGTCCAATAATTCAAAATGAAGCAGTACTCCTTCTTCCAGTGTCTGGCTAATAAATTGAAAAGTAATAAAATTGTGACATCACGTGACTGCTTAGCAATGGCAATCCCAGCACTCCCTATGGCTGCCGTTAACTGAATCCTACTGGTTGTTATCAGGAAGACCCTTTCCAATCCAAACTATTCCTGGTTTGGTCCCTCCTAAATCTAAACACCAGTGAAAGTAAGGGACTATCTCCTCTTCAGCTCCTTCACACCTTCTCTCATTGCTGTCCTTTTGGCAGCCCTGCACTCTATTTGTCTCTGCAGATCATGGGCTCTGCTTGCCCTGTCAGCCCTGAATCCCCCCAACTCACCTTTGCCATCTTCTTAGTCCTATCGCAAAGGAGGTGGGCTTGCTGAGCCAGGCAGCTTTGTCCAAAAAGGCAACGATGGGAGACAGATAAGTGGTGTGGGGAATTTAAGGGCCCCCATAATGGTAAGTGCAAGTGAGCTGTTAAGTGCCCTCATTCTGATCATGCGGTGCTGCAATAGCCTTAATTTTAGGAACCAAGCATAAACTAAAATTCATTCAGTGTCACCATAACCTTGAACAGCCGCTGAATGGAATGGTCATTAAGCAAGGACTACCTGTGCTAGCATTGAATGACCATGAAATGATCACATTCACTTAAGATATTTGCAAATAGTGTTCTTTATAGTGAGCATCTCCAGAAGGAGATTTTTTAATACCTGCTGGAATAATGACATTTGAACCAACACAATTTTTTCTTCTTATAGGATTGAACATAGTATATCAGACAAATGAAGTTCTCTTAATAGTATGCATTAAGCCCACTATGAATATAGTTTTACTGGACTTAAGTCATTCATTTGCCAGCGTGTCCTGCTTTTAGAGGGGCAGTGCAATGGAATATGGAAACTTTTTAAAGCAAATTTAGAGTACAACACTTCTTGGTAATCAAAATGATATTTTGACTGACAAACCACTTTTAACATTTAGGCACCTCCCCCCCCCCCCCCCCCAGTATAGTAGCGTGACTTTTGTCTCCTTCACCATGTTGATGACTCCTCAGAAGTTTGTATTTATTGCAAAATTTTGCCTATTCGACCTTATTCTATTTGAAAGCAGTATTGATTTTTCCCCCTGCTGACTGTGTCATTAATCACATATCAGACATGAAGCTAGCCATATCAACTATAGTTTTGGTTCTGGTATATTAAGTTTGAAATGACATGTAAATTATATAATACACATTCTACTGACAATTATAATTTTTATGTAACTTTTTAATGTAATTTTTATTTCATTTAAATAAAATCAGTTTAATTATTTAAATTGTTGGACAAGATATCAGTTTAAAGAATTAAATTGCAAGATGTTTACTAGTCAAAAACATCTGTATTTTTCTTAAAAGTATATTTTTCTTGTTGAATCTGGAATTTTTCTTCAATCAACCTGGAATTAAGGAGAACCTTCATAACAGTGAGGACAACTTACCAGTGGAACAGCTTGCTTGCAGAAATCATGGGCTCTCCATCACTGGATGTTTTTAAGAAGAGACTAGACAGTCACTTGTCTGAAATGGTATAGGTTCTCCTGCTTGAGCAGGGGGCTGGACTAGAAGACCTCCAAAGTCCCTTCCAGCTCATTCTATTCTATTCACTATTCACTAATCAGATTTATAGACTGCATTTTTTTCCAAGGGTAAATATGACCCATCTATAAAATGGAATATTGGATGCCTCTGGAAAGAAAGACTGGATCGGAAGCTCTCAGGCATTAAATTGCTTCCAGGGGCCTTGATGCTACTTACTTTTTTTCCTTCAAAAAATAGATCTAAAGATCAGAATTTCACTCTGTGGCATTTATGTGGTAGAATCAAGTTCCAGTGTATATGCTGTTCAGCAGTCTATTGTCGAATCTTTTGTGGAAGGTTATACGACATCTTTCGTAAGATGTCATGCGTTTGCTTTCTTCTTTTTCATTGAACCCAAATGAAACTGAATGTTCCAAGTTGATTTATGGTTTTCTGCAAACAATATAGAGAAGTTTGGGATATGTGTGCACAATTTTATTTGTAGGCTTGCGTGACTTTATATTGGCTGTGGTCACATTTTAAATTTTCTGGGTACGGTCAGTGGCTATAATGAGCAGGACAGTAATGTAATTATATTGCCATTTGGATTGAGATTTAGAATGGTTCTTTCTGGGGATGGTAAACTTACCCAATTGTCACACAACTCTTTAAGATTTTCTGCAAAATAAAAATAGTTATTTATATGGAACTTCTGAAGAAGACAACATGATTATACCATACAATCTGAAATGGCATCTCTATGACAATTTTTCACTCTTAAAACGTGTACTTTTGTATAAGGCTGCACTTGGAAATTACGTATTTTAAAACTCTTTTAAAAGGTGCTGCTTATGCTGTTCTAAACTTTGATCTGGCGCATGAGACATGTTAATAAATTAATTATAATTAATCAAGAGCAGAGTAATAATTTACTGTTAATAATAATTATTAAAAACCTTAACTTTTGATCACAGTAACACTTGGTTTTATTCAGTACTTTTGTTCTGTCAGTAGAATTTATTTGTCCTCCCCTGCTCATGCAATCAGATGCATTTGAGACATAGTTGATGGAGGAGAGCAGCAAAAGCAAATTGAGATATAGAAATATCCTTACTTAATACTAGAGGTTGCTCATTTTCTAAAAACAAGTTCATGTTAGTCTGTGCCATCAAGTTAGTGTTAAACTTAGTGACCGTATAGAGGAGCCCTGGTGATGCAGTGGCTAAATGCAGTATTGCAGGCCAGCTGCCCATAGCCTGGAGTTCATTGGGGCTCAAGGTTGACTCAGCTTTCTGAGATCGGTAAAAAGCCACCCAGGGAGTGCCGTAAAGCACTATGAGGCAGTATATAAGTCTAAATGCTATATAGGTCTAAATGCTATATAGGTAGACCTCCTTCAAGATGTTCAGTTACCACTGTGGTGCTTGAGATCTGCCAATGGTGTTCGTACTGCAACTCTAGTTGAGTTCATCTTCTTTATTACTGATTGTCCTTTTTATTTTCTTCTACCTTTTCCAACATTAGGAACTTCTCAAGGGACTGGGTCTTTACATAATATGTATAAAATATGGCAGTTTCAACTGGTCATTTATGCCTCAAGTGAGAAGCCGGGATCAGTTTGTTGTGTACTCATTTTTTTCCCTTGTCTTTTCATGGTATTCTCAAGAGTTATCTCCGACACTAAAATTTAAAAGTGTCAGTATTCTTCCTGTCCTACTCTTTCAAAGTCCAACTTTCATTTCCACAGCGAAAACCATTGCTTGCACAATTCTGACCTTTGTAAGTATCTCAATATCTATTCCAGGACTTTACTGGTGATGATCTGTGGTCTATTCCCTGACTGCTGGTTCCTTTATTGTTGATAGTTTGTCCTGAAAGGCAAATACTAACTACTACTTCATTGATTTCATTGTCAGTTTTAGGATTGTTTCATCATTTATATTAAATTGTATATTTGTTGTCATCCTTTATATTAAATTGTATTAAATTGTAGTCTTGTGCTTTTCCCCCCATTGTATTCCTTGATTTTTATTACTAGTGCTTAAAAATCATTTTCATTTTCAGCTATATCAGAGCAATGTCCTCAGAACAGTGCAGATTATTGATGTTTCTTCTTCCAGTTTTAAAGCTACATTCATTTTCTAATCCAGCTTTCCTTAATATATGTTCTATATATTGTTTGAATAAATAAGAGAGAAGGCTAAACCCTTGCCTTACTTTGCTGACTGGATCCTCCCTCTTTTACTATATTCTGTGGCTTCCTGACTTCTGTTTATGTTTTGCATAACGAGAATAAAATTTTGGGATTCTCATTCCACAGCCTTATATTATTGGCACAATTGAAAGCTTTCTATAATCAACAAATTACATGCCCATTAGCTTTTTCATTTATCTAGAATATAAAATCCCTTGTTCTTCAGCCTTTTTTTAATACCAGCTTGAACATTGAACAACTATTCCTTAAGATATCTGAGGATATTTTTTTTCTCCTGAAAGCTGTGATTATGAAGTGTGATAAATGTTGGTGCTTTGTCATCTCACTTTGAATGGAGATTGCTGGGGAGATAATATAAATAGAATTTGCACTTTGATAAATTAACACTTTTTTTTTACTTTCCGGAAATAAGGCTTATCTTGAGCATCTTACAGTGCAATTCTAAACATGTGTAATGTCAAATTAACTCTATTGATTTAACAATACTTCTTTATAGAAGATATAGACAGGATTATGTTATAAAATAGCAAAAATCAGAATGTTTATTCTGAATATTGAAAATATTCCCTGTTCTTGAATAGCAGAAAACTTTAATTGCAATTTGTATGTAAGTTATGTAGGTCATGGAGATTACTGTGAATGGCAGAGGGTAAGCATTAAGGGGAAAAATCCCTCATCTTACTCAATAATAGAATAATTTAAACAATTATACTGAATTTCCTGTGGCGCTCCACCTAATTTGCGCCACAGCTTCCTTTCTTACAATTGTGGATAAATGCCAAATCATCATCAATGTTTTGTAGTAACTGAGGAAACAAAAATGTATGCAGACCCACAGATGTTGACACAGAAATACTAAGTTTGTCATTCTCTTAAGAATGCAGGGAAATAAAATGTTGTACAATATTACAGAATGTGAAGATGCATTTTCTTTTTGGTAGGTTAGTTTTAATATCGTTTATTATACATTGGTATTTAAGCAAATTACCAACATTGCATAAATAATAAGTGGTACTAAAAGATATATAAAAACATTTCATAAACATTTCTGACAAATAGAATTTGATAATAGAATTTGACCATGTTTCCAAGAAAGCCCACAGGAGTTGTCACAGCATCCAGTTATTTCTTTAGTTCCTAATAGAGGTCCTGAAAAGCACTGTTTTGTTCTCCATAGTGAGGGGGAGGAGTATCCAGACTGGGTTAACCTTGTCCTCTCATTGATTGGACTGAGTCAGATAAGCTCTTTGGGAACGCCCAAGGTGCTACCCAGTTATCAACTCAGTCTACTCACTGGACGGTTGACTATTCTGGATCTCCAGCAAATTTCTACAATTTAAAGGAAAAAAGACTTGGACCCGCGAATTTTGCCTCCTAGCACCGCACTTTAGCCTCCCACCTGCAAGAAGGACTGCCTCAAACCCTCTGGGGAGGCACGCTGCCCTGGCCACTGAGTGAGACCGGAGTCACTCAGTGAGGACCTTTGCCGGGCAAGCAAGGAAGAGGGCACAAGCCTCCTGGAGGCAAGCCCTGCCGCTGAGGTTCTTCAAGTGCAGGAGTGCTCTGCCGCTCCCCCCAGGGTCGAGCGGCGAACCGCAGCTTTTCCAAGTGCCGCGGAGCGCCCTCGCTACCTCCACATGGCCAGACGATCGCAGGGAAGCCAAAGAGGAAATCCCTGGCCACAGCGGCATCAGAAGGAGGCAGGAATCCAGCAGCAAGGGTGCGTGGCAGCTCCGGAAAGCCCCAGTGGCTAGGTGAGCACTTTTAAAAGTCACACCCTTTCTTCTAAGCCGCACGGCGCCATTTTGAAGCCGGGAGGACCCACGTGGTCCAAGATGGCGGCGCCCAGCAGCTCCGAGGAAGCCAGGCAGCTGCTAATCCAGCCAGCAGCCCCACCAGAGGGGCAGAAGAGCATTCAACCAAGTCAGTAGCCTTCCCAGAGACTCCCCATAGAAACGGGGGAAGGAAAGGCTAAGTCTAAACAGAAGCACCTCTCCCCCAGGGTAGATCCAAGGCAAGGGGGTGCAGAAATCTCCCAAGCCTCCCTCCAAGTACGAGAGGCGAAGGCATCAGACCTTGGAAAGGCTCTGCAAGAAGGCAAGTGGCCATAAGAGCACCCCGGGCATGGGCACAGAAGGGCAAGCTCCAGGGACTCCCTCCCCCATGGGAGCCTCAGAGGAGAACCCAGCAATGCAGGCTAGGATCCCTATAGATACCTCTGGCCTTTGGGGCCCTGCGCAGGGGGGGGCAATCCCCCTCCCTTCCTGCAGTGGGAGCAGCCATGCCCACAGGATCTCCAGGCCTGGGCATTCCTCCAGCACAGGGAGGCATGGGACAATCCCCTCCCATAGGGGCACCCAATTTCCAGGAGATGATGATGAGAGCCTTTCAGCAATGCATGGCAGTGGCATTCCAACAGCCACAGCCACAGGGGCCCCCTCCTTCCCCTCCCAGGGCTTCTGACTACCTGGATGTCCGGGAGGAAGACTTTCCCAGTTCCTCAGCCTCATCCCAGGAGGATAGCGACCTGGAAAGTGAGGAGGGAGAGATCAGGGAGATGAAGCTATCGGATGATGAAGGCATGCCGCCTCCCAAACCTACATTCACCGGATTGTTCCAGCCTTCGCTGTTCAGATCTCTGCTTTTCAAGGCCAAGACAGCAGCCAAGCTGGGCAGCGAAGCTACAGAGGCTCCACCTCCACGCCAGGGCTTCTCAGCGGAGAATATTTTTGATGAGCAGACCATCGAGGCAGACACGATACCTACGCCCAAGGCCTTCCTTGAACTGGTCAAATGCCAGTGGGCATCTCCCACTGCAGGCCCTTCGCCTTTATCCACAGACAGGGTCTTCTTTAACGTGGACCAGGAGATGGCGAAGATGTTGGCACAACCATCCATCGATGCTCCGGTTGTGGCTCTGCACACAACTACCAACCTGCCAGGGGAACCAGAAGATGCCTTAAAGTTGGAGGACAAGAAGGCGGACCTCACCTTGCAGAGGGGTCATCAGGTGGCCGCCTGGGCGGTGAAAGCAGCCACCACAGCCTCCTTCATCAACCATTCTTCCTTGCTGTGGCTGCAGGAGCTGCAGCAATGCACGCCTGTAACAGATGTCCGAGCCCATCAGCACATCAACAAGCTGGTGGCGGCCATCCAGTTTTCGTCAGATGTCACCCTAGCTGCAGCCAGGTTTGCCTCCAGGGCAATCGCTTCTTCGGTGGCTTCCCGCAGACTGCTGTGACTACGACACTGGCAGGCAGACGTCCGTCACAAGTGGCGATTGGCATCAGCTCCCTTCACAGGAGACGCCCTCTTCGGACCAGCACTGGAGCCGTTCCTAATCGAGAATAAGGACAAGAGGAAGGTCCTTCCCACCACCCCGAAGAAGGGCAGCGTCAGAACAGCGCTGTACCCCAGACACTCCTACTCTCGGGGTCAAAAGTTTGACCCCTTTAGGGGATCAGAGGCAGGGTACTCAGGGAATAGGCAGTACCAGGGGGGATTCTCTTTCGAGGGGGCGAGGGAGGCGGAGGGGGGGGCGCTCCTTCCGCAAAAACTAATTCTAGGTCCAGCTCTCCTCCCATCGGGAGGCGCTTGGCATACTTCGCCGACTGCTGGGACCTCTCCTCCTCCGATAAGTGGGTGCAGGATACCATCAGGCATGGCCTTTCGTTAGAGTTTCTGTCCAACCGCCCGAGTTTTTTCCGGATATGTCCGGTCTCTAACAACCCAACCCAGAAGCTGCTGATGCAGGAGGCCATCCAGCACCTGTTGGAGATTAGGGCCATTCAGCCTGTGCCTCGAGAGCAGCAGGGTCAGGGACACTACTCCATCCTTTTTGTCATCCCCAAGGCTTCGGGGGACTGGAGGGCAATCCTGGATCTGAAGCACCTGAACCGCTATATCTGATATAGGAGGTTCAAGATGCACTCTCTGCACTCCATATTGGAAGGGATTAGGCAGGGGGACCTTCTAACATCCATAGGCCTCACGGAGGCCTACCTGCACATTCCCATTGCCAGGGAGCACCGTAGATATCTCAGGTTCTGCTACCTGGGGCACCACTTTCAGTACCGGGCCCTGCCCTTTGGGCTGTCTTCGGCCCCGAGGGTATTCACTAAGGTCATGGTGGCTCTGGCAGCACGCCTGAGACAGGTACTGGTGCGCATTCAATGTTACCTAGATGACCTGTTACTACAGTCATCTTCCTTTGAGGGTGCCCTAAGGGACTTAGATATCACCATGGCAGTCCTGAGGGACCACAGGTTCTTGGTGAACATGGCCAAGAGCCACCTCCACCCCTCTACTAGCCTGATCCACCTAGGGGCCCTAATAGATACCCAGACGGGCATGGTCTATCTGTCGCCAGAAAGACAGATAGCCCTCAGGCAGCTGGCCACCTTGGTAGCCAGGGAGCGCAGGGTATCCTTAGCCATCCTTTCTAAACTGCTGGGTACCATGGTCTCAGCCATCGGCATCGTCCCGTGGGCTCGCCTCCACATCAGAGTCCTCCAATGGTTCCTTTTGCCTTTCCAGCGGAGGCGCATGAGCTGCTCTCAGTCCAAGGTACTTCTTCCAGCAGAAGTCACCCGATCCCTGTCTTGGTGGAAGTCCTTGGCGATCACAAAGGGCGAAACCTTTTGAACACCAGACCGCATAACGGTAACTACAGATGCCAGTGTGAGTGGGTGGGGCACACATCAGCAGGCTCAGATGGTGCAAGGACACTGGTCTCAGGCAGAGGGGACTCACAGCATCAACTGGCTGGAGCTCAGGGCGGTCCGCCTGGCCCTCTTACACTTCCATCGCTCAGTCAGGGGCCATCACATATTAGTCCTCACAGACAATATCACCACCAAGGCCCATATAAACAGACGGGGGGACCAGATCGAGGGCTCTCATGCAGGAAGCCAGGCGGCTGGGGCTGTGGGCCGAAAGGAACCTCCGGTCTCTGAGGGCAGAGCACATAGTGGGGGTGGACAACACCAGAGCCGATTGGCTCAGCCGGGCCGAAGTGGACAATGCGGAATGGAGGCTGCAGCTGGCGATCTTCGAAGAGGTGGTGGAGCGCTTTGGACACCCGGAGGTCGACCTCTTCGCCACTCCTCTCAACGCCCAGCTCCCGAGGTTCTTGTCCAGACACGAGGGGCAGAAGGGACGGATGCTCTCCGGTGTCCCTGGCCCAGGAGTCTACTGTATGCCTTCCCGCCTTTACCCCGATCCCCAAGTCATACGGAAAGTCCTGCAGGAGAGGGTGGAAGTGGTTCTGTTGGCCCCTCACTGGCCCGGAAGCCGTGGTTTGCAGATCTCCAGTCTCTGTCAGTGGAGAGGCCCTGGAGAATTCCCCAGGAGAAGATATCCCTCAGCCAGGGGTCTCTGGAGCACCCAGACCCTCAAAGGCTCCAGCTGACCGCCTGGCGCTTGAGCGGAGCATCCTGAGGAAAGACCTCTTCTCCCCCAGGGTGATACAAACCATCCAGGCCGCCCACAGACCCTCCATGGAGCGCATCTACGGCGCCACATGGCATGCGTTCTCCTCATGGTGCAGCTCCTGGGGGCACGATCCAATCCAGACCACGGTGCCGCAGGTCTTGGAATTTCTCCAGGGAGGCCTGGACAGGGGGTTGGCTCCCAACACGATCAGGAGGCAGGTTTCAGCCATTTCATCAATTCTCCTGTGTGGCAGGAACCAGAGCTTGACTCACCACCCCATGGTCAAGCAATTCCTTAAGGGGGCTTCCAATTTCAAAACGCCCACGGTACACAACCCATCCTGGGATTTATACAGGGTACTGGATGCTCTGACAGGCGCTCCGTTTGAGCCTTTAAGCACTGTTTCCCTTAAGTTCCTGACCCTTAAGGTGGCCTTCCTGGTGGCTATCACCTCCACCAGAAGGACATCCGAACTGCAAGCGCTGTCCACCAGGGAGGATCTCTGTGTGTTCCACCAGGACAGAGTGGTTTTGCGGTTGGATCCATCCTTCATCCCCAAGGTGTGCACCTGCTTCCACCGAGCACAGGAACTGATCTTGCCCAACTTCTGTCCAGACCCTTCTCACCCATTAGAGAAAAAGTGGCACACTCTGGACGTAAGGAGGGCTCTGAGGATTTACCTCAGGAGAACCAGGCCAAGCAGGAAATCCAAAGCCCTGTTCGTTTCCTTCCAGCTGGGGACTCCGGGGGGAAAGGTGACCTCCACAACCATAGGCAGGTGGTTGCGATCCTTTTTTTTTTTTCAAAAAGTTTTATTGGTTTTTTAAAACATTTATAAGGAAAAGGGTAAGTGGAATGGTTACAAATTTTGGCAGTTGCAAGTGTGGCAGACGCCCCCTCCCTCCAAACTCATAGGTTACATCTAAATATCAAACATTAATACATAATCATAAAAAATCAGCATATTAATTCTAGAAAAAATAATTTTCAATCGGTTTATATAGTTATGATATATAGTCTAGATATAATTTCATTATTACTTTCGGTCTGTTTATAACATTGTGGTTTTCTTATTCATTTTTGTGATCTGAGCTTTCTTGGTGTCGCCCCTTCACCCCCCGCTGGCAGAGCTCCGGCCCCTCCCGTGTCCTGTGTGACCATTGTGGTATCTTCTGTTTTTTCTAGGTTCGCTTTATTTTTTTCCATAAAGGCCTGTGCCTCTATGGGTGTGTTGATTCTGATTCTTGTCTCCTCCCAGAATATCAGCATACCTTCAGGCATCAACCATCTAAACCACACCCCCTTCTGGTATAGTTTATTCGCCAATTGCGAATAGTTTTTCCTTTTCTCCCTAATTTTTTTGGGAATCTGCTTCAGAATGGTTATCTCCCTGTCATGGTATGTCAGTGTTTGCCCCCTTTGTACACCCAGAATTTCATCTCTTGTGCTTTTCCTAAGGAATTTAATATGGACCTCCCTGGGTACATTGTGTGTTCTGGCATATGCTGAATTCACTCTATAGACCAGATCTATCTCCCATTCCATCTGCTGTTTATCTTTGTGTATGTATTCAGCTAAAATATTAGTCATAATGTCCCTTATGTTTTCCCCATCTGTTTCTATTACATTTTGAAATCTAAGATAAAAGGACATTCTCTCAAACTCTGTTTTCATTTGTTGGATATCAAGTTCTTTGTTTCCCTTCTGTAAAGCCTCTACCCCCCCTCTCGCCTCCGCCACCCCACCCTCCACAAGGTCCAGTCTCTGTGAGTTCTTATAAATTTGAACTTGATTTTCTTTAATTTCATCTTTCATTTCCCTTAGCTGTTTCTTGATTTCCTCCTGGCCCTGTAAAATTTGTTGAAGCATTTGTTGAAGGTCTATCTCTGTAGTCTTAGGTTGCATCAGTTCTGTTATCTTTGACTGTGTGGCTGGACTGGATGTTGCAGATGTTGGAGCAGAAGTGTCAGAGCCAGGTTTTCCAGGAGGTGGTCTTTTTGGAGACATGGTTTAAAAAGCAAAGAGATCAGTCAGTGTAGAAACTGGGCAGCTGGAGAAGTAGAGCAGGCAGGCGAGTCCAGAAGGCAGAGGATCCAAACAGGTGGGAGTTTCTTTAGTCACTCTAGCAATAGATGAAAGTTTTTTCTCCAAAGAGTTCAGAAAATCACAATCCACAAGAGATTCCTCTGGGCGACTCGGAGACAAAGACCGGAAGCCTGAATTTTAAAGGTGGAGTCAGGTTTCACAGTTCATGAAGACAACGGAAGTGTGCCATCTTGCCCTGCCAGCTTTGGGCTCAGAGGCATAATTTTTTTTAAAAAAGTTCAAAAAGTTCTCAGATCATCAATAAGTTCTGGATCTAAGTCCCATGAAAAGCACTTTTGCTGGGGTGAGGCATCGTTAGTTGGCTCTCCCCCCTCCTCCTTCCCCTGGGGGTGAGAGCAGAATTTTAACAAGACGCTTGTCCAAGGGGGGGGGGAATCCCCCTCCCCTCTAGCCGCTCCTTAAAGAGTGAATCCGAAAGGTTAACTTTTAAAATTACTGAAAAGTCTATCCATTCAAAAGTAAGGGGATGAAGAGAGGAAGCATCTCACCGCACCGCCGCTGCTTCCTTCAGTTTTGCATTCTCCGATCGGCATGGGGCGAGACGCAGGCGCGTCCTCCAAAACTGCTCCCCGGTGCCTGGAGCAAAGCGGAAAAGCCCCCACCAGCCGCCGCCGGTGCCAGAGCCTTCCGCGAGCCGCTCCTTCGGCAGGGCGCCTCTTCGGGGCATCCTGTGCCCCCCCGAAGATGGGGGAAGCCCACCGAAGAGCGGGAGCGGGCAAAGTCCTTGCCCGTCGCCGTAGCCACCGGAACCGGAAGTCAGGTGGTTGCGATCCTGTATTGCCACTGCTTATCAGTCACAGGACCTGTCCATGCCAGACCGCATCACTGCTCATTCTATGCAGAGCGCAGCCACATCTACGGCCTGGGCCACGCAGGCTTCCTTGGCCGAAATCTGCAGGGCAGCCATGTGGGCTTCCCCTTCACCTTTCGTAAGGAACTGTAAACTGGACTCCTTTGCTTCGGCAGAGGCCTCTTTTGGCCGCAGGGTGTTGCAAGCGGTCCATAGGGCGGGGGCCACATCTCACCAGGCATGAGTTGGGGGGGCCATGAGCCTCAGGGGTCTCCCTCCCTAGGGACGTGTAGGCTTTGGTACGTCCCAGTCTGGATACTCCTCCCCCTCACTATGGAGAAAGGGCGTTGGTACTTACCTGATACGCCTCTTCTCATAGTGGGGGAGGAGTATCCAGCCCCTCCCTGACAATGCTATGTTGATAAAGTGTTATGTTGACGGTTCTTAAGTTATGTTGTTGTTTGATACAATAAAAGATAATATATGTTTTAAGAAGTCTGGAGTGAATGGTACAACGAGTCAGATAGAGTTCTTCGCCGATAACTGGGTAGCACCAGAGGGCGTTCCCAAAGAGCTTATCTGACTCAGTCCAATCAATGAGAGGACAAGGTTAACCCAGTCTGTATACTCCTCCCCCACTATGAGAAGAGGCGTATCAGGTAAGTACCAACGCCCTATCTCCTTTTTGCATTGGAAAAATGTTAATACAGGGGAGTGAATGATACAAAGGTAATGCTTCCTTAGCTTCTGAAGGGAATGGAAAAACATTTTGTGATTAGGCCTTTTTATAGATAAAATGGACTACTGTATTAATTAAAGATGTTTTGGAAAATATTGTCTTTATATTACCTTTTCCTGTTGATGTGTTTGTTTTTTAATATTCTGTGCTACTCTAAAAGAAAAAAACAAAACCTTCATTTTCAAAATTGTAGTTTCTATGATATTTTAAATAAAGGATACAAGAGATGTCATTGTAACACTGCATTTCAGAGTTAGCTATTGTTTGTATTTGAAAGGTCTATTTTGAATTAGAATCTTGAGTAGGTTCTGTGTTTGCATAGAACTTAGAACTTTGTAGAACTAAGAAGCATTTTAATCATTGCAGTTGTTAAATTAGTAACATAGTTGTTACGTGAATCTGGTTTCCTCATTGATTGTGTTTGTCAGAAGGTGATCACATGACCCCAGGACACCGGCAACTGTCATAAATGTGAGTCCATTTTCAAGCATCCGAATATAAGTCATGTGACCATGGGGATGCTGCAAATGGTCGTACGTGTAAAAAATGATCATGTCACTTTTTTCAATGCCATTGTAACTTTGAACGGTCACTAAGTGAACTGTTCTAAGTCAAGGACAACCTGTACAAGCTATTAAATCCAGTGCTGAAAGGGAGACAGATATGACCAGTTATTAATGCAGAGACTGCAGTAGGAGCATAGTGGGTGCTTTCTCTGTGGATGATCATTATTTTCATTTGCTAGGTTGTGGACTACAGTTGTCATTAGTTGTGCTGGGAAGACCAAATAACATATTACTTGGTGTAGATAATGATTACAATCATAAGCCATCTCAGCTTATGGACTGGGCATACCTATATGGAGAGTCATCTTGATATTGGCAAGTGCAGGTTCCATTCTTCTTGGGACATAATCTCTTATAATTAAGCCTGGGGCTTATCTATTCCACATATTAGGAACAGTATTACTATGGCTGGAGAAGACTCCTGCGAGTCCCTTGGACTGCAAGATGATCAAACGAGTCAGTCCTAGAGGAGATCAACCCTGACTGCTCTCTAGAAGGCCAGATCCTGAGAATGAAACACAAATACTTTGGCCACCTAATGAGAAGGAAGGACTCACTGAAGAAGAGCCTAATGCTGGGAAAGATTGAGGGCAAAAGAAGAAGGGGACGACAGAGAATGAGGTGGCTGGATGGAGTCACCGAAGCAGTAGGTGTGAGCTTAAATGGACTCCAGAGGATGGTAGAGTACAGGAAGGCCTGGAGGAACATTGTCCATGGGGTTGCGATGGGTCAGACATGACTTCGCAACTAACAACAACAACATTATTATGGCAGTCCTTCAAGTTAGGCAGCATATGAGTTGAAATTATAATTATTTAAATTATTATAATTATATGTAATTGAAATTATAATTATTAATTGTAACAATATTATAACATGGTGAAGAAACACAACACAAAGATCTAGGTGCTTTATTGTTGTAGGGTATAGTAATATAATCTTGAGAGTTGACAGAGTTTATCTCTGCCTCATGTTATACGAAAAAGAGGGAAGTGAATCTATTTTGATTGTCCTCATGCTTTCCATTTCCAATAATGAGAGGTTGGAGAACAGGCAAAAATTATCCAAGACCACAAGCCTAAGAGATGGTCTCTTCAGCAAGGGATACACGTGGCATCCTTTAAGACAGAAGGGAGAACTCTTTTTTGCAATTATTTGATATTGGATTAAGGTTGTGGTTGTGCTGAGATTAGGAAATACTTTAAATAATTACAGAAAATTACAGAGTTGAAGAGCTTCAATTAAAGAGTTTCAAAGAGTTAAGAATTTAGAAGGACATTCATTTCTATAGGATGATGCAGTAAACCAGCTGCCAAAACAACACGTCGGGGAAACTGACAATACAATTTTTGCATTGAATAGCATATTTAATCTCAACATATATTAACATTTGCCGTGTTTTTTCTTGATTTGGAAACTTCAGCAGGGTTGGGCTAGTTAATATGTGGAAGTAGTGAGACCTCCAAGAAATATCAAGGTTGTAATGTAAACTAGGAAACTGGGGAAAAAAATATCCCAGAAGAAAGAGCTTGCAAACTAATTTTACAGCTGGCAGGAGGATGACCTGGACACATCTGCAAGAGTTGATCTTTGATTTGAAGGAAATGTTACCTTTTTAGCTCACATATTCTTAATGTGGATGTTTCCCATTTTAATTTCTACTTTCCTATGGCCACTTGTTTGTCCTATTATACCAGGGATGTCCAAACTTGAGAACTTTAAGACTTGTGGACTTCAACTCCCAGAATTCCCCAGCCAGCATGGCTGGCTGGGGAATTCTGAGAGTTGAAGTCCACAAGTCTTAAAGTTCCCAAGTTTGGACACCCCTGCATTATACTCTTTATTCCAGTCCTAGAGACTCCTCTTTACTGAGATCTATACAGGTAGTCCTCGACTTACGACCACAATTGAGCCCAGAATTTACGTTGCTAAATGACAAATTTGTTAAGTGAGTTTTGTCCATTTTATGACTTTTCTTGCGACATTTGTTAAGTGAATCACTGCAGTTGTTAAATTAGTAACATGGTTGTTAAGTGATTCTGGGTTCCCCATTGACTTTGTCCCAGGACACTGCAACTGTCATAAATATGATTCAGTTGCCAAGCATCTGAATGTAAATCACATGACGATGAGGATGCTGTAATGGTCATAAGTCACTTTTTCCAGTATCGTTGTATCTTCCAATCGTCACTAAATGAACTGTTGTAAGTCGAGGACTACCTTTTTTTAGCAATGATGTAATTGGTACATGGACAGGAAAGTATTTAGGCAATGTGAGGGCAAGCATTTTTAATGTGGATTCAGATAAGGAACATAAATGCCAAACTGAATTATGATCAAATCTAATAAAATGCTGGTTTCATAATGTTGATGCATGTACTTAATAGAACCTTACAAGCAGGACATAAGTACAGGATCTCTGTCTTGTGTTTCCAACTATTGATGTGTGGTATCTTTGATACCAAAGTCAATTGTTATGCATTGTGACTAGAATTGGTCTTAATTTTAAAAACATCAACATATGCTGTAGTTTATATTAATTAGCTGTTTTCAAAGTTAAACATTTACTGTTCACCTACCCTTTAAATATTATTGATCAGTGTCAAATCTAATAAAGTATAAGATATAAGACTTTGTGTAAATTAATGTATAGTTGGTTTATTATTGCCGTATATAGAGATGCAGTTGTAAAGATCCACAATTTTATAGCTAACTGATTGGTTGACAGGAGTGAAATCAAAGTGTTGTGTGTACATTACATTAGTATTTTTTCCTAAAAGTTTGGTAGAGGAATTAATATTTAGTAAAATGAGGTAACAGATTATTTTTCCAACATCATCAATGTGCAGCAAGATATACGTATATTTAATGGGAAATCTTTCATATATGAACGAAACATTGGAACTTCTATAATATAGGTTATGAATGTTACTGATTGAATACAACTGTTCTCTTCCAGATGTTTCTTACAGTATACCTCACTAACAATGAACAACACTTCACAGAAGTACCAGTCACTCCTGAAACTACTTGCAAAGATGTAATAGATTTATGCAAAGAGCCCAGTGAAACTGAATGTCATCTGGCAGAAGTATGGGGTGGATTAGGTATGTGTATCATGGTTACTTTTACTTGCGTGGCCATTTATAGAATTATCTCTAGGGTATAGAGATAAGATTGAAAGATTGCTTTTTTGGTTGTGAATAATGAGTAGGGTTTTTTTTGCCTAATATCTCTTAAAAATGCTCTTAAGAATGCTTCTCCTTAAGAAGAGCATTCCTTACCTATGAAACAAGCTTCCTTCTCTACCCATAAAGCTCATGTCCAATAAAGGTTGTTAGGGTGCTACAATGCAAATGTAAGGATGAAAAGCTCACCTTCAGTGCAGATGAATGCTTAACCAAATAGAAAATACAATTCAATTTATATAAATACAGAGTAATACCTATTGGACAAAAAAAATATCTCTCTAACTTCATATATTGTACAATATATCCTGATAGGGCCTATGGTTTTTGTAGACAATGGATAGATTCATAAAGAATAGAAGAAAGCTTCAAAGTAAAGCTAAACATTGCAAACATTTGTAGTATATGCAAATCTACAGGTAGTCCTCAACTAACGACCACAACTGAGCCCCAAATTTATGTTGTTAACTGAGACATTTGTTAAGTGAGTTTTGTCCCACTTTACGACTTTTCTTGCCAGAGGTAAATCTGGCTTCCCCATTGACTTTGCTTGTCAAAAGGTTGCAAAAGGTGATCACATGACCTTGGGACACAACAAAAGTCATAAACATGAACCAGTTGCCAAGCATCTGAATTTTGATCATGGGACTAGTGCAAAGAGCGTATCTGAAAAATGGTCAGAGTCACTTTTTTCAGTGCCATTGTAACTTTGAACAGTCACTAAATGAACTTTTGTAAGTCGAGAACTACCTGTATAATGTCCATATCTAGAATACTATGTGCAATTTTGGTCATAGATTTGAAAAAGCTATAATAGGAAAAGTGGCACAAGAGAATAACCAGAATGCTTTTTTAGCATATATTGTATGGGAAAAGATTAGATTATTTGGGAGTTTGTAGTTTAAAAAGAGAGCCAGCTGGTGGAAGGTAGGATTCAACCATCTATGATATGCCAAAAGTAGAGAGGGAGATTTCCACCACCACCACCTTTCAAAATGCTGGGACCGTGAATCAGAAATAACTGCAAAATGTAATGATGGCCACTAATTTGGGTCACTTTAAAAATTGATTGGACAAATTCAGGAAGAACAAATATTTCAGATTAAAAACTCAATGGCACCCCAGAAAGATGCGATTTGGAAATGTGTGCACTTCTGAGAGATCACATGAATGGCACCCACCTCCAGAATGGTGTGAGGTGGCCTCTTCATATTGCATTGGCTGGGTGCTCTTTTGGAAAGTAATCTTTGGGAGAAGCAGAGCAAGGCATGAGATGGTGGGCAAGAGACCCAAGAGTATGGAAGTCAGTGGGGTGGGAAGCTGTGCAAGGGGTGCCTAAGGGAATGCGGGAGCACAGGCCACAGGCAAGCTGGGGGTTTGTTGCAGTGGAGGTGTGGCCTTGTGTCCACTCTTTGAGGCAGCATGTGCTCTGCTTAACCTTAAGGGAGCTGGGATTGTGGTTGTTAAGCGAGGTGATCACAGGACACCTTGCTTAATGACCTCAACAATTTACAATTACAATTCTGGGCTCAATTGTTGTCATAATTTGAGGAGTACCTATATATCTTCTTATGTGAAGTAAGTAGAGAACAAGTTCTAAAGAAAGTTCCATAAAAATAAAATGTTGTTCCAAAGCCAGAGAAATAGGAAACATGGAGACATCTAACAGCTATGACATATTTGTCAAATACGAACATTAACCACATTATTAGGAAAATCTAAAAAACTCCTTTTTTACTTAGATGGAAGGTGATACATTTTGGGGGGGACCTAGGACATAGCCTCCATTTCTCATGACCTCAGATTCTTAATAAGAATGTATTCTGCTTCCTCAAAATCCTTGGTTTGGTTAGCTATTGCCATATCATTGCCATAGCAATTTTTTCTAGAGTTGGTTTCACTAGTGTCGGGATGGCGAACCTATGGCACGCATGCCAAAGGTGGCATGCGGAGCCATTTGTCAGGGCACGCGAGGCGCTGCCCTGTCAGCATGCGCGCGCTGGCCATCTGAGTTCACCCTTTTTTAAAGCCATTTTTCATCCTCCCCAGGCTCCAGAGGCCCTCTGGGGACTTCATGAGCTTCCCTGCGCAGAAAAACCACCCCTATGGGCAAACCGGAAGTTTGGGAATGGACTTCTGGTTTGCTCGGAGGGTCGTTTTAAGTGCTCCAGAGGCATCAGGGAAGCCTCCTGAAGGCGCTCAAAATGACCCTCCAAACAAACCGGAAGTGACTTCCGGTTTGCTTGTAGGGTCTTTTTTTGCCCTCCAGAGGCTTCAAGGAAGCCTCCTGAAGGTCTCTGCAGCCTCCGAAGGGCCTGGGGGGGGGCTTTTTTCACCCTCCCCAGGCTCCTATAAAGCCTCTGGAGCCTGGGGAGGGCGAAAAAAGGATGCAAAAAAACGGGGGGTTGCGCCTGTAGTGCACGCATGCACACTGGGGGAGGTTGTGCATTGCATTATGGGTGCGGCACACCCGCGCACTACCCCCCTGCGCTCCCTCCACTTATGGCACGTGAGCCAAAAAAGGTTTGCCATCGCTGCACTAGTGTATAGATTAAATAGGAACGGGCATAGAACAGCATGTTGTCGGAGTGTAATATTTCTAGTAAACCAAAAAAGAAGTATCTAGTGTAGTTAATTTTACTAGATAGATATTTAGACATTTTAACTAGAAAGAAAAAAAAGACTATTGTAAATATTGAGACATGGTTTATGTCTATAGCTCAAACAGGAAAATATATTTCCAATGGGAATTTATAGTTTTTTGGTAAAGAGAGAGTTTAACTTATTGGACATAAAATTTTAATATACTGCAGTAAAATTAACTGAAGTTAAAGAATGCCTACATAACGATTTTAAGATTCACTCTACATAACAGTCATGGTCACTGTCATAACCTTGTACTATCAAGAACTACTGGACTAGCATGATTACAAATGACAATCAAGATACAAGGTCAGGCTTATTAAAGAACTGAATGTTCTGCTGCTGATACTACTAATTTAAAGTTTCAAAACACCTAAGCCTGCTCCTATCGATTATTGTACAATGAAATTGGTGTTTTGACAAGACAAACTAACCCATTCTGCTGTGACAAGCTGAATAAGTCAGCATGCCAGCACAACACAACAATACACTATGTTCAAATAGCCTTAATTCATTACCAGGCTACAATATAGTTTAAAACAGCTAGATTGGGAATGTAAGCCTAATATTTACTTATGAGTTTTTACAGATTCACAACCGATACCAAAAATATGAAGTGATGTTATCTGTGTATGGCTCAGGTTTGTTCCCCATATTTTTTTTACTATCCTTTTGAGGGACATCCTTCTGGCATCTGAACTTGCAGGATGAAGCCACAGCATTTAAACATAAAAATGTTATGGACACTGTGCAAATACATTTTGATAAATCAGATAAATAATTCATGGAGACTGAACATGTGCTGATGAAACAGGAAACACATGCTCAGCATGGAAAGCGCAATTGAGTAAATATGTCAGAATTGCTTTCTATTTTTCAGAACGCCCAGTAGCTGATAATGAGCGTATGTTGGATCTTCTGCAGCGCTATGGAGTCCAAAGAAATGAGGTTCGCTTTTTTCTTCGCCATGAACGACCTCCTACTCGAGAAACAGGTAAGAGCTAAAATGATGGAGACTATCCTATCCTGAAAGATTGAGCAGAGTGAGTACACTCCAGGTAGTTTTGATCAAACAGTGCCTTCTATCTGGAGCTAGGAAGTGTAACGTCTTCGTTGCAGTGCCTGTCCTTTGGAGCAGTGTCCCTCCCCTTCCACCCCTCCGAGAAACATGCCGCTTCCTGCCCTGATGATCTTCAAAACATGCATTGGCTATACTCATAAACCTTTGGATAAAGTGATTTATTTTTAAATAAATTTATTTTAAAACATTTAACGAGTAAAATAAATGACTACACAAGCAAAAAGAAAGCGAGAAAAGATATAACGAATGGGAAGTACCGTGTTAACATAACTTGCAGTTATCAAAATTTTAAATTCATATTCATTCTTTTATTTACTAAGTAACTACAGATAGTCCTCGAATTACTACAGTTCATTTAGTGACTGTTCAAAGTTACAATACTGGAACAAGTGACTTAGCGTTTTTCAAACGTACAACTGTTGCAGCATTCCCATGATCATGTGATCAAAATTCAGATGTTTGGCAAATGGTTCATATTTATGATGGTTGCGGTGTCCCGGGGTCATGTGATCACCTTTTGCAACCTTCTGACAAGCAAACTCAATGAGGAAGCCAGATTCACTTAACAACCTTGTTACTAACTTCACAAACTGCAGTGATTCACTTAATAACTCTGGCAGGAAAGGTTGTAAAATGGGGCAAAACTCACTTAACAAATTTCTCACTTAGCAACAGAAATTTGGGGTTCAATTGTGGTTGTAAGTTGAGGACTACGTGTATTGAATGTATAAAATTAAAGATCTATAATGATGTTTGGAATTTGGCTCAATTAAATATTTTTTCTTCTGGTTATGTATAATCTTCATTCTCATTGCTTTATTGATTTCTTGGTTTTAATGTTGTAAGCTGCATTTGAAGTTGAATAGCCTCTAAATTGACTGACTGAATAAATGAATGAATTAGTCAGAGAGGTTTTGTTCCCGGAATTTGGTTGATAAGCAAATATCTTTAAATTCTTGTCCCAGCTGCAAAATTGTAATGTTATAATGGCATGACTGTCCCAATTTTGTATAAGCAGTCCCTTTGTTTTATTATACATAATTGCTGGGTTGTTTATTCTGTAGCTTGAATATTTTGATTTTCGTGAAAAAAAACTTTTTCTTATTTATCTCTATATAGTGTATCAGAAATCTAATGCATTCATTGCATAACCAGTCACTCAGTTAGAAACCTGACAAGGCACTCTTCACTGATGTAGAGATGTGCATTTTGGATTTATTTTTGGATTTATTTAATAAAATTGCAAAACAATTTGATTCTTTTACCATTTCATTTTTCCATTTTCATTTTTTATAAAAGAAATGCTATACTTAAGCAAATTCTGTTCTTTAAAAGTGGTATTTTCTGTGTTTTACTTAATAAAGGGAGTGGATCATGGATGCAAGATCCAGGTTTAAAGAGAAATGGCATTAAAATGCCAGGTGAAAGGAGAATGGAGAATGGAGTAAGTATTTTCAGTTTGCACTCTCAAATAAAACTAAGCACATAATTTATTCTAGTAAATTTACAGATGTCTTATTTTCAGAACATTTCACACAATGTTTTAAGCCAATCAATCAAACAGGTGGTAGCCTCTGGCCAACCTTGTCAAAGCAGGTTGAGTGGAATTCACAGAGAATTCTAGGACAGTAATCTAGATTGGCCTTTTGGGGAAAAAATGGCAAATGGTATTCACATTATTACCAAGAAAATTTCATGGCTATATCTATGTTGTCACCTTGGAGTTTTTTTCACCTTAAGGGAGTCTAGTTTTACCCAGATTAAGCAATCCCAAATTGCTTACAGCAGATAAAGAGATGGATCTTTCAATTAGAACTATGTAATCAGTTCCTTCTAGGACAAGTGTGCCATAACCTTTGGGAAAGTTGTGCTGTGCAGCTCTTGGGATTCTAGGACAAAAAATATTTTGAAACTTTGTTTTTATGTTTTAGTCCACCTATGATTTTTAGTTCTTTGGATTTTTTTTTAGATTTTTCCTTTTAATATTTCTCTTTTTAATTATAAGCCACCCAGAGTCAGGCAGCCTTTAAATTGTAATAAATAAATGAAGGCTACAAATATAAAGAAAATCAATAATTAAGCATAATAAAATAAAACATATTATGCCAGGACAAGATACAGGGTCTACAAAAACCAGGTCTTCAGCATCTTTGTAAAGACTGACAGGTTTAGGTTCATTTTATAAGCAACTTAATACTTGATTTAGATAAACAAGTATTAGTATAGCAAGATGAAGTACAGTATGAGGCATTATTTTTCTCTAATTTGAAGAGTCAAGGAAAATAATGTTAAGAAAAGTGTCAGCAATCTGGCTTCTTTAAAACTTTGGGGAGGAGGATAAATCTCTGTAGAAAATGTTCTTCCTGTGTAAACATCCTGGTTCTGTTTTCTACTTGCTATATTTGGGATGAGAGAATAATTATTTTTTTTAGTCCCCAGTCAAATTGGCAAGCAGCCTGTATTTTTGCCTTGTGTATTTGGATTCTCCCATAATTTGCATGTTGGGTGATTCATTTACTCTTGGAGTCTGGTATTCGGACCTCGCAGGAATAACCGAGACCTGGTTGGGCCACGAGGGAGGTCTACCCCTCGTGGAAATGTGCCCTCCAGGTTATCGAGCATTTCACCAGCCTCGGGCCCAGGGAAGGGGCGGTGGGGTAGCAGTGATTATCCGGGAAGACTTGGAGCCGAGAGAGTTCACTGTGCCACAGACATCCGGGTGTGAGTCCCTCGTCGTGAGATGGGGCCCAGGGAGGCAGTTGGGCCTGCTGATAGTATACCTGGCTCCTCGCTATACATCAGCGGCCCTGCCTGAACTCCTCGAGCTGATCTCATCGGTGGCGGTTGAGACCCCCAAACTTGTAGTGATGGGGGATTTTAATCTGCCGTCGATGGGAGAAGCATCTGAGGGGGTTCGGGAGTTCATGGCTTCCATGACAGCCATGGACCTGACCCAGTTAATTCAGGGCCCTACTCACGAGGGAGGCCACACGTTGGACCTTGTCTTTGTCTCTGGCCAGTGGACGAGTGATCTGGGAATAGGGGACCCAACTATTGTTCCCCTGTCATGGTCAGATCACTCACTTCTCCGGCTTAACTTCCCTGGTGCTACACCCCGCTGCGGGGAGGCGGAGCCGGAAGGTATTAGATGGTTCCGCCCCAAGCGCCTGATGGAACCAGATAGGTTCCAGACGGAGCTTGGGCCACCTCCTGTGGACCTGACCCGCCCCCGAGTAGAGGACCTGGTAGACGCATGGAATAGTGCGACTACCGGGGCCCTAGACCGGGTGGCGCCTTTGCGGCCTCTCCTGCGGCGACGAACCACCCTGGCCCCTTGGTTTACCGAGGAGCTAAGGGTGATGAAACGCCACAAGAGACGCCTAGAGAGTCGTTGGAGATCCTCCCGTTCCGAATTCGACCGAACACAGGCACGAGCCTATTTGAGGACGTACCTTGTGGCATTAAGAGTGGCCAAACGTCAATATTGCGCCGCTCTTATTGCGTCCGCAGATAACCGCCCTGCCGCCCTGTTTCGGGTGACTCGCTCCCTCTTGTTTGAGAGACCGCGGGAAGCCCCTTTACAGGGCAGAGCAGAGGAGTTTGGGAAATATCTACAGGACAAAGTCGCTCAAATCCGGATGGGATGGGCCCCTTTCAGTAGTCCATCTGAGACGCCCGCGGCGAGTCTTGAGGGATCGCTTTGGGAGGAGTTTGACTCGGTTGCCATCGAGGATTTGGACAGGTTGCGTGGACATCTGCGACCTACCACATGTTTATTGGACCCGTGTCCCTCCTGGCTTGTACTGGCACCCTGGGAGGTTACACGCGACTGGCTCCTGGGCCTAGTGAACGCTTCGTTGGGTGAGGGGCTCCTACCGACCGCCTTGAAAGAGGCGGTGGTGAGGCCCCTGCTCAAGAAGCCTTCCCTGGACCCAATGGACCTAGTCAATTATCGTCCAGTCTCCAACCTTCCTTTTTTAGCGAAGGTTGTAGAGAGTGTGGTAGCACAGCAGTTCCCACGTCACCTGGAGGAGAATGATTATCTAGACTCGCGCCAGTCCGGCTTCCGACCCGGGCACAGCACGGAGACGGCCTTGGTCGCATTGGTTGATGATCTCTGGAGGGCCAGAGATAGGGGCTGTTCCTCTATCCTGGTCCTATTAGATCTCTCGGCGGCGTTCGATACCATCGACCATGGTATCCTGTTGCACCGGCTGGAGGGGCTGGGAGTCAGGGGCACCGTTTTACGGTGGTTTGGCTCCTACCTCTCTGACCGGACGCAACGTGTGTTGGCAGGGGAGCAGAGATCGACCCGGAGGTCACTCACATGTGGGGTGCCTCAGGGGTCGGTGCTCTCGCCTCTCCTGTTCAACACATACATGAAACCGCTGGGCAAGATCATCCGTGGCTTTGGGGTGGGATATCATCTGTATGCTGATGATACTCAGCTATACATTTCCACCCCGAACCACCCCAATGAGGCCGTCGAAAGGATGTCCCGGTGTTTGGAGGCCGTACGGGTCTGGATGGATGACAACCGACTAAAACTCAACCCTTCCAAGACGGAGTGGCTGTGGCTTCCGGCCTCCCGGTTCAACCAGTTGCTTCCATCTCTGGCCATCGGGGGCGTGCAACTGGCCCCCATGGAACAGGTGCACAATTTGGGCGTCCTCCTAGATGCCCGGCTGTCCATGGATGACCATGTAACAGCCGTGGCAAGGGGGGCGTTCCATCAGGTTCGCCTGATGCGCCAATTGCGCCCCTTATTGGACCGGGATGCCCTACGCACAGTCACCCATGCGCTAGTGACGTCTCGCCTGGACTACTGCAATGCTCTCTACATGGGGCTTCCCTTGAGATGCACTCGGAGACTGCAGTTGGTCCAGAACGCGGCCGCGCGGGTGATTATGGGGAGGACTAGATACTCCCCTGTAACACCTCTCCTGCGCGAGCTGCACTGGCTTCCTGTAGTCTACCGAGTGCGTTTCAAGGTTTTGATTATGATCTTTAAAGCGCTTCATGGCACAGGGCCTAGTTACATGCAGGATCGCATCCTGCCCCATACATCCCTACGACCAATCCGCTCACACAGAGAGGGACTTCTTCGGGTGCCGTCCGCCAAACAGTGCCGGGGGGCGACACCCAGGAGCAGAGCCTTCTCTGTGATGGGCCCAGCCCTGTGGAATGACCTCCCCCGTGACATCAGGACTACTTCCGATCTCCGCTCCTTCCGTGTACAGCTGAAGACCCACCTCTTTCAATTATCTGGCCTGGCTCAACCGTAAACTTTTCTTACTCCTCCTGACAGTTCTTTTAAATTTTAAAAACCTTAAATTTTAAATTGTGTTTTACAATTGGGGTATTTTTAATGGTGACTTTTAATTGTCCAATGTGATGAAATTTGTTACCTCCTCCGTGTATGTATGTCCTGTATATATGTATGTTTATGTGTTGTATATGTTTTATATGCTCCACTGTACGCCGCCCCGAGTCCTGTCTGGAAAGGGAGCGGCTAATAAATTTAAATTTATTATTTAATTTATTATTATTATTCAGTCAGTGAAGAAACTGGATATGTTAGTAGACATGGCAGTTTCTGGAGTGTTTCTCTTTCATTATTTTATTCTGTGTCCACCGGATAAAAGTAACTTAATGGTCTTTGTCATCAAGAAACTATCATTCCACATTCAATTCCTTCTTTACAACACCTCCCAAATATAAAGGCAGCTTTTTACATTTGAAACCTAGTGGCAAATTTATTGCGTAAGTTGCAACAAAATATCACATATCATTTTTTTTAAAAAATGAAGGTCATCGTTCCTCGGATGGACATGACGCTGGCAGAACTGCAGGAAATGGCAGCACGACAACAGCAGCAAATAGAAGCACAGCAACAACTGCTGGCTAACAAGGTTTGTTGAAATTCGTTTTGCGTCTGTTTTGTGTATGCGTGTGTAATTTATGAATTTTTCAAAAAAAAAAGCATGACGAAGTAACTTTCTTTGCATGAATTTTGCGAAGTATGTATTTCTTTAAAAGTGGGTTGGAATTCTTTAGATTCTTCTAAACTGTGTGGATAAAACAGTATGTTAAGGTGAATTAAAGAGTGTGACAATGATGCCCATTAAGTTGATAGCAAAGCTGGGATAGGGAATCGATGTCAAATATGCTATCCATTTAAATTAATTGAACACACAGTATATAAGATACTGATATCAATGGATAGAGTATGTTTCCCTTATGTTTACTATCCAAGGATCAATCCTGTCGCGTTGGAATCCTCTTAGGATTCTTCAGTTGGGAAAATTAATAAGAGAATAAAATCTTCCCCCACATGTAAGAATTACAAAAATGTGTCTGTGTACACTTAACCCTTTCCTTGAATGTAATTTTGATTATTAAAATTGACACAGCTCTTCTCCAGGTATGTTGATAATTAGGAGACTTGGGTAACCTAAACTATAGGTTTAATTTAATCTGATTGTCTTTCTTTGGTGAGTAACAGACTGCTGCTGGCTTGTGTTTAATAACAGAGCTAATCAAATGAATTGTGTTCACTGGATGTGTTGCAGAGAGTTCATTTAAGTTAGGAATAATAGATCAATGTAATTTACAAATAGTCCTCGATTTGCAACTACAATTGGGACTAGAATTTTGATTGCTAACCAAGGCAGTTAAGTGAATCATGCCCAATTTTATGACCTTTTTTGCCATGTTTGTTAAGCAAATCACTGCAGTTGTTAAGTAAATCATGTGGTCATTAAGCAACTCTGTTCTCCATAGTGAGGGGAGGAGTATTCAGGATGGGTTGACTTGTCCTCTCTTGATTGGATTGAGTCAGATAAGCTCTTTTAGCTACGCTTTGGTCACCAGGCTCCACCCAGTTATCCACTCAGTCCATCAACGGATGGCTGTGTTCATCCTGAGCTCCTGAAGAAACTTAAAGGAAAAAAATTAAATTGCTGCAAAAGCGATCGAAATTGCCTCCACACTGCCTGATCAATCACTAGAGGCTGAGGAAACCCCCAGCGGGGGTAGAAAGCCCATGCAGCAACCGCTAAGGCGGCACGCAGCCCAGGTCACAGAGCGAGACCCAAGGCACTAAGTGAAGACTCTCACCAAAGACAGGCAAGTGAGCGCCGTGGAGGCCTCTACAGCAAGGGCGATGCCCAAGAATGCTCTAAGGGCGCCAGAGCGCTCCACCGCTCCCCTCGGGGTTGAGCGACGAACCGCAGCGTTTTAAAACACCCTGGAGCGCCTGTGCTGGCAGCGATCACCAGAAAACAAGGTGAGAGCTGGAGAGGCTCAGAAACAGCTGCGGGAGGCAGGGGGAGGTGAGAGAGAGCCCCCAGTGGCAGTGGAAGCCGTGCGGCAGCCTGCAAAGGCACAACCCGCTTCCACGTGCTCCAGCAAAGAGGAGCTTTTTGAATTTGGAGCCGGGAGCCATTTTGAAACCACGTGGTCCAAGATGGCGGCCCCTAACAGCTCAGAGGAGGCTGGCAGGAGCCAAGCACTCAGCCCTGCAGCCGGCAACCATCGGAGGCACTGAGGAGCCCTTAAAAAGGTTAGAAACCATCTCGGAGGCATCAGCCAAGGGCGGGGGAAGCAAGGCAAAGGCCAAAAAGGAAGCATATCTCCACCAAGGAGGCAGGCTATGGATCCAAACCCCCCAAGCCTAGATCCAAGTATGAAAGGCAGAGGCACCAAGCTTTGGAGCGCATCGGCCACAAGGCCAGCAGCAGGAAGACACCCCCCCCCCCCCCCGGCCTGAAACCTGAGGAAAGATTGCCAGGTTTCTCTTCACCTGGCAGGGCTGCAGAAGGGGATCCCTCCCTCCACGTGAGGATTCCGGCAACCTTGCTATCACGATTTATGCAAGCCCTATTCAATCCTTTTCTGAGTGCCTTACTAGCCGGAGAAATCCAGACAGGGCAACAAGGCTCAGATCGCTGCTGAGGCTTTCCCTTTAAAGGTCTTCCCTTTAAGGAAAAACTTTCCCTTTAAGGAAGAGAAAGGAAAGCAGCTGGAGGAGGGGGCGGCAAGGCTGTCAGCGAGCTGCTGTTAACAGCAGGAGGCCACAAGAGAAAGCGCGGCAGCTCTTAGTAGCACAAGCCACTTTTTCAAAGCCCTGACCGGCAGGGCTGTTGTATTTGCTGTGCAGCGCCATTTAAAAAGAAGGGGAAGGAGAGTCCCCACGTGGCCCAAGATGGCGGCCTCCTGCAGCTCGGAGGACATAGGCAGGAATCAAGTCCTCGCTTCTAAAGCTGGCAGCCCCACTGGAAGGGCAGAAGAGTCTCCAATCAGGTTAGAGATTACCCCTGAAGGTCCATCCAAGAGTGGAGGCGGAAGGCAAAGAGCAAAATGAAGCACACCTCCTCCAAGGCGGCTAAAGAGGCAAACTCCAGCTCCAAGCCTCCCAAACCTGCCTCTAAATATGAAAGGCAGAGGCATAAAGCCCTGGGCACATCTGCCATAAGGCCATCAGCAAGAAGGCTCCCCCTGGTCTGGAATCTGATGCAATCACAGAGGAGGATCCCTGCCAGCAAATGAGGATTCCTATTGATACCTGAGGCATCTGGGTCTCTATCCGGGGATGGCAGTCACCCTCACTACGGGGCATTCTCCTCAAGCCTTCCTTCTACCTCTGCAGGCATGGGGGTGGGGCAACCTCCCGAGGTAGAACAGTGTAAAGATGAGGTTATTTTGAGCTCCCCTCAAGTAAAAGGGACATTGAAGTTGAATCCCAAACTCTGTTTGCAGTCTAACTGATATCATTTCCCCCACCCCCTCTTGGAGCAAAGAGGAACATCCTGTTTCAGTGAGAAAGGCTGATTATCTCTCCTGAGATGAAGGACTCTGTTGTGATTAAGAAAATATGTTAAAAAGGGGCCAAGAGTTGCATGAGAATGCAGCATCTACCACCTAGCTCAGGGGTGGCGAACAAGTTCGACAAAAAGAGCCAAAATTTTAAACTGTGAGAGTCAGAGAGCCACACCACGCAGTGACCTGCCAAAACAGACCCGGAAGCAATGTTCCCTCTAATTTTTTTTCGATGTGAGCAGAAAAGTATAGTGTTTGAGCGGCACATTTTCATGCCTGAGCACCCGAATTTTTTTCACAGATGTCACCTAAGACAACAACGAAATCAGTATTATTTGAAACTCAAAGTTATGTTTCTTCAAGGTACCCGCTTAATTCAAAGTGTTATATAATATCAGTATCACTTAACAACGCTCCTGCTTAGCAACCAAAATGTTGGCTCAGAAACTCTGGCATTTGAAGCACGCAACTCTTAAAGCTGTCAAGTTACAAGACCCTTGCACCCCTAACCCTTTAGGGAAAAAAAACCCCAGGGGTCTTCAAACCTGACAGCTTTAACACTTGTGGACTTCAACTCCCAGAATTCCTCCTCCAGTCATGTTGCAGCGACGTCATCTGCGTGGATCTGCTCCATCTTTGCTTTCTTCATTGTGGGCAGGGCTTCTGCTGAAGATGCCGATGAGTACGAGTTGCCACCAGAATAACTGCTGCTACCTCCTCCTCCTCCTCCTCCAACAGAATCACCAGATTTGCTCCTGAGCTCAGCGCTGGGTTACCTCTGCCCCCTCCCCCTCCTCCGTGCTTTTGAGGAGCCATGAGGCTTTTTTTCACCTGCTCCCCCCCCGCCTTCCTACTGGCTCCTGCAGCCTCATGGCTCCTCAAAAGCACGGCGGAGGAGGAGGAGGGGAAAGGGGTAACCCAGCGCTGACTGAGCTCAGCTGCTCCGAGCGGAGGGGAGGCGCCGCTGCCACGCGCGGAGATGCCGGCTGGAGCTTTGACGGCTTCATCTCAGCCGCAGCGCCGGGCGGCAAATCCGGCAGTGCTGCCTGTTAGAGGAGGATGAGGAGGAGGTGGCAGCAGTTCTTCCGGTGGCGGTGGGGGCTTTGGGGCTTCACAACTAGCCTCAGTCGCCCCGTGCTCCTCAAAGCAAGTCTGGGGAAGTCCTTTGCAGGCGGCCCGTTCTAGCTGCCTGCAAAGGACCTCCCCAGCTTCCGAAAGGGAGCGCGCGATCCGAGCCACAGTATACTAAATAATGATAAGAGGCAAAGAGCCTCATTTATTTTGGCCGGGAGCCGCATGCGGCTCGCGAGCCGCGTGTTCGCCACCCCTGACCTAGCTGATTCAATCTGCTCTGAAAAGCCTGTTTTTGTTCTTCTCTGATACACTGAGAAAGCAGATCCTGCAAAGTTGGAAAAGCATGTTTCCTCTCTCCTTGTTTGAAAGCAAGATCAACCTTGTTTCCATCTAATTGAGCTCCAGGGGAAGGGATCCAGGAATCGCATGATAAAGCAACCCCACCCCTTCCCAACCTATGTAATCTGATCTGCTATTGTTAAGGCCAAACACATGTGGCCTAACAAAGAAAGAGAAACCTGATGCAGATTCCAAGCCTTACTCCTTAAGTGGTTGTAAAAGCCTCATGGAAAGATCTCCATGGAAACGAAACTTGAATGAGAAAGAGGTCAGCTAGCCCAGACCCGACCTCCCAAATCCTTTGAACTTTAATGATAAGTTGTCCTGACAACGAGGGGCAATAAAGATGCCCCAACCACCCAACATCAGCTTACCTTGTGTGTGCAAAGCCTTCGGGCAGCCAAAGGGCCAAAAGGCAGATGTAGTTCAGCTGAAGAGATTGTTATGCTCTTGTGGATTGGTTACTATTGTTTATGAATTATTTGGGAAGGGCTCAACCCCTATAGAAGGTACCAAAATAGCCAGGTCCAAGACGGGTTCTGAGTTCGGGTAAAGACCCTTAGGAATTCCAAAATTGGAGAGTCAGCTTGACAAATTTAACCAGCAGAATAGCCTTGGCAACTAGAGCCGAGGTGGCAAAGGGGTTAGAGTGCAGTACTGCAGGCTATTTCAGCTGACTGCTAGCTGCAGTTTGGCAGTTCAAATCTCACTGGCTCAAGATTGACTCAGCCTTTTGTCCTTAACAGCAAGGAAGGCGCCATTACCAATCACTCCAAACAGTAGGCACAAGCAGCGCCCACTAGTGACTCCTCTACAAACTGCAATCCAGTATTTCAGGTCAACACTTGCAATGCCTAGTGGCCGACAAGTGATGTGCTCCTGCATCTACAAAGCATTGCATTGTACCCTAGTGGCAACTCGTGAACTGCGCCTGCATCTCCAAAGCCCTGCAACGCACTCTAGTGGCTGACCAGTGAACTGCCCCTGTATCTACGAAGTCTTGCAATGCACCCTAGTAGCCGACAAGTGAATTGAACTCAAAGAATTCATAATACATTCAAGAATTTTCTGAGCTAATCCTAGTCATAGAATCATAGCACCCTTCTAGCCATGGCAAAAGGGTCAGGCAGGCCAGTCCCTATGCCTGAACCCACCACAAACTCAGAATTGGACGTCCAACTATGAGAAAACGCAGAAGCACCTCAGATAGTCTAGGACCTTAGACAGCATTCGCTGAGGGAAGAACATATAGCAGGGGTGGACAACATCAGAGCCAACTGGCTCAGCCGTACAGAGGTGGACAATTCGGAGTGGAAGTTGCAGCCAGCAATCTTCGAGGAGCTGGCAGAGTGCTTCGGATGCCCAGAGGTCGACCTATTCGCCACCCCTCTCAATGCCCAGCTCCCGAGGTTTTACTCCAGGTACTGGACACGGGGGGCAGAGGGGGTAGATGCTCTCCATGGCCCTTGGCCCTGGGGGCTCCTCTATGCCTATCCACCCTTACCCCTGATCCTCAGGGTCATACCAAAAATCTTACGGTAGGCGGCGGAGGTGGTACTGATTGCCTCACACTGGCCATGAAGGCCTTGGTTTGCTGATCTCCAATCCCTCTCGGTAGACAGGCCCTGGAGGATCTCCCTCGGTCAGGGGTTGCTGAAATACCCAGACCCTCAGTGGCTCCAGTTGACCGCTTGGCGCTTGAACAGAGCATCCTGAGGGAAGATCACTTCTCTAGGGTTATACAGACTATCCAGGCAGCTCGAAGACCCTCCACGGAGCGCATTTATGGTGCTACAGGGCGGGCTTTTTCAACATGGTGCATCTCTAGGGGCCACAATCCGGTCCGGGCCACTGTTGCACAAGTTTTGGACTTTCTTCAGGTGGGGCTGGACAGAGGGTTGGCTCCCAACACGATTAGGAGACAGGTCTCAGCCATTTCATCGGTACTCCTGTGCGGTAGATCTCAGACACTGACTCGCCATCCGATGATCAGGCGGTTCTTCAAAGGGGCATCCAACCTCAAACCTCCCACGGTACACAGGTACCCTTCCTGGGACTTGCACAAGGTATTGGACGCTCTGACAGGCCCTCCGTTCGAACCATTACGTACTATCTCTCTGAAGTTCCTGACACTTAAGGTGGCCTTTTTGGTGGCCATCACCTCCGCCAGGAGAATATCCGAACTGCAGGCTCAGTCTACCAGGGAAGATCTCTGCGTGTTCCACCAGGATAGGTAGTGCTAAGGTTGGACACCTCCTTCATACCCAAGATGTGTTCTTGCTTTCATCGCTCGCAGGAGCTGTTATTGCCCAATTTCTGCCCGGACCCTTCTCACCCATTAGAGAGGAAGTGGCACACCTTGGACATGAGGAGGGCTCTGAGGATTTACCTCAGAAGAACCAGGCTGAACGGGAAGTCGGAAGCCCTATTTGTTTCCTTGCAGCCGGGGTCCCTGGAGAACAAGGTGACTTCTACCACGATAGGCAGGTGGTTAAGAACCTGTATTGCTTCTGCCTATCAGGCACGGGGTCTGCAAACACTGAGCTCTATCACAGCGCATTCTACACGAAGCACGGCCACTTCGGCGGTCTGGGCCATGCAGGCCTCACTATCTGAGATCTATAGGGCAGCCATGGGGTCTCCCCCCTCACCATTCATGAGGAATTACAAGTTGGACTCCTTTGCTTCTGCTGAAGCCTCATTCAGACATAGGATGTTGCAGGCTGTTCACAGGGTGGGGGACACGCCTCACCAGGCATAAGTTTGGGCATATACTCAAATGTGTAACCGTCCCTAGGGACGTGTGGGCTTTGGTACGTCCCATCCTGGATACTCCTCCCCTCACTATGGAGAAAGGGCGTTGGTACTTACCTGATACGCCTCTTCTCATAGTGGGGGAGGAGTATCCAGCCCCTCCCTGATATGGTATGTTGCGAAAGTGTTATGTTGTTTGTTGAATTGTTCTGTTGAAGTAATAAATAAAGGTTTGAAACTAAAATAAAGTCTAGAGTGGATGACACAGCGAGTTGGATAGAGTTCTTTGCCGATAACTGGGTGGAGCCTGGTGACTAAGGCGTGGCTAAAAGAGCTTATCTGACTCAGTCCAATCAACAAGAGGACAAGGTCAATCCATCCTGGATACTCCTCCCCCACTGTGAGAAGAGGCGTATCAGGTAAGTACCAACGCCCTCTTTCCTATGTCGACTTTGCTTGTCAAAAGCCAGCTAAGAAGTCAAAAAGCGATCATGTGACATTGGGGTGCTGCAACATTGTAAGTGCAAGCACCAATCATAAGTTACTTTTTTCACGGCTACTGTAACTTTGAATGGTCACTAAACAAATGGTTGTAAGTCGAAAACTACCCGCCATGTATTTAAAGCTCGCTTAATTGCAATTACATTGTATACCTCTAGGAGCAGCGTTTAAAATTTCTGAAACAACAGGATCAACGGCAGCAGCAACAAGCTGCAGAGCAGGAGAAACTCAAAAGATTAAAAGAAATTGCTGAGAATCAAGAAGCCAAGCTGAAAAAAGTGAGAGCGCTTAAAGGCCACGTAGAACAGAAACGGCTCAGCAATGGGAAATTAGGTGAGCTATAATGCAATTTTGAAATTCTGATTTGTTGAAAAGTTCATATTTCAAGATTTATAATTAGTGCTGTGCTGGAATATTTTTCAAGGTTACATTTCATAAAAGTGTTCTGCTCCCTCTAGGAAAATATGCTCTAAAACCATCTTTATTTACTTATTATATTGTAGATTTTCAAATAATATTCCTCATAAGGCAGTACATTTCCAAATTAGAACTCCCCAGCTTCAGTTTTGCTTAGGATTGATAAAATGTGTTTTTCCTTTAAAACTTTATGCTTAGTTGTTTTTTTTCCTGGCTCTGGGCTGGAGAGCAATACGGGGTATCTGTCCCTTTAATAGCTATCTTGGGAGCAGCCAACATTTGGTCATTTCTCCACTACTGCTATTGTATTCTGTTTTCCTCTTTAGTGGAGGAGATTGAGCAAATGAACAGTTTGTTCCAGCAAAAACAACGAGAACTGGTACTGGCTGTGTCAAAGGTAGAGGAACTTACTAGGCAATTGGAGATGCTGAAGAATGGCCGGGTTGATGGTTACCATGACAACCAGTCTGCTGTAGCTGAGCTTGACCGCCTGTATAAAGAGCTTCAGGTAACTGGAATTCTACCCTGCAGACCTGTAAGGAGGGCAAAATGTGGTGTATCTCCAACTGTCTCAAGAAAAAAAAAACCTTAGTGAACAAGAATTATATAATCCCTAACAATTTACATAAATTATCTCATCTTCTAGATTATTTTTTGTATATAATTATAATTGCCGGCCATTTTGTGGGAAGAACTAAAATCTAGTCCGAGCTACTTTTCCAGACTTCTTTCTCCCAAACTTTTGCATAATGTTCTGTTACTTGTCAGGTGCATTCTAGCATCACCCTGAAAAAAGATGTTTCTTTTGCATTCAGCTGAGGAACAAGCTAAACCAGGAGCAGAATGCCAAGCTGCAACAACAGAGGGACTCTTTAAACAAACGCAACTCGGAGGTGTCAGTTATGGATAAGCGTGTTAATGAGCTGAGGGAACGGCTGTGGAAAAAGAAGGCTGCGCTACAGCAGAAAGAGAATGTACCAGTGAGTGCCAGGAAAGAAAACAAAAATCCCATTCTGCTATGGAAGCTTATTTAGCTGGATGAGTGGGCATGTGACATTTGTTGAGGGTCTCTCTGCTGTATTCCTAGCATTTTTCTTATATCACGGAAGCCACCTGAAATAACACATCAGCATGAATCTACCTAGTTTTTAAATCAGGAGAAATGCTTTGACCCCTTCGTGCTCTCTGTAGAATGAATACCTGATTTTTTTTAATACTGAGTTTTTCCTGGACAAGTTTTGCATTACAGCATTTAATTTCTTTTGTAATCTGAAATTTTAATCTTGCCTAGGTGTCTTCAGATGGGAACCAGCCGCAACCAGTTGTATCTGCTCCAAGCCGAGTGGCAGCTGTTGGTCCTTATATCCAGTCTTCCACCATGCCACGTATAGCCTCAAGGAACGAACTGTTAGTCAAACCGGCCTGTCCAGATGGGACTCCAACCTTACAAGTTGTTGATGGTCCATTAAAAACTCAGACATTGCCAAACATGAGATCTGGTGTTCTTTCACAGACAAAAGCTCCTAGTGGTAAATGCTATTTCCCCCCTTTTTGCTTTCTACTTGTATGAAGTGTTTTGACATTTCCTCCTGTCAGCTTATGTTCTATCAGTTTGTCTTGCAGATTGCTCATTAGCCTAATTAATTCCACAGGATGTCTAAAGAATAATGTATCTATATGCTTTGTTCAATTAGTTGAATTAGTTGAAATTCTACTTCTAAATGCAGAATTCTTTCAGACCATACAGTAGGATATATTGATTATATATCAAATATATATCCATGTAATATATAACTATATAATATAAATGCCAAAAACATAGATAAGTTTTTCTAGGTAATTATTTAGAATTCTCATTATGTAAAAACGGATGATCTAATTTTTGTTTTTTCTTGAATTATATACCATTAATATTATTAGGAAATATTCTATGTTATGTTAACATTATTGTGGACATAACATCTTGGAAGTAAAACCATTACAACTATAGTTTTATTTGGAAACATACAAGATCCTAATAACTGGAAAACTAATTGTGCTTTCAGTGAACAAAAACGTTTATGGACTTCAGCTTTGTTACTGATAAAATAAACATTATGGGTGGAAGAAAGATGTAGTATAAGATTTATACTATGTCACTATATTTTTATAAATGTAACATTGTTTAAAATACCCATACTTTATTTTTGTTGACAATGTTGTGAAATTATTTAATATTTTTTCTATCAGAAAAATGTTATCAAAAATTATTAAATAAAAGCTTCTTTAAGGAACTGGGTGAACGTTAGAAAAAATTGATTCATCTCCCTGTTTGTATGTGAACTAATGCTAATAGCTCTGGGTGAGTGAATTTTAATCTGAAAATTAAAAACAGAGATGTTTCCTGCAGATGCTACAAGGGAGAGAAAGAATGTACAATATTGTCTTACCAAGTTACATCTTTGCTTCAGAAACAAAGATTGAACAGAGATTTGTTAGAGGGTTTATTCAGCATTCATTCATGATCTTTATTAACGTACAGGTTTTTTGAAATAAGCTGTCTGTTGCCATTATCAATATCTAAAACGGGTAGCAGTTTTATTTTAATTTGCTGAGTCTGAATATTTAAACTAGGATATTTGTAGGTAACATTCATGTACTATACTAAATGAATCCCATAATCAGGAGTATGCATAGTTAGGAAATTTGTGTTGTTCTGCATTTTTCTAGTGAGTCACATATTGGAAATACTTTTAAAAAGTGAGCTATTTGATAAATACAAGAACACACCTAATTTATTTTCATGATTTATAACAGCCAACAGCTTATCTTTTAGATATGAGTTGACCATAAATGGGCATCTTCTATTTGAAGGCTAGCATTAACTCCATTGTAAATATTCTTTTATTAGCTACTAATATTGATTAGAAGAAGACAAAATGTTTTAATATTAATGTTTTCCTGCTTTTGGCCAGAATGAACAAATTGGTTAAAAGTAGTATGTGAAAATTAATATATTACACAGGAGCCTTTTTGTAGATGTCTATCAAAATAAAGCTTTGTAAGTTTAAAATTAATTTCTCTGTTCTTCATTTCTACTACAGGAACTATAACTGCTGCTTCAAAACCACCCCCACCTGCTATCAGTGATTGGAATAACTTAAATACTGATAGCTTTATCAATCAAGGCTCAACTTCCTCAGTGATAAATGTCGGTAGCAACATTGAAGGGAAAGGTAAACTACCTCCTGTGGGAATTTCAGTCATTTCTTTCATTGGCGGTTTGTTAAGACATTTTTAGTTAGTATTTCAAAATCTTTCCAGAATGAAAGACAAATGTTCAGACATGTGCCAGATTGTGATTTTTTTAAAATGTAGCAAGTGTCATGAGGCATATGTGATTTTTTAAAATAGACTAATGTACATAGAAACACCTAAAATACTGCGTAGGCCCCATTTCTAAAAATGACATCAGTGAGCTCTAAGGCTTCTTTTGGATACTGGAATGGCTAGTATCAGGGAGATCCTTAGTATTCTCTTAGCTTGGTTGTTTTCTTGCAGACATTCCATTGCCCAAACTAGGCAACATCATCAGTGCATTTCAACCTTGAGCTACAAATATTCTCCTTTATTGGTACTACACAGTGACGTGCGGTGAGGTGTATGACTGGTGAGGCTGGTGATGTCATCAAACCACATGGTTGCTCCGATCACACGGGCGCAGCCTGACCGGAGAAGTTTCTCTTTTCAGAAATGTCAGAAAGGGACAGGCAGGCTGCCACAGCTCCACTGAGAAGACATTTCTGAGAAGAGAAACTTCTCCTTTCTCCTCCTCCCACCCCCCATTCCTTTCTAGCACTGATGATGTTACCTAGGCATTTTTTGCATCGGGTGAGCCCGGATCCTTGCAAGGGGAATGGGACCATGTGTGCAGGAGGCTCCTCAGCGCACAGCCTCAGATTAGCTCAGCCGCGGTCCCCTTCCCCTGCACACGTGGTCCCATTCCCCTCCTTCCTGAGCCAACATGAAGGGGACTGCAGCTGCGCTGATCTGAGGCTGGAGCTGAGGAGCCTCCTGCACACGTGGTCCCATTCCCCTTGCAAGGATCCCGGGCTCACCCGATGCAAAAAAATGGCAAGATCGGCGCACTTAGGGCTGCTGCTGCAATGTCCAGGGAGGCTAAACCAAGCCGCGCGCCTCTCCCAGCCACTATCGCGGCTTCCCGGAGTAATTTTTTTTATTTTCATGATGAGAGCGGTGAGGCCCTGCCTCCCCTGACTGCACGTCACTAGTACTACTTATGGATGACCTGCTTCAGAAAGCATGAAAATGGGAAGCATTTGCCTGTAAGCACACTTCCACTAGCACTGATGATATTACCTAGTTTGGGTAATAAAACATATGCAAAAAAAGAACCAAACTCAGAGAGCAACAAGGACCCCCACCCCCATCCCCAATTTTAACCCTCAGCTACAAATATTCTCCTTTTTTGGCTAGTTTAATTTCTCAACTTGGTTAACAGTGCGTGTTTTATTTATATTTGCTTATGTTTTATGGTACTGTTGACATTTGTCAAATCTCTTCAGCAAAAAGCCTTCATGTTATTTTAAATCCAATGCTTGCTTCTTCATAAAGACTCTTGAGTCTGTGTTGTAGTACAAGTATGTTCTGTATTTTACAATTGAAAGGCTTTTCTGAAAATATTATAGATAACAATGAAAAATGACTTCATTCTTATTTGTCCTTGAAATACAAGTTTAATGTTGATTTCTTAAATAAGCCTAATGTGTTTTTTAGCTGAAAACAATAACTTTATACCTAGCTTAAAAGCTATAAAATCCTGATAATTTCTTAGTTTGTGTTTGTCATATAGATATCAAATACCTACTTAACTCCAAGTCTGTCTTTTTATAGTTGGTGAAGGAGATGTTCCTTTTAGAGAAAGAGAAAAGAAAGTGCGCCCCCTTTCCATGTTTGATTCTGTTGAATCAAACGGAAGTACTTCTGTGCCTACAACAATTACACTAAGAAAAAATCAGAGTAGCGAAGACCTCCTGCGCGATGGCCAGGTATTTTTGTGGGTTTTTAAAAATCTTGATTTCTTTATATACCAAAAGAAGTATCTAAGTCCATTTGATACAATAGGCATTGATAAAAAATCATATTGTCTTTTAATTATTATCTGAGATCACCATGAAAGGAAATTGCTCCATTTCTCACAACAATTGAGCAAACAATAGAGATTACTCTGAGGTGTGCACCCAAATGCAAGAAGCAGATTTTCACCATCATACGTAGAAGAAAGGGACTCTCCATCTCTAGAGGAGCTCTTATATACATTCTGTGCTTTATCTTGTTCTTCCTTCTCTTCTTAATCACATTTCTTAGTGGTGGGAGAAAATTAAAAATCGCCCTTTCAAATCCTGTTGTGGAAGAGAACCTCTAGGAGCAGCTAAAAGCATCAGAAACGGGGGTAGGGGGTGGGGAATTGTGGTAAATGTGAGCTGGTTGCCAAATACCTAAAATGCAGTCATATGGCTATTGGGGGGGGGAGGGGGGATTTTATAACAATCAAAAAGTGCCTTCTAGTCCATTAAGCTTTCCGGGGCCATTTTAACTCCTACTGATCATTAAATGACTGGCCATAAGCCAAGGACTACCTGTATATTTTTTCTGACCACACAGATACTAAAATAGAATTTGTCACTTACCTCTTTTATTCTGGTGGAATCGTGGCAGAAAAGATTCAGCATCTGCTCAATTTAAAGGTATTATGACTGTAATACCTTTTACATAATTATGTCATTGTCAGCGTTCCAAATACCATCCAAAATTAAATCAGAGTCCAAGGCAAAGTATTCCTCAAAGTTCCAATTTATTAAGAGCGACATGTTGGTATATCTGTGGAAACCCGAATCTGAGCTTCCTGGGCTTCCCCACCCAGTTGAAAGTTCATGATCTTGCCCCCACACCCACAGGTCCATCACATGGTCCAATCTTCCACTGCCACACTGGCAGTTCCACCCATCCAGTTCTGGTCAGGTACAGAGGTGTAGAGAACAAAAGATGACCTTGGCTTTCTAGAAAGGAATTTATTTTGACAACAACACATTCTACTCCTTACTATTCCCTCTCCCAATTTCCCACTATTGAAACAGCAGAGTAAAATAAGAGAGAGAGTGTGGCAGACCAAAGATCCAGAAAGGAATATGACTGCAGGCCTGACAGTCATTCTTTCTCATTTGATTGTGTATTGTGTTCTGTGGTAGGTGGTTGTTAACTTTGTGGGGTAAACCAGTTAGCAATACCAACCCTATGAATTAATTCTACTTTTTTGTAAACCTACATTGTCAGATTCTTACATTCTGAAAATACAGTCCTCCTCCCTGTTTTATAGCATGAGGAACTAGGGAGGATCTCTTCTCTTGCAGCATCTCTTTGGCCTCTCTCCCAGGTCGTTTCCACCTATCATGACAGAGGCAGTCTGCAATTTTCACAGTCGGAAACTTATTTACAGTGAAGTAAGCATTTAGATTTGAATCTGTGGAATATGTTTCACATTGCTATGAAACATTTGGAACTGATGCATCTACAACTGCTTCTCAGTGGCCGTGCACTGCCAAAGAAAAGCAAAACTCTAGAGAGTGCAGTGAACAGACCAACTATCAGTACCTCTGCTGTACCAGCATTGACACATATCATAATTTCAAGGTTGTGGGTATGGGTATGTGTCATCTTTCTATTTGGGTTCTTTGGAATTGTGTTCTCTGCTCACCAGGTCCCAAAAAAACTTTGTAATAATCGGACGTTTATATTTTAGTGATTCTGGGGTGGTCAAGAAAGCTCCAGTTGCTGATTAGCTCAGTTTGACAATAGACTTGTAGCCTCACTTTCTTCTTCACAAATATTTATGTTCCAAGTTTAGGATTAATTTATCCAAATGTGCAAACACTTCAATTGATGGCAAGCTGGCTCTGCCTGTCATCTCTTCTTGGCTCTCAGTTCAGGAGGTTCAAGACACTCAACAGAATCTTCTATCATATATTCTTACAAGATTAAGTGGGCAATTTTAAAACCAGTCTTCTGTCCCAGTCAACATATTCTGCAATTTCTTTTAACTCTGAAGATCAAATTTTTGTTTGTTTCTTTATGGAATGTGTATTGATTTATTATTTCTGTGTCCTGTATTACTGTGTATGTCAATTAAAGGTGGGTTTACAATTATTTCTTCTTGGTCCTGTGATTGCCCCAGAAGTCTGTAGCTTAAAATAACCCTTTCCTATTCTTTTGGTTGTATTTTGTTATCCTGTACAATCAACACACCTTTCTCTGGTGCAGGTGTCCCTTTCAGCTATTCTCTTTCCATTGGATCACTGAGTTGTCCAAACCCTGAGGATTTTTGACAGCTTAATGCTACACAGATGGAAAGAGGGTTGAGCTTCTGTTGAAAGAGCTCAGTAGATAATATTTTGAGATTTTGGACTACTTAGAGCCAGACAAGTCTTTTTGACCTAAGTTACTTCATAACTATTAATTTTGTAAGGTGGAAGTTCTTTGTGTGCTACCTAATGAATAATAATACTCTGTAATTTCCTAAGCAAGGGGTCAGCAATATTTTCAAGCAGTGGTAATCATGATTTTGCAAGATATCGCAGATGCCAAAAGTATAAACATGAGAGAAGAACCCTTTTTTATTTATCTTCTTTATTAAAAATGTTCCAAATATAAGGATTTTTGTGTGAACACTGACATTTTGCAATATTTGACAATCTTGTGAGATTTCAGCCTTTAATATTTATGTATTTATGTTTTGGAGATTGGTGCCTACCATCTAACCCCAACCCTAATACAGTATATGATAAAATAGATAGCATTATCTTGTGTACCATTTATCTGTTGCTATTTTCTGGTAAAATAACATTTCTTTTGAATGTCTTATTTTCTTGGCTGTTTTTGACTCACAGATGGGCACTAAAAGTGTCGCAAAAATACCACCACCTGTTCCCACCAAGCCAAAACAGATCAACTTACCTTATTTTGGCCAAACTGGTCAGCTTCCTTCATCAGATGCTAAGCCTGACTGTAATGTCCAGAAGCTGCCTCTGGCAATTGCCAGCACAGGAAGTAAGCAGAAGCCACCAGCCGCAATGACACCATCGGCCTCCCAATATGCTCAACAAAAAATATGTGTTTCCCCAAGTGGCCCTCCTCCTCCTAATCTGGATCTAGCTCTTCCCAAACAAGAGAGTCCTCCTGCAGCAGCTGTGAGACCTTTCACTCCTCAGCCAACCAAAGAAGCCCCTCCACCGCCTTTTCGAAAGCCACAGACTGTGACTACAAGTTCCATCTACAGCATGTATACAAAGCAGCAAACCCCTGGGAAGAACTTTCAACAGGCAGTGCAGAGTGCTCTGACGAAAGCCCAAACCAGAGGACCTCATTTCCCAAGTGGTGAGCATTTAAGGATATTTTTGCTTTGCTATGTCATGCTCTGTTTTTTTTTTTTATATATTAAAGGCTGTTTCTAAAGGGAAGATCAGCTTGAACTGTGGTGAGAATTGAAGGAGCTACTCTGTTTAAAGCAAGGGCTAATAACGTGCAAGTTGCTTTCAGTCCCTCATCTTATCCTCCCTAAAGCAGTTGGAGCTGGAAAGACTGGTCTTTCATTTGCAGGTTGTTAAAAGAGAGAAATTAAGTCAGTGCTTTGTAGTAACACGAGCTCTAAAATTACAAATGCATTTGTGTCAGCTGTTATTTAAAAAAACTAACTATTTTGTTGGGATTAGGATTGCTCAGGAAAAAAAATGCCATTTACATTTAATAAAATATAATGAATTAGATCTCTGCTTAGCTGATTGGAGTAGTGAGTCATGTTATCAGTTTTGATATAAATTGAATTGGTTGAATGGATGCATAGTACATTTGTTTGGGTTTTTTTTTTTTTGCCAAGTGTTTATGGTTTTCTTTCTGAATTGCTCCTTAGTATATGGAAAGCCAGTTATTGCTGCAGCTGGTGTCCCAAACCAACAGCAGCAGATGGACAATAATTATTCAAATACACAAGGCAAGCCAGCTAGTCCAGAGCCTGAAATGGAATCTACAACTTCGGCCAGTGAAAATAATGAAACAGAACGTATTCCTCGCCCGCTCAGCCCAACCAAGCTTTTGCCTTTCTTGTCAAATCCGTACCGAAATCAAAGTGATGCTGATCTGGAGGCCCTTCGGAAGAAGCTGTCTAATGCACCAAGGCCACTGAAGAAACGTAGTTCTATTACTGAACCAGAGGGTCCTAATGGGCCCAACATTCAGAAATTATTGTACCAGAGGACAACTCTGGCTGCTATGGAGACCATTTCCACTCCATCATATCCACCAAAGCAAACTTCAGCTACAGTTACTGAAATCTCAACAGAAATCCCAAATCCTTACTTAAACTCAGAAATGGTAAAAGAAGTGATTCCTACTCCACCTGAGCCAACTATTTCAGAGGAAGCAGAAAGCCCAAATTCTGATTCCAATACTAATTCTCTGCCTTCATCAGGACTAGATAATGTTCTTGAGGAGACCTCTGACATAACTTCTCTCATTCAGCCTGAAACGGAAGAACCAAGTTTAGATGTGCCTTTACCTATTGACATATACATGGAAGAATATCCTCCCTACCCACCACCTCCGTATCCTTCAGGAGAACCAGAGAACCTGGGAGAGGACTTATTCAATATGCAACCTCCTGAAGTTACGGGACAATTTTCTTTACCACCTGTAAGTAAAAGCACACTGCTTCAATAATTCTGACACTTATCAAGTAAGATGATTTATTGTGCCACTTCTGCAGTGTATAACTCTCTCTTAAGGTAATTCAGCTGTATTGATTGCTAGACATACTTTGCTGTTGTGCAATATCTTCAGAGTTCATTTATTGAAAGTCCTGTTCAAACTGAAATGAGAAATGGATGTCGTTGGTAAAGTAGTGGATAGTGGCTATTATGCTAGAGTAGCAATAGTACTTAGACTTATATACTGCTTCACAGTGCTTTACAGCCACCTTTAAGTAGTTTACAGAATCAGCATATTGCCCCCGACAATCTAGGTCCTCTTTTTACCCATTTCGGAAAGATGGAAAGCTGAGTCCACCTTGAGCCTGGTGAGATTCAAACTGCCAAATTGCAGGCAGCTGGCAGTCAGCAGAAGTAGCCTGTAGTATTGCATTCTGTGGAATACATTTCAGTTAAATAGCTCTGTTGTAAAAAGTAACGTGGTCAACACGTTGAAATGTTTATGAAGTTTGTGATAATCAGATGCCTTCATGATAATCTGTGTTGTACAGTAAGAAGTGGAGAGCCAGTTTGGTGTAGTGGTTAAGACATCAAGCTAGAAAGGATGGAGACTCTAGTCCCACCTTAGGCATAAAACCTGCTGGTGACTTCAGGCCAGTCACACTCTCTCATCCTAGGAAGCAGGCAATAACAAACTGTTTCTGAAATTTTGGCAAGAATGCTACAGGAACTTCTCCAAGAGTCAACATTGACTCAAAAGCACACAATCATAGTAAGAAGTACTATACAAGTTGGCTTGAGAATACTGATATGTCTATAGTCTGCCAATTTGGGGAGAACATTGTAGTATCCATTCTCTCTTCACTGATGCTTCAATTTGCCGTCATCTTATAATGTTTAAAAATTCACTGTGAAATAATTTTGTACAATATGTGCTATAACATGCACTTTAGAAAAAGGATAAAGACTTTCCAATTTCAACTTATCATACAAGTTGGGTAGCTTGCTGAGTTACTGCCATCATCAGGATATACTTAATACTTATCTGTCACAACGTTTTAGTTTAATTATTTGCATACTTTTGCTTTGCTGTAAACCCTGTTAGGATATTCCAAATCTTAACATTCTATTGATTCTAAAACAAAACAAAGTGAAGGAGACAAGGCTGTTCCTGTTACATTCTACCTTTTCAATGTACTCTGATGTCACTGGTGTTTTTATAGTTTTGAATTATTGTTATTTACTCAGTGGCAGCTATTCACTCCTTTTATCTAGATCAGTGGTTCCCAACCTTTTTGTGGGCCATGCCCCACCTAAGCATCTCTAAAATCCTGATGCCCCCCCCCCCATGACATATGATTCTTACTTTACTCAAAAAGTGAACTCTACTCACGTGGAGGAAACCTAAAAGGCCATTCACTTGGTTTAAACAAGATTCAAATTGCCCCCATTAAAAATCAAATTGCCCCCCTGTGGGGCGTGGGCCCCACGTTGGGAACCCCCTGATCTAGATGGTACATATTATGTTTGTGTTCTAGGCTCAAATATTTGAATTTTTAAAAGTGCTGAGCCTCTCCCTCATGTTAACCTTCTTCAGTCTTTACTTATCAGATTAGTCTTTTGAAGTATTGATTTAACCTCCCTTAAAAAAAAAAAATCCCGGTGATTACTCTATGAAGATATTACATGCCTGCTTCCATTCTTAAAATGTTAATTTCTAATTTTTGCTTTAGTGATGATGTTTTAGCAACAAATATTTGAGAATAATCATATATTGTGGTGAAATCTTTCCCACTTGGGAAATAACTAATGCATATTATGCTAATAATTGTGTTACTTGCGCCTGATGTAGCATCATACTATTTCTCAAGCCAGACACTACTAGAAAGATCCTATCCTTTTTTGTTTGGGGATTTTATCTACACTAAGGTCCTACTCATAACTCCTAAATGGTCATTGGGACATTCCAGGATTTGCTGCTTCATAGCTCCTTTATTTCTGGCCCTTGGTTGCCTCATCCCATCCTGCATCATCTCTGAAAAACTTTTCACTGACTGCACTGTTGCGTTCTAATGATTTACAAATATGCTTCAAAGAAGTAGCCTTTTTAAACACCCCTTAATCTGTTCCTTAAAGAAGCTGCAGTGGTTCCTGGGCTCATGTGTAACCATATAGGCTCAAGAAAATGCTTGAATGATGAGTTAAAGGAATGTTATGGAGGCAACGCCTAATCCTTTCCTGAAATTAATCATGTTTAAGATAACAGGGACGCGATGGCTCAGTGGCTAAGACGCTGAGCTTGTTGATCAGAAAGGTTGGCAGCTCGGCAGTTCGAATCCCTAGTACCGTGTAACGGAGTGAGCTCCCATTACTTGTCCCGGCTTCTGCCAACCTAGCAGTTCGAAAGGATGTAAAAATGCAAGTAGAAAAATAGGAACCACCTTTGGTGGGAAGGTAAAAGCGTTCCGTGTGCCTTCGGTGTTTAGTCATGCCAGCCACATGACCACAGAGACATATTCGGACAGCGCTGGCTCTTTGGCTTTGAAACGGAGATGAGCATCACCTCTAGTGTTAGGAATGACTAGCACATATGTGCGAGGGGAACCTTTACCTTTAAGACAACAGGGGACAGATTTGGAGATGATCTATTTTTAGGACTTATAGAATGAAATATATATTGTTTAGTCTATTCAAAGGGTTTTTTTACTTGAATACATCAATTAAGAAATTGTAACTTTTAATATAATGCAATAATTGGTCACATTAAATTATTTTTTCAATTTCCATAACGTTGACATTAACTAAAACAGTTTTTATTTTAAGTGGAAAAGCTCCTATTTACCATTGTTTTCTTTTCTCTTAGGATAAGCGGACAAACCTGCGCAAAATTGGCTCAGATAGGATTGGTCACGGAATGCGAGTAAAATTCAATCCACTTGCTTTGCTTCTAGATTCATCCCTTGAGGGGGAATTTGACCTTGTACAGCGGATTATTTATGAGGTACAAAGTCCATGGTCCCTTAGACTTGACCTACATTTAGTATGGCAGTGTGTTATAGCAACTTTCAGGGATGGAATATGAGATCAGTACTCCTAAAGAGTTTTACATGTTATTCAATCCAAGAAATTGTACAATACCGTATATGATACTTGGTATAATGGAAAGCATATTTAGCATTCCCTTTTCTTTTTCTTTTTTTTTAACTGCACAGGTTGAAGATCCCAGTTTGCCCAATGATGAAGGCATTACAGCACTTCACAATGCTGTCTGTGCTGGTCACTCAGAGATTGTGAAATTTTTGGTACAGTTTGGTGTAAATGTAAATGCTGCAGATAGTGATGGATGGTAAGGGTGCTTTTTGGCATTTTGAATTAGCATAAGTAAGTTACCTTAATGGAACTTTCCACCACGCGGTATCTAGTAAATTGCGTGATAGTCTATATCCATTTCAATATCTCTGCCTGAGAAAAGAAATAATCATTTTCCTGGGATGGGGATAGATAGGTGGGAATTGCCCTTGGCTCATTAGAATAGTTGGTGATTTCAACATCTCCAAAATACAAAGCGAAAGATTTTAGTTACTGTGTTAGGATAAGACCAGCAGAACAGTCTTCAGCAAAAGAGGAATTTGGGTGTACAGATGAAACAATATTGTTTTCAGAAAGCCAAGTTTCAGAGAAATGCAGTTGTTAGTAATAAAGGTTTCAGAATCCATAACAACCATTAATACTTATAATATTAACATTTCATATTACAGTAGATTTATTTAAATATATATAACACCCATTTCAACCTTGTGGCTTATGAAAAGGGAACAGCAGTTAAAAACATACAATAGTAATAATAATTACAATGGACCACTTTGCATTCAAAGGGCGGGTGGGGGGAGAAGGCTCAGCCATCAATGCCATCTTTTCATGGATTACCACATATTCCAATCTCTATACCTAGTGGCATAGCCAGATCCAAAAAACCACTGGGGTTGAGGCTAATCTCCAGGAGGAAGACGTTCAAAGAGCAGGCAACAAGTACCCATCCATCTGGGTATTTGTGGAAAGTGATTCAAAACATTGTTATTTTTTTTCTTTTCTTTTGTGATGTATAGGACTCCACTGCATTGTGCAGCATCCTGCAATAATGTCCAGGTGTGCAAATTTCTAGTGGAATCTGGTGCCGCTGTATTTGCTACAACATATAGTGACATGCAGACCGCAGCAGACAAGTGTGAAGAAATGGAAGAAGGCTATACTCAGTGTTCCCAGTTTCTTTATGGTATGTGCCCAAAATGGGGTTCCTTAGAGCAGTATCCCCACCCCATTTCCTTTTTTATGTCCAGAATATTCTTTCAAGCTGTAGAGAACAGCATGTCCATACATCTGAAATTCTGCAAAAGTTTTTTGTTGCAGCATTAAATGAAAAGCATTATTTGGTTCTACTTCCCTAATCCCAAATTTCACTGTAGACCTATTTGCATGTTTACTACTTCTTAATAGGTGACTTGGTGCTCATCGTCTTTGAAGATGTGGCTCTTTTTCTTACAGGCTGGTTTTTCTCTGAAATTTCCTTTCTTGTAGTAGAGATTACTTGCTTCTTTTTTCATGAAAAGTATTTTTTTTTTAAAAAAATCTTGAACAGAGATTAATTTACTGCATTATACATTGTTTTCAATTCTTCTTGGATTTTAATGTTTGTAGAGACTTTTATTCATTGCAGAGTGATTCTTTTGTCATATAATTGAATTAGATTTTATCTGTCTACACTTACTTACACTTGTTGTTGTTTGTTGTTGTTTCTTCATGAATTGAAGAACGGAATGACCTTCTTGACTTTCACTTATATTTGAGAGAAACTGGTCAACCAGAGAGGCTTTCTTTGTTTGACAGCAGAGAAATAATAGCATATTCCCTTGGATAATAATCTTCTAATATTTTGGTTGCAAAGAGCTTACATAGGAAGAGTGTGTGTTTCAAATTGAAACTGTTTTTAGTTTGAAACAAGTCAAACTATCTTAATTCAAAACCTTTTGCACATTCTTCAGGAAATCTTACTGAATTTGAATAATCCATGCAGAAATGTTTAGCTCTCTAAACTTGTACAGACTTATCTATTTTGCCATCCCTTAATTTCTAGTAGCTTAGTTATATATGAAAATTCATTTTATTTTTCTGGTTTTCTGTTGAATAAAGGGAACTTCAGAAAGCAAAGCATTAAAATACTTATACATTATATGTAGGACTTTCATGTATAACAGAGATAGGCATATTAGAAGCAATAAGCACAATTTGTGTTTTGTTATTACTTCAGATAGTACCTTCGCATGCACACTGGAACTTATATTTTTTGCTGAAAGAAAAAATGCTATGAAAATTGATATTTCATAACTTTCATTTACTTTTCTTTGGATTTTAGCTTACTCTATGTAAAATTCTCAACAATTTTTTTAAAAAAATCCGTCTTCACATGCATTGCAGGTAGAATGATTTTCCCACTTTGTGTCACTTTTGTATCCATCCACAGAGACTGAATTTATGTTAATGCTGCTCCTATAATGGCTTGAACATTCTTCCACAAACTATATTTGCTGTAGTTGTGACTTTTGGCTTTTTTTTTTTTTACTTGACTAAGAATTTATGTGATAGTCAGCATTATTATGGAATGCATTTTTGTTATGACAACTTGGTCTGATTTTTTTTGTGTGTGTGTGTTGCAGGAGTGCAAGAAAAAATGGGTATAATGAACAAAGGGATAGTTTATGGTCTCTGGGATTATGAGGCTCAGAATGAGGATGAGCTATCCATTAAAGGAGGGGATTGCATGACAGTCCTTCGCCGGGAAGATGAAGAAGAAATAGAATGGTGGTGGGCTCAGCTAAGTGACAAAGAAGGCTACGTGCCACGGAACTTGCTTGGGGTAGGTTGACATAGTTTCATAGTTGTTTCTTAGTATAGGCTGATAGCAGTATATCCTTTACACAAATGATTTAGCTATGTTAATGGTCTCCCTCACTTTCCAAATTGTCAGGGTTTCCTGCAAGTTAAATTAGGATGCCAGCATGATTTATTTTAAAGTCATGGATGTTCAATATTGTAAAATCAGCCATCTCTACCTTCTGGCAGCTCCTCTACTGTAGCTGAAATTGATTTCATAAAGATCTATTTCAAGTCACAGTTCAAAAAAAGTTTGCTAATGGTACATTTTGGCTTTTTGGAATATAGGTAGAATGAATTCCAGGACTACATTATAGTGTTTTAGAAAACTCTGGAACCTATGAGAGGAACAGTGTATTTTTTTAAAAATCCCGAAATGCAGAACCCGAATCAAATCTACTCACTGAGATCTTAGTTAATCCTCAAAATGAACCCAATAGATATTACAGAGTCTCTAGTTCACTCTTTCCTCCCTAGTCTTGACTTAGGTGTTTATTGCACCTTGGTGTATAGGACTCTGGCCACAGGACCACAGAAATGTCTTTAGATAACACTGGCTCCCTCAGCTAAGAAATAGAAATGAGCACCACCCCCTAGAGTCAGATACAACTGGACAGGGGAAACCTTTACCTTTTTGTGTGTCTATATATACAGTACATATTGCTCTTAAAAAGCTTCAAGGAGAGCATCTCAGGTATGTTTTAAAGTAATTACTGTGTGTCTTGACTTGTGTACTAGAGACAACAACCTCTCTTTTCTCCTTTTCCAGCTATACCCAAGGATCAAGCCAAGACAAAGAAGCTTGGCATGAAAATGTTAGAAGCAATTTTATGAAGTATTAACTGCAGGATGTGTTCCTTTTCATCTGCAGAAATGCATCTGTGAGACTTCCTTTGGTAATAATGTGATATAAAAGCAAGGCTGAATATACCTTGAAAATATATGAAGGATAAAAATTATAGAAGAAATTCTACAATGCTATTTTCTCAAGCAATGAATTAGTTTCCCCTTTAGGCAAATTAGGCCTGATGGTCAATCACTGCCTTTTCTGCTTCTACAGTAGCTTTCTTTCCACCCTCTTTTGTATCTTACTAGTAAAATAGAACCCAACAATTACTCCAGACAGTCTCTCTTAAACCTTTTTCATTCCATTCTGTAGAAACAGAGCAATGTTAAGTCAGGTAACCTTTTCATATAGAAACTAGTAACATTGTGTTTTTAAAATGTCTTAGTAGCAGAGCTAATGGGATGAAATGTCATGAAATCTGTTGAATTAAGGAATCTGAAGCAGTTCTTTAAGCAATAATTTTAAGTGCAGTAGCATTTTAGGATTCCAAAGTATTTGAAATATGTCACATGTGATGTAGCTTATGTGGGGTGTTTTTTTTTTCTTCCTTACAAACAATATGTTTGTAACTTCGGTATTAAACATAGAAAAGCCAGTTTTTGCATCTCACAAATTTTGTTACAACTATCTTTTCCTTAACTGTGATTAAACATTTGCTTCAGAAAATACCAGTTTGTTTTTACTCTTTGAATACTCAGTGCTCCTGTCATTGAACTGTTCTCATGTGCTGATGTGAGCACAATAAAGATTAAAATTTGTGACTCCCAGTGTTGTCAGCATTTCTTGGTTATCAGGGATATTTTTCTATGACCTGTAAACTATAAAAATGACATTGCTTTTGACATTTAAGTTCTATTACTTTATCCTGACCAATTAAATTGTATAGAGGGTTGCATGGGAGTATAAGAGAAGGAAGATATCTGAAAAGGAAATGGTTTGTTTTAAAATTGCTTTATATCTATTATTGACAAGAGCATTTCTTCCTGAATTATGGTAATCTACCCAGCTACATCAAGCATCCCGTGGTCCTTACTCCTTTGGACATTCAATTTTTCATTAAGTTTAGAGACAAAAATATGTGTTGGAAGTGACAAAGATGAAGTCTGATAAGTTTGTACAATTGCGTGTATACACACATGTGTATTCGATAAGCCTCTTCATGGGAATATTCATATCCAGAAAATGCATTCTTATACTAGATGATTAATCATTAATTAAATAAACACTGTGTGTTATAGTTATAGTCCTCGTTTAACAATCATTTGAAGTTACAGGGGCAATGAGAGAATGGTATTAATGTCCAGAACCCGAAGTTACAGCCATTGCAGCATCCCTATGGTCACATGATCAAAATTTGGGCACTTAGCAGCCTGCCCCTCTTACAACAGCAGGGATGCTTCAGTTCCATCCACCTCTAGAACAGTGTACACAAGCTCAGAAAGAAGGCCTAGGACAGGCAGCCGTTTTCTTGCATAGAGTCAGTCCGGGCATACCTGGTCAGCTGCAGGAGGAAGGTGGCCAAAGATCAGCAGGGCCTGCAGAGCACAAGGGCACAGGGGCTTTGTACTCTGGCCCCTTGTGGCTGGCCCCAGCTTGAGCTAGCACCCCCCAATAGTGGTACTGGGGCTGAAGTAGAGTGGGGGAGGGCAACGGTGATTAGCTGAGGCTGCTGAAGGCCCATCACTGCTGCCAAGGAATGCTGCTGTGCAGAGTGGTCAAAAGGGCACAGATGGTAGGGAGATAGGTGAGTGACAGGGATTCCAGAGCAAGCAGTCCCAAAGCTCAAGGTTGGGAGGGACCCGGCTGGGAATGACTTGGATCAGGATAATTCTTCACCTAGTAGCTAGTGGAATTAAATTAACAATATCAAAAGGATTGCTTGTGCTAAGTGATGTGGTCACATAATGTGACACTTTACAACTAACGTATATTCAACTGCTAGATTTTTTTTAAAAAAAATCTTTTCCTGAAAAAGCTCAACATTTGGAATTGATTTTGAACAGTAGAGAAGAGAGAAAAGAGAAAAGGAAATCTGATCTGAGAGCATTATGAGCTATCTTTTATTTGTGTGGCACAAGCATTCTTTACCAATGAATCGGATTTCAGTTGGTTAAGATAATCTGTAATACAAAGCTAATTTTAAATAGAAAATGCAGCCATTCCCAATACTCTTAGAAATAATAGAATAACCACTCCCAGAAATCTACTTTATGGCAAAACTGGAAGACTTTAAGCAAATACTATAGAATTACATAAAAAGTTAGTTAATATATTAAGATTATTTGGCAGTTGCTTTGTTTTTTTCAATACTCTCCTTTAGCAGTTTCACAGTAAGTACAAGATGTATAATAAGCCCTTATTGAATATGTTCCATGTATATTCCCAAGAGAACTTTTTGTCATTTTTTCATTGCTTTCTCATATGGTAGTAAAGCACAACCACTGTGGAAGAGAAGGAAAAACATGCTATAAGCATCCTGAAACAAATATATGGCAATTTAGATACAATTTATGGGTTTTTTTCCAAAAATAATTTTTTATGTAGAAAAAGGCTTGAGTCAACTAAGTAAACTTGACACAAATTCTAAACAAATTTGACTAGCATTGCTTTATAGGGAGAATTAAGAACTTTTCTGTCTGGATCTGTAAACAATACAATAGTCAGAAAACTTCTACATTTCATAAAAGCCCCAAATCTATATACAAATTTCTCTGATTTATTTTTACAAATGCTGATGTTTTGCAGATTGTTAATCTTATACCATAGATTAGCAATCTCTCATAATGCTTTCCTACTGGCTAGACTAGAAGGACTGATGGGGTTGACTTTTTAAACATATGTAGAGGATGCTAGGTTGCCTCCCCTTGCTAGGTAACATCACAGTGTTAGTTTCTTAATCTATGAAAACTCTGAACATGGCTCGGGAGAGAGCCTGAGTACATTTTTTGATAGAGCAGTAACTTTCTCGTACAAAATGTTTGAGGAACGCAGCTAATAGCTGGCACAATTAAGTTGCTCTCAAGCCGATTTATATTATCTGTTTCGTTCTTTGCCATCTACTCTGCTGTGTTCAAGTAGAATATATATCTTGATTCTTACATAATGAATTACAGCATTTTAAAAGATCTGCAATGTTCCAGGTAATGATGTGTATTGGGTTATGCATGTTTTCAAGTTAAATTAAGAATGCACAAGATATATCCATGCTATCTAATGCTGCCATTCCCTCCTCAAGTCTGCTGAAATGCTGCATTGTCTCCAGTGCATTTATGAACAAGACTGCTTAAATAGCAGCCACGAAAACAAATTCATGGTTTTGCTTTTAGGGCTGCAGAGGGGCTGAGTGGTTTCTACATCTGACAAAACATTGTTTTAATCAAGAAGAAAAGTATGTGAAAAATTAATGAATAAGTTTGACTTGTGGAGGATGGAGTGTAGTCCAGAATTATTTTAATACACGCAATGAGTTGTATATTAATATTTCCTTAATATAATTAATTAAAACCTGTAAGCATTATCTGTTTCTGGAGTCTGCAGGCAAGCACAGAAAAAACATGAGTTTTTATGAGTTTCTCCTGCTACAAGGCTTAATTATGGCGGTCTGCTCTCCTGAGGCATAGCCTGTCATATGTCAGCCACAGCTGCATGGAAACTGCTATCTTAGTGTTTTTCAAAATTTCCTGCCCTGTGTTTTTAGACCCTAGCAACTTTAATAAGCAAATAAAGAAACATTGCATATCTATGAACTAGATATTTAGTTAATAGATGATTTCCAGTGCCTGATAGATAAACATTATGCATACTCAAAGTTGTTTTAAACCAACAAACACAAACAGGAGTTCCTTCAAAGTGACTTTGTGTCATTAGCTTTTGACAGGCTTGCTAACTTACAGTGTCAAGATTCATCTGTATTGTTCCTGTTTTCTCAGTATCCAGTTTCTTAAATATCTCTACAAGGCGATAAAAAATGAGTTTGAATTAATAAAGTTCATCAGTTTCTCACAGGAAAGAAAAAAGCAGCAAAAACTCTTTCATCAAGCGAAACAAGGGACAAAATTACTACTCTTAGCTATTAGACCTGCCCCTAAAAGTCTGTAATTAAACTAAGATGTGTAATTATGGGAATGTAAAGCATTGTTCAGTTTTATAAATAATTACAACCTGTTAGTTAAAGCTAGGAAGTCAGTTTATTTATTTTCCCAAAGTGCCCTTGATATTTTAAGAATTGCGCATAATCTACACATGCACTTCATTGCTACAAATCTTGTTGTGAGGAAGCAGTTCATATTGTCTATCTGAAACTCAGTAAAGTTAAAAACTAAACAAAAGCATTATTTTAAGTTTACCAGTCTAAATTAAAGATACTCACTGAACAAAGTCTCCAGTCGAATCAAGCACCTAACAAAGTTATCAAAATCAATGATCAACTGTTCATCAGCAAAACGGGCCACAATGACTTGATGCAATTGGCAATCCAACTTAAATCCTGAAATATAAGCAAAAGTCTAATTGCTACAGATGCATCCTTGGTGCAGCTGAATACAAAACAAAAAGGAACTGGTGTAAAATGCTTTAAAACATTTTAATATATTAAGGTAAACATTCTGATCACATAAGCAGAAGCTTCGATATTGCTACAGACCTTATCCAAGTGTTGGAATTGTTCTTATCCAATTAGATGTCCTCCAATTAGGTGGATTATGCTTCCCCTCATTCTTAGAAAGGGTACCCACTGGCATGGTGGGAGGTGTGGAGGTGATAAAAGAACAATCTGGAGGACATTTGGGGAAAACTAGGCTACGTTATTCTACCTATGGGGTATTGCAACTTTTCAGGACCACATCTGGAAGCAGCTACAATGAGGGAGGCTATAATGTATTGGGCCTTAATCATTAATCTTTGGTGATCTCTACTTTTGATTGAAAAGTACCTGCTTGCTCCAAGGCTTTTCGCATCTCATAGGAATTCATGGTGCCAGAACTATCTACATCCATATCCCGATAAATTTGCTACAGAATGTAAAAAAAAAGAGAACATTTTCCCTATTAAAAATACTGCATTATCTAAAGAAAAAGAAAACATATGCAGATAGCCCCTTTTATTTCCTCATTATTCAGGCGCATTTGTTCTTGATAAAATTAAAATAAGTGTTCTTTTTCTTCTGGAGAATTAATCTTGGGCCCTATATATTTGATGGAATACTATTTAAGTCAGTATTTCTCAACCCTGGCAGCTTGAAGATGCATGGACTTCAACTCCCAGAATTCCCCAGCAAATGAACAAGTTGCACTTTCTACTATAAAAGACAATGCTACTTAAGTTTCATGCACTCAGAGCAACAATGTATCTTGCTTGATATTAATGACACTATTGGTACCAGAAAACCCATCCAAGCTACACAATCCATGTTGCTAGAGAAGATTTTAAGTAATCAAAATTACCCAATTAAAGGCCCACTTTTACCTGGTATTTCTGAATCTTTGTCCAAAGTATGTGGAATTCTTTTAGCCCCAGTTTACCACTTCCATCAGTCTGCTTTGGTTAAAGAAATTTCCAATTTAAATAGAAAAAAAATTCCAATCTCTCACTGTGGGTACGATGTTAAACTGACAGCCCATGGGCCACACCCGCCCCAGCTCTGCGAAGGGAAAATGTTGCAATACGTCATGTGACAGCAATGTGATGCCGCGAGTTTGGCCTGTGCTGTAGGAGTTTTCTTTGATTATAATTCTCCCACACCAGTCTACAGAGCAGAATCTTAGTTGCTCCAAATTTGCTACCTTCTACTAAACCCTTGCTACTTTTGTAGAAAGAAACCTGTTCTTAGGCATGTGATAGACACCTTTTTATGTAACCATTTTGTTTCTATATTTGAGGGGTGGGCAACTTGGAGTGGAGGGTACTTAGTAGATAAGGATGTACCAAATGTGCAGCCAGAGTTGGGGTGCTCTTTGTATTTGTGCATTGGTATTTTTGTATTTTGTATTTGTATTTTTGCATCAAGTGTTCATATTCGAAGTTACAACTATTTTTTTACAAAAGTCATTAAGGAAATTCTTTTTCCCCAACAGGCATTTTTTACCAGAAACTGGAAGTTAATGCCAGAAACCCGCAACAAATTGTAAATTACAGTCATATAACTGCGGGAAGCTGCAAATTATCTAATTGCCAAGTGCCCAAAATGCAATCATATGACTGTGGGGTGTGTGCAACTCTTTTAAGTCTGAAAACAGTTTTCTAAGTAGCTCTGGGCAGGTCCATTGTAACTTCAAACAATTGTTAAGCAACCAGTTGTAAGTCACGGACTACCTGAATAACATAATTGATCTGTTTTGTCTTATATTATTGTTTCATTGCATGCTTACCCAACTTCATGTATATTCATAATGTTATAGAATGTCAATGGTTAAAAAAAATCCTTCTCCAAGGAGCATTAATCTAACATTTGACGTTGGAGAAGGACAGGGAGGGGAAAAAACAATTATAGTAGGGTAAAAATGCAAGAAAAGGGAACTGTATGGATTTATGCTTGGAAAAGAAAAATTAAGTCGGCTTTTCCTAACTTGATACTTCCAGATTTGTTGAGACTGCAGATTTAAGAATTTCCAACGCGGACAGCCAAATCCTGCATAAATAAATAAGCCTGACAGTTACACATTTGTTTCGGGAAGATGTTGCTGAACAAAGCAAGTGGAGTAATTAGAGGCAGAAGATCTTGGGTAGCTGAGGTAGAATTGTAGGACAGGAAAACTGCAGAATGGGATGTGCAGGAGAACAATACAATGGAACTCCAGAAAGAAATTTGATTTTATTAGGTATGCCGAATTTGGGCTTCTAAAGTCCAGACCACTAATAGATGGTTGGCCTGTTACAATTTTCTGTATTTTGTTACTGCCATCTAGTGATAATTTTTTAGCCCAAGTAGGGTTTGCCTGATTTAGGCTTTAAATGTGGTATAGGCAAAAATATTCTTTGCACATGTGAATAAAGACAGAAATATAGTAACTAGTTGCATCCTTCTCCATTTACAAACATACAAAGAATGAATGAGGATCATACTCAAGTTCCATATAGCTTAGCATTATTATTTTGTTTGTTTGGTAGGTGTGTTCCCAAGCTCTTAGTCTAAGATCTCCTTCTAGCCTTGCTACCAAATGTTTTTTTTTAAATGTACATGATAGCTATAGATATGTCACCCTTCAATTTCAATACTTATAAATGTACATCCCACCACAATCTGAACTGAATCTTGGCAGTTCAACATGGAACATCCTGCTACTCAATATGCCTTTTTCAGACGAACACTATCTGGTAAAATAAAACAGCTATGATTGGCATGCTCCTATCCATTTACCCAAGGGATGAGATGCAGCATACAACTATTAAATACAGAAGAATTTAACTATGAGAAGGATTTCATTAACCAGGACACTGAAAAAGCACATGATAAACTCTTGACATTCTCTTATCAGGTTGATCTTCATCATACTACTTTAATGACCATCCATAATTTTGCTGCCCCCACTTTTCCCTACTAGAGCCTCAAACAGAAAATGTACAACATACACTGAAGGATACATCTAATAGATCAACCATGATTTTGCAAGTTTCAATACTAAAGCCGTCAGATTTAATATCTTGACCTACAAAGAAAAACAGCAAATGTGTTACACATAGAAATCGTCCTAAGCCTTTAAAATCTTTCGCTGGTCCTGCAATTATTCTATTCATCTACTTAAATTCTATTTCTTTTAAAAGCTAATTTTAAGCACTGATAACTTCCTTCCCTTGCCCACGCTGCAGGATCTGTTAGTCTTTTATTGCACTAATAAATTAACATTCATTAAAGAATAAGGCTTTTTCAAGCCCAAAGTCATCTCCTTTGCTTGCAAAATTTTAAAAAGGTTTTCTTCCATAAAGTTTAATGGCTGTGCTTTATTAACTATGTTCTTTTGTCTACATGTGATGTTTTGTTTTCAAACTGGCCAAATTATATTTTAATGAGATTTTAAAGCTTTTAGGAATTATTATCTTTTTTTTTCAATATTTCACTACTGGAGCATTTTAATAGTTGCTTTATTACCACTGAAGGCTTTGATTTTAGAAAGGCGGCTTGTAATATGTGAATATACAATTCAATTAGGGGCAAAGAAAAAAATTAATAAAGTTGCCACACCAAGAGAAGAGAACGTTTTAACAATATCACTTAAAATTTTTCATATAATCAAACAACAATAAAGTGTCAGATGATCTTTTTGTAAGGAGTACTTCACAATCAGTAATGTGACTGAGAAATTCTAAAGTCTACTATTATCTGTGCTGCAAAAAAAAAGAGGACAAGATGACAGCAAAAAATAGAGATATCTTTCACTCTACTCTTGCATTTAATCCAGATGTTTGCTTCTTAGATATGATAAACCTAAGAAGTCTCATTTCTGATATTCACTCCTTACAACTATGACAATGAGCCAAAAAAAGTAACATGCTCAGCAAAAGGGGCAGGCTCAGCTATAATTACTTCTGTGTGAAGCTGTACAAAGAACATTCAAACATATGAGGTTCAAATATCAGGGTAAGTTTGACAATCATCCAGTATTAAAATCAAAGGGAAAAAGAAATAAATGCTTTGATTCATTGAATCAAATTCCATGGACATGCAGAACTTTGGAAATGTCTTAGGGCATCAAGAAAGGTACAAATAAATATTGAGTTTGCATATCCAGAAGGAACCAACCAGCATTGTTGTTCAGTAGCCAAGTTGTGTCTGACTTTTAGTGTCCTTATGGACCTTAGCACGTCAGGCCCCTCTGTTCTCCAATGTCTTCCTGGGTCTGAATTCATGCCCACTGTGTTGATGACACTATCTAACAATCTCATCCTCTGCCATCCCCTTCTCTTTTTGCCTTCAATATTTCCCGACATCAGGGTCTTTTCCAATAAGTCCTCTTTTCTCATTTGATGGCTAAAGTATTTGAGCTTCAGCTTCAGTAACTGTCCTTCCAGAGAACAGTCAGGGTTGATTTCCTTAAGATTGACTGATTATTTGCTCTTCTTGCAAGTGTCCTCTCCAACACCACAATTTGAAAGCATCAATTATTCGTCACTTAGCCTTCCTTATGGTCCAGCTCTCACAGCCATACATTACTACTGGGAAAACCATACATTGCCTGTCCAATTTATTTAGATGGCTTCCTATGAAGATAAAATATCCTCAAAATTGACTTATTTTTTCTCTCACAGAATTGATCCAAGAGCAGAGGAATTGGAATCAGGCCAACATTTCACATCTTGGGATGCTCTGGATCTCCTTTGCTCTTAAGCATCTAAGGAGAAGCAGGTTTCATGACCACTGACAGCATGTTTTCAAACTAATTTTTCTCCAGCTTATTCATCCCCCAGATGAATTCTGGGGTTTCAGTCCAATAATACAGGGGATAATGGGAACTACAGCACAGACTCTGCGGAGAGCACTCAGGCAGGCAAGGCTAAAGCAAGAAAGAGAAGAAGGAAATACTTACGTTTTGCTAAGATTTTTTTCAGAATATTACACAGTTCAAAGGCTGAGATCTCAGCATCCTGGTAAAGGTGAGATAAAAATAGCATTAAGAACATGTATGCTAAATATTGCTTCTGAAAATAATTAAATTATTTTTATCAAGTCATATTCTGCAGTGGAATTTTAGAATCTTACTTCAGCCATACCCTGTTTCCCTGAAAATAAGACCTCCCCAAATAATAAGCCCAACCAGGCTTTTGAGCGCATGCGGTAAAATAAGCCCTCCCCCGAAAAACACACCCCAAAAATATTGCAAACACAGCAGCAGCCATGAGGTGACCATGCTCACTGTCTCCTGAACCTCAAAAATAATAAGGCTTCCCTCAAAAAAGGCCAAGCGCTTATCTCGGGGGTCAAAAGAAAATAAGACATTGTCTTATTTTCAGTGAAACAGTAGATGGCCCCGAGAACTGTGTATTTTCCCCCAGGTACATTCATTTACTCACCTCTCCAGCTAATTGTTTAAATAATTTCTTAAACTTGGGTTCAATTTCATCTTCAGTGAGTTCTTTCTAGGAAAGAAAAGAATTGCCAAGGAAAGTGAAAGATTTTTTTTTAAAGCTGCTGCTTATTGAAGTTGCTGTTTCATAAAGACGAAAATGTGCTTTAAATGTATTTAGCATATCTTTTGTTTTGCCTCTGAACATGCCTGTCCTTTAACGTTGCTGTTTCTATGTCTTTTTGAAGATTGAAAGTTTTATAAGTCATCTTTGACAGTGTAATACTGCAGAATTAGTTTTTATAAGCCAGAGACTAATGTGGAGTCTTATTTGGTCTTCCTCCCCATGAATCAAATGTTTTTCTGAATCAATCAACATCTGGCTACTCTATCAGAAGCAAGTGTTTCTGCAGTTTGACCAATGTTCAGAGGTACCACAAACTTAAACATGAAATGTTCACAAAGGTGCCCATCCCACCTGATATACTGATATACCAAATATACTCAGATATAAGTAGATAAGACAAGAGATATAAGACAACTCTCAGAATTCCCAGCCAGTATGACCAACTGGGAATCCTGGCTTATGTAGCCTGACTGCAGTCAAAACAAATATTCATATTAGCTAACATACCTCTTCAATATTGGCCTCAATTTCATCATCAACAACTCTACAAATAAACATAGTTAGATGAGTTAACACAAAAAAGATGATTGACTTTCAGATAGGTAGAGGAACACAACTGGGGCAGGGTGAAGCTATGAATGCACTGAGCCACCTGTGGAAAAATATTTTTAGAACTATCCACAGAAAAGGCACATACTTGCGACATTGCCATTGGTTATCTGGACAATCATACAGAAAAATCCTAAAACAATTTTTTTAAAAAAAAATTAAGATGTCAAAATAGAGTAAGAAATGAATGAATATTCTTATACACAACCATATGATTTGTGGCATTCAGTGGATACAAGCATTTGTATACAGATGACCTTACAGAATCTACAGTGTACAGAAATGATTACAAAAACAAAAAGCACTAGAAAGAAATTCAGTGGAACAGTCAGGAAGGACTTCAAGACTCCATGATGAGCCCCCGTCAAATTTATGGACTCTGTTTCTTGGCTTGGTCTACTTCAAAAGACTAATATAACACTCTCTGAGGAAGGGTGTCCCTAAATTTTGGGTGATGGATATACTTGGAATTTTGAAAGTATATTTGAGAGATGCCCTCATATGTTGGATGCCAAGTTCCAAAAGTGGAACTAGTGAGACTGACCACCTTCCTATTTCCTCCCTAGTTTCCCAGGATGCTTTGTCTTTTTTCAGAGGAAGTAGACCTGAGCAAATACATCACCGAATTATAGCCATGCCATATTTGACTACTTCTAGGATCTCTCTGAGGCCAATAATGTTACTGGAATACAGATCAAACTCAATGTTAATATTTTGTCTCAAGTACGGTAGCTTCTATATTTTTGAATCTAAAAAAATAAATAAAACATTGTAAAATGTGAAAAAATATGTAAAATATAAGGTCAAATAAAATTAGGCGAAACAGGTGATTTGGCTGCTGACAGGATTGTGACTATTGATGGAGATCCAGGCTTCAAGTAAATATCAAATATTGTTAAAAATAGGAAAGGCAGTCCAACATTTCTTGTTATAAAAGAAATAAATGATAGCAGAAGGTGGTGTATTTTCTAATTTTGCAATACCTTCCTTCCCGAAATGCATCAAGCGCCCATTTCATTGGCATTTTGGCACCAGTTTTTATATCTAGGCATTCTTGAGTATTTCATGCCTGTTATATTGAATATAGATGTACCAGACATTGCTTATGGATCACTGGTGGCTTCCTACTGGTTTGGTAGAAACTGGTAGTGGTCTGGCAGCCTGGGTTGCTGGAACTAGCAGCGACCCAGGCCTGCCATACCCCCGAACCAGTTCCCCAGGTTTTGCCATTGGTGCCGCCATCTTATTTTTCAGTTCTGCGCATGCACAGGCCAATTTTAATTGCACTGCGCATGCGCATGCAGTGTGCATCAAGCATGCACACATGTGCACATGATCGAACCGGCAGTAGTGCCTGCTGAAACCCAACCCAGTTGTGGATGAATTGCTTTGTCTCTTAACAGGCCTTTAATTAATCTTAGGGGGATTTTATTATTTGTGATATTCTTATTTATCAGGGATTTTCGTGAAGGGAAAGGACAAAATAATGCTTAGCATTTAAAAATATATATTTCAATGAGAAGAAAGGCAGAGGATATAGATATAGTGGATCTTGGTTCAAAGATATAGTGGATCTTGGTTCAATTTTTTTTAACTTTGTTTTTCTCATCTTCATCAGCAATCTTCATTGTTGTTTTGGATTTGAGATCTCTGCTGATATTCCCCCTAGTTTCCAATTCACAACCAATATAAAAACGGATATTGTAAGAAAGTATAAAAAGTATGAGCCCTACAGAACTAAAGTTAAATATAGGTTCATTGTTAGCTTTATGGCTATGGCTCATTTCTGACACTGGCCTCAAGAATAGTTCTCTTTCCTTTTAGCTTTCCCTATAGATCTTCAGCTATGGATTTCAATACCTCTGGTCTGTTTTCTTATTTCTAAGTATTTTCATATTCATGGATTCCATCGATATAAAAGACAGAGAAAGTGGATTAGTGAATGTATGACGTACTGTGAGTCAGCTTTTTTTTCAGAGAAAACCCTGAGGCAGAAGTCCCCGTTCTTGTTGGGTTCAAAGGTGGATGGGACAATAATATACTCTCCCGGGGGAAGCTTGAATCGATTTAACACCTCCCGAAGATTGATGAATGTATTGGATCGTTCCCTTGCTCGGTTTGTGAGAAAGTAGTTTTTGCTCAGATGGACCTTCTTTTGGGCAGAAGACTTCATGAAAGGAAAGGATAAAATGGAAATTATTATTCTTAAACCACCAGAATCCTACTCAGATGACTTAGTAGAGCAATATAACATGATCACATCAGAAGATGAAGCTACATTCTGTTAATTTGCATGACAGGAGGGTTCTCCAGAATATCTACATCTACCAAAACCAAGATAGCAATCTCGATGGCTGTGTGTGTGGGAGAAGAACCACAATGGCAGTAAATTTACAGACTCCCACAAGTGCACTGCAAACCAAAATTGGTGTTTTAAATGCCTGATACTTACTTTTACCACAGATATAGTTTTTGAACAATCTACAGGTTTTCAAAAATGAAAAGCCTCAACATCCACCCCCACTCTGCCAAAAACAATAGATCTCAACTTGCCCAGTTTGAATTTCTGTTATGGAGAATTGTTTGCAAAAGATTACGAAGAACAACATTTCCACAATTAAAACAGCATATTCAATTCTATCGCTTTAATATTGGGAGAATAGAATAGAATAGAATAGAATAGAATATTTATTTCTAAGCCGCACCCTCTCCCGAAGGACTCGGGGCAGCGTACAATAAAACAAATAAAATACAAAGTACAATACAATACAATACAAATCTGGACAGGACATACAACAAGGACGTATATAAGACCTCCTTTTAAATACAATGTTTAGTTAAAAATGTCTATAAATATTTGAAAATTTTTCTGTTTTACAAAAAAAATTAAACCACATACCTGTTCAGGCACCTGTGGAAGAGCAAAAAGAAAAACAAATTATACACTTTTTATTAATAACACTGAACAATGATCCTTCCCAGGAAGTAGCTTCTTAACTACTGCTCTAACCTTATGGAACAGCCACCCTGTAGAATTAAGATATCTCTCAATCTCTAAAAGCTACTTCAGACAGAACTCTTCCACACAGCATATGGTGACTAATTACTTCTTGCCATTTCTTAATTTCAATTGAACTGTTGTATGTTCATGGTCTAATACTGATTACAGTTTTGATTTTAATCATACTCAACATAGACATTTTTATTGGTTGTTATTTTTTTTTAGTAAATAACAGTAAACTGCTCTATTTACTGATCTATAGGCATACAGTTTGAATAAAGAAAGGAATTCAAATTCAAATTTTACCAGAACAGTTTTGACTTATTTATTTCTTACTGGCCTCAAATCCTTTGAGCCCACAAATGCATTAGGAATTTTGAAAAATACATAATAAAAAGCAGAGTTATGACTGACTGCAAAGGATAAATAAAATGAAAAAATAAATAAAAATGACTGTAAGAGATGGGGTGTAACTAAGTCCCAAATATCTAATGGAGCATAACCTTCCTTTGATTTTACACAGGTAAAAATTTAAAAGATTGAGATCAGAAAAAGCCAGAGATAGTTAAGCCATACCTCTCTCTGCTCAATGAAAGGAACTGGCCCAAGAACAGTGGTGGATTACTAATCGGTTTACTACCAGTTTGCTCGTGCTCATGTGCACACTTGCGCGCAATGTTTCTGCGTATGTGCAAAAGTGTCTGGGGAGATGGGCAGAGCCTCCCACCACCGCCACCAGTTTGGCTGAACCGGGCCGAACCAGGAGCAACCCATCTCTGCCCAAGATGAGATTTCAGAGAAAAAGAAACCCAACCAATCTCGTTTGTTTAGCTCCTGTGAGATTTCCCAAATAGTAATCTGGTTCTTAGAATGGAAAAGATTCCCCACCCTTGCATAAATCATCATTACATTCAACTGTTTTAATGAACTTATTATAAAAAAAGAGGTGCTGCATAATTCATTTGTGAGGATTACATGAATCTTTAACGTTGCAATTCATTTACAAGATATTCCTGAATGTGTCAGTTTTGCTTTTGTGATCCATTATCTTTATCTCAAGATTTGGTTTAACAGAGAAAAAAAGAGCCTGCCTCATAGATTGCAAAGCCAATTGTGTGCATATCCTCTCCCATCTTCCTCTGCTTCCGACGGTGTTTCTGAATCAAACCAACCAAGAAGGTACAACCTCTTTCTGGGTCATCTGGATCCTCATCTTCTTCCTCAAGTTTAATCAAATATTGTGGGTTCGTCCAAAACGTATCTGAATAAAAGAAAGGAGGCCACTCAAATTATGCCCAGGCTACACTGATCTTCATAAGGAATTGTGGCTTGGAAAGATGCAACCCTACACATTTTAGAGTGGTGTGCACATTTTAAGAGTGCTTATAAAAAGTAAACCTACAAGCAAACTTTAGAATGATTTTCTTCCAGATGAGGGATGTGGATATCTTCTTTTAAACAATTAAAACTCCAAAGGAAGTTGTAAATGGAAATGTTTAGTATTGGACTATAAATAAATGTTGACTGATTGAATTGAAGTAATTATAAACTAAATTCCTGTAAATCCCAAAGCTTGTTTTCTTTTTTTCAAAACAATCTCAGCAAAAAAAAAAAAAATTAACTGATAGATCTGTGCCCATATGTGACAACATATTAAAACTACCCACAATTAGGGAGGGCTTTATTGGACATAAAGCACCCATTCTGGGCCTGTCATAATTTCAAACAGTAGTTAGGCAACTGTTATAAGTCAAAGACTACTTCTAGGCAATTATATTATTCATAGATTATTAGGAAGATACAACAGAACATATATGAATAGAATAGAATAGAATTCTTTTTTTGCCAAAAACTTTTTTGTTTATTTTTAATTTTCAAAACAAACATAAAAAATCCTCCTTCTTTACATCCTGTAGAAAGGGTACCAGTTGGTTACAAACGGTTTTTGTGCATCTCTTCTACCGTCATCAAGTATAATTCATATTAACTCTAGTATCTTAACTCAAATGTTTATACATATTACCATCATCATACCTCCACTTTTATTTGACTATAGTTGTTTAAACGTCCTTCATCATGAAATATAGTAAAATTTAATACATAACCACATACTGGCATTTCATTTACTTATTTATAAAATCCTCCATTAACATTAAATCCTTCTATCCTATTCTAGCTAAACATATATATAATCAGAACGTAACTGTGTCTAATTTAGTTCTCTTTTTTATTGTTATTATTAACTTCTATATATAATCTCGGGTATCATTCACTATTCATATCCAATTATTGCTTATCATAACACTACACATTGTATTATCATTATCAATTTTTTATTTAACTATACCTATTATCACAAGAGTTTCACTAAGTTTAGCTAGTAGTTTTAAATTATACTCATCCATCTATCAACCTGTATCTTTCCAATAACAAAACAATCTTATGTCCTCTGCCATTTGTGGTATCAATCTTCTAAGCTTCTTCTTAAATAGCTTTGTATGGACTGGTCCTAGCAACTCCTTGCTTATAAGATCTCTCATATAATCCTGATGCCCTCTTTCTGCTTCTTTATTCCACTATTCTTTAGTTGTCAGCAGTGTTATCCATATTGTCGTTAATAAAGTTTCATAGTCCATAAATTCTTTACTTTCTTCTTCTTCTTCTATGTCTTGCCCTTTGAAATAGGTTTCCTCTCCATTTATTTCCTCTTTCAGTATTCCATTCTTTGCATTTTCAAAAACAAATCAATTACCATAAATGTCAGCAAGTTTAATCGCTTTATATTCATTTTCCACTTCAATTCTTTGAATTTTAATCCCCTCATTTTGCATTTGGTGAACATCATCAAATTTTCGATCACGTCTTTCTGTTAACTGTTCCAAAAGTTCCAGTTTTTGTTCAATCTTCTCATATGTATTTGTTAATTTTAGTAATTCTGAAAATATTGTCTGCAGGCAATCTCTCCATTTTCCTGACACTCCACCATCTTAAACAAAGAGCTCTCACTTAGAAGGTTTTTTTAAGTTAAAACATGGATTCACAAAAGCCGTTTCCCCCCCTCTTCTCTGGTTGAAAACACGCTTCAAAGGGACATTTGGCTTACCTCTATCACTCTGTAATGAGCCGTCAAAACAAACCGCGAAGAAAGGGAAAGTTCCGCTTGAATACACAAAGCTCCAGTCAACAAAACCTCCCAGCACGTAGCACTTTTAAAAGTAAATATTTCTTTTTTTATATCTGTTTTGTATTTCAAATTAGAAAAAGAAGTCCAGTCTTTACATGAATTAAAAAATAATGATACTCACAGCGATGAAATAGGAAAGCTTTGGTTTATAAATCACCGAAAGTCACAGGAAAAAAAAGATAGAAACAGAAGACTTAATCTGTCCATTTTAAAAAGCTTGTAAAGGTTTCATCCATGAAGATAGCATTTAAGAAAATGGGATAGCCACTGTCCAGAACCGTTGCAAGATTAATTTCGCCGCTTGAATCTTCTATTCTTCAATTTAAATCAATTTTTAAGTTTTTATAGGTAGTCTCTCTTTTAAAACAATGAAGATTCCTCACCAACTGGAAACACTTTCACTTTCCATTCCTTCCATTTTGGGGCCGCCCCGACTTCATCAGCCTTGACTGGATTTTTTGTCACTGGCTTGAAGAAATTTATCTTGCTTCTTTCGGGGATTTTGCGATATCCCCGAGTTCATCAAGACATATTCTTCCTGTTCACTGTCTCTACGGGACAGTTTAGACCTGTTTGGACCCCCCCCCCCCAGTGGCAAAAGTGTCGATTGCAATCTCAGAGCATTGAGACCTCACTTCGTGTGGTCGCGACTCCGCCCCCGCCCCCGAATAGAATAGAATTCTTTATTGACCAAGTGTGATTGGACACACAAGGAATTTGTTTTTGGTGCGAATACTCTCAGTGTACATAAAGAAAAATAAAATAGAATACATTCATCAAGATACAACATCTAGTGATAGTCATAGGTTATTAATAAGCAATCAAATTATACTTGGAAACAAGTAAAACAATATAAATTTTTAAGATACAAGCAACATAGTTATAGACATAAGATTCATGATTATGAAGGCAAGTAGAGGCTGAAAAATTACTTACTAGGATAATTTCGGCATCCACCAGCTGTGGAACCTTTTCTCCAGTTTCCATCCATCAAGTTCAACCTCCATTTTTTATACTTGTCAGCGGCCAGAGTGTCTGGAGTCAAATTACAGATCTCAAGACGAGAATAATGCCTCAGGAAATCACTAAATGACATCCTGTGGAGTAATGCCATAAATACCATACTTAGAAAAGGCATTTCAGACAAACTTCTCCCTTTCTGCTGTCACAGCTTCAAAGAAAACCAAGAACAATCATTGGTCACTATGACAGCAAGCCTCCTTGACAAGTTATCTTGTCACAGCGTCATGCCTCAAGATATGTCAGATTTCAATTACCATCTTTTTTCTATCCACATTGACTGGGAATTATAAGAGCTGAAATCCAACGTTATCTAGAGGGCAAAAGAGTGAAGAAAATTGAACTATTCTCTAGCAATAGAACCTCAACATAACGGACAGATATTTCCCACCCAGAAATGAAACATTTCTTATACAAACAATTTTCTTCTGATCCTCTATGGCCCCCATATAGTGATATGGACTAAATTTAATATGTTTATTTCCATCTGTCTAATATATCCCTGTTACAGTTTGATGAAATAAAGTATCTGACAACTTATTTAAGAATTACAGGGAGATTACATACTGTCCTTCTTTCCCAATTCCCAGGAAGTCACCAGCCATACCAAAATTCTCCATCTTCATGCTGTCTGGTCAATCTCTCTTTCACTTTTGGATCAATACCATTCCAGTTTGGGCATCTAAATGTAGGAAAGCAACATTATTTGAAGTTTTAGATTCAGAATTATGGATAGTGATTGTATTATCTTGGGCAGCCTCAACAATTTGGCTGAAGAAAATCCAATTTCATAATGTTTGCATTTGCTAGCACAGTCTGCTTCTACCTCAAGATACATACAGTATTCACCCCTGTCAACCTGTGAGATATGACCAGAGCGGAATGGGACAACTCACCACTATTATTCACAATCTGGAAAAATACAAAAGCTATATATAATAACTAATACAGAAAAGGACTAGACATAAAACAAAAGGAAGATAAAGAAAAGATGTGTATTTAGCAGTAAAATAAAAAGGTGCATGTTTTCCAAAGAACAGGAAATATTTAATTCTTTTTTCTGAAGATGAGAATTCTTTTTAAAATATAAGTCCATGTCTTGAAAAAAAACTTTAGCTAAATAGGGAAATAGAAACAGGAAGTTATCATAGGGCCATCTTGACCAAGGAAAGCTAAAAATAAAAGTTACGTTTTTAAGATATATTTTTATATATCAGTTGGATTTGATGTCCTTCTGTTTGGCAATCTTGCCTTGATATTTCAATTGACTATTTAAAATGAATAACTCTAATCTACAAATAAAAAAAACAGCATGCTTGAAAACTGACAAGAGTTTATTTTTGCAAAAATAAGCTAGAGATTTATTAAAGAATACTGTTTCCCTCAGTCTAATGAACTATATAGACAGTACATCTAATAAAGACCAGGTCACTCAACTCATCTAGGTGCCTCCTTTTTTTGACATTTAAGGCAAGGGGATATGTTGCCATTGTCTCTCTTCAGAAAGTTTAATATTCACATTTGAGTTTTGCATAATACAGGTAGTTCTCGACTTAGAACAGTTCATTTAGTGACTGTTCAAAGTTACAACATCACTGAAATAGTAATTTATGACCATTTTAGAACCATTGCAGTCTCCCCATGGTGATTCATGTGATCAAAATTCAGGCAGTTGGCAATTAACTCATATTTATGAAGGTTGTAGTATCCCAGGATCACATGTTCAGTTTTTGCAACTTTCTGACAAGCAAAGTTAATGGGGAAACCAGGTACACTTAACAACCCTGTTGCTAACTTAACAACTACTGTGATAACAACTATGGCAAGAAATATTGTAAAATAGGGCAAAACTCACTTAACAAATGTTTTGCTTAGCAACATAAATTTTGGGCTCAATTGTGGTCGTAACTTGAGGACTACCTGTGCAATACTTTATTGAATGTACCTGCTGATGCACCAAATTAACTAGATTCACCCACCTACCCACACACACATCCTTCACTAAAGCCAACAAAAATTTCCTACAACTTTGACAGGTGATAGAAGGAGCAACTATACAGACAGTTCATAATGCAGAAATGCATCCATGCTTAGGCCCAAAGCTGTAGGAGCAGCAGGTATAATAGGAAAGTAAAAGAGCATCTTTCCCTCATTGCTAGCTGCAGGGGTCTGATATTAAAACTGAGGAAATCGGTAACTTTTTATGAATGAGGATTATGTACCTCACCAAAAAAGAAGATATCTCATTAAAGTGCTACAGAAAACACAAGAATTTGGGTCAGTAGTTTCTAACATGCTTTCAAGGAAATGAATTATTTAAAGTTTAATCATTCATGATGCAAAACGTCATGTGAAACCTTTGCTCACACTGGACAGCAAATAGCTCTGGTCTTCAAGTTTAACACTCACTTATCATTCCATTTTCCAGTCCATTCAACTTCTCCCCAGGGATTTCGGATCCGGATCAGTTTCTGAATACTGCCTCGGAAATTCACCTAGTAGGGCCAGAAGAAGAAAAATCAGATTACTAATAGATGGAGTAACTGAGAAAAGAAACAAAGTACCTTAAAATCTTTTTTGGCTACAAACATTAACCTGGCTCCTTCAAAGTTGATTTCATGTCCTGTAGCTTATAGGTGCTGGAAAAGGGAGGAAAAAAAGAAAAAACTTCCTCCCTTTTCCAGCACCTTAAAGCTATAGGACATGAAATCAACTTTGAAGGAGCCAGGTTAATCTCCAAAACAGAACACCTCAACAAGAGAATAATTATGGAAGCCATCGAAATAGAGAAACACCCCCACAACATGAATAAACGTGATGATACCTCCCGCCTACCAAACGTCTGGAAACCAGCCCTAGTCAACAAACGAACACCAGCCACCACCCAGGCCGTTACAATACAAAACAACAATGCACACATAGCCAGCACCAATCAGCACCAATCTACCAATCATGATACAACCGCACAACCAATCATTCCACTTACTGAAACAAAGCCAGCACCCCATCCCCTCCCACCAAGATTTACAGAAAGACGGCAGCTCCGATCGCATTTTAAGCCTAAGCCTGAAGATGGCAAGTGAGATCTTGCCAAAACAATCTCAATCCTACACGGGAAAAGACCTACAAAAAAGATTTTAAGGTACTTACATAGGTACTTACACAGGAGGCAATTATAGTTTCTCATGCAATTACTGGCAAAGAAGTTAAATGTAAAGTGGCTTGTTTATTGGTAGTGTGTGCATGGGCATCTATGGGGACAGGCAAGGAGGGAAAGGATAATACATGAATCACAGTGTCATTACACAAATAATACAAGACTGTGTGAGACAACATGATGCAAATTACACAAGCCATACAAAAATATCTTCAGGAAGAACACTCAACCATCTCACAGAACAACCACTGGAACAAAGGAAATATCAAAGAATTAGATACAAAATTGGTTCATGGGAATATCACGCAACGTACTCTGTAACCACCATATTCTTTGGAATAGTTCCCATCCTGAGATTCACGTATGAATCAAGCATGCAATACCAACAGTGGTGAATTGCTAATCGTTTTACTACTGGTTTGCTTGTGCTCTTGTGCTCTTGCGCTTGCACAACGCTTCTGCGCATGTGCAGAAGTGTCCAGGTGGGTGGGTGGGCGGAGCCTCCCGCTGCCACCACTACCAGTTCAGCCGAACCGGGCAGAACCGGGAGCAACCCACTTCTGAATACCAACACTCATTTTCCCCTTCTCCAAAATGAAGATGTTACCTCTTCAGCTCCTGTGACCGAGTATGCATGCCCTTTGACCAGCTTCTGGGTTGTGACTGCCTCAGTCTCAGCAGCATTTGTGATCTAGAAACATGAAGAAATTAAGTTCTACTTACCTCTAGAAAACTAAGACAGCAATTAGACAGATCTTTACTGGGTAATGCTATGACTACAGAATCATCTAGAAAAAGGTTTAGCTTTACAATAGCTAGTAGTCCTGATGAGTGATGGGAATGTCTGGGTCAGAAGTAGAAATGGGTTGCCACACCATGCTAACCCATAAGGTGGTTTGTTGGTTGGATTGGTTTATTTGTTTGGTTGACTGGTTGGTTGAATTAAGAGGTAGTCTTCACTTAACAACCATTCATTAAGAGACTGTTTGAAGAAGTTATGGCAGCACTGAACAAATGATAGTTATGCCAGGTCGCCTAAGTTAAGACAGTTGCAGTACTCCTGCAATCAAGTGAACAAAATTCAGAAGTTTGGCAGGCCACCTGGACTTATGACCTCAGGAGCACTTCAACTCCCCCCACCCATCTATTTCCTCCCCATCCCCATCTCTGTCTTTCTGGCCATCTGCCACCCTGAATGTTTGTCATTTGTTTGAAAAAAGCCCCCTATCAGGACTAGAGCCATCTACATATTTCATTAAAACTTTATTGGAGAGAGGCCAGCCTATTAGTTTCAAGCCTAAAACTCATGCAACTAGCATTAACTTTGGCAGCAAGAAAACAATGGTCTTATTTTCTTTCCTATTTGTTGAGACAAAGGATACTGAACAGGATGTTTTAACTGGAGTGAGGGAAATTTCCAGCTCAGTTTCCTATTTGGAATGAAACTGCATGTGATGGTACTACGCAAGAGGCTTGTAATATGTATCTGCCCTAATCACATGGACAATCAAAAGGGCCACAACAATAGAGCAAAGACAAACTCTCATCAGCCAGCCAATTCTTTCCCCATGCCACACGCCCTAGGTTATTTCCCCAAGCTTGGTTTCAGTTCTAAAAACCATTTTTCCTGATAGAAAGCTGCTGCGAATAGAATGTGGGTAGCAAATGTGGCCCAGAGTTGGTGGGGATTCAGCGTTGTTCTCATGTTTTGTATTCCTTCTACATTTTAAAATAAAACTCTGGTAAAGTTTATATGTGATAGTAACTACCTATTTAGAGACAGGTTTTCAGCTGTAAAGGTTGGCAGCTGAATTAAAGAATATTAAGGAATACTGCATTCAGTTCTGGTCGCCACGATGTAAAAAAGATGTGGAGACTCTAGAAAGAGTGCAGAGAAGAGCAACAAAGATGATTAGGGGACTGGAGACTAAAACATATGAAGAACGTTTGCAGGAACTGGGTATGTTTAGCTTAAGAGAAAGAAGGACTAGGGGAGACATGATAGCAGTGTTCCAATATCTCAGAGGTTGCCACAAAGAAGAGGGAGTCAAACTATTCTCCAAGGCACCTGAGGGTAGAACAAGAAACAATGGGTGGAAACCAGTGGTGGGTTCCTCCCGGATCGCACCGGATCGCACGCGCTCCCTTTCAGCGCTCCACCTGGCTTGCGCGCTCCCTTTCAGCGCTCCACCTGGCTCTCGCGCTCCCTTCCGGCGCTGAAACCGGAAGTACAGTTTTGCCCGGCCCTGGCGAAGCAACGACGCCTGTCTGCGCTCCACCAGCTCGGCTGGGAACGGAGATGTTTCCTCAGCGGAGCGGAGCGCCTGAAAAGTCTTTTCAGGCGCTCCGCTCCGCTGAGGAAACATCTCCGTTCCCAGCCGAGCTGGTGGAGCGCAGGCAGGCGTCGTTGCTTCGCCAGGGGCGGGGCAAGACTGTACTTCCGGTTTCAGCGCCGGAAGGGAGCGCGAGAGCCAGGTGGAGCGCTGAAAGGGAGCGCGCAAGCCAGGTGGAGCGCTGAAAGGGAGCGTGCAAGCCAGGTGGAGCGCTGAAAGGGAGCGCGCGCGATCCGGTGCGATCCAGCAGGAACCCACCACTGGTGGAAACTAATCAAGGATAGGAGCAACTTAGAACTGAGGAGAAATTTCCTGACAGTTAGAACAATTAATCAGTGGAACAGCTTGCCTCCAGGAGTTGTGAATGCCCCAACACTGGAAGTCTTTATGAAGATGTTGGATAGCTATTTGTCTGAAACGGTATAGGGTTTCCTGCCTAGGCAGGGGGTTGGACTAGAAGACCTCCAAGGTCCCTTCCAACTCTACTATTGTATTATTGTATTATTGTATTAAAGCACTCACTGGCTGGGTTCATACATTATCTCAATATGTTGGTGGACCCAGCAAGTGTGGCCTGTAAACCATGATTTAGAGCTTAGCATATTGTATTCTCTTAGCTTACTTTATAGTTATGATAAAATTTAGAGAGTAGAGGGGATCATTGGACAACATCAGAGACAATACTAGAGATGCATACATAGACAATAAATAATTCCTTGGTAATGTGCCCTTAATATTGAGGAAGTCTCCTGACTAATAGAAGCTTCATCATTTGGTCTAGTCCTGGAGACAATTACTGTATACTGAGAAATCCAAGTGAATACTCATCATTGCTACTTTAGTATATGAGAAAACCTTGCAGAGAATATCTATATATGCTTCACAGTTTACAAAGAGCCAGGACTGTTGGCAGGAGAGACCACAGTTACATGTGGAACTCATCAAAAGACCTATTTTGCATTACCTCAGATAATTTTCTGCCACACTATCAGGGTTTTTCAATCCGTTTGGATTCAGAGTGCTTTTGAAAGGGCAAAAGAACATTTGAAAGCTTATACCAGAAGGATTGAATATTGGCAGTGGAACAGTTTAACAATATTCCCTAATTGGAGTATTTAAATGTTTGCTCAGAATGTGCTACTGAGGCAGTTGCTTTACTTTACTGTATATCTGCTTCTTATCAGCTAAGCTGGTTGCCCAGAAATTAAAATGGCACACTTTTTACTTTCAAATTTTTCAGTAAAGATTTCCAGGCATGTTGCCTAGTTCTGGTAAAGCACTGTAGCTATTAGAAGATTTGAGGCTTACTGTTTATTTAAGAGGATCTTCAGATGAAGGAAGATGCCTAGAGCAGCAGCTAATTCCTCATCTGCAGCCTTCAACAATCCATATATTTGCTGCAAGAGAGACTAAGCAACATAGTGGGAGATAAGATACTTTCATGCTTCTAGCACAACTCATTTGGCTTTTTCTTGCTCTTTAGTAGACAATGTAGTCCACTTCAAAGCAGTACCTCCATTCTCAAAGAAAGGAAGAATTATGGATTTTCCAGCTTTTGGGTATGATTTCTGTTCTAGCAAGAAAGTTGAAATTCTGCACTATTGTGCCATGATCAATTACATCAGTCAAACAATTCCTCTGCATTCAAAAGAACTTGGAGACTATAATATTAACTTACATCAATAGAACACCCAAGGAGAGAACCTTTCTGAAGAGCTTTCTGGATTATTTTGAACAGGTTTGGTGGTGCTTTCTGCAGCTCATACCACTCTGCAATTCCACCAGTGAAGTCTTCAAAGCCCTCAGTAGTGCTTCCCCCTGAAAGACCTTCATAGGAACCATTCACCCTGTGAAAGATACAACCAAAACTTTTAATATTTAATAGTTCTGTCTTTGGAAATCCACGCTTAACAGAGATGGAACTCCATTCTTAGATGTCTACACTGTCTCTTTTTTCATTCATGAGAAATCAAACATCAACATGTGACTCTATCACAAAGAGTTATTTCTCCCTTGACCTCTTACCCATCATTATGCCATATTAAACTATGTATATAGTTTATGCATATGTTAACTATGCATATGTAAATTACACCCTGATGTTATGGGTATGGCTTTACATTACTCGCTTTGGCTCCAAATAAATGTCATGGATTGTGAATATATTAATTTCAGTAAATACAAATTAACAGGGAGATTTCCTTCCTTCCTTCCTTCCTTCCTTCCTTCCTTCCTTCCTTCCTTCCTTCCTTCCTTCCTTCCTTCCTTCCTTCCTTCCTTGGCAGCTCACAGATACAAAGAAACAACATACAAAATAAAAATATTCAACAATTATCTTCTTCCTGTAGCTATTATTAAAAACAACAGAAAAACACATTTTAGAAAAGGATTACCCCTGCACTGCATTTAATTTTCTTTCTCTTTTTCTTTCTTTTATGCAGCCATGCTTACCTACCTGTTTCTTTAAGTCAAGGAAAAATATTAATGGATATTAATGGATATTGAATACATTGCTTTTATTACTATCTTAAAATGTGTTATTAAAATGTACTATCAGTATCATTCCATAGGAGAGTTGCAAAATGATGGCAGGAGAAACAATAGAAAGCTACCAAAACATGGGAGTATGGGAGAATTTAGAAATACAATTGTGTGCAAGGTTTATGAAACCTTTTTAGTAGTTCTGTTAGAACAAATTTCTAGGCTCTGAATTCTTTCATTCTAAGTTTGTTATTTTCAGCCAGGTTTAAGCTACCAGATTTGGGGTTGAAACATGTTAAATAGTTCTTCAGAATCATAAACTTGTCCACCATATCATACCCTAGCTTTGCGTTTCACTTATGGGAAACAAATCCAGTATAAAACAAGAGAAGACTTATAAAGTTTTCATGAAGCAGCCGAATGTTCTCAATCTTCACTTACTTGGCATAGGCCTTCTCCAGTAGGGCACTCCAGAATTCATTTTTCTCTGCTGAGTGAACAAAAAGTAGTTCTCCGTTTTTGGTTGGCAATCGATCATCAACAACAACATCTGTCCACTCTCCATACTGCCAGAACTGAAAGGGGAAAGAAAACAATCTAATCAAGGCTCAATGACATGAACTATAGCCATGCTCTAGGTCAGTGTTTCTCAAACTTGGCGACTTTAAGTCCTGTGGACTTCAACTCGCAGAATTCCCCAGCCAGCTATGCTGGCTGGGGGATTCTGGGAGTTGAAGTCCACAGGACTTAAAGTCGGCCAAGTTTGAGAAACACTGCTCTAGGTCAACAATGCTGGTTGGAAATTATGGAGGCTGGGAAGATTGCTTTGGCAAGGAACAATTCAAGAACAATTGAAATATATAACTATAGAACTGTGGAGATGGAAAGAACTACAAGCATCATCTAGTTAAGCCATTCATGAGATGTGGCTGTCTGTGCTTTTCTTAAAACCTCCAGATAGAGTACGCACATCATCCCGTAACTATTACACTGTTGACAGATTTTACCATGTATATTTTTCTTTATGCTTGCTATTACTATAATTACTATGTGTATATTAAGATAGTGGTTTTTATATCAAATCTGAATTAATTTCATTTATGTTATACTACTCCAAAACTTCAAACCAGTTTTGCTGATCAACAGCATGGCTCCAGCTCATGTCACTAGCCTTGACTAAATATCTATACATCCATATCTATCATGCTAGTTCTATTTAGGCTACATTTTACAAAACATTATATTGATGCCACAATATTTTTTTAGAATTTTACCTTCCTCTTCCACCTCATGTCTGCAACATTTCCAGAAAATTTTAATTTAAGTGGGGAATTACTTGAAAAGCACTGCTAAGGAAGTGTTATGAAAGCACCATGACCTTCCTGGGGACAAATTATATCTAGAAGGGCCTGTTCTTCCTGTAAACTTTCCCAGTGAACAGCAGAAAAGCAGAAAAGACTCTTTGATACCTGGAAGTGGAAGATTCCTGCATAACTGTCTTGGAAACTTTGATCATTGGGAACCACCCGAGCCAAAATTTCTTCATTCAAGGTGAGAGAAGCAATGGCTGCTAGAAGCCAACAGTCTCCTAAAAAACCAAAATAAAATGAAATGCTACTTAAAGGCAGAGAACAAAACTTAGCAAATCTGAGTCTCACTGGTCAATCATTTCATTTAAGATCAGAAGAAACCAAAATACATTGTATGTGTTGATTTACACATACAATACAATACAATACAATACAATACAATACAATACAATACAATACAATACAATACAATAGTAGAGTTGGAAGGGACCTTGGAGGTCTTCTAGTCCAACCCCCTGCCTAGGCAGGAAACCCTATACCGTTTCAGACAGATGGCTATCCAACATCATCTTAAAGACTTCCAGTGTTGGGGCATTCACAACTTCTGGAGGCAAGCTGTTCCACTGATTAATTGTTCTGTCAGGAAATGTCTCCCCAGTTCTAAGTTGCTTCTCTCCTTGATTAGTTTCAACCCATTGCTTCTTGTTCTACCCTCAGGTGCCTTGGAGAATAGTTTGACTCCCTCTTCTTTGTGGCAACCCCTGAAATATTGGAACACTGCTATCATGTCTCCCCTAGTCCTTCTTTCTCTTAAGCTAAACATACCCAGTTCCTGCAACCGTTCTTCATATGTTTTAGTCTCCAGTTCCCTAATCATCTTTGTTGCTCTTCTCTGCACTCTTTCTAGAGTCTCCACATCTTTTCTACATTGTGATGACCAGAACTGAATGCAGATCAACAGGGTATATGACAATATCAGCTGCCCAAATTGTATAGCAGAAATGTAGAAAGTCTGGAACGATACTGAGTACATTTTTGTTCAGAGGGACAATGAGCCGCATTCAGTTCCAGTAGTCAAAACAAATAATGCTTCAATTCTATGTCTTTTCCACTTGGCTCGGTTGGTATAAATTGGGATTTCCAGCTTATTCTTGTTCTACCAATGCTAAATAAAGACTGCCACTGCTATGTGAGTGAAAACAAACAGTATATCCAAAATATGCTTGAATAGGAAAAGTTTCAGAAATATATCCCCAAATTATTGAAAACAGAAGACATCTCACTCCCACCTTTCATTCCTAAAATCACCTATCAGTATTTTTGCAGGCAACAACAGTCCCAAAGGAAACCAAAAACCTTATAGCTAAACAAGCAACATTCTAGTTCCCCATCCTACTCAATGCAATTCTGCTTTGATCTTAAGCATGTCACTCCTACACATGTGTTCCTTTCTCATAAACATTTTTGGAACTGGACAGTTCACTTTGCCTTCTTCAGCTCAACCAGTCACACATAACAGACTTCTTTGATTTTATGCTTAATGCAAGCTGACCATCATGGCAGGCACTGAATGTTGGTTGTGCTTCAGAGGTTGGAACAGTCTGTATCCAGAAATAAACAAGTAACAATATTGATTTGTTTTCACAACAAAATTCTTCTCTTGTAAAGACATCTTTAAGAATAACTACCGTAACAATTTTGCCTAGAATAACTAACAATTTTCAAGTTCCAGTTTGGATAACATTTTGCCTAACACCTGGGGCACAGGTAGTAAGCAGTGAATTAAAATGAATATAATATTACTTTGGGGTCATGGAAAAATAAATTCATTGTTTTTACACAAGCACAAATGCCCTCATTAAAATGTAGACATGTTATGCAAAGACCCTGACAAAAGTGCGAACAGAGAGTCCATCCCCCTCCTTTGAATTCTGTTAACCCTTATCTAGTGTGAATATAGCACTGTTAGTTGAGTAGATTCCTGGTCATAGGCATAGATGGATACGATTACAATGGCAATGAGTGCACTGTTAAAAGATGTAAAAGACCAGGTTGAGGGCTGATCATCCTGGAGAAAGTACCGTATTTTTCAGAGTGTAAGACGCACCTGAGTATAAAACGCACCAAGGTTTTGAAGAGGCAATTTTTTTTAAAAAAAGTAGGTAGATAGAGGGATAGAGAGGGAGAGAAAGATAGAGAAATACGGTAGGTAGGGAGAGAGAGAGAGTAGTTAGGTAGGTAGGTAGATAAATGGAGAGAGAGAGAGAGAGAGAGAAAGAGAATGAGTGAGTGTGTAGGTAGGTAGGTAGGTAGGTAGAGGGATAGAGAGAAAGAGAAAGAGAGAAATACAGTAGATAGGTAGGGAGAGAGAGAGAGTAGGTTGGTAGGTAGAGGGATAGAGAGCAAGAGAGAGAGAGATAAATACAGTAGATAGGTAGGGAGAAATAGTTAGGTAGGTAGGAAGGTAGGTAGGTAGATAAAGAGAGAGAGAGAGAGAAAGAGAGAGAGAGAAATACAGTAGGTAGGTAGGGAGAGAGAGAGTGTGTGTAGGTAGGTAGGTAGGTAGAGGGATAGAGAGAGTAAGAGAGAGAGAGAAATACAGTAGGGGGAGAGAGAGAAGTTACGTAGGTAGGTAGGTAGGTAGGTAGATAAAGGGATATATAGAGAGAGAAATAGAGAGAGAGAGAAATACAGTAGGTAGGTAGGTAGGAAGAGAGTATGTATAGGTAGGTAGGTAGGTAGGTAGAGGGATAGAGAGAAAGAGAAAGAGAGAGAGAGAAATACAGTAGATAGGTAGGGAGAGAGAGAGAGAGTAGGTTGGTAGGTAGAGGGATAGAGAGAAAGAGAGAGAGAGAGATAAATACAGTAGATAGGTAGGGAGAAATAGTTAGGTAGGTAGGAAGGTAGGTAGATAAAGAGAGAGAGAAAGAAAGAGAGAGAGAAATACAGTAGGTAGGGAGGGAGAGAGAGAGAGTGTGTGTAGGTAGGTAGGTAGGTAGGTAGGTAGAGGGATAGAGAGAGTAAGAGAGAGAGAGAGAAATACGGTAGGGGGAGAGAGAGAAGTTACGTAGGTAGGTAGGTAGGTAGATAAAGGGATATATATAGAGAGAAATAGAGAGAGAGAGAAATACAGTAGGTAGGTAGGTAGGAAGAGAGTATGTATAGGTAGGTAGGTAGGTAGGTAGGTAGAGGGATAGAGAGAAAGAGAAAGAGAGAGAGAGAAATACAGTAGATAGGTAGGGAGAGAGAGAGAGAGTAGGTTGGTAGGTAGAGGGATAGAGAGAAAGAGAGAGAGAGATAAATACAGTAGATAGGTAGGGAGAAAGAGTTAGGTAGGTAGGAAGGTAGGTAGATAAAGAGAGAGAGAAAGAAAGAGAGAGAGAAATACAGTAGGTAGGGAGGGAGAGAGAGAGTGTGTGTAGGTAGGTAGGTAGGTAGGTAGAGGGATAGAGAGAGTAAGAGAGAGAGAGAGAAATACGGTAGGGGGAGAGAGAGAAGTTACGTAGGTAGGTAGGTAGGTAGATAAAGGGATATATATAGAGAGAAATAGAGAGAGAGAGAAATACAGTAGGTAGGTAGGTTGGAAGAGAGAGAGTATGTATAGGTAGGTAGGTAGATAGGTAGAGGGATAGAGAGAGAGAAATAGAGATAGAGAGAAATACAGTAGATAGCTAGGTGTTTCTGCTGGCACAGCACTTGATCAATGTAATTCTCATCAATCAGTTAAAGAGCTTTCCAAAAGGAGAAAAAAAAGATTTTTGCACTTTGCAAACCTCCCCAAAATGGCCCGCTTTCACAAAAACGGGCCCTTCCACCCCCAAAAAAGGCATGAATAGCTTTGGGAGGGGCTTGCAGAGTGCTCCTGGGGGCTCATTTCTGCCCCCCCAGCCCCCAGGAGCTCTCTGAAAGCCTCCATAAGGGTATGCACGGCCATTTTGGTGAAGGGGTGGGGCTTCGGGAGGCAAAAAAAAATCTGTATTCAGTGTATAAGACGCACCCAGATTTTCAGCCTCTTTTTGAGGAAAAAAGGTGTCTTATACTCCGAAAAATAAGGTACAACTAAGTGACTGCTGAGAGTCAACATTGACTTGATGGTACATAATTAATCAACTTTAATATAGGTTCTATCCTCAAAAAGAGTTTTATAAGTTTCATTTTCTTGCTCATATTTGATGATGATGTTATCCATTCAGTTGAGTCTAACTCCTGGCAATTTTTTGGGCCAGGTCTTTCCACATCTTCTGATCTTGCACTATTTCTTTGAGTGTTTCTATGCTCTGCCTGATGTCTGCTTTGACAGTGTCCAGCCATTGTGTTCTTTGATGGCCGGGTTTTCTTTTACCACGAACTCTTCCAAACATAATTGCTTTCTCCAGTGAATTCCCCCGCATTACATGGCCAAAGTAAGTGAGACGCAGTTTTGGGATTTTGCTTTCTAGCGTTATGCACTCCAGTACCTGCTTGCTAGTCACTGCTCACATTTAAATGTAGGAAATCAAGACTTGATCCCAGAAACAGGAGGGAACAGTATACCTAAAGAGACATCCTGAATTTATCATCCAGGAGAATCACCACTTAAAGCAAAACTGTAGGGCCAGGGAATGAAATGTCCACAATTGGACTCACACCTTACTAGAATCCTAGAGTTAAAGACGGTAGTAATACCAAATGAGGACCAAATGAGAAGCTGCATCACACTATTGTTAGCTAATAAGCTCCAAGAGCTGGCTAACCCAAGATCCAAGAATGATACAGATTTCAGAAAGGTGTATTTAATACTAGGGATAAAAACAACCTTGAAGACTGTTCAAGACTTAGTAAGTTCCCAGGCAAGCAAAATAATTAAGGCAGAGGTTCTTTGAAACATTTCCTTCCCATTGACCCATCTCCTGAACCCATTGAAATCCTGCTCCATCTGATTCCCACAGTGCCTCACAGTAACACAAGCTTCCTATTGCTTAGCTCTCCTTTAAAAAGGAATACAATACAATACAATAGTAGAGTTGGAAGGGACCTTGGAAGTCTTCTAGTCCAACCCCCTGCCTAGGCAGGAAACCCTATACCGTTTCAGACAAATGGCTATCCAACATCTTCTTAAAGACTTCCAGTGTTGGGGCATTCACAACTTCTGGAGGCAAGCTGTTCCACTGATTAATTGTTCTAATTGTCAGGAAATTTCTCCTCAGTTCTAAGTTGCTTCTCTCCTTGATTAGTTTCCACCCATTGCTTCTTGTTCTACCCTCAGGTGCCTTGGAGAATAGTTTGACTCCCTCTTCTTTGTGGCAACCCCTGAGATATTGGAAGACTGCTATCATGTCTCCCCTAGTCCTTCTTTCTCTTAAGCTAGACATACCCAGTTCCTGCAACCGTTCTTCATATAAGAAATAAGAATCAGCTTGTGTTCTGGCTCAGGATCCTGCTGATACTCCAGGAACATTTGGAGAATAAGGGCAGCTAAATAAATGGCTAAGTTGCTGCCATTATGTTGTTGGTGCAACATTTCTGTTTATCCATACTCCCTTGTGTTCTCATTTGATTTCTTGGCTGTAAGCTCTTGGTCTGAATTAGCACAATTTATCTTAGATGTGCTTCTGCTTTGTCTTCCTCTGCCATATGCCTTCTGGTCAGCTATTTGGTCTCTCTGGGAAGATATAACAGGGAATTTGGCCAAAATATTCAGAGATATTTGGAAATGGGAAATACTTGAATACCTTAACTCAATAATATAGATTATTGGTACTATTTATTTATTTATTTGACTTCTCTGCTGCTGCAATAAAATGACATTTGTATTAATTTTTTTGGCAAGTTCCATATATTTCTTATGGTACTAATGAAAAGAATCAAAAGATAAAAGTAAATTAGCCTAAGATTTTTTTTTAAATTTCAGCATCATTTTCTTGGTGATATTTCTATGAAAAAGAACTAGATCTTTCTACAAGATTCTTTTTCCAACCATTATCATAGCAGCAGACACTCTGGAGCAATGGGGTGTATTTCCCAGGCTGCTATAATATCACACGAATCAAGTTTAATGTTCAGGTAAGCTAGTGTAGGTAATCAAACCAACCTTAAGGGTCCGGAGAGATAAATCCCAATAAGAATAACCAGTAGCTTTTGAGCTTTGCCAATGTAGAAGGAAGCATCTTTTCACCTACAAGTCAGCTTTGTTAAATTCTTTTTGACATTAGAAAAAAGGTAAAAGTTTCCTTGTCCAGTCATGTCCAACTCTAGGGCAAGGTGCTCATCTCCTTTTTTTTGGCCAAGGGAGCCAGTGTTGCCTGAAGACATCTTCTGTGGTCATGTGACCATAATGGCTATACACCAAAGGTGCATGGAAAACTATTATCTTCCCACCGAAGTGGTACCTGTTAATTGTACTCGCATTTGCATGCTTTCAAACTGCTAGGTGGGCAGGAGCTGGGGCAGGAATGGGAGCTCACACCGTCGCACGGTGCTCAGGTCTCAAACCCGGGCTGTCAGCTTTCCAGCAGACAAGCTCAGTGTCTTTAACTGCTGTCGCGCCTCCCCACATTACCACAAGCTTGACATTAAAAAGAAAAAGAAAGATTGTCTGTGATAGGATTGGCATAATATTTGCCATTTTTGAGTTGTGAGTCAGCAAAGTTCTGGATCCTCTGGATTAAAGGCCTTCTGAATCCTCCACTGATATTCCATACCACCAGAGCAAACTTACAAACTGTCTTTCCCCCCCATCTCTCTCTCAACCTTAGTCTCTGCCTACTTTGCCTCCCTCTATAGCAGTGTTTCTCAAACTTGGCGACTTAAAGTCGCCAAGTTTGAGAAACACTGCTCTATAGGATTGCTGCCTTAAGGCCCAATCTTACCTGTAGCATTAAAGGACAGGACGTGGAAGTCTAAACAGGTATGCTCTTTGGGTACAGTGGAGCTGTCAGTATTTCATCATGATTTTATATGAGGAAATCAGCTATTTAATGCTCCAATAATGATACACTTTTTAATATAATGTGGGAGAAAGCAGAACTATTTAACTCATGTTTTGCATCTGTCTTTACACAAAGGGATAAAACAGTCCAACCTATCAAAAGCAGCACCACAAAATTAGGAACACAAATTGAAATAGGGAAGAAAATGGTAAGTGAGCACCTGTCTACCCTAGATGAGTTCAAATCACCAGGACCGGATGGATTACACCCCAGAGTTCTGAAGGAACTAGCAGACGAGATCTCAGAACCACTGAATTATATCTTTCAGAGATCCTGGAACACCGCGGAACTACCAGAGGACTGGAAAAGAGCTGATGTGGTTCCCATCTTCAAAAAAGGGAAAAAATTAGATCCAGGAAACTACAGACCTATCAGCCTAACCTCAATACCAGGAAAGATTCTGGAAAAAATAATCAAGCAACGAATTTGCGAACACCTAGAAGCAAACAAAGTAATAGCCAAAAGCCAACATGGATTTGTCAAAAACAGATCATGCCAGACTAATCTTATTGCATTCTTTGATAATGTGACAAAATTAGTGGACCAGAAGAATGCCGTTGATATAGTTTACTTGGACTTCAGTAAGGCTTTTGATAAGGTAGACCATAACCTACTACTAGATAAAGTAGAAGAATGTGGGTTAGACAGCATCACCACCAGATGGATTGGTAACTGGCTGACCAACCGCACTCAACGTGTAGTTCTCAATGGAACTGCATCTACATGGAGGGAAGTATGCAGTGGAGTACCCCAAGGCTCTGTTTTAGGCCCAGTACTCTTCAACATCTTCATCAATGATTTGGATGAGGGAATAAATGGGGAACTCATCAAATTTGCAGATGATACCAAGCTGGCAGGAATAGCCAACACTCCAGAAGATAGGCTTAAGATACAGAAGGATCTTGACAAACTTGAACATTGGGCACTATCTAATAAAATGAAATTCAATGGTGAAAAGAGTAAGGTTCTACATTTAGGCAACAAAAACGGAATGCACAGGTACAGTATAGGTGATACCTTACTCAGTAGTAGTAACTGTGAAAGGGATCTTGGAGTCCTAGTGGACAACCATTTAAATATGAGCCAGCAGTGTGCAGCAGCTGCCAAAAAAGCCAACACAGTTCTAGGCTGCATCAACAGAGGGATAGAATCAAGATCACGTGAAGTGTTAATACCACTTTATAATGCCTTGGTAAGGCCACACTTGGAATACTGCATTCAGTTCTGGTCGCCACGATGTAAAAAAGATGTGGAGACTCTAGAAAGAGTGCAGAGAAGAGCAACAAAGATGATTAGGGGACTGGAGACTAAAACATATGAAGAACGGTTGCAGGAACTGGGTATGTTTAGCTTAAGAGAAAGAAGGACTAGGGGAGACATGATAGCATTATTCCAATATCTCAGAGGTTGCCACAAAGAAGAGGGAGTCAAACTATTCTCCAAAGCACCTGAGGGTAGAACAAGAAGCAATGGGTGGAAACTAATCAAGGAGAGAAGCAACTTAGAACTGAGGAGAAATTTCCTGACAGCGAGAACAATTAATCAGTGGAACAGCTTGCCTCCAGAAGTTGTGAATGCCCCAACACTGGAAGTCTTTAAGAAGATGTTGGATAGCTATTTGTCTGAAACGGTATAGGGTTTCCTGCCTAGGCAGGGGGTTGGACTAGAAGACCTCCAAGGTCCCTTCCAACTCTACTATTGTATTGTATTGTATTGTGTACAGTAAAATAGTTACTATTAATGATCTTTTACCACATTTATGTCTCAAAATAATTTTTGTAGCACAAACCAAATCAAATTTAATAATTTCCACATTAAAGATTTAGGATTCATACAGCTTGGATTTAAAAAATTCTCTCTGGGTATTCCTTAGTGTATTTGAGAAGTGTTTTGTCTCAAAACTCTAATATAGCTACAGTAAATGTCTATCTTATTGCTGCCCAGTTGCATATAATCATAAGGTGACCAACTTTTTTACAATGAAAAGGAGGACAAAACACGTTCTATTGTCCAAAATGCTAAGGTGACCAACTTTTTTACAATGAAAAGGAGGACAAAACACGTTCTATTGTCCAAAGAAGTTTAGTGCATTGGATATAATGAATCAGTGAAGCAAAAGGAAGGAAATTCATAGAGAAACCATGTTTAGTATTTATACATTTTTCAAAAGAGGTTGCCATGGTATCATAGCAATGACCTTTAAACAGTTTCCCTCTGAGTGGGAGGGGGCAGATGTCTCCTCGTTAAAAAGCATATTTGCATAAGAAAAAGAAATATTTTTTCTATAACAGTGTCATGCCACCATGCTGTGAGGAGTCTTTGTTTTATTCACTAAAACTGTCTGTGGAGGGAGTAGGATTTTTTTTTGGGGGGGGGACAATTTGATAGCATAATGACAGTATGCAGTGAACACATCTGTTTCTTTCCCTCTCTCTTTTTCTTTTTCTGCTATTTGAAATTGAACAAGTTGAAGCAGTAAAAACTTTCTAAACTGCCTCGTCTGATTTATCTACTTCTATGGTTTAGTCTCTCTTAAGCCTAAATGTAAATTAAGAAATAAATATCAATGAAAATGAAGTACTAAAAACATATGTGGTAAACCAAAAAGAAATCACATCAAGAATGAACATGTGCTAAATGAATGTGGACTGAGTAAAAAAAATAAAAGATCAATACAAAAGAAATACATCAATATTATTTCATTATTCAGAGAATAAATGAGGATCGGTTTGCAAAACAAACAGAAGAAGAATGAATTGGTTGAGAGAAAGGGGAAGACCAAAGACCTCATGGTTGGATGTTGAAGATGAGATCTTGACAAAGAAAGAAGCAAGACGTTAAAATAATAAAAGGCAATGCATGATTGTGGTAGAAAAAAGGACCAGTTGCAAAGATTTATGGAAAGGAATTGTGAATGTATGGTTATAAACTAAGTTTCTTCTCACCTACAATTCAGCTTTGTTAAACTTTCCTTGTCCAATCATGTCCAACTCTAGGGTGAGGTGCTCATCTCCATTTCTTGGCCCAGGAAGCCAGTGTTGTCCAAAAACATTTTCTGTGGTCATGTGACCCAGAATGGCTATACGCCAAAGGTACACAGAACACTATTATCTTCCCACCAAAGTGGTACCTATTAACCTACTTGCAGTTGCATGCTTTCAAACTGCTAGGTGGGCAGGAGCTGGAGCAGGAATGGGAGCTCACTCCGTTGTGCAATGCTCAAACCTGGGCTGTCAGCTTTCCAGATGACAAAGTCAGCATCTTTAACCACTAAGCCATCATGCACCCTACATTACCACAATCTTGACATTACCATAAGAAAAATACTGTTTTATTAAAAGGTAGAGTGTTTTGTGAACTGCAGCTCACTTCATCAGATGACTCACAAGTGGAAGAATTGCAAACATAGAAAACTTGGATGGAATTGAAGGAAGCTAGTGAATTTCCACAGCTCAACAAGAAGCTATTGAGATGATGCTGGATCTTTGAGGAATTTGTTAATTCAGAGTACTTAAAGCAGGTTTTCAGCCATCAAAATCATTATTTTCTAGTTCTTACATATAGAAATATATACCGTATACATACCATATATGGAAAAACCTAGAATTTTCATGGATTGTAAGACAGAGAGTCCTTATCTTACATTTCTTAAGTAAACATTGCTATTTTACATGTAAATGGGTAAAAACAATTATATCTCATAATGTTTATAAGACAAATCTTATCTTAACTAAACATGTTGCAGTCTAAGTGGGACTGAATGGCATGAAGTCCCACAGAGAGAGTAACTGCATTTAGTCAAATAATCATACATAGTCCAACTATGAATTTTCACCAATAATGGTGGTTGGTGAGGAATGTGTGTTTCATTCCAACATACATTTCTCCAACAGATAACTATACATTGTAACTTTTTGTGTACAATATATAGAAAGCAGAAGTCAAATTAAGACATGTTAATATTGGTAATGACCACCAACTCAGACATTACGTAGGACTTATCCTAACTGTAACTCTATCTATTCAAACAAATGCATGGAAAAAAATATATTGGATAACATGATTTTTATATTCTTAATTAAATTAAATAAGATGGATAGTTTGCAGTACAGCTTGTTGTAGAAGTCCATCTATATTTGTTAAAACATTTTCTCTCTCTAAAAAAAGAGGAAATCAGGCAACAATCATCCCAGAAGTTGGCTTAACTGAATTTTCCCCATTCACAAATATTACTCTCAGCAATTGCCCTGTGGGAATACAGTATCTTAAATTGCAAATTAAGTACTATGCAGATGTCATGCATACATACAGACTCATCAAATTATTCATTTGCAAACAATGTTATGCAAAGTATGGAAAAAGGAAAAACAGCAAGCAAAATAAATTAAAGACAAGAGTTAAGAGGCAAGATAAAGAAATCTAAATCTGGTTTCCAACTTCTAGAATGTCCTTATACAGATTTATAAATTGCCCTTTGTCTTTTAAACTTCTCATCTCTATTTCTAATGATCATATATACGAGTTGATTGTATATATTACAAATCTTTCCAAATAATTAACTATAAGATAGGCTACTTTTAGTTATAACTAAAACCTTCTCTCCTTCAACAACAAAGAAGTTAAAGAATTCTTTAATTCCTAGAATTGAGCAATAGCAAAATCCTCCAAGTTCACTGTCAGCTCTTTTAGTCACAATCAACAACAATACAATACATAAGATAAGATGTACATTAAAAGCAGTGAAGAACGGATTGCATGCAGGACAGAAAAGAACACACCAGGTTCTGAAAAATGGCATTTTCAGCAATGCAGACATAATGCTAAGGATGCTTCAAGAAGAAAGTAAGACATATGAACCATATCTCACCTAAAGCTCCTTGGCAGATATCAGTCCGGGTGGCACCTTCAATAATAAACTGAGGTTTGGAACACAATTCCTGGCAAAATAAAGAATAAAATAAAACTTTTAGAGCTACTGTTTTAAGGATATGATTAAGAATTAGATAGATGATTGCTTGGGAATTCCAGGGTTATTGCTCGCCTGGAGAGTCTGAAAAAAAACATCGCAGAGAAGGCATAACTTCTACAACATTGCCAATAATCTTATTTGGATCCAATCACCAGAAGTCAGCTTTTGGTTGAAAGGTGAGTTTGTGTTTTATTTATGGACCTCCTCAGCTGTGGAATCAATGTCCATGAGATGCTGAGATTATATTTCTCAACATAAATCATAAAGGTTTCAGTCAGCTTACTTAGCTAAATCTCATAGAAGACAAAGTATTCTGTTTAAACAAATGAAATTGAACAGCAAGCGAAGCTCTTCACACCACTGAGAGGTAACATAATTCATTTTTATTTCCAATGTTTATGCTATGACCGCCCTTGTTTAGGTAACTTAAACAGGACCATTCAAGCATTACTGAAAGGCATTATTATTATCATTCACTGCACAGTCAGCCAAATGTTTAGACTGGATTTGACATTTTTATCCACCTATTAAGTCCTTCCCAAAGACCTGGGATAGGGAGATGTTGTTGCCTGATGATATTAAAACGTATAGATAAATATGTAGTTCTCAACGGAACTACATCTACATGAAGAAAAGTAAGTAGTGGGTACCACAAGATTCTGTTTTAGGCCTAGTACTCTTTAACATCTTCATAAACTATTTAAATGAGGGGATAGAAGGGGAACTCATTAAATTTGTAGATGACACCAAGCTAGGGGGAATAGTCAACATTTTAGAAGATAGACTCAAAATCCAGAAGGAACTTGACAGAAAAACACTAGGCCCTATCCAACAAAATGCAATTTATTGATGAGAAAAGTTAAAGATTTTACACAGGTAAAGAAAAACCACAGGTATAGAATAGGTGATGTTTGGCTCAACAGCAATAATTGTGAGAGGGATCTTAGTGTCCTACTGAACAATGACTTAAGTATGAGCCAGGCCAGCAGTGTGCAGCAGCTGCCAAAAAAGCCAATGCAGTTCTAGGCTGCATCAACAGAGGGACAGTATCATCATGTGAAGTGATAGTAACATTTTATACTGCACTGGCAAGACACTTGGAATACTGTGTCCAATTTTAATGACAACACAAAAAAGATGTTGAGATTCTGGAAAGATGAATGGTTGCAGGAACTGGCCATGTCTAGTCTAATGATGAGAAGGACTAGGAGTGACTTGATAGCAGTCTTCCAATATTTGAGGGGCTGTCACAGAGACAAGAGGGTTCTCCAAAACACCTCATGACAAGACAAGAAGCAACAGATGGAAATTTATCAAAGAAAGATCCAATCTAGAACTTAGGAGACATTTCCTGACAGTGAGAACAATTAATCAGTGGAACTGCTTGCTTCCAGAAGTTGTATGTACTTCATCACTGGAAGTTTTTAAGAAGATATTGGAAAGCCATCTATCTGGAATAGTATAGGGCCTCTGGTTTGAGCAGGTGTTCGGACTAGAAGACCTCTAATGTCCCTTCCAACTCTATTATATTGCATCATTGCAGAATTCAAGCTGTTCCAAGTAAAGCTGTCCTTTGTAATTGACTGATGGTAATTTTGTCAGTATTGAAGGTGTTCAACTGGTGTGTCAGTTATTTTGGTATTTGGAGTTCAAGGCACTTATCACCATTAGTACTATCTTTGTTTGTTTTGACACAGTTATTCTATTTCTATTGTATATTTTGTGATTTCCTCCCCAGTTCTTTCTCTTCTATCCTGCTATTTCTAGGTTCTGCCTGCCTGTTTGAATTCTAAAGTCCCAGAACATTTTGGCTTCTTTATTTTCAATTTCTTTGTCTATTTTATGGCTCCATCAGTTCTTGCTTGCAGGCAAATGATATTTCTTGCAGATCTTCCAATGTACCATTGTTGGTACTTTGTCATGCCACTGTTTGTAGTCAGTCTGTGCAACTTCTTCCAGCAACTAAGTAGGTGGTCTATTGTTTCTTCAGCTTCTTTGCAGAGGCAGTATTTGCTGCCTATTGCTGTCTTCTCAATTCTCACTTTGTATGCATTTGTTCTTATGGCTTGCTTTTCTGCATCCAGAATTAGCCCTATGTATCTTTCTTCAACTTTCTTGCTCTTAGGTATTGCCAAGTCTTGTTATCTGCTTTGCCTATTTTCTTAAAGTACTGGACATGTAATACTTTCTCCTGCTATGTCCTTTTCTAGTCTTCATTTGGTCTTTCTTATACACCAGTTTAGTCTCTCCAGTATTCAGTCAGTGTTCATGGTTCAGTAGCATCAGTGCATTTTCTCCAATGTCCTTCAGATATTCCAATATCCTTTCTTCTTCTCTGTCTGGTGTACTTGCAACATTCCACACCCACTATTTTCCTTGGTAAGTAGAATCTATCAACATTGCTGCATGGATGAATGGCATATTTTACTGTCATTGTTTTTCTGAAAATTTTATATATGGCTTTTAGTTCTGCTTATAAATTGAATAAACTGAAACTGAAACTTGTAACCACTACGCTAGTTAGCAGTTTGAAAGTTTTGGGTAAGCAGGTACGGGTAGTCCTCGAGTTGTGCCCCATTTTACAACTTTTCTTGTCACATTTGTTAAGTGAATCACTGTAGTTATTAAATTAGTAATACGGTCACTAAGTGAATCTGGCTTCCCCATTGACTTTGTTTGTCAGAAGGTCGCAAAAGATGATCGCCTAACTGTGGGACACTGCAACTGTCACAACTATGAACCAGTTGTCAAGCACCCAAATGTAAATCATGTGACCATGGAGATTTTGTAATAATCATAACTGTGAAAAATGATCATAAATCACTTTTTTCAGTGCTGTTGTAACGTTGAACGGTCACTGAATGAATTGTTGTAAGTCAAGGACTACCTGTAATTGATCTGTAGTTGCTTGGTGCAGCCCTTTTGGCTGGATCTTTCATTATCAGGTAGATTTTGCAGATATTACTCAAACGTCAATGCTGGGTGTTATCAATGAGTGGATGCAGACTAGTCAAATGTTTCAACCAAACGCCATGCACTTCAGCTTCACCTTATGCTACCCAATTCTGGACCCTCCTTGCCCTTTTCTCCACCATTTCTGCTATTCTTATAAATCCTTTTATTCCAGATTCTTTTTTATTCTTAACCATCTTCTTTATCAAACTGCATTTTGCTGCATTTTTTTGATTATCCCATAACTGCATCATTTCAATCGCTTCATCAATGGTTTGGTAGAAACCTTTCTGATTTGACTGAAACTGGAGATTCTGCCTATGATATGCAATTCTGGCTTCACATCTGCTGATCATTTTGGTTATACCTGTTATTTGCTGCTTTATTATTTTCAGTGCTTCTTTAATCTTCCTTTTTGCTAGGTGATATTTCTTAATCCAGTATTCTTTTGGTTTTCTTTTCACCTTTTTTTTTCAATTGTTAGCACACTGATCTAATTTTCCAGCCTGTTCTTGAATTTTGGTGGTGCACTGTTTGGCTCCCCCACACCTTCTTTGTTGATTTTGTATTCCAGTTACTCAGTTGTAACTGCCAGATTAAAAAGATGCACCTTATGCTCCTTTTCCAAAAAAACCAAGACATAGAGACCATTGGCAACTATGGAAGGATATGCATACCAATTTGAAAGTGACATACACTGGAAAGTTCTTCTAGAAGAAGCTTTGGTTAATATCAATGTTCTCAGACGAGTCTCTTCTGCAGATGCAGGAGGTTTGTAACAAGATAGAGCTTGTTAAAGGTTTGGGTAATTAAAATCAGTATCTTGAGATCCCAAGGTTTTTGGAAGGGAGCATGGACAGGCATGGTCAAATTTTAATTTTATTATTGCTTTAACATAATCTGTGTAGTTTTCTTCTGATTTTGCTGGCTCTTACAAAACCACATTCTTCTGGATTAGCTGAAATTCGAACACCTATAACCCGATGTAAAACCTGCAGCAAAGCAAACTTTATACTGTCTCTGTAAATCCAGCTCTTTGAATAAACAGTTTGTGTTTTCTTCAACTGTCCTTTCATCCTCAATGAGTGCATTGAGTGGAATCTGGAGTTATGGCTGGCATCCACTCCGGAATGTTTATATATGCATGTCTGTGTCTGGCAATGGGAAACATACTGAGATTTCTAAACCAAATATTCCATTTATTTCAAAAAGATTTATGTCACAAGCTCCTTCTAAACATGCAATCAGCTGCTTCTACGAAGTAAATGGATGTAAAGTTAATTGATGTAAGAAGATTCATCAATTCATCTAAAGGAGATTAAGGTAAGGTTGGTGAAAAAGAACAGGCAAGGCAATGAAGAAGTGCATTGAGGTATAGCCCTTTGGATATTTTTGGACTATAGTTTTCATAACCACAATGTGTAAATAGAATATGATGAGTTTCCTATTTCTGATAAATAAAAAAAGGAAAGAAGTAGAATGTGAAACATCAGGGCAGAACATCAGGAGAGATTTGTCTAATTGACTGCATTCCTAAATGTGTTGGACCACCCACTTAATTAACATTCACAATTTTAACTGAGCATGGGATCTATGAAAATTCCAGTCTTACACATCTGGAGGGCACCATATTAAGAAATGATGTATCTTTACTCCTAAAGACCCATGAAGGAATAGGTGACAGCATGAATGTAGGTGAAATCCAATATACGATGAGTACAATCTCTGAGTTGTATAATGTGGAAGATTGAATGCTTGAAAGCATTCAGTAAAGGCACAGAAACTCTCAACATGGGCATATTTATTCCCAAAAAGATTGAGAATAGATGACAGACCTTTGCTGTTTTATCTGAAAAAGCTATGTAAAACTAAAACTCAAAGTCCTGATTATAGCAGACTTTGTGTAAGCCACCCCAAATTTGTTAAAGACTATCTGAGAGAGAGAATTATAAGAATCTGAGATCTGGAGGATACTAGATTGGAGAAGAACAGAAACAGAATTTAGATTTATATACCGCTTCACAGTGCGTTACAGCCTTCTCTAAACGGTTTACATATTGCCCTCAACAATCTGGCTCCTCATTTTACCGACCTTGAAAGATCATAATGACAGCAACTGCAAATCATTCTTCCCCAATCTAGTATCCTCTAGATCTCAGAAGATTATCATAATCCACTCTCAGCATAGTCTCTAACAAATTTGGGAATGGCTTACACAAAGTCTTCTATACACAAGACTTTGAGTTTTACATAGCTTTTTCAAATAAGACAGTGAAGGTCTGTTGGGTTCTTGCTGTAGGCGTTACAAATGTTTCTGGGCAGAAGGACTTCATACTCTGATTTGCTTTGGGGCAGACTGAGTCACACTGGAAGAATTTTGTAAGAGGAGAGTTGTATTTGTCTATGGGGGCAAAAACAAAATATATCAACCATCTGATAAATAGCACTTTTTCTGACTAACACATTTTACTAAAAACATATGCCTTTGATAATATTGATTAGTTGAAAAGGTGCTGACAGATAGACAGTTTTAACTCCAGAACCTCCAAAAAACAACGGGATATTCTTCCTTTCAACATATTTAAACCTGAATAATAATCATCCCACATTCCAAAGAATCAGGAATATAATACCAATCCTACATCAGCAGGAACAGACAGTGGAACGACTGAAAAATACAAAACTTTTAGCACTCCTCAACGTTCTGAATCCATGACAAATTGGCACATATATTTTGGCACTTTTTAATGGCATTTTAAAATATTTGTAGAATATGTTGTAAGCCCCTCAAAGAGATTGATTATCGGACACCAAACAAACAAAATAAATACAAAGTGGTGTCGAATTTGCAAAGGAAGTCTTGGCTGGTGGGGGTTTTTTTTGGCTCGGTTTGTCTTCCTAATCGCCTGAAGCCAGGCAATCCCAATGCGGACAAGTAGTGGCGCAACTCAACCCTGACCTGATCCGCCAGGGATCAGTGGTGACCTTAGACACCTTCGAGCACGCATTCGGAGATCTGGATGAAAGAACAGATTCGTTCCCCAAAATTAACCGCCCTCTGTCATTCAGGCCCCTTTGTCATTTTCCTATCGTCCCGAAAGAAATACAGAACAGGACAGAAACGCGACATTAAACTCGTATTTGGCTTCCTTTTCTTCCCTCCCCTCCTCCTCCTCCTCCGGGTGACTCCCTCCTCTCTTCCGCTAGCATCTGCGCGGTGGTCTCCTACCGTCGGCCTCTTCCAGACGATGCCTTTTGTTTTCTGCGAGTTTGGCCCTAATTCTCCGTAGCCCAGAGAAGGCGCGGCGGCGGGGAAAGACGGGTCTTGAAAGAGCTTCCCCGCCTCCAGACACTCGTTCCTCAGAGTGTGAAAGTCCTGGTTCAAGTACTTCACGGCTTTGGAGTTGGAGCCCAGCCCTTGCGCGATCTGCCTGTCTTTGGCTAATTTAGCGGCAATCCCAGCCATGGTGCAGCTTCACCGCGCAGCGCTCCTCCCGCCTTCCTCTCTGTAGGGAAGCCCCGGCGAGCGGAGGGGAGTCAGAGCCAAACTAGCCAAGGGTGATTCATTTCCAGGAGAGAAAATAACAGCGCCTCTATACCCGGGGTGTGGCTGGTCCGGCCTTCACGGGACAGATTAGAGAAAAGAGGCCGCGAGCCTCCTCCTGCGGCTCCTTACGAGCTCACTGGACGAGCGAGGCTGGCTCTTCTGCATTTTTTAAGGATGTCAACAAACAGTTGGGATCGAGAGCGCGAAGGTGAACCCGATCTCTGTCCGTTTTCTAAGGTGGAAAGGTGCCCACCACGGCACCACTCCGTCCTCCAGTGATTTTACGCACAAGGGGAGAGAGCATTCAGATCTCTTACCCCCCTCTCCCTCTCTCTCTCTCACACACACAACCAACCAACCAACCTACCTACCTACCTACCTATCTATCTATCATCTATCTATCATCTATCTATCTATCTATCTATCTATCTATCTATCTATCTATCTATCTATCTGTCATCTATCTATCATCTATCTATCTATCTATCTATCTATCTATCTATCTATCTATCTATCTATCTATCTATCTATCTATCTATCTTCCTAGCTCACTCGAAATGACTGGGCATAAAACCAATTACACAAATGATTTATTATTTTGCTCTGTATAAAGTTCACAGGGTATTAAAGCAACATTTTTAAAGAGCATAACTGCAAATATCAGTAGCAGCTATAATAATGGCAATAAAAATATAATAAACAAGGCAATGGAAAATAGAAATACCAGTAAAAGTTATAAAAATGCTAAAAAAACCAAAAACCCCTAGAAAATAAAAAGAACATGCTCTGTAAATAGAGCAGGAGCGCCATAATTGAAAACACCCTTTTCCTGCCTTGCCATCACTTTTAGAAGCTCCTTTTCAGTTACATATAAACTCTTCAATCTGATTCCTTGCTCCTGAAATCACTGCTATGAGACACTGTGCATTTCAACTCAGATATAAGCCTCGGCTTGTGTTGGAACAACATGCTTATTCTTTAAAAGCTTGGTTTTCATACTTAAAACTAATGTTCTGGGTTTGGAAGACATCCTGAAGTAAAAAGTAAACCACATCAGCTAGATTTGCACAACACACTAGACTAAAATGTGATTGGGTTGTTTGTGGTTCAGCTGAGTTGTGTCTATTGGGGTTGGTGTTGAAGAAACGTTGCCAAAAGTTGAAGAAAAATGAGGAAGAGAGCAGTCAGCCGTAAAATGGATAGATTCAATTATAAGACAAATGAATGCACCACTGAGAGATCTAAAAGGTTGAAGAAAGATCATTCTGGAGAAAAAGTATTCACATAATCTCAAATAGCTGACACCAAACTTGATGTTAATTAACTAATCAGAGTGTAGTATGGGGTGAATATAAAACTAGCCTAGTCAAAGGCTAAGCCTCCCATGCTACTAAATGAGATATAAAGATGTGCGGTTAGAAGGCACATTCTCATTAGCAGACATTTGATATTACTTTTGTCTCTTTCCCAGACTGCTACAGAGGCTGCCTGATTGGGCATTGTCTTTTACATGCGGGTTTAACACTTTTCTGGAAGAATTTAGACATATTGTTTTTAAAAGCATATTTAATATTCATTTGAAAGAGTGCTACATCTATCTTTTTTTTAAAAAAGTATTAATGTTCTGGTATAGAGGTGGCTGCAGAAAAGTAAAAATACCAACAGACAGATAAAGAAGCAGGGCTTTGATCATGTGGTCATAAATACCAGTTTGACTTTTTTTTGACTCCTGCAGATTCCCTTTCTTTGCTTGATTTAGACCAGGCCACCAATTTTCACTGCTTCTGCCAAGGAGGGGGGAGGGGGCTTGTGTGGCCATTCCTTTTACCCTTTTTATTCCTAGAGAGAGCCATTTGGCCTACTTTAACTCTACTTTGTGTAATATCTGAGCCACTGAGATCTGTTGGCTATAGCCACTTGCTGTCACCACTGAATTCTTCTGGGCAAGATTTTGAAATATATAGGAACCAACTATACTTTTGTCTGATATCTCTTTTAGTTTAAATGCCAGACCACAAGCAAGCAGAGAGGTGTGAAGTTGGTCCAAGATCGTCCAGTGCTCCTTGCAACCCCTTCACCGCACCAGTGATCTGTCTTTCCTGCTATTTTTGAAAAGGTGACTAATTGATTAAGCATTAAAGTCAAGTTCAGACATATCCAAGTTGACAGGATGGGGAAATGGAGAAACATAGGATAAGGTTGGAGGGAGATTGCCGGATGTATTAGGAGAGCGCCATCCTACTTTCTCTAGTGTTGTTACTTTGCTCTATTGTCTGTCAATCAGGCATGGTTTGGGATTCAGGACTCAGGTTTGCTGGTTTTTAGACGATTGCTAGATCTCTGTTCAGATATAGGTTATAGGCATGAATAAGTTCCATGCTGGCAATCTGTCACTTAGGCAGCTTCAGAGCGATTGAAAGCTTCTGTCCCAGGCACCTGTTATTTTTACTCAAACCAGCCTTTCTATACATTAATGATAGCAATTGGTGACTCTTTTTCTAGCCTGCAGGTGACACAGCATGGCAGGGGGAACACAGCCAAGGGAATCCACCAATCTTTGTCTTTGATGTATGTCTTAAAAAAACTATAAGGACAGAACCAGCCACCAGCCTTATTACTGAGACAGAATAGAACTTGGCCCTGGGGCCGCACAAATTATGCCGGCATACCTTTTTGGCAACTGAAGAATGGGAGGAATGCACATTAACACAGTGATGAGGAACAGCCCTGTAACAGTATTTTTCAGAACAAAGTGGAAGCCATAGAATTAATCTCTTTGCTGGAAAGTTAAGTTCATTAAAAATAATGTAAAGTTAGTTATTCCAGTAAAAAGGTGTTAAAGTCAGAACATATTATTTCACAAATATAAGATACAATATAGAATAAAATTTGTTGTTCCACCTAAAAATGCCCCTCTATTTTTTTTTGCAAAGATAGATTGAAAGCACATTTAGTTGTTTTTACCATTGTTTATATTCCATCCTCAAGAAAATTCTCATAGCAGTTAAAAAAGAAAGGAACAGCTAAAACAGTCTCACCACAATTCTAAACTAAAACAGGAAAAAGCAAAGCAATTAAGAGATTTAAAAAAAGAAAAATAAACCCTCAAGCAACCATTCTATCCTATCATTTTTAGTCCTTCACTAGCTTTAAAAACAGTCAAAAGTATGCATATAACTGAATAGTTTTTAAAATAAACACCAGGCTTCAGTTCTACCCAGGTTAATTCACTAGATCAGGGGTATCAAACTCAAGGCTTAAATCTGGCCCATGGGGCCGGCCTGGAAATAGCAAAGGACTGGCCCACGGTGCCTCTGGCAGCCAAAATGAGGCACCGGGGGGGGGGGGGGGGACACAACAGGCAGTCCCCTGCACCCTGTTTTTGGCCTGGATGGCCTCATGCAGTACTCAGCCAGCCAAAATGGGGTGTGGGGCCGGTAGAGTGCTTGCTATGGATGTACACTTGGTTGACAAGGTCGGGGCTGCAAAATTGGGACAACCAGTATTCCTTCCTTCCTTCATTATATGTACTTCCTATGGCAATAAAAAATTACTCTTGGCAGCACCAAGTTAGGTTTTTTCCCTAACTTTTCTCAAAGAGCAGAGAAGTTAGCCCTGATTCATTCACATTTTGAGAAGTTAGGCCTGATTCATTCATTTTGTACAACATAGTGATCTATAGTTTGGTTGATGGTGGTTTAATTGGTATAGTTCATACAAAATGGAGCTGTATATTAACCATGATGGACAGATTTGCATCATATATTAAGCCACAAACCAGCAAGCTACCATATTTTATTATCATATTGTACAGTCATTTTGTACCCAGTATATAGGGTGGGATTATGTAGCCAAAATGACAGCATTCATGATTGATATTTCTGGGGAAAATCTCAAGTTTACAGAAGTCTAATTCAGCCAGAAGTTTAAAAAAAAGGTAGACCAATGCAATAAAAGTAGCGGGGTGCAAACTGAATGTACTTAACGGGCATGGAAAGATGGCTGATAGTTGGGAAGAAATATGGAAAACTAGGGAAAAGGAGAAATTGACTGGAGAATTATGGAGAACAGCGAGAGCCAAACAATGTTCAGTAATGGTCAAAGACATAGAATTGCACAACTGTAGAAACATGCTGCTTGGAAATTCAGAGAAATATAATGAAAGCACATTTGCAGAAACCAGACTTGAGAATGCTGCTTGAAACCTTAGGTAGCCTTAAGAAGCTCAAAAGATAGTTGGTCTCATTGCTGCGATTACCTTTTTAAGGAACTGCATAAATCTGCAAATATCTTACTTTCTACTTACAGTAGAAAAGTGCCATTAATACACATAATCTGATTAATTTTCCCCTTCCCTCAATCTTTGTCTTCATAAAGCCAGGGTACATGCTCCTGTTTTTTAATGCAAGTGTGCCATTTTTGTATTCCAGAGCTGGTAACCCTGACCATCTCGCTTTGTGGAATAGCTTTTCTATGGTGTTACATGTGCCAGCCTAGTGGCCTACTGCATTTTGGATGAATTTAAAACTCATTCTGCTAATACTAAATGAAGCAGAGCTAATTTGTCTTCCTTTTTGGGACCTATGGGTGTCTTTTGGAATAGGGCTTAGAAGGGGACAATGACATGACACAAGTCATACTGTTATCATGCAAATGATACTTGCTATTTGTGCCATTTCCTTTGCTGGGTGTCTGCATTTGGACTTGTGTGTTGTTATTAACCCCAAAAGACATTTTCTTCTCTATATATTGAGTCTATTTAAATTGCAACTAGGACAACACATCCTGTTAAGCCAAAATATGGATTGTTTGGCTTGTGCAAAAGCAACCATTCTGGCTTTTTAAGTGTGGTTTATATGTGGGTGTATTGGACACGTTGAGGTATCTTTGACCACACTCATTCAGAATGTAGCTAACCTGGAATTGTTATTGATGATAAAGAATGCCATTATAAATGCTTTATGCAGATAAATAAAATTGCCACAAAATTTCAAAAATAGTGAGAGTGTGGGATGTACTATTGCCGATTTTGCTGGGGTAGGGAAGGTCTGGAGTGTTTCAAAAGTGGATATTTTCAAGAATTCCTACTACAAGCACCTTGTTCATTGTGATTGCACAATTCACTTATAGGCTTGCACAGCTTCCTATTAGCATTACTAGCATAAGATACTCGTAATACATAGTTGTAAATCTGTTACAGTGAAGGGACTGTACTAATAGCTGATTATAACTTGACAACTCAGACAGTGCAAGGGAAAGGAAGGGCGAGGTCACCAAATTCCAGTCTTTTGTGTGTGTATGTGTGTGTGTGTGTGTATAATTTTTCCATGCAACTGCAACATTCTTGGCATTTTTGAATGCCAGATTTCTTTTTCTAATAGAGAGAGCTTAGCGGTTCTGAAGCAGCTAAAGGCAGAAGTCCCAGAATGACAATGCAGGCAGATGAGGAGTTAGAATGTATTTTTAGTTAAGAAAATAATAATAATAATGGCCATTTATTTCTGCATTGACAGAATGACTTATTAATGCCTGAAAATTATAAGTAAACCACACAGGCTGTGGAAAGCCAAAAACACCAAGATTTGGATTTTTCCTATGCATTTGGGGAGAATTGCAGAAAGATTGTCAACCTGGCAGCTGCAGGAGGGGCAGGGAAACAAGCCTTTGAGATTAAGATACAAGTACAGATTAGGTGAAACCTGGCTCAAAAGCAGTAATTGTGAGAGGGACCTTGGAGTCCTAGTAGACGAACGCTTAAACATGAGTCAGCAGTGTGCAGCAGCAGCCAAAAAAGCTAATACAATCCTTGGTTGTGTAAACAGAGGCATAGAATCAAAATCATGTGAAGTATTAGTATCGCTTTATAAAGTCTTAGTAAGACCACACCTGGGATACTACATTTTTGTCACCACATTACCAAAAAAGATGTTGAGACTTTGGAAAAAGTGCAAAGAAGAGCAACTAAGACATCCACGATCTAATTTTGGAGGGGGACCCGGACCTCGCCGGAATAACCGAGACCTGGTTGGGCCACGAGGGAGGTCTACCCCTTGTGGAAATGTGCCCTCCAGGTTATCGAGCATTTCACCAGCCTCGGGCCCAGGGAAGGGGCGGTGGGGTAGCAGTGATTATCCGGGAAGACTTAGAGCCGAGAGAGTTCACTGTGCCGCAGACATCCGGGTGTGAGTCCCTCGTCGTGAGATGGGGCCCAGGGAGGCAGTTGGGCCTGCTGATAGTATACCTGGCTCCTCGCTATACTTCAGCGGCCCTGCCCGAACTCCTTGAGCTGATCTCATCGGTGGCGGTTGAGACCCCCAAACTTTTAGTGATGGGGGATTTTAATCTGCCGTCGATGGGAGAAGCGTCTGAGGGGGTTCGGGAGTTCATGGCTTCCATGACAGCCATGGACCTGACCCAGTTAATTCAGGGCCCTACTCATGAGGGAGGCCACACCCTGGACCTTGTTTTTGTCTCTGGCCAGTGGACGAGTGATCTGGGAATAGGGGATCTAGACACTATTCCCCTGTCATGGTCGGATCACTCACTTCTTCGGCTGGACTTCCCTGGTGCTACCCCCCGCCGCGAGGAGGCGGAACTGGAAGGTATTAGATGGTTCCGCCCCAAGCGCCTGATGGAACCGGATAGGTTCCAGACGGAACTTGGGCCACCTCCTGTGGACCTGACCCGCCCCCGAGTAGAGGACCTGGTAGTCGCATGGAATAGTGCGGCTACCGGGGCCCTAGACCGGGTGGCGCCTTTGCGGCCTCTCCTGCGGCGAAGAACCACCCTGGCACCTTGGTTTACCGAGGAGCTAAGGGTGATGAAACGCCACAAGAGACGCCTAGAGAGTCGTTGGAGATCCTCCCGTTCCGAATTTGACCGAGCACAGGCACGAGCCTATTTGAAGACGTACCTTGTGGCACTAAGAGCGGCCAAACGTCAACATTGCGCCGCTCTTATTGCGTCTGCAGATAACCGCCCTGCCGCCCTGTTTCGGGTGACCCGTTCCCTCTTGTTTGAGAGATCACGGGAAGCCCCTCTACAGGGCAGAGCAGAGGAGTTTGGGAATTATCTACAGGACAAAGTCGCTCAAATCCGGATGGGATGGACCCCTTTCAGTGGTCCAGTAGAGACGCCCATTGCGAGTCTTGAGGGACCGCTTTGGGAGGAGTTTGACTCGGTTGCCATCGAGGATTTGGACAGGTTGCGTGGACGTCTGCGACCCACCACATGTTTATTGGACCCGTGTCCCTCCTGGCTTGTACTGGCATCCTGGGAGGTTACGCGCGACTGGCTCCTGGGCCTGGTGAACGCCTCGTTGGGTGAGGGGTCTCTACCGGCCGCCTTGAAAGAGGCGGTGGTGAGGCCCCTGCTCAAGAAGCCTTCCCTGGACCCAACGGACCTAGTCAATTATCGTCCAGTCTCCAACCTTCCTTTTTTAGCGAAGGTTGTAGAGAGTGTGGTAGCACAGCAGTTCCCACGTCACCTGGAGGAAAATGATTATCTAGACCCGCGCCAGTCCGGCTTCCGACCCGGGCACAGCACGGAGACGGCCTTGGTCGCATTGGTCGATGATCTCTGGAGGGCCAGAGATAGGGGTTGTTCCTCTATCCTGGTCCTATTAGATCTCTCGGCGGCGTTCGATACCATCGACCATGGTATCCTGTTGCACCGGCTAGAGGGGCTGGGAGTCAGAGGCACCGTTTTACGGTGGTTTGGCTCCTACCTCTCTGGTCGGACGCAACGTGTGTTGACAGGGGAGCAGAGTTCGACCCGGAGGCCACTCACATGTGGAGTGCCACAGGGATCGGTGCTCTCGCCCCTCCTGTTCAACACATATATGAAACCGCTGGGCGAGATCATCCGTGGTTTTGGAGTGGGATATCATCTGTATGCTGATGATACTCAGCTATACATTTCCACTCCGAACCACCCCAATGAGGCCGTCGAAATGATGTCCCGGTGCCTGGAGGCCGTACGGGTCTGGATGGATGGCAACCGACTAAAACTCAACCCTTCCAAGACGGAGTGGCTGTGGCTTCCGGCCTCCCGGTTCAACCAGGTGCTTCCATCTCTGGCCATCGGGGGCGTCCAACTAGCCCCCATGGAACAGGTGCGCAATTTGGGCGTCCTCCTGGATACCCGGCTGTCCATGGATAACCATGTAACAGCCGTGGCAAGGGGGGCGTTCCATCAGGTTCGCCTGATGCGCCAATTGCGCCCCTTATTGGACCGGGATGCCCTACGCACAGTCACCCATGCGCTAGTGACGTCTCGCCTGGATTACTGCAATGCTCTCTACATGGGGCTTCCCTTGAGATGCACTCGGAGACTACAGTTGGTCCAGAACGCGGCCGCGCGGGTGATTATGGGGAGGACCAGATACTCCCCTGTAACACCTCTCCTGCGCGAGCTGCACTGGCTGCCTGTGGTCTACCGAGTGCGTTTCAAGGTTTTGATTATGATCTTTAAAGCGCTCCATGGCACAGGGCCTAGTTATATGCAGGATCGCATCCTGCCCCACACATCCCTACGACCAATTCGCTCACACAGAGAGGGACTTCTCCGGGTGCCGTCCGCCAAACAGTGTCGGGGGGCGACACCCAGGAGCAGAGCCTTCTCTGTGATGGGCCCAGCCCTATGGAATGACCTCCCCCGTGACATCAGGATTACTTCCGATCTCCGCTCCTTCCGTGTACAGCTGAAGACCCACCTCTTTCAATTATCCGGCCTGGCTCAATCGCAATCGTAATTTTCCCATTCCTCCAAACTGTTTTTTAAATTGTTCTTAAATATTAATTTTATTGGGTTTTTACAATTGGGGTATTTTAAAGTAGATTTTTAACTGTCTATTGATGTAATTTGTTTCCTCCTCCGTGTATATGTATATGTGTTGTGTATGTATGTACGTTTGGTGTTGTTATGTATTTTATGTTATATGCTCCATTGTACGCCGCCCCGAGTCCTACTTGGAAAGGGAGCGGCTAATAAATCCAAATTTATTATTATTATTATTAATTAAAGGCCTGGAGACTAAAACATATGAAGAATGATTGTAGGATTTGGGTTTGGCTAATCCAGAGAAAAAAAGAACTAGAGGGGACATGATAGCAGTATTCCAGTATTTGAGAGGCTGCCACAAAGAGGAGGAGGTCAATTTACAGGTAGTCCTACCCAGAGGTGGGTTGCTAATTTTTTTACTATTAGTTCCGCCGCGTGCGTGACGCTTCTGCACATGCACAGAAGCGTCCGGGCGGGTGGGAAGAGCCTCCCGCCGCCCCTACTACCGGTTCACCTAATCCGTACTGAACCGGCAGCAACCCACTTCTGGTCCTACCTTACCAACTGCAATTAGGATCAGGAGCTGAAATATAGACAAGTTAATAAAGAATTAGAGTTATCAATAATCCGACTTGAAAATGAAAGAGCTTTATTCTATCTAAGATTCCAAAACATACCGGAAGAGAAGGAGAAAGACCTGAAAGGAAAAATGATCGAAATCTTCACTGAAATTCTACAGAGAAAAGAGCAAGAGTTGGTAGGGGACATTGATGAAGCTTACTGTGTGCATACTAATTATGCCAGAAGACATAGGCTCCCGAGAGAAATGCACGTAAGATTTGCCAAAAAAGCAACTAGAGACAAAGTGTACAAAAAAATCAGAGAAGGGACGATTACATTCCAGGGAAAAGAGTTGATCACGCTTAAACAGATTCCACGGAGAATTCGTGAACAATGTAGACAATACCAATTTTTAACAAATCAGTTAAATAAAAACAGAATAATGTACAGATGTTTGGTACCAGAAGGGGTACTGGTATCTTGGCAAGGAAAAAGATATAAGATAGAGAATATAGAAGAAGTGCAGGAATTCTATGAAAAATACTGCACATGGGAAGAACAAGGAAGTAAAGAGGACCTAGAAAGTTGAAGTCAAGAGGAAGAAACATCAGAAGACAAGGAAAGAAACAGGAAAGAAGAACAGAGGCAAGAAAAAGAGAGAGCAGAAAGGGAAGGCGCGAGAGGGAAAAGTCAGATACAAACCAGAAGCAACAAAAAACACCCCATCTAAAGATGGACCAGGAAATAATTATTTCGATAAACTTGAATGGACTGAACCAACCAAAATAAAGAGGTCAGATGTTTAATAAACTTAAGAAATTGAAGGTAGATATAACCTGTATACAGGAAGTGCATATTAAAAGGGAACATAGGAATTTACTGGAAAACAAAAAATAGGGAAATTATATACAGCACTGGCAGATAAAAAAAAAGAGGGATAGCAACCTATACAAAGGAAAAAATAAACTCCAAAGCAGTCTACTGTGGTGAAGAAGGCAGGATGCTAATGATTGAATTCGAGACAACAGAAAAACCGATATTATTAATAGTCATATATGCACCAAATCAGAAACAAGAGGAATTCTATAGGAAATTACACAACAAAATAAATGAATTAGAATATGAAAATATTTGCTTAATTGGGGATTATAATGCAATAGTGGATTAAAAAATGGACTATGAAAGCAAAAAAGAAAAATAAAACAAAAAAATATGTTACCCAAATCCTTTTTTGAGATGGCAGTGGAATATAAACTACATGATATTTGGAGAGAAAGGCACAAAACAAGAAAGCAATATACCTTTTATTCGAACCCCCACCAGTCCCTATCAAGAATTGACATGGCTTGGATTTCATCTAGTCTATGTAATCAATTAGACGAAATTGAAATAGAAGCAAATGAGTGGGCAGATCATAATCCAATAAAATTAAGAAAAGGTTAAAGAAGAAGAAAAAGATGGATGATGAATTCAAATATTGTAAATGAAATAGAATACACTCAAATGCTGGAGAAAGAATTAAATTTATTTTTTAGAATAAATAAAAAAGAAGACACCTCAATTCAAAATCTCTGGGGCACTATGAAAGCATACACAAGAGGCCTCACGATTGCCTACATGGCGAGAAAAACTAGAAAACAAAAAGAGCAACAAGAATGTATGCAAAAAGAACTTATGGAAGCCGAAGCTGAACTACAGAAAGACCCAAAGAATAAAATTTAAAAAAGAAAAAAGAGAGATGATAAAACATAAGATCAACTTAATAAATCAAAAGGAATTAGCACAGAAAATTAAAGTGGCCAGACAAAATTACTTTGAACAAGCCAACAAACCTGGACGATGGCTGGCATACAGATTGAAGAATGAAAGAGAAAAAAGGATGATATACCAATTAAAAGATGATGAGGGAAGAATTCAATACAAAGTGGAAGAAAAGAAGCATATTATTCCTAAATTCTTCGCAAAACTATACGCGCAAGATAGTATGGAGGAAATCAAGATAAAGCATTATTTAAACACAGAAAAGATAACAACAATCTCAAAAGAACAAAGGGAGGTGATAAACAGGCCAATAACGTTAGCCGAAGTGGAATTAGTCCTGAAAAACCAGAAAAATAATAAAACCCCAGGACCAGACAGAATACCGGTGGAGCTATACAAATATAATAAAATAATATTGGAAGAATTAGGAATGGAAATGTTTAACAAAGTTTTAGGAAAAGCCAAGATGCCTGAATCATGGACGGAAGCAATAATATCGCTAATCCCGAAAGAAGAAACCAATCTACAAGAAATCCAAAACTACAGACCAATTTCATTACTAAATTCCGATTATAAAATATTTGCAGTAATTATGGCTGGAAGAATTAAACAGGTTTTAAATGAACGAATACACCCAGACCAAAATGGATTACCTCACAGACACATTAAAAATAATACGAGAATTGTCCTAGACATAATAGAATATTATGAGGCATATCCAGAAAAACAAATGGAACTGGTTTTCCTTGATGCACAAAAAGCATTCGACAACGTAATTTGGAAATTTATAATAACACTATTAGACAGGTTGAAATTTGGAGGAAAATTTACAAAAATGATAGAAAAACTTTATAACAGTCAGACAGCCAAAGTTCTGATGAACGGAGAACTAACAGAGAAGATCAAAATAAAAAAGGGAGTCAGACAGGGATGCCCCCTCTCTCCTTTGCTGTTTATATTAACCTTGGAAAGTTTATTAAATGAAATTAGGAAGGACCAGGGAATAAAAGGTTTGAGACTCAAAAACGAAGAAAATAAGGCCCAAGCTTATGCCAATGACTTAGTATTTATTCTAGAAGATCCTTTAGAATCCAGTCTGAAATTAATTAAAAAATTAGAAGAATATGGTGAAGTGGCAGGATTAAAAATCAATAAAGGCAAAACAAAAATGATAACCAAGAATATGACAAAAAAGCAAGAAGAGGAACTGGAATTAGCAACTAGAATGCAAATAACTAAGAAAGTGAAATACTTGAGGATCTAGGTGTCTGCATAATGTTCCACAATTAAGGACAATAATTATAATAGACTAGTGACACAAATAAAGAAAGATTTAGAAAGCTGGAAAAATATTCAGCTATCACTAATGGGATGTATAGCCACAGTCAAAATGAATATTTTACCAAGAATCTTATTCTTGTTGCAAGCTGCACCTATTAACCTGGGTAAAACTTTCTTTCAAGAATTAAACAAAATAACCGCTAGGTTCATTTGGCAAGGATGAAAAGCGAGGATTAAACTAAAGTCAATGCAAGATAGCAACGAGAGGGGAGGTTTAGCATTACCAAATTGGGAGTTATACATTAGCAGTAACAATAATATGGGTGAAAGATCGGATAGAGCTAAAGAATAAAAATAATTGACCTTAGAAAGTCATGATTTGCAAGCAGGTTGGCATACAATCTATATGGGATGATAAAAATAAAACGCACAAATACTTTCAAAAACATTTAATTAGAAGAGCGTTATTGCAAAACTGGCTCAAAATTAAAAAAAATCCACTATGTGAAAATCCCGAATTGCTATCACTGACAGAAAGGACGATCCATCCAAATGTTATAGATATGAATAAAATGCTAAGATACAGAGACATAATTGATGGACAGGGAAATTTAAAAACAATTGAAGAATTGGCAGAACAAAACATGAAAGTTGACTGGCTAACCTACTTGCAAATCAAAACTAAACACAATAATGATACTAAAATATATGACATCGAAACAGAGCTACACGATTTGGATAAAATAATTCATAGCTTAGATATTAAGATGATAGGGAGAATATATACATTTCTCCTGAAGCATAAAATGGAAGAGGAAATCGTGAAAGAACAAATGATAAAATGGGCACAGAACTTTAGCTATAATATTGAATTGGATAAATGGGAAAAATTTGGGGGAACAAACTTAAAAATGATACTATCAGTTGCATACAAGGAAAATCAGTACAAAATGTTTTACAGATGGCACCTGGCACCAACAAGGTTAGCTAAAATCTCAACAAATACCTCCCCAAAATGCTGGAAATGTGAATCAATACATGGAACATACTACCACTTATGGTGGACCTGTGAGGAGACTAAAATTTTTTGGAAAAAGATCAAAAAGTGCTAGAGGTAACAATAGGTATTAAAATAGAATGGAAACCTGAAGATTTTATTAGGAATAATGACTGTGAAATATAAAAAAGAAATTCAGTATTTAATATTACATATAATAACGGCGGCAAGGATTGCCTTTTCCCAGAAATGGAAAAATAAATTAATTCCAGACGAAGATGAAATAATAAGAAAGGTTATGGACTGTGCTGAAATGGACAAATTAACAAAAGAAATCCAGGGAAAAGAAGAAACAGAATACTACCAGATATGGGATAAATGAGGAAAGAAACAAGGATCAATGAAGGAAGACAACAAAGCCCAAAAATAGTAGTTAAGGAGAATTAACACATATATATGTATCCAAGTGATTTAAACTTACTAGAGGTAATCAGCCAATATAGAAGACAGAGAAGTAAGATAAGAGGGTTACGAATGGTGAAATACAAATGAAATATAATAGAAGGGGAAACAATATAAGGTGAGCGATATCGATTGGCAATTGCTATTAAAAAGAACAGGAAGCTCCTGTTCGTATTGTATTGTGTAAATGTGGTGTACGTCTAAGTTTTGTGTGTGTGCATTTTACATGTTTGTAAATAAAAAATTTTAAAAAAAGGATCAGCAGCCACTAGGTGACAACTGTGAAGAGTTCCACAGCAAGTTGTCCCACGAGAAGTTGACCAGGGGAAGTTGGTTTCGGTGAGTTGTCCTAGATCTCTCTGAGAAGCTTTGTATCTGAATTACTTTAGCTTCTCACTCCTATAGCTTTTGCCCTTCTTCCTGACCATCCATTCAGATGAAAAGGAAGCAGTTAGTGAGGAAACAAGTCTAACTTTAATCAAGTTCCCTTCCTTTTGTGTTCTGGGTCTTGTTCCTTTCACAAGGCTGTCCTTATTTTGATTATTCCTACAGCTTCATTTCTGTCTTATTTATTTCGATTTATCAGTCGCCCCCTCTCCGCAAAGGGACTCGGGGCGATGTACAATTAAATCAAAATACAAGTGTGGCATGGAGGAGGTGACATCAATATTTAACAGTCAAATACAAATGGAAGCCACTAGGTTCAAATAAATAACAATAAATTAAAACAATTAAAACAGTTAAAAAACCCCAAATTTACGTTTAAAATATTAAAATATTAAAATTGCCAGGGAGGTTAGAAAGTTCTAGTTAAGCCAGGTCGGCTAGTTGGAACAGGTGGGTCTTGAGTTTCGTGCGGAAGGAGCAGAGATCGGTCGTTGTCCTGATATCTGGGGGGAGGTCATTCCAAAGGGCTGGGCCCATCACAGAGAAGGCCCTATTCCTGGGCGCCGCCCTCTGACACTGCCTGGTGGACGGCACCCGGAGGAGTCCCTCTCTGTGAGAGCGAATTGGTCGCAGGGATGTATGGGGCAGAATGCGATCCCGCAGATAGCTAGGTCCTGTGCCATGGAGCGCTTTGAAGATGGTAACTAACACCTTGAAGCACACCCGGTAGACCACAGGGAGCCAGTGCAGCTCGCGCAGGAGAGGTGTTATATGGGAGAACCTCGTTCTCCCCATGATTGCCCGCGCGGCCCCATTCTGGACCAGTTGCAGTCTCCGGCTGCATCTCAAGGGGAGCCCCATGTAGAGAGCGTTACAGTAGTCCAGGCGAGACGTCACCAGCGCGTGAGTGACTGTGCGGAGGGCATCCCGGTCCAATAAGGGGCGCAATTGGCGCACCAGGCGAACCTGGTGGAACGCCCCCCTCGCCACGGCTGCCACATGGTCATCCATAGACAGCCAGGCGTCGAGGAGGATGCCCAAATTGCGCGCCCGCTCCACGGGGACCAGTTGCTCGCCCCCAATGGCCAGCGATGGAATGCACTGGTTGAACCGGGAGGCCGGTAGCCACAGCCACTCCGTCTTGGAGGGGTTGAGTCTGAGTCTGTTGTCTCCCATCCAGACCCGTACAGCTTCCAAACACCGGGACATCACTTCGTCTGCTCTTGACATGCCACAAGTCAGGTTTTTGACTGCTATGAAACATCAGAGATGCTTTAAAGCTTGGGCAAATCTGTTCAGTAAAAAAAAAACTCTTTGTTTGACATAAATGATAAGTTGCTAATTTTCTGCCATCTTACTTTTCAGTCTAGTTTTCTGAAGAGAAGCCTCTTTAGTTCTGTGGCATACTGCTGCCAGAAACTGCTGAAGCGCAACCACTGCCAACTTAATATTATTCTGTTCCAACAAGAAATTTAAACCAATTGTTTTTGTCATTTGTTGCTGACTCATGAAGTCCTTGGAGCTAACCTTGGTTTATTCTCCTGCAAAGAATGGCTTTTAACATTCTGTACTGCATACATGAATAACATTTAAGCACTTTCTTCCTTTTATTTATTTGTGTGTATGTGTAGTTAACTCTTAACAACAGCTGTATGCTGATGAATATCTGTCCAACATGATCCATGCCATTTTTTCTGACTGATTAGGCATTGGCCATTCTTCTAGAATTCAGGGCAATGTTTTTTAACCTCAGCAACTTTAAGATGTGTGGACTTCAAGTCCCAGCATGCTGACTGGGAAATTCTAGGAACTGAAGTCCACATATGTTAAAATTGCCAAGGTTGAAAAACATGATCTAGGTCACTGCAGTAAATAAATGTAGTGCATACACATTACCGCCATTTTTTTATTTTTATTGCACAAATGGAAGTTAGCCCTTTTATTGGTTGAAAGACTGGGTATATTATTTTGAAGAAAATAAGGTAACAAGAGAGCAAAAGATACACTTTTATTAGAAGATTGAATTAAGGCCCAAACTGGAATTGAGACAGAGGATCACTTCTGTGCTTCATATATTGAAGGTCCTGCTAAAAGAAAAGCTATAATTGTTGATAAATTAATAAGTTAGTTTGAGATGGTATATAAGGAATTAACCAGGGATCCCTAAGCAGCCATTAACCAAACCACTCTTTATACTTTCTGTACTGCTTGGTCTAGTTTGTTTCAATCTTCCCTAATCTTATGTTGGGTAGATATATTGATCTCCACTTAGATGATTGTCATATTGGTTGGAGAATATATGTGTGTGGTTGGGGAAAGCTGGTTTGGTGAGTGGACAGGATGAAGTTTATGAAGAATGAGAGATATCAGTATCCTGAGCCATCTTGAAAATTATCACTCAAATGTTAAACATGGCACTAATTCTCCTGACAACTCTTAACCGATACTGAAAGGTCCATTCTTTGTCAGATATGACCCAACAGAGCTGCCATCCTTCCTTGATAATTAATGCATCCTCACTTTCTACTGTACCGCATTGCCTCTAGGTGGTGCTTGTGCATCATTTTATTTTACTTTTAGTTGTTACTACTAGCAACAACTAAATGAGATAAGCAGTAAAAGCCAAGATTTGTTGCACATGAAGACTTTGCTTGCACACAGAGAAATCTCTACATAATGGAAAAACACAAACACCTCTACTTATGAAGTGAAGCCTGCAAGGTTTAGTTTGCTGAATACATCTTCTAGAAAGTCCCTTATATGCTCTGGGAAAGTGTCATGTATGAAAATGTCTTCTGAGAAGCAAGACCATTTCACAACAAAACTTTGTAAGGATGACATTTGATGAAAGCCTTTTTTCCCTGAATATGTTGATCTAGGCAAGGTGCTTAAAACAGTTCAGAAAACCTGAAAGAATTTTCACCAAGAAACAAGAATAGTAAGAAAATATACTGTGGCAATTGAAGAGCCAATATGGTGATTCAAATATAGAGCTGGGATGAAGGAAGATTCTATTGAACCAACAGAAGAGAACATATGCAGGTCAAAGTGGAATTGTGGAGTCTTTGGTGCTCTCTGAGTTTGATTATTTGCTTGCAGACATTTTATTACCTAACCAGGTAATCTCTTCAGTTTCAAATCTTTACCCAGTTCATACCTTCAGTTAAAATCTTTACCTGGCTTAACACTATTCATTCTCTTTTAGGTTCATAAACCTCACAGCTGTGTTTGATAGAAATTTAAAATTACAATGTAATTTTACAATGTATCTGAATAAATTTGGATGATCTCTGGATGGCAATATACAGAAGAAAATGGCAATTCAGATATTAAAATGAGAGAGGGAAACATGCAACTGTAGAGACACTGTTCTGAGATCTTCAAGGAATGTTCATGAGCATCTCCATTATTCAGGGAGAAGACTGATGATATGTTTACAATCCAATTGTTAAAATCTATTATTTTACTAGGATTAAAATTAGATACCAAATTAATGGTGTAATCTGAAAATTGAAAAATTATCTTGGACATCAGAGAAGCTGAGACAGTAAACTTGCAGGCAAGGAGATTGAATATAGAGTAGGCAGTAGACTGGAAAAATAGAACCTAAAGGAAAGGTAAATGAAAGAAACACTATAATTGAATTTAAAATATTTAGTTTAACCAGCCAACCAATTTTTACTACTAGAGGTTTCTAGCATATAGAAAAATAGCGCTGTTAAATTCACAATAACTCAGCTAGTCTAACTTACATAGAGGTAAAAGATACACAATTTTACGTTGCATCTTTTTTTCATGGAAGTTGATTCTTGCTAGCACTGTTTATCCTTAGTGATTCTCTACCTTGCCTAAGTATTTGAAATGGCAGGGGATTTCTTTTCTGAATTCTGTACATTCAGTTGTTTAAATCTGAAAATAGTTCTGTGATTTGCAGGGAATTTGGCAAGCTAAAGTACTGAACCTATAGAAGGGAGGATTAAAATGGAGTTTTGATCAGAAGAAACCTCTGTACAAATCAGTGTAGTCCACTTGCACTTTTTAGGATAGTTATTATTCTGTGTGACAGACAAATTCTGTCTGTAAAAGATACCTCAAATGTTTCTAGAAATAGGAGGAAAATAGGGGGAAAGCTATTTGTAAAATATTTATAACTGCTATTCAAGAAGGAGGCAGAATAGCTGAGAGAACACCCTTAAACAGATTTTGTTGCATTGAGATGGTATTCTATGACAAATACGTTTTTTCTTTTCTTTCCCACTGATTGCCTCACCCACAGCCCTGTCCCCTCCTCCTTTTGTATGCCCTAAAATTCTCTTCTAAATCTACCACACTGTGGTGACAGCAAACCTGCCTTACATTTAATCTTCTTCACTTCATGACTGAGGAAAGTATTTTATTTTAATAATCAATAATAATCATAGGAGATTCTCTATTCCAAAATTAACTTTATTTCTCTCACTGTCTCAGCTATCCCTCAACCATTAACCAATATTCATGATCCACTGAGGCTGGAAACTATGGGAGATACAGTGTAACTATAGATTACTAAACTACACCTCCAGTAAGGGATCAACTGACAACAGTGTAACCAAGTACCCAAACCAAGTACTTGGGCAAGAATTATAAACCAGACAAAGAACCTGTTCAGTGACACTTAAGATTGACCTGTTGACAGGGTCACACACTAGAAGAACAGGGGTTCCCGACTGGGGGTGCTTGCACTCCCTGGGGGTGTGAGATGATATTCCAGGGGTTGTGAAAACCTGAGTTTAGAAGTTTCAAAATTATAGGTTATATGCATAATTATATGCATATAATTATTTACTTTTGAAAGAGGTGTGATAATATATCAGAAGCATTCTAAGGGCGAAGGGTATAAAAAAGGTTGGGAACACTTGCACTAGAAAAAGTATGTAGGCAATTTACACCCACCCAAGCCCACACATGAACCAGCATATATACAATCCACAATCCACAAGCCCACACTAACGACCAATCCCCTTGTAAAAAGTTTTTAAACCCCATTTTTCTCTCTGTAGATACTCCAAGAACAAACTCCTTTGTTTTGGGGAAATAAACAGATCAACCTCCTCTCCAACAGCAGTGTGTCTTGTTTCTCTGCTGGGAGAAAGGGACCCAGGACAATTCTTTTAATAATACTTGAAAAACATTCTAGTTCTTGCTTGATTATTTGTTCAGGCTGCTAGAAGATGTGTCTATTCACTTCAGCCATGTTTCCATATTTATACATTTAAAGAATATGGAACCGTGCTTTAAAGACATGTTTATTTTAGTCTGCCTTTCCACTTAACTGCTTAAAGTGATGAGCAGGTTATCTGAACACCATAATCCAATCATCATTAGAGGACTAGGTTGAATCCAAAACATCCTTAAGGATACTAAACTAATTTTCCCTATTTATACATGTTATACAAAGCCAGAAAAGAGGATTACCAGAAAGGTGAATGTTCTTTCTGCATGGAGAATGAACTTAAAGCAATGGGGTAGAACTAGGAGCCATGCAGGAAACTCCATCACTCTGATTATTACATTTTCACACACACACCTTGTGGCCATATGAGGTAGATCTATAAAATATAAGAAGAAAGGAATCTTGATGTGATTAAACAGACTTTTTATTTACAATAAAAACATATATGCACGTATATATCTTGCAGATGGAAAACTTCTTAGCCTTACTAAAGCCTTACTAAAATGGCTGTCTCTTTTAAACAGAGTATGTTGCTTCACTACTATACAAGGATATGAGCAGACTGGCCAAACTAAACCTAGCTAATAAACCATTCAAAAAAAAGCTGGATCCACTATCCAAACAATAAAATACAAATGTTTTATTCAAAGACTAAGCTGCAGCTGCCATGTTGGAGTTAAGTATATTGTGTCTTTATGTCCATAAAATGTGTCTTTCCATAATGACTGAATGAAAAGCCAGATGTTCCTTTTAGAAACTGACATAAGATTAGACCTCAGGACCGTATTCTAGAGAGCTCTATCTTAGCCATCCAGAAAGTACATTACATAAGGGGACTGAGAGACAAATATATATAATTCTCTGCAGGACATCACAGGACAGGACTGGTCAAGATTGAGAGACTCCCTCCCTTTATTATTATTATTATTATTTTAAAAAAAAGCATTTTACAGTCAGTAAGGGGCAATCATCTATTAGCTGAGTACAGTTACAAGTTGGATGTTTGCAATTAGAAGCATTAACCCTAAAAGTAACGGTAGGTTTTAATGACAAGTTTTGTTGCTTATTTTTTTGTCTGTTATTTCTCTATATTGGATTTTGGACACTGAGTCTTTTAGGTTTAGGAACCACAGTTTGTCTTTGGCCTTTGATTATTGCACTGAGCACTCAAAAGTATGAGCCTGGGACAAAAAATAATTTTCATTTCACTGACATTTGACTTAACAATTCATATTATTACTCTTTACTCATATACTTGATATTTTCCTCCCCCACATTAAAAACAAATACTTAGTAACAACTTAAGGAGGACTATGGAATCTGAATTTAAGGTTTGGGTGGAGATGACTATTAAAAAAAAGGGAGGAGAAGAAAGGGAAAGGTAATATTTAACAGAGAAACAATGCAGAGTGGATTGATATTCTTATCATTTACTGGTTGGCACTATGTACCTATTTACCTTAGCATGTTCCTTTTTTCTTTGGAGGCATGGGACTGTGTCAGATATTTCTCTGATCCACCTCCCCGAGGCCATTCATATGCATACTTCCCTCCTTGCTGTTAACTTTAAAGCCTTTGTGCCCTAACATTCACAGGGAACCAGCTGCTATGTCAGCCGTAGCCTTCAAACTGGCCAGGGAAAAGGCCATCCTAGATGGCCTAGGATCCAGTGGAAATATTGTAAAATACTTAAACCAGGATTTTGAGGCCCTGAAAAGGCAATGTTTGCACTCGGGGACTCTCTTTAAAGATGAACAATTTCCTGCCTGCCCTTCCTCTCTTGGCTATAAAGAATTGGGACCTTATTCTTCCAAAACTCAGGGGATTATTTGGAAACGACCCCAGGTAAGAATATTGTTTATGTTGATAATTTGCTGATTTGAAACGACATTTTGTTTGCTTCAAAGAGTCCCTTCAAACTCAAAACAGCTGTACTGTTTCAGGAAATCTCTGAACCTTGGGAAAAGGCTTGTTTTAATATTTCTGCAACAACTTTTGCCTTGATCAAATAGGTTTAATTTGGGTTGAAGCTTCTTTATGCAGAGTTTGTTCTTAGGGTGTCAATCAAACACCTGAAAATCTTTGGAAAGACAGTATATTTAAATTAAGGGATGATCATTTTATTTTGTGGAATTTTAACTGTGAAAATAATTAAAGTTTATTTTGTTCTATGCGCTGTGACTATCTGGAATAAGGGCCATCTGACAACATTCAACACTGAAAATGACTGGAAATGTATTCTTTTAGGATTTCTTTCTGTGCTCTGGGCATATTTGAGGCAATTCTAGTCAAATAGAGTTGAAGTATTTTAGAGGTAATAATAGTGCCTTCACTGAATGAGAATGGGTTAACATGTTTATTATGGTTCCTTGCCATTTTCATATATTTTGTCATATAATTCCATTGTATCTTTCTCCACTAATATATTTACAATAAACTCCCTACTTTTAAACAATTATTGTTGTATTTTTTTTTCTCTTAAATGAATATTTTCCATGCAATAAATATTAAATGACTATTTTCCATTAAAGCATGAGTTCAAATACATATTTCCTCTCCATAGAACTGAGATCTTCATCATTAATGGTCAGAATTTGGAAAGTTATTTCAGAACTGCATTTAGATTGCTCCAGAGTGTTTCTAGAGTTCCAGAATAGAACTTATGGACTTCTCACTTGTCCCATTTTCAAAGCCACCAGAAATGGAAAATAAGTTCTTAAAAACTTATTTATTATTAAGAATGATGAAAGCATTACAAATGCTGTTCTTTTTTTTAAAAAAAAATGTTTTCTTCTTTTTAATCCACAGCTACACTATTCAAAGTTTGATTTCATTTTCTTTCCTTTTTACAATCACATGAACAATCTTGCAGGTGTCTGTAACAATTCAGTACAGAAGCCTTAAGTGCCTGCATTATGTTGGATATTATATATTTTTCTTGTGCTATTTATTAATATATAATGTTAGTAGCTGCTTTCAAACTTGCGCACAGTAATTGTGTGCTTTTTTTAACCTTCAGTGTTCTGAATTGTATAACTGATGTTTCTTAAATCTCTCTATAATTTTGAATATATTTCCCGATATACAGAGAGCATTGCCAAAAGCAAAATGAAAGGGGAAGGCTTCAAAGTCTTACTCATGCATAAGCAGTGAACCTCTATAAGCAATACAATTTTATATATTACAAAAAGATCATTTGAAAGTCACAAACTCTCCATTCACTTGATAATAGTTTAAAAACAATGATAATGAAAATATGGAGCCCTTGGTGCTTCACATTTTTCTGATATTTCTTAAATCTCTCTGTAATTTTGAATATATTTTCAGATTTACAGAGTGCATTGCCAAATGCCAAAATGAAGGGAGAAAGCTTCAAAGCCTTACTCATGGATAAGCAGTGAACCTCCATAAACAATAATGCATATTTTATTTATTATTAAGCAATCATTTGAAAGTCTTATATTCTCCATTTATTTGATAATATTTCAGACACAAGGAACATGAAAATGTGGATGATAATAACAATCATGCAATTGTTTTCTCAAAGGGGGAGGAAATGACAGGTAGTGAGATTCTAGTTTCAGTATTAAAATAATTGCTAGAAAGAATAATCTATTTATTGTTTGATTTCTGAATTGTTATTTTTTCCATTTTCTAAAAATGCAGCAATAATGAAGAGTATCATAACATTTGCAATTGTAGAATAACTATTTTCAATGGTAGAATACTTCCAGAAGTGATATTCAGCAGGTTCTGACCAGTTCTGGAGAACCGGTAGGGGAAATTCTGAGTAGTTTGGAGAACCGGTAAATGCCACCTCTGACTGGCTCCTGCCTCCCGAGACCCAGCTGCTCGGGAGGAAATGGGGATTTTGCAGTATCCTTCCCCTGGAGTGGGGAGAGAATGGAGATTTTACAGTATCCTTCCCCTGGAGTGGAGAGCGAATGGAGATTTTACAGTATCCTTCCCGTGGAATCGGGAGGGAATGGAGATTTTACAGTATCCTTCCCCTGCCATGCCAACCAAGCCACGCCTACCAAGCCATGCCCACAGAACTGGTAGTAAAAAATTTTGAATCTCACCACTGAATAATTCTCATTAGGATCTTTTTTTTTAAAATCAAATAACTGGCAGTGGAACCAAGTTTTTGATTATGCATGCTTCAGTGATCAATCAATTGGATCTGAGGCTTGCATTTAAAAACAGCTTTCTTCCCTGATAGCTGCGCCTTCCATCAGGTGTGTTTGATATCAATATCCATAGCAATTCAGTCAGAATAGTCAAACATGGATAATTGCTCCTTGTTTTGAATAAGAGGGAGGGAAAATAAAACTGGCACATATTCTGTCATCATTATTGAATTAGGGTCCACAATGCAAAATTTTGAGGTAGGTAGGGATACTGTATCCAGTTTTGGTCACCATATAATAAAAAAGATGTTGAGACTTTAGAAAAAGTGCAGAAAAGGGCAACACATGATGAACAGTTGCAGGAATTGGGTATGTCTAGTGTAGTGAAAAGAAGGACCAAGGGAGACATGATAGCTGTGTTCCAATATTTGAAAGGTTGCCACAAAGCACCTAAAGGCAAGACAAGAAACAATGGATGGAAATTTCCTAACATAATAATCAACCAGTGGAACAGCTTGTGTTCAGAAGTTGTGAGTGTTCTATCACTGGAGGCTTTTAAGAAGAGACTGGACAGTCACCTGTCTGAAATGGTATATGGTCTACTGCTTGTGCAGGGGCTTGGACTAGAAGGCCTTGAAGGTCCCTTTCAACTATAATATTCTACCCAAGCGTCATCCTTGTTGCTTCATTTCCCATTTGGAAGCTGTCATGCATATAATGGTATGGGTAAAGGCTTCTTGCTACAGACAAGAGCACTAAACTGAGTGTATTTTATGGCTAAGGTTGCTAAAGTAGCCTTGGTGGGTGGGGGAGAATTATCTGGAGTATATTGAGTACTCTGAATAATAAATGCCTGACTGGCTTAGGTATCTCTTGAAAGTACATTGATTCCCTTCAAGATCTGATAACATAACACAGTGTGGATCTAATCTTTCTGTTCTCTACAATTAGGGATTTCTGACTTTGTTTTGAAATTATTCCAAGCGGGCTTCCTTTTGTCCCCAACAGTCTACTACATAGTATGCTTTTCAATTCAAATGATAGACAATATGCTCAGAGAAAGAGCATTTTTTTCTAATTGCTCTTTCTGATTCCTAGTGGAGAAACTTGTATGGATAAGATTAAAACTTTAGTAGATTTTTTGTATGTGATTTTAAACATTAAAATTAGAAATCTTGTATGTATGTATAGTAGACAGTGTTTATATGTTGTTAAGTTGATGCTTGTTGCGCTGGTAGAAGATTCAACTGAATAGTAATTCAATTTCAGTTGTGTTGTCCTGTGTGTTTAATTTTGGGCATTCCTTTCAATTATTTCTTACAAAGAATAATAGTACTATCAGTTTTATGAATTGTAGCAAGAACTGGATTAGTCTTCAAATATGAAGAAAAGAGGAATTACTATTATACAGTTTTACTGTCACACCTAGGGCAGAACTTTGGGCCTACAAAAGAAGGAGAAGGCAGGGCTGTGGATGGGACCATCAGATTAGTCACTCTGCTTAGTAAGCATAGCATTATTTGAAAAACACTGTCTGAACTTTTGTATTCTTAATTTAAAAAAAAATAGTTTTCACCATTTGTATGAGCTGATATGGAGATAAATCATCTTTCCAACATGTTGACATATACAGCATCCTACAAATGTCTACTCTACTTTAAGCAGCCTTTGATACCTACAATATGTCCATTTCAGCTATTGGACTATAGAACATCCCTTTTGTCCAATAATTTGTACCCTCAACAAGGTCCACAGTTTTCATTAATCATACTGTCTCATTGTACAGTAGATAAGAACCAAGAGTCCCCTTTTCAAGGTTGAAATAAATGTTTAGGGAATCATTGGGTTTGTAGGAAGAACTCAAACTTGGGGAACAACCACAGGTGGGGGAGGCTAAAACATTTTAATTGGGTTTTTCTTCTGTGAAAGTATAAAGAAATGTGAGTGGTAAAATCCAGTTGTAATGTTCATCCATTATTTTCAGGAACTGGTCCCAAACCCCCAGTTCATTGAGGGAGGAGCCACTCGTACAGATATTTGTCAGGGGGTTCTGGGTGAGTAAAGAAAATCCACTTTTTCTCTTTCTTTTCAGAGAAGAGGGAATTGCCACATGCTCTGCTGTGCGCTGCAATCAAAAAACAAGCATGCAAATAGTAAATAAATGTATTATTTTGTTTGATGACTCAAACACTATAAACATGGAATAACAATGTGAAATCAGCTGTTTAAGCCCTGACTTTATTGCTTGTTTTGTATGTGTCCCAGTGATTAGTCCTTGAAACAAAAAGCAATGCTTTGTCAGCTTACCTTCCTGTAAAATATTCTTTCAAACTTAAGACAGAACACTTAATGAAAAGAAATACAGTCAGACTGTCTCCAGGATCTTAATTAATTAAACTTTATTTCTTCATCAGTAGGAAGAAACATAGAACTTACCTTGGCAAACTCTCGAGGGAGCTTTAAAATGTAGAACACTTTCTACTTTTGTAAAAGAACATATGTACTAGAGGTGGGTTGCTGTCGGTTCGGCCCGGTTCGGGAGGCTCCGTCCACCTACTACTACTCCGTAGTAAACCGGTTAGCAGCCCACCACTGATATATACAATAGGTTATGACTGGCTGATATAGGGGAGGGGGGAATTGTTAGAGGCCATAAGAGTGATAAAACACCCATTACAACAAATAAGTCCATCACCTGCTATTTGAAGGCTTTAATGCATAGAAAAAATGGCAGGCTAACAGATGTGTGCATTTAAACTGGGCTTATTTGTTGTAATGGTTGTTTTATCACTCTTATGGCCTCTAACAATTCTTCCCCCCCATCCCATATTGTCATTTACACAATGCATTCGAAAGCAACCGACAATCTGTAGTGGAGGCCAAATTTCTAGGTAATAAAAGCTAGATGTTTATTTCTTTTTCATGATATACACCATTGGCCCTCAGATGTCAAAATTATTTAGCTTGGTCTTGGTTATTAGGTTACATGCTTTTGAGGGAGGAATTGATCAGTTAATCTATATTCATCTCTTTCAAAAACTTTGATGTTTCCAGGAGACTGTTGGCTTTTAGCAGCTGTTGCATGTCTTACCTTAAATGAAGCCATTTTAGAGTGGGTTGTTCCCAATGATCAAAGTTTCCAGAAGGACTATGCTGGGATATTTCATTTCAAGGTACTACTTCTGTTTTAAGCTATACACATCTGGTGATAATACTAAGTTAAAAGGGGTGAAACAGAAAGTAGGAGAGAGTCTGGATAAATCTAGTAACATCACAGAAAAGGCAGAATGCCGCCCATCAGCTAACTACTACCTTTGTGTTGATATAGTTTATATTTTATCTCACTGACAAGAGTTTCCTTTTCTATGGAAAGATTATTGTATGCAAAAAGATGGAAAAATAATGAAATAGCTAGAGTGGAAGATTGGATTATAAGATTAAGTGAATTTGCAGAAATGCTCTGTTGAGAGAAATACTCCAACCAACGATTTTGAAAATCTGGAAAACTTGTATGGGCTTTTTACTGAAAGAAAAAAAAAAGACTGAATTGATTTCAGGATTTGGGAATTAAAAGGAACCAAAGAAGATGGGGAAAAAGAAGATGATAAGTATTTGATAGAAAGGAGGGCTGAAGGGGATAACAGTTTCCTTTTCTTTCCTCTGTTAATCATATATTGCAACTCCTTCAGTGATTTCACATTCAAATCTAGTAGGCATTTGCACAGAAAAATAAAGTTCTGTAAAAAGGTGCCTCATTAATTCCAGTGGTTTTATCAAATGAACTCTTCTTGAAATGTTTTCCTTTGGTCTTTTCACTATATGGGTCTTTTTCTTCTCTTTGTGGCCAGTTTTGGCAGTATGGAGAATGGTTGGATGTTATTGTTGATGACCGGCTTCCCACAAAAAATGGACAACTAGTCTACTTGTTCTCAAAAGAACGCAATGAGTTTTGGGGTGCCTTATTGGAAAAAGCCTATGCCAAGTAAGTCGCAGCTAATTCTGAGACTGTTCCCATTAATAGCTCTCAGGATTAGACTATTAATTATAGTTTGCTTGTGAATTGTGTCTAATGCTACCAATGAATCCACACTAAGTATAATTCAATGCTTTCTGCACAGTGAATAGTCCTGAGTGGCACTTTGAAGAATAATACATTTATTATTGCATATATTTTCAGGGAATATAGTCTAGGATGAGAGAAAAATTAATTCAGTTCTTGTTGAGATAAGAATTACCAAATTAATATGCAAAGAGGGTATTCCACCTTCTCAGAAATTTCTGATGCAGCTCTCCGTGTACAGATATGCATGTGTTAAGGGAAATAAACATAAAATGCATTTATTAGTGGGAGGAATATAAAACAGCAATGTATTTAAGGGCTTTCACATTACTTTGGCATTCACTAAAAAAGGGAAATGGCTAATATCAAAATATTAATGTATCATCTTAAATCATCTCCCCTAGTAATCTCATAGATGTGAATGCATATACTGGTTCTTTTCTCAGACTGGATTGGACTAGTTTGAAATGGATGCAGAAAATTAAGTAAAATTAAGTTAATTAAGTAAGATTACAAAATTAATCATGTTATAGCATAGGATCCATACCTCCTATTGTAGAACCATTCTCAAAAATGCAAGTTTGAGACTGGCTGGCAATTATTTAGAAAGGCAGTAACCAAAGTAGATATTTTTAAAATTAAAAATATGCCCTTGCCTATTTCGCTCTCTCTCTTTCTCCCTTCTTTCCTTCCTCCATCTCTTTTAATTTACAGTGAACCCATAATTCAGTCTGCCCTCCTTTATCTAATGGATATGTCCTTCCTACTAATTTGTTCACATTCTCAAGGAGTATCTATTGAAAATAACAAATATGGGAATAATTGTTTGCCTGTATTATCACTGTCTTTCTGAAGCTGCTTCTCACTACACCCTGGGGTCAGATGTACAGGTAATTAGCAATTCAACTAGTCAACAGTGTTGATGCAATGATGGCAGAGAAGAAGAAAAAATCTTTGCTCTGTTTGCTGTCACAGAATAAACTCTAGACAGGGAGTTGACATGTGTTGGCCAGATCAGCCCAATTTTTCTTCTACCAGCACTCTAATTGTCAACTAAACCACTTTATTGCCCTTAGCTCCTGAGAAATCAAAAGAACCTGAAATGTACATTCCTTAAAAAAAATTATTGGTTTTTTAAAACATTTATAGGGAAAGGGTACAAAGGTGCATAAAAATTTTTGGCAGCTCCCGTGCTAGTGGAGGAAGTCCCTCCAAATCTCATAATTTTTTCAATTTTGAAAACAACATTTAAAAGATAAGCATAAACAGAATTCTTACATTATATCAATCATGTGTTCAATCTCTCATTCTTTGTCACTTTCTAGTATATCAACAATTACAATAATATTTCAAATACATTTATTTTTGTGATCTGAGCCTTTTTGATATTGCTCCCTCCTCCCTGTCCCCAGATGGAGCCCCCCCCCCCATATCTTGTACATTGCTGCATTTTTCACCACCTCCCTTATTTTCATCCTCTAGGAGAGAAAAATGTTGCTTAGTGAAGGCTTCAGCTTCTTCCACTGTGTTAATTCTAATTCTGTTTCCCTCCCAGAAAATCAGCATTCCCTCTGGCAATAACCATCTAAACCAAACTCCTTTATTGTATAGTTTCTTTGCTAAAGAGGAATACTTCCTCCTTCTTTCTCTAATTTTTTTCGGAATTTGCTTAAGAATGGTAATTTTTTTTATCTTGATATTTTAATGGTCCCTCCCTTTGGGCCCCTAGCATCTCATCCCTCGTGGTCCTCCTAAGAAATTTAACATGTACCTCCCTTGGAACGTTATGGGTTCTAGCATATGCTGAGTTAATCCTGAGTTAAACCAGATCCATGTCCCACTACAACTGTTCTTTATTTGTCTTAATATATTCTGTTAGAATTGTACTCATAATATCTTTAAGATTTTCATTCTCTGTTTCTGGTAGGTTCTGGAATCTGAGAAAAAAGGACATTCTTTCAAGTTCTATTTTTGCCATAAGGTTATCCAGGTCTAAATTTCCCTTCCGGACTGCCTTAACCTCCTTTTCCAGCCCAGCTGCCCCCTCCTCCAACACCACAATTCTCTGTTTATTTTCTGTAATATGATGTTGCACCCCTCTGAGTTCATCTTTGAGATCTGCCACCTCCTTTTTCAGCTCGTTTTGACTCCTCATAATTTCCTGAAACATTTGGTTGACAGATCATTCTTTTGGGCTCTCTCCAGCCCCTTCTTTTTGTAACAATGAAATAATTTTGGCCTGCTGCATGGTTGGACTGGAGATTGCAGAGGCAGGATCTGAAAATGACTTGCCCGTTGGTGGCTTTTTAGATCCCATTTGTCTGAATTCAGAGATGATAAGTCTTTTACAAAGAAAATGGCATCAGTGGAGCGTGCAGCCGGGCCAATCCAAGGTGGCAGGCAAAACCGAAAGTGAGAAGTTAGTTCTCCTTCACTGTTCCAAGGCACGGAGATACCCCAAAAGGGGGAAAGTCAAATAATCAAAATCCAGGAAGACCACGCAATAGGAGAAGTCCAGAGCGCCTTCAGGGGAGGTTTTAAGACAATACCAGAGACTTCCCCCCCACCGAAGGTGGTTTTAAATGGCAGACTTCATTTATAAGTACAAAAACAAAGATGGGGGGGGGGAGGAAAGCCATCTTAACTCCTCCTTTTGCAGAGAGAAGAGGAAAAGTTTCCATTCTTTAGGAAAACAGCTCAGCTATCCCCTCTTACAACTGTGATTTCGATCTTTCTCCCATTGTTAATTCAAGTGGCAAGTCAGCCTTTGTTCTCTCTCCATTACGATGTAGAGAGAGATAGTTTAAATGCCGTTTTGCCCCAGGGAGGGGGAAAGAAAACACCCCTCTCTAATCTTCGGTTTCAAATAAGTTGAACACGAACTTACAGTTGTCTGCTGCTTATCCTTTAAGAACTATTAAAGAGATTGGGATGGGTCCCCCTCCACCAGCATTCAGCCACTCCTAGATTAACTCCTTCCTCCCGGGAATCCATTCGGCAAAAGGGCGGACAGCCCAAGGCTGTACCATGTCCCCCCTCCGCTCCTCGGCTCCTAGGTGAAGCTGAAAACACCCCCGTCGGCTGCCGCCGAGTCCAGGGGGGGGGTTTCAGCAAGCCGCCCTTCGGCAGGGAGACCCCTCCAAGGCCCCCTGTGCTTCCTATGGAGCCAACCAAGGAGACGAGCAGCGGACAACACGTCCGTCGCCAGCAGGAACCGGAAGTGATCTCCTGAAATGTACATTCCTGTAGAACAGTGTTTCTCAACCTTGGCAGCTTTAAGTCCTGTGGACTTCAACTCCCAGAATTCCCCAGCCAGTGTGCTGGCTGGGGGATTCTGGCAGTTGAAGTCCATAGGACTGAAAGTCGCCAGGTTGAGAAACACTGCTGTAGAATATATTTAAGACAATCGCCTCAGCTAACTGGCCTATCTCTCCATTTTCTAGGTGTTTTCACAAGTTTATCAACTCTAATTTTCACAATATTCAGGATTCCTTTAACTTAATCAGAGTTCAGGAACAGAGATTTTATATACCGAGTTGGAAGGGATCTTGGAGGTTTCCTAGAGGAATCCCCTGCTCAAGCAGGAAATCCTATACCATTTCAGACAAATTGGTTTTCCAATCTCTTCTTAAAAACCTATAGTGTTGGAGCACCTACAACTTCTGGAGGCAAATTGTTCCACTGATTAATTGTTCCAACTGTCAGGAAATTTCTCCTTATTTCTAGATTGGTTATCTCCTTGATTAGTTTTTTGTCCTGCCTCCAGGTACTTTGTAGAATAGGTTGGCCCTCTCTTCTTTGTGGCAGTCTCTTAGATATTGGAACACTGCTATCATATAACCCCTAGTCCTTTTCATTAAACTTGCAATTCCTGCAAATGTTCTTCATATATTTTTACCTCCACTCCTCTAATCATCTTTGTTGCTCTTCTCTGCACTCTTTCTAGAATCTCAACATCTTTTTTATGTATGTATGTATGTATGTATGTATGTATGTATGTATGTATGTATGTATACACACACACTCACTCTCTCTCCAGAAAGCTACTTTTTAATCTGATTTCTTTTAGCCATTTAGGCTACAGACTCCAAACGTATTGCTCAGTTCATGATTACAAATTATGTTTGTTAGAAGCATTCATACTCACAGGTAACTTCCATCCTGATTTACTAATTTGTACTCATGAGATTTAATAATAATGTATGTAGCCCTGTTATTGGCATAAAACTATGACATCCTTAGCTGCACTAAATGAAGGTATGTTGATGTGAATGTTAACATCCTCCCAGAGGGCAAATCAACAGAAGCTTTGAGAAAATTTCTAGTAGGTTAGATTACAGAATGGTTACACAGCAGAAATAATAAAAATGTCTATCCTGTTTGTGCACACTTTCTCTTTCTCTTTGATAGTTATAGGCAGTAATCTATTAAAATATTAAATGAATATAATTATACAAACACATATATGCACTCAAACACATATACATATCTATTACTACTGTATAATCTGATACGCTCACTTGAATATTGGGGCATACTGGACAGGAGTTACTGGATCGTAAATGTTCATGTAATTCTAGTTATTAACCATTGTCTGAATTTATTATCGAATTGGGAAACAGTAATTTTTGGGAAAATATTAAATCATTGGCTTTACTAAAGAGACTTAATTGTTCATACACTTGTTCAATTTATATTGTTGTTCCTTACAAAAAGTAACTGGTTTTTTTTAAATCACTGTTTTGTTTTATTCTTATTTCTTCAATGTAGATTGAATGGTTCTTATGAGGCTTTGATTGATGGAACTTTGACAGAAGCTTTTGAAGATTGTACTGGTGGGATCTGTGAATTGTATAATAATGATTCAGCTCCCCCTAAATTGTATCAAATAATCCAAAAAGCTTTGCAAGCTGGTTCATTGTTGGGCTGCTTCATTGTAAGATGATTACTTTTCTTTTTTTCTTTTTATGTCCTTGTTTGTGTTTTTATTAAGACAGCTTTATGCAGTTCGTTACAGCTTGATCTTGAGAATGTAATGAGTAAGTTGATTTGATGTCCAGTATCCTAGTGTCAAAGCAGTGCAGAAAACATGACTTCTGTGTTGTTGTGTCACCAATTTCACCATTGTTAATTGGTGAGGCCATTGACAAAATATCATGTGTTGTGCTGCTTTCTCCACAGTGCTGCAGGATGCTGGTAGTTGCAATTAGATGAAACATTAATTTAGCAAGTATTTACATCAGATAAATTAGAGAGTTTACATGGAGTTGAGTGAACTTTGGATCAGATTAATAGGAATACAATTGTTCTCTGTAAAGAGGCAGCCACATGCACTTCTACAGATGAAGAAATTTGCTATTTTGATCAAGATTGATTCCTCATAGCTATTTACTATAGTCTGGCATTGCTGTCCTTTGTTTACTCACTATTTGCAGACAATTAAGAAGATGTTGTCAGTTTATGGGAGTCATTTATTGAGTGTGTGACCTAATGCAGATATTTTAAATCTGACAAGTTTATTTTCACAAACATACTTTGAAAACCTGGAAAATTGATACATGTGTAGGAGTTTCATTACACAAACTGCATTTCCCTTGATGTTTTCTGGTATAAATTGCTGCTTTTGGAAATGCTTTCTTTTACAAGAAATTGCTAGTTATGTGTAACTGTCTATGTGCCTGTATGAAAAAAATATATTAGAGGATGTTACCTCTGTTGCTATTTATTTTAGTCCTGCTCTGAAAAATCAGTGTGTGATGGAATCCTTTGGAGCAGAGTTTGAATAATACAAGAATATGAAAGGCAGGGAAGATTCTCCCTTTTCCACCAGTACAGGAAGAGAGTCCAACTTCTTGCTATGATGTTAGAATTTTGAGCAGCTCAGAGCTGAAGATTCTGGCTGGTGGACTATTTGAATCAACATATTCTGCTAATATTATGTAACTGTTTAGAATAACAAAAATATAAGTACAACCACCAGTAAAATTACAGCAAATCCACCTTTTACAATCATCCAGGCAATTCATGCATTTTTACCCTTGTGAAACTGAGCACTTTCCAAATACAAATGTTTTTCTTCTTCAATAAAAGATGTTGTGCTACTTTTTAGATATGCGGTATTGACTATCAGTTTAGTTCAAGGAAATACATCCCTTACAGCTAGTCTTTGGTTTACATCTATTCATTCAGTGATCATTCAAATTTATGGCATTGAAAAAAATGGACTTACAAAAGGTCCTCAATGTTGCAACCATCAAAGTGTTCCCATAGTCAAAATTTCGAAACTTAGTGACCGACCCACATTTACAACTGTTGTAGTGTCCCATGGTCACATTCTTCTGCCCTGAAGGAACTATCTCCATTTCAACTCCCCTCATCCTTCATCTGCCTCTATCTCTGCCCTTTTGGTTGCTCCTACATAGCATAGACACTATATTACCTATATTACACCTCTGTCACCTCCCTGGCCTCTGCCCTCAACTGACCTACAGTGGGGCAAAAAAGTATTTAGTCAGCCACCAATTGTGCAAGTTCTCCCACTTAAAAAAATGAGAGAGGCCTGTAATTGGCATCATAGGTAGACCTCAACTATGAGAGACAAAATGTAAAAAAAAAAAACCAAACAATCACATTGGCTGATTTGGAAAGAATTTATTTGCAAATTATGGTGGAAAATAAGTATTTGGTCAATATCAAAAGTTCATCTCAATACTTTGTTATATATCCTTTGTTGGCAATGACAGAGGTCAAACGTTTCCTATAAGTCTTCACAAGGTTGGCACATACTGTTGCTGGTATGTTGGCCAATTCCTCCATGCAGATCTCCTTTAGAGCAGTGATGTTTTGGGGCTGTTGCTGGGCAACATGGACTTTCAACTCCCTCCAAAGGTTTTCTATGGGGTTGAGATCTGAAGACTGGCTAGGCCACTCCAGGACCTTGAAATGCTTCTTATAAAGCCACTCCTTCATTGCCCGGGCAGTATGTTTGGGATCATTGTCATGTTGAAAGACCCAGCCACGTTTCATCTTCAATGCTCTTGCTGATGGAAAGAGGTTTGCACTCAAAATCTCATGATACATGGCCCCATTCATTCTGTCCTGTACAGGGATCAGTCGTCCTGGTCCCTTTGCAGAGAAACAGCCCCAAAGTATGATGTTGCCACCCCCATGCTTCACAGTAGGCATGGTGTTCTTTGGATGCAACTCAGCATTCTCTTTCCTCCAAACACGACGAGTTGTGTTTCTACTAAACAGTTCTATTTTGGTTTCATCTAACCATATGACATTCTCCCAATCCTCTTCTGGATCATCCAAATGCTCTCTAGCAAACTTCAGACAGGCCTGGACATGTACTGGCTTAAGCAAGGGGACACGTCTGGCACTGCAGGATCTGAGTCCCTGGTGGTGTAGTGTGTTACTGATGGTAGCCTTTGTTACGTTGGTCCCAGCTCTCTGCAGGTCATTCACTAGGTCCCCCCGTGTGGTCCTGGGATTTTTGCTCACCGTTCTTGTGATCATTTTGACCCCATGGGGTGAGATCTTGCGTGGAGCCCCAGATCGAGGGAGATTATCAGTGGTCTTGTATGTCTTTCATTTTCTAATTATTGCTCCCACAGTTGATTTGTTCACACCAAGCTGCTTGCCTATTGCAGATTCAGTCTTCCCAGCCTGGTGCAGGTCTACAATTTTGTTTCTGGTGTCCTTCGACAGCTCTTTAGTCTTCACCATAGTGGAGTTTGGAGTGTGACTGTTTGAGGTTGTGGACAGGTGTCTTTTATACTGATAACAAGTTCAAACAGGTGCCATTGATACAGGTAATGAGTGCAGGACAGAGGAGCCTCTTAAAGAAGAAGGTACAGGTCTGTGAAAGCCAGAAATCTTGCTTTTTTGTAGGTGACCAAATACTTATTTTCCACCATAATTTGCAAATAAATTCTTTCCAAATCAGCCAATGTGATTGATTGGTTTTTTTTTAACATTTTGTCTCTCATAGTTGAGGTCTACCTATGATGCCAATTACAGGCCTCTCTCATCTTTTTAAGTGGGAGAACCTGCACAATTGGTGGCTGACTAAATACTTTTTTGCCCCACTGTATGTTGTTGTGTTTGATTTGCTTCTTCTCCCCTTGGCTACCTCCATTGCTGGCTCCCTAGCCTTTAAGCTGCTGGTGAGCCTGCCCTGCATCAGCAGTCTGGCTGCTGCTGGTGTGGGTTCATGCTGACAATCTTGCCTTGCAAGGATGATTTCACACTGGCCCATCCTGGACCTGCTTGGCACCCAGGTGCAAAGGTCTGTAGCCTACATCAGCTTCTGCTTCTCCTTATGCTTTTCCCTGCAAAGAGCCACCAACAACATGAGTGTCTCCACCAGAGCTTACTGCTGGACTTTGTATTGTGATATTAAGTTGAAGTGGAGACAGTTCACAGATGGCAGGAAAAGTTTAAGACCTTCAGCTAACAAACAGTCCTGGCCTAATGAATACAATCTGGACTTCTGGGACTTCTGTTGCTAGGTGTCAGAACATAACACTTCTCAAATAAGTAAGGACTTAATATGTAAAAGGTGACCAACTCTTGCTCTTAGTTGTCTACCCAACTTCACAGAAAAGATAATAAATCTGGAGTCTCCAAACAAAAAATTCGCTGTTTCTTTTTCCAGTGTTGAGATTTGGACATCTGTTCAATCTTTACCTGTGGGTTCTGTCTGGCTTGAGATATGATGGTTTCTGCCTCACCAGCTTCAGTACTTACATTACATTCAGATGATAAGATTAGATCTAATGGAATTTTACAATTCAATTGTACTAAGAAACATCTAAATACTAGGAACATTTTGTTATTAAAGTCACTTCATGGAAATAGAGGCATTTGTACATTAGAGAGCTTCAAAGATTTATTTGGGATGCATAAGCTTGGGATTTCCAATTCTAAGGAGAAAGTTGGACTAGATGATTCTCCAACTTTATGATTCTTATGACTTTCAAACAGCATGCGCTGAAACTAGAAATGTTTTGACAATAATTTTAATATGACAATAATTTTAATTTCTTCCTAGAGTACCAGTGCAAAAATGCAAAAAACAAACAAGCAGCTGTTCTCACGCCATGCTTATTCTGTTACTGGAGCAGAAGAGGTAAAGATACAAATTTTCAAAACCTAATTTGCAACAAAATTAAAGTTCAGTAAAACATTTATTTACTGGTATATTTATTTATCTTTAGCCTACTCCTATCCTGAAAGATTCTGGGTGGCAATTAACAAGGCACAAATTCTGGAATAATATAATATTTCCTTACAGGGAAAGCTGGGGTTGAGTTCAGGGAAGGAGTTTTCCAGAGTGTGGGTTACCACAGGGAATCTATCATCGAGTCCAGGGATCCCCAACGCCTGAATCACAGACTGGTATCAGTTAGGAAGTAGGCTGTACTCTGGATAATAACGGCAGGTGAGCAAGTGAAGTTTCATCTGTATTTGCAGCTGCTCCCTGTGCTAACATCACCACCTCAACTCCACCTCAGCTCATAGGAGCATGAGCTCCTACTATAAACTGCGCATGTGAAACATTTAGGTTGTGCACTTCTTAAAGAATCTACTATCTGATGATCAGAGTTGGAGCTGATGTGGTGATGCTAGCTCTGGGCAGTGGCTGCAAATGCTGATGAAGTGTTGCTCACTCACCTGCAGCTTGCATCCTGAAACCATCCCTCCCCTGGTCCATGGAAAAATTGTCTTCAACAAAACTGGTCTCTGGTGCCAAAAAAGGTAGAGAACTGCTGATCTAGTCAATGCCCTGCATTTTCTTCAAGGGGTAGTTTTCAATTAGCTCTCTGTAGTTGTTAAGATAAGATGGGCAGATTCAACCATGGGAAAGCACTGCTTGGCATATCTTGGGACTGTGTTTTAGAGTTTTAAGGGAATGGCAGTTATCTTTTGGGTGCAATTCAAGGTGCTGGTAGTTGAGATAAAATTGGAGGCTGACTGAAAATTATCATGCATGGCCAGATTGAGGGAAAGCTGCTTTGGGAGAGGGTGCTTTACCATCTTGTTCAAGGCAGGTGGCAAACACTATTCCTTAGGAAAACATTGATTGTTTCTCAGGTGTGGCCTCGCATCTCTAAAAGAGCCAGGAGGAATTACTATCACAAGTGACAAAATTCAGGCTACAGGCTACACCCACTTTCTTGGATTTCAAAAGCTCAGAATTGTTTTTGTTCTTAATGAAAAACAATTAGTGCAGTCACAGTGTAACTGAACTTACTGAAGGCAGTGGGAGGGGACAAGCAATGTGTAAAATAATCCAACCCAATGACTGTATTTGTGGTGTTTAATAGGTTACTTACCATGGCTTGCTGGAGCAATTAATCAGGATCAGAAATCCATGGGGTGAATGTGAATGGACAGGAGCCTGGAGTGATAAGTACATTCCTATTGCTGATTTTCTCCCTTTTGTCCTGGATCATCACTGTAACATCATTTTCTTTATTAATGCTTGTCATTCTGTACAAAGTATTACACAATCATATCATCTCTGGCTCCTCTTCCGCATTCCTGGAAATATTTGGAGCATTTTTCCCTCCAGCTCCCCAGTAACATCTCAGCCTCCGGCTATTAATTATTAACTTTTACCATCTGCACCCTTACCCAATTGGGTTTTAATATTTTATCAATCTACTCAAGGCTAGACCTGCTCCGCCTGCGAGAGGCCCCTCTCTCGCAGGTACGGCCCTTGGCGCTTTCAAGGGCCTGCCTTGATGACGGGTTTGTGAACCCCGAGAGGTGGAAGAAACGGAGGCTGAGGGGCTTTTTATCTAAATGTTTTTTATTGTTATTAAGGGGTTCCAGGGAGGGGGGGTGGGATAACCAGGCCGGGAGAGGAGCCAGTGCCAGTGCCGGACGGGCAGGTGAGTCCAGGAAGGAAGTGAGCGGAGTGGGGGGGGGGAAGGAACAAGTTATTCCCACAGGGGGTTGTTTGATTACAACGGTCGCGGGGAGGGGGGGATGCGAGGACAAGAGAAGATCACAAGGTCGGTTGGGAGACCGTGGCTGCTGGCTACGCCCGGTCGTTTGTACCAACCCCCGCAACCTAGGTGGTCTGGAACTACAGAGCCGGGGCCTGCGGCTGATGCTTTGCAATGCAAGGTCCGTAACCAACAAGGCCCCCCTCATTAATGAGTTGATCTCTGAGGGGGAGCTGGACCTTGCAGGGATAACGGAGACCTGGTTGGGCCACGAGGGTGGTTTACCCCTCGTGGAAATGTGCCCACCAGGTTTCCGTGCATTCCATCAGCCTCGGGCCCTGGGTAAGGGTGGTGGGGTGGCGGTAGTTATACGGGAAGGTCTAGAGCCGAGGGAGTTCACTGTTCCTCAGATATCCGGGTGTGAGTCCCTTGGTGTGAAATGGGGCCCAGGGAGGCAGGTGGGTTTGCTGATTGTATACTTGGCTCCTCGCTATACATCAGCGGCCCTGCCCGAGCTCCTCGAGCTGATCTCGGAGACGGCGGTTGAGATCCCCAAGCTTTTGGTTATGGGGGATTTCAACCTGCCGTCGACGGGAGCAGCATCTGAGGTGGCTCGGGAGTTCATGGCTTCCATGACAGCCATGGGCCTGACCCAATTAATTCAGGGCCCCACATACGAAGGTGGCCACACACTGGACCTTGTTTTTGTATCTGAGCAGTGGACGAGTGATCTGGGTATAGGGGACTTGGTTGTCACACCCCTGTCATGGTCAGATCACTCATGTCTCCGGCTGGACTTCCCTGGCACTACCCCCCACCGCAAGGAGGCGGGACCAGACGGTCCAAGCTGGTACCGCCCCAAGCACCTGATGGAACCGGATAGGTTCCAGACGGAGCTTGGGCCATTACCTGTAGCCCTGACCCGCGCTCGGTCGGAGGACCTAGTGGCCGCCTGGAATAGGGCGGCGGCTGGGGCCTTGGACCGGGTTGCGCCTTTGCAACCTCTCCTGCGACAGCGACCCACCCGGGCTCCTTGGTATACCGAGGAGCTGAGGGTGATGAAGCGCCATAGGAGACGTCTAGAGAGCAGGTGGAGGTCCTCACGCTCCGAATCTGATCGAACACAGGTAAGAGCCTATTTACGGACCTACCTTGTGGCATTAAGGGCGGCCAAACGTATTGCGCCGCTCTTATTGCGTCCGCGGATAACCGCCCTGCCGCCCTGTTTAGGGTGACCCGCTCCCTCTTGTCACAGAGGACGCGGGGGGCACCCTTGCAGGGCAGAGCAGAGGAGTTTGGGGAATATCTGCAGGACAAAGTCGCTCAGATCCGGAGTGGATGGGCCCCCCTCAGTGGACCAGACGGGCCGCCAACAGCGAGTCTTGTGAGACCATCCTGGGAGGAGTTTGATTCTGTTGCCCCCGAGGATTTGGATAGGTTGCGTGGACGGCTGCGACCCACCACATGTTTAATGGACCCGTGTCCCTCCTGGTTGGTACTGGCATCTTGGGAGGTGACCCGAGGCTGGCTTCTGGGCCTGGTGAATGCCTCATTGGGTGAGGGATCCTTGCCAACCACCTTGAAGGAGGCGGTGGTGAGGCCCTTACTTAAGGGGCCTTCGCTTGACCCAACGGAGCTAGCTAATTACCGTCCAGTCTCCAACCTTCCCTTTTTAGCGAAGGTTGTTGAGAATGTGGTGGCGCAGCAGTTTCCACGACACCTTGACGAATCCGATTATCTAGACTCACGCCAGTCCGGCTTCCGACCCGGGCACAGCACGGAGACAGCCTTGGTCGCATTGGTCGATGATCTCTGGAGGGCCAGAGATAGAGGTTGTTCCTCTATCCTGGTCCTATTAGACCTCTCGGCGGCTTTTGATACCATCGACCATGGTATCCTATTGCGCCGGTTGGAGGGGATAGGAGTCGGAGGTACCGTTCTGCGGTGGTTCGGCTCCTACCTCTCCGACCGGAAGCAATGTGTGTTGACAGGGGGACAGAGGTCGACCCCGAGGCCACTCACTTGTGGAGTGCCACAGGGATCGGTCCTCTCGCCTCTCCTGTTCAACACATATGTGAAGCCGCTGGGTGAGATCATCCGTGGTTTTGGGGTTGAGTGTCACTTCTACGCTGATGATACCCAGCTGTATATTTCAACCCCAAACCACCCCAACGAGGCTGTCGAAGTGATGACCCGGTGTTTGGAAGCCGTCGAGGTCTGGATGGGGGACAACAGACTTAAACTCAACCCCTCCAAGACTGAGTGGCTGTGGCTACCGGCACCTCGGTTCAGCCAGCTGATTCCATCGCTGGCCATAGGGGGCAAACAATTGCCCCCTGTGGAACGGGCGCGCAATTTGGGCGTCCTCCTTGATGCCCGGCTGTCAATGGATGACCATGTGGCAGCCGTGGCAAGGGGGGCGTTCCACCAGGTTCGCCTGGTGCGCCAATTGCGCCCCCTACTGGACCGGGATGCCCTACGCACGGTCACTCATGCGTTGGTGACGTCCCGCCTGGATTACTGCAACGCTCTCTACATGGGGCTGCCCTTGGGACGCGCCCGGAGACTGCAGTTAGTTCAGAACGCAGCCGCGCGGGCTGTGATGGGGAGTATGAGGTACTCCCACGTAACACCTCTCCTGCGCGAGCTGCACTGGCTGCCTGTGGTTTTTCGGGTGCGTTTCAAGGTGCTGATTACCATCTTTAAAGCGCTCCATGGCACGGGACCTAGTTACTTGCAGGATCGCATCCTCCCACATACATCCCTGCGGCCAATTCGCTCACACAGAGAGGGACTTCTCCTGGTGCCGTCCACTAGGCAATGCCAACGGGTGACACCAAGGAGTAGGGCCTTCTCTGTGATGGGCCCAACCCTCTGGAATGACCTCCCCCCCGACATTAGAACCACTACTGACCTCCGCTCCTTCCGGCAAAAATTGAAGACTCACCTGTTCCGATTAGCAGGCCTGGCATAATTACAACTGTCCCTCCTGGCAAATGTATTAACTGGTTATTTTAGGGGTATTGTTTTTAACTTATTGTGTGTATTTTAGGGGTTCAAAATCCTATATTTATATATATTGCTTTGTACAGTTCTTTTAATTCCATTTTTAACCTCCTCCATTCCAACTGTACATATTCAATTTTTATTGTATTTTGATATATTTGGCATGGACTGTACACCGCCCCGAGTCCCTTTTTGGGAGAGGGGGCGGTCTAGAAGCATGAATAATAATAAAATAAATAAATAAATTCGTGTGCACCCACATGTGCCGTCAGCTGGCCTTTGCATGTGTGGAAGTGCCAAAACCCGGAAGAGCAGCATTCTGGCACGTATGCACCCGCCAGTACCCGAACCTCTGGGTTTCCACCACACGCATGCGCAATGGCCAGTTGTCAGGCGTGCCCCTGTGTGCCCGCATGCCCATGCACCCAAAGGCCAGCAAGGCTGCGCAGTCCAGGCGGGATGGTTTTGCATGCCATTTCCGGCATCGAGGTCAGCACACAGTGATGTAAAAGGTTAGCCATCACTGCTTTAATTCCTCAAAAGTCATATTTGACCAGCCAATCAAATGACATCCAATAAATAAAAATGTAATATTAGTAAATAAGCAGGATTATTTATTAACTTATACCAGGCATTTCTTACTCTACCTGGCAATAGCAAGAAACTAATTGCTAGAAGCAGAGACAGATGATAAAACAAATCTTTTTAAGAAGATTCTTCCCAAGCTCAAATAAACACAGGGCCAAATTAGACATGACATTAAGGATATATTTGCATTTAATATGCTCATAAAAAAATCAAATTAGCAGCTGCCGGGATAATTACTGGAATTGCATCAGGCAGACAGGGAGAATTTAACCCTTTCTTGCATGTGGCTGCTTTGACAAAAGTTGCTAATCTGAAGCTTTTTTTGTGTTGGCGAAATCAGTCAAAACTTGCCACACACTAAATGAAAAAGAGTTGGCTCACAGTATAAAGATTGACTTACAGGCCAGTAAGTCACTTAAGTATTTATTTAAATACTTCTTGCTCAGTAGCTAAATAATTGATTATATGTACAATGATGGATACTCTTGGTTGGTGACTATTTTTAGGACACTGTTTTCCCAAGCACTATATTTTCTTGTATTATTATACTTCTGTTTTTAATCCTGATTTTCTTATCCAGTGCCCAGAGTTTTTTCACTGATTGAGGCAGCTAAAAAAATATGAATAAACAAATAAACACGTGGAGATTGAGTTTCAGAGCTATGTGAGCTGGCTGTCTATGCAATCAGCTCTATGGGTTAAAAAGTATTTCCAATAAACTGTTGGATTGGTTTCTCTTCAAATCTGATTGATGGATTTCTCACTGTATGTGATTGGACGATTGCATCCTGCTAAATAAATAGAACTTGTATACAAAGATTTAGTAGTATATTAAGATATTGATTCCCTGGAAATAAGCACAGGGAATGAACAAATGGAAAAAAGAAGTTTATTATTACCCCAATTTGAAGGGGGAACTTTCCTTATAAAATGTTTTTCCTTATTAAAAAAAGATGTTGAGACTCTGGAAAGAGTGCAGAGGCTAAAACATGATGAACAGTTGTGGGAACTGGGCATAATCAGTTCTAGTCTAGTCTAATCAGGAAAAGGACTAGGGGTGACATGAAAGCAGTCTTCCAATATTTGAGGGGCTAGCACAGAGAAGAGGGGATGGACCAGTGGTGAGTTGCAGGCAGTGCACCCTGGTACGGGTGTATTGGTGCCTTCCAGGAGCACAGGGTACTGTTCCGGTACGGTGCTCCGGAGGGCCCACCTGCCCGCCCGTCCTCCTTACCTGTATTTGAGCTTTTCGGTGCTTCCGCGCACGGCATGTATGGCGCCTGTGTGATGCTCCACCGAGCAGCTGGAGCATCGCGGAGGATCGGAGAGGTGTCACAAGAGGTAAGGACGCATGCGTGCGCTGCACGTGTTCATGTGGTGGATGCCAGGCCCCGTTGCACCATACTGGTTGCAACGGGATCCAGAACTCACAACTGAAATGGTCCTATCCTCCAAAATATGTGAAAGGGCAGGACAAAAAGTAATGGATGGAAACTTATCAAAGAGAGTTCCAACCCAAAACTAAGCAGAAATATTTTGATAGTGAGAATAATTATTCGGTGGAACAGCTTACCTCCAGAAGTTGTGGGTGCCCCATCACTGGAGGTTTTTGAGAAGAAATTGGGCAGCCATTTGTCTGAAATGGTATAGAGTCTCCTGCTTGAGCAAGAAGATCTAGAAGATCTCCGAGGTCCTTTCCAACTCTTATTCTGTTATTGCGTTATAAATGAACAGTGAGGGTTAGAAAATGACCAGTGGTCAAACCTTATTATTTAGACTTGAGTAACTTTTGTATACAGTACTATTTGAATTTTGTAGTATATGATAGGTACACTTACAATTTTTCTTCCACAAAATGCTTGTCCTTTAAGCCCAACCAAATTACAAAATATTTATTTACCCAAAGATGAACTAGCATCCTGCATTCCAACCAGAACTCTTTAGCACAGTAGTGTACCCAAAGCAATTTTGTCAATAAATATGATGGCAGAGACTGGTGCCTTGTTTTACAGTAGATCCCTATTTATTGTTTCTTAAAGAAAATTAGTTTATAAATTTCAGATGGGCCATCCACTGACTTTTTAGAAATACTGTACATTGGTACCCATGGACACCATATTGCTTACTCTTGACATAAGAGGAAAGGAGGACTAAGTTCACTGCAAGTGAAGAAAAGGTATCCATAGAAATAGAAGAAAATCTCTGTGTACTGGTGACCTGCAATGTACTCAGAATTATTCTATTTGTTTTCCTGCCTAAAAATAAGCCTGTTTCCAGGAAGTGGAAACTGACAAGGTTGCTAGGAGAAAAATTAAACTAGAAAGTTGGATAGCTACATGTATCAAAAAAGATGAAGAGTTTCTGATGAACTGTCGGAGAAAATTTTTTTAGAAGGTATTCTGTAAGACTGAAAGTAAAAACTGCTTTTAGGCTCTGGTGAAATAAGGTTTTGACCCTTCTTGGCAAAACCTACAGTATAGTAGATCTTGTTGGGCAGGACATCCAAAAGTCAAAGTCTTGAACAAATGAGAGAAAATGTAGTATGACTGATATTTCTGTCCTGCAGGGAAGAGAAGTGGATATATGTCAAGCAGATCTCATGAAATAATTTTTTTAGAGAAGGGATTGGGAAATGTAATCCTAAATGTTTCCATCATTGTGACAGCTATTCATTCTCATGGTGACAAGCTCAGCTATGTAGCTGTAGTCTAGAAGGAAACTCTAGGAAGTAAACTTTAATAACTTAAAACTAAAATGGAAGCCTTAGTTATCCCCTTATCGTTGGAACAGGATTGACAAGGAATAAAAGCATTCTTACAGTAAGTGAATAGAGGAGGGATGTAATAATTATGCTTGTAAAAGGAATTTCATTTCTACGGCTACTGGCGACGTGTTTTGGATGACAAGTGCAATAAGGAGATGGGCTATACTTCAGAAACACTGGAAGAATAAGTTCTCCATTGAAGCTGGAATTGGGAAAAATAGTCAGGACTCAGGAGGAGTGTAGGAACCATTTGGAAGAGTGCTTTACAAAAATAATGGCAGGATCTCCCTCAACTCTCTGTTTGAAGCATAAGATTAGTCTTAGCAATGATACATCTGAAAAAGTTGTAATTGAGATCACAATTGTTTGTATGCTGAATATGAATCTGCAATATGAAACTCCCAAAAAGACAAAAGTAATTTAAAGTGGCATTAACCAAAGAACAATTTTTAAATCATGAGAATTAAAAGTTCTACTCTACTCTGCAGATTAATCCCACTTCAATAAATGTAATCATTGTTTGATTACCATATTTTTTTAAAAAAGTTTTCAGATAAAATATGAATTCACAAAAAAGCATCACAAAATAATAAAGGCATGCTTTAGACAAGGCTCAGGTATTGCACAGAAGATTTCACTTGATATCCTAAATGGCTGCTTCCAATCATGGATTCTTGGTTTCCCTTCAAAGTATTTGCAAAAAGAAGACTGTGCATTTCCTGAAAAGAAAAATCAGAGATCTAAATATATTCACATTTTAACCTGATATACAACCCTAGGAACAACAAAATAGCAACTAATTATTTTAGGTGTCCACAGTAACCAAATCAGCAAATGTGGTTTGTTGATTCTCATATCAGCCAGGAACATCAGACATGCAAAATTAAAAGAAATTAAAATTAATTTTGCAAAGACCCTTCTGCAATATATCAGTTGTGTGATTGATCTTTGATTCATGAGGAAATCACACAGAATTAAATAGCATCATTCACCTGTGCTTTTAAATAAATATCTCCGTTCTGATAACATATGCTTCCCTCATAAGTGTTTCTGGGCCATTTGAACATATCCAGAAAGACACAACACTCTAAATTCCTTATTTCTATATCCCATGTTGCTAAGTTGATTTTCTGCCTGTCAGAACTAATCTCTGTTAAGACGGTACTGCTTTGTGGGATGTGTTTTAAAACACTAATACACATCCCTGATTCATATCTTACTATGTGCTCTCCTCCTTTCATTACAGTGCCCCAGAATGGAAGTATATTAATCCTAAGCAAAGGAATACTCTGCATAGGCAAGCTATTGATGGAGAATTTTGGTGAGAAATACCTGTTTTTAGCTGTCGGTAGATGAATGTGCTTTAAAATATATGTAGTGATGAGAAGAGATGGCACTAAAATGGAGTTAAATATACCTTCTGTGGTTGCATCTTCCATTTTAATATTGTTGTTACAGTAATAAACATGGGGAGGCCTGATAGTTATCAAGCCTACATTGAAAGGAAGATACCATTCTTTTCTGCCATGCTACATTGCTGATTAAAGTCATACGCCTTGCAGTGGCTTTTATTAGCTTCAGGAGAAAATGCACAACTACTCCAAGAGAAAGTTAATAATATCTGTCCTAGTAGTGGAGTATGGAAAAAAAATTAACAGGCTATCTCATGTATCACTATCCAGACAAACATGAGGGCTCTCCCCTCATGCTTGTTAGTGAACAACTTTAAAATGAAACATCCAATAATGTGTTCCTTTAGGAACACATTAAATTATTGGCATTTCCAAGTTTTGACAGGCAACAGAGCAATGAGGGTTTCTGTGCCAGTTGATTTCATAGCTGGCAGGCTGCTTTCACCAGAGCAGGCCACAAATTCTACAGGCCTGCCAGTTGGGGTAATATCTGCTGGGGTCTTCTTGTTCACCATTTCAGCTCCATTCAATTATGCTTCTTTATGACTGCTTCACTGTGGTGAATAGTTAGTCCATGTGCTCTTTAGCAATCGTATGAAGAGAAAGGTGGATTTGAACAATCCATGCTCAGAGATGCCCAACAATTTGGAGTCTGAAAAATCACATGGGAAGCAGATTCCAGTTGTGGGGAATGGGAAAAAGATGATATTGATGCTAAGGACTGCCAGATGACCAGATTTATGAAGAGGGATGATTGGGAATCCATGTGGTGAGCATGCTGCCTACAAGTTCCACAGCTTTATTTCTCTGTTATCTGCTGTTTATAAGAATTGTCATAAGAATGGTCAGAGTAGCAATATTCTACATCAGCAATTCTTAACTTTCATATCTTAAATCCTATTCATCACACTTATCAAATAACACAACAGAAAGGAAAGTCCATTTGTCCTGGAAAAATGCATACGTTATTATATTTATTATTTAAAGAAAGTTTTATTAAAACTTTAAAATTTTAGTGACTTTCCTGTGTTATCTAGACCAGGGGTCCCCAACCTCCAGGCCATGTCCTGGTACCAGGCTGTGGCCTATTTGGAACGGGGCTGTGCAAGCGGTGCTTGCACCTGCTACTTGCATAGAACTGTTCCCTCTCCCCCCTCCTGCCACCTCGCTCCCAGTCTGCAAAGCCAAATAGTTTGGGGACTGCTGATCTAGACTACTTCTGAATCTCAATTTGGTATACAAATCACCAGCTGAGGACCACAGTTTTAAAGTCACAGTGCATTATTTTATGCTTTTCTGGTGGCAGGATGTCCTTCTCAGATTTTAAAAAGCAATTTACAAATCTTGAGATCTGTAATTTGTCTCCGGATCCTCTGACCTGCAATCAAGCTCATAAATGGAACATGAAACTACTCCATGGAACCTGGCAAAGTGGTTCTACAGCTGGTGGCTCCCCAAATTATCCAGGTATACAATAACCAATTTTGTACTATAGAAATCAATGCAGATCGTATTGTGATCTTCCTAAGGAAAGCACTGTGGTAATTTAAATCAATGAATGAGGTTTTGCTTTAATGGTTTTACTATTAGGTTTCCTTGAAACCAATGTTCTTATCTCTTGTACAAGAGATAAGAACATTGGTTTCAAGGAAACCTAATTCTCTGCTCTTGCCTAGGAGAATCCCCACCCATAAATAGCTATTCCAGAGTTACTGCTTTCCTGAAATGAATGCAAGTTGTTTTTATTCCAGGGTTTTATTCCAATCATTTTTTTGGCCCAGCTTTATAACTTTGGCCAAGTTATAATTCTTTCTGGTCCAGTTAAGAGCAGACAGTTTGACATCCAAAGGGGAAGAGGCAGACCATATGGTTGCTGAGGTTGGCAAGAAATATGGTTACAAATAGACTGATGAGTGATGACCCTATTTTTTTTTTTAGTCCAGCAAGCAAGGGGGAGAGCGTGAGTTGTTGCTAAGCAAGTAAGAGTCTCGAACATTTCTGAAATTTACTGGGTTTGGCTGACCTGGTGAGCTGCCCAATGTCCTCTGGTCATTATGAGAATAAAGGAGGAGCATGCAAAGGTTAAGGCAGTAATTCCTTAAACTTGGAAGCCCATCTGGTGACACAGAGAATAAAGTACTGAATCCTGCTGCCTGAATCTGTAGAAGGAATTCCCTAGTGCTTTGTATATCTGCCTCTTTTGGTTTGAAGAAACCAGCCTGCAGCCTTTATATCATTGATCATACATGCAGCCTTCGTATCATTGATTAAAAAAAAAACTCTTTGGGGAGGTATGGCAATACACAATGATGTACAATAACTATTGAGAGCTCAAATTGCGACTAACAATTTGGCAGTGATTAGGTAATATAAAAGATTCACAATATATATATGTATCCTGACTTACTCCTCATTATTCAGGGATTTTATACATCCTGGCTTTTAGGAACCTCCACACTGTTCATTTGTGCTATTTTTATTGCTTTCCATATTTGTTCTCATCTAGCAAAGTGTTTAAGCTTTATTTCTATGCCCCATTCAGTTTTTATATAATTATAATTGCAGTCAAAAATTACCAATCCATAGCATGCAACATCATAGCTGCATATTTCAACCGTCTAGCAAAACAGTTTCATTTGTATTTATCTAATGCTAAATTAATCTCTAAATCATTTGCTGTTTGGGACTCTAGCTCAACTATATAATTAAAATGAATAGCAACAGGGTGTGTTAATTAAACATTTTAAATGATTTCAAAATGGATTATAAAAATATGATGTCAGTTATAAACCAATCCTTGGTTAAGTCTGCTACTACAAATAAATAATTTTAGAAAGCTTTATGGCTTTCATCGTGGTATAATGATCAAATCTTTCAACCTCAGATATTTGAATATTTGTTAGTTTGTAAACTATTACATGTATGAAAATGATGTTATGGCACTTGGAAAAGAGAAGTCAACGGTAGGAAAAAATGTCTATTATTTTAATAATGACGTTTCCATCTACAGATAATAAAGGTTTTGGATACATTGGCTGTGTTTGCATAATATATTGGGCTAATACGGAGTTATCTAATTTGTGGTTTGTTATGTGAACCAGCTGGTATGATTATGATCAATTGTGTTGTGCAAACCCAGATAACTGGATTAATTTATTAAGCCATGCTTGTATATAGTCACTTAGATACAACTGCAAGGCAGAGGCTTTGCTAAAGCCCAAAGTAACTTTCTCACTGCATTATTGACCAAGCACTGGGCCTAGCTTCTGGGCAACAAATTGGGGGATCAGATGTTTTGCCTTACCCTTCAACCTTCTACCATCCAGCCAAGTCCTAGATGATTTCTTTTTGATTGAATCCAGCAAAGAAGGCATCAGCGGCCATGGGTGCCCAGGCATTTCATTTTCACTGGGATGTGTCTGTGGATACTTGAGGAAAGGCCACATGCAGAGATGCCTTTCTAAAGTTTCATCGATACTGCCAACTTTTTGCCTTGGTGAAATGGGTGGCATAGAAATTTAATAAATAAAATAAAAGCTCTTTTGATGCTTTACCAATGAATTTTATAAAGACCCTATAGAATCATGTGAGACTTCAGGCATGACTTGGAGCCGACAGATATTTAAGCAGAATCTTTATATACAAATCTAGTTCTCTATATTTCATCCAACTCTGACAATTTCTTCATACTCTTGGACAGAAGTGGGCAAACACAGACAAGGCAATTTGTTCACAATCATGCTGATAGGACAAATGCACCCATTTTACTTAAAACCACTATCATTACCTCTTTCAAAGGGGAAAAAGGTGCAAAAATGGCAGCATTGTTCCTGGAGACACTAATGCAGACTTTAGACTCTAGGTAGGCTAACGCTCAATCATGAAATAAACAAAAATGTAATGCACGCAGTGACCACTGGAGCCCTATCACTATAGAGAAGCCCTCTCTGCATATATAGTACACATCATAACTTACAGTATTGGGCACATTTGAGTATCAAATGATAACAATATTCCTTTACAGATCCCTGATAAATCATGTACTTTTGTAAGCAATGTGGAGCCACACCAGTGGTGGGATTCAGCCAGTTCGCACCTATTCGGGAGAACTGGTTGCTAACTTTCTAAGCAGTTCAGAGAACCGGTTGTTGGAAGAAATCTCCTTTTGTTTTTTTCCCACTTTACCGGGCTAATTCTGTAAGGAAGGTAGGAAGGAAACATCCTGGTGTTGTTTCTAGCCTAATCTTTATTGTCCTGTTTACAGAAGCCCTTATTGCATTGTAACAGCTAAGGCAAAGCACCCACAAAGTGAGTGACGTTGAGTTGGCCATGCTCACCCAGTAACATGACCACCGAGCCACACCCACCCAGCTGATCATTAGGGCTGAGAGCCGGTTGCTAAATTATTTGAATTCCACCATTGAGCCACACAACATATGGGCCTGGACTTAACTGCTGTTTCATCTATATATATATATATTCTATACATATTCCAGCCACATCTGAGCATTTGGCCCTACAGAGAATGCCAATAATAGTCTTTTGTGGATAAATAACTGGCTGAGGTTAATAACTATAGCTGTTCTCAGCTGCTTATTGCTCCCTTAGGAAATATCTCTCAGTAGTTCAATTGGGATTTGCTTATTGCAATAAATATATAGCACAGGATGTGGCAGAGGCTGGTGAGAGAAACATTAACTGTATAAATATAATAGTAAGGCTAAGCTGGAAATCACAATTAGGTTCACACTTAAAAGCTATTCCTGCAGTTCTCAGCACAAGATAAATTCTTTCTTTTTGTTTCCCAAATCGGACAATTTTATCTGTATTTATATTTTTGTCTCGGTAGTAACATATTGGACCAACCCACAGTTCAAAATCAAATTGGAGGAGCAGGATGATGATCAGGAAGCAAGTGCATGTGAGCCTTGTTGCACGATGATCGTAGGTTTGATGCAGAAAAATCGCAGACGACAGAAGATGAAGGGGGAAGATTGGCTCAAGATTGGCTACTGCATTTATCAGGTTCTTGTTATTTTACTTGCTAGGATATGTGTGTGTATGCGCTAGAGCACTGGAAACCCGAAGACCAGCTAGCCAGAGCACACATGCCTGTTTGGGGGGACATTTTCAGCCTGGTTTTGGGTCAAAAATGGCCCCAAAAACAGCCTGAAAATGGCCCACAAAATGGCCTGAAAATGGCTCGAAAACATGCCTAAAAATGGCCTGAAAATGGCCCAAAAAACAGCGTGAAAAACAGCTTGTTTTTTTGCTTTTTTCTGGTGCCTGTGAAGACCCGCTTGTCAGTGTGCATGTGCTCACCGGAAAACAGAAGAGCAGCTGTCGACGGCACGCAAGTCCACAGAGTGGGCTCTGCATGCCACCTCTGACATGCGTGCCATAGGTTCTCCATCGTGGGTCTTAGACTGCTGGTGTGTAGACCAGGACATTCTTGCTCAATTTCACAAAGGAAGGTACACATACATCTTTTTTCCACAAACACACTTTTTACTTCGTATGTCTCACTCCTGTCATTCAAGACAGAATTTTTAAAAAATTGGGAGAAAAGGAGGCACAGTATTCAACTTCTCAGATACTCCAAATTGTCCCCTGGATTTATTGATTTTCAGTTCTGATAGCCCATGGTTATGCTTTGGGAGATTATAGAAATTGAAATCCAACACATCTGGAGAACAGCAGATTAGAAAATGCTGTAATATGTAGGGTGACTTGTATTTTATTGTCTGGCTATTTGTGATAGGGCCAATGCTGCTATCTTTCAACTGATTAATTTTATGTCTTGTAGATGCCCAAAGAGGTAACACCACTTTTGGAAATCTGAATCATGAAAAATGGCTATTCCTTGCCAGAACTGAATATTTTAATCATCTTCTTAAATGTTGATGCTTCTAGTCTGACAATTGACGGAGTAATATATGAGGACAATTTATATTTCTTGGAAAATATGGAATATGGTTTGTAAGGCTGTTCAGATGCGTATCCAACAGTGCAGAAAGTACAATATAAAGTTAGGCAGGCAACTATTTCCCTAACCTTTCTCTCTTAAGCATATTTATTTTTGACTAAGCGGAGGAGATGGAAAAAAAGAAACTGATATGGTCTAGAAGCAAAAGTCAAAACTTTGCTTTATACCAATTGTGCACTAGGTCTGTATATTGAAATATGCCACAAAATCATGGTAGCCATATTCTGTATTACGATTATGGCAAAAAAGTGTAATGCATAAACTAGCATTGAATGTTAACTCTAATTTAAATGCCTAATGCAGTACTATCTGCAGGAATGGGAGGAGGGGCACCAAAATGATGGTAAATTATGTGGCCCTGGTAATTAATGGATATCCTAGCAGTAGATAATAGAAAATGCCTTGTTTTTAAACAAGTTCCCCCTGGTTTGCTTGGCTGCTTTTATGAGTCGTTCCTTAGAAAACAAGCTTGCATAGTAATGTTTAAACATTGTTTTCTTTACTTTAATGTCTTTGTTCAATGCGAGGAAGCTTTTTTGTTTTATAACGAATACGTATTGTTGGAATAGACTTATATTATGAGTTACACAAAAACTCATAATCCATAAGATCAGTGATTGGATGAGCATTTAAGTCACGGGAAAGTCTGTCAGAAAAATCAGCTTTGAAAATGGCTGTTTTGACATTTCCACAAGAGAAAATATTTCTGCAGTCTGGAAATCATCTCACATTTTTTATAAATTTGCAGTTTGTTCCCATTCATCATTCTGTAAGAAGAAAATGATTGGATGATGGTAAAAAAAAAATGGTCTGGAAATAAACATTGCCGAATATTACGAGGCCAGCTATATGCTATTACAGTTGGCCAAAACAACACAGCCAAATATCAATATATATACCAATATACATACATACATACATACATACATACATACATACATACGCACGCTTTTGGTACTGTTGTTGTTAATAATAACAATAATAACAATAACAATAATATTATTAATAATAATTGTTATTTCAGTTGAGTTTCATGTTTAATGAATAAAAGACATGATAATGATCACTTTTTTTTCTAAAATGAGCCCAGAATGGTATGCAAGATAATAGATGTACAGAACTAGGATATAACAACCAAAAGCCTGAGAGAAAAACACACATACCAACCAATAACACTGTCAACTGAAAGAACAATAGCGCTAAAAATCCCAAGTAGACAGATATATTTTTATTTGTAGCCTATATCTTGAAAATATAGAAGTCAACTTTGCACTACTAGAACCAGAGTATAAAAATCTAGATAACTGCTAGTTGGCTGCAGACAGGCACAAAAAGCATATCAATACTCCAGTGTTTATATACTGTAGATTTCAATAGCTCAGGATTAGTATTCCTACCATCCAGACTTTTTCCAGGGAGATTTCTATTATAAGATTTCTATTCTATATTGATTAGGGTTAGATTTAAGTTACATGTCATATTCAGTTTTCCAACCAAAGGAAAAAGGCAATAACATCATCGACCTGCAGTCATATTCAACTTAGTCAATCATGCCAGAACTCCAGAAAGGTACATATAAAGAAGATGAAGCTAAAGATCTGCCTGGTGTGCCAGTATATGTAAGTAGGACAAGTTATATAATGAAGTCCTAGCACGATCACTTATGTATCTACTTGAAAGGAATATTTGTTCTTGCTCTCTATTTTGATTCTTGTGCGCAATTAATGTTTTCATTCTTATTGTTCTCTTTAGTTAAAAAATCAAGCTAATGTTCATCTAAGCAGAGAGTTCTTCTCAACAAATAAACCTGTAGTTCATTTTGAACCAGAGGTCTGCTTGCGTGAAGCATCAAGTCGCTTCCACCTGCCACAGGGAGAATATCTGATTGTGCCATATACCTCTCAGCCTTTCCAAAACGGACAATTCTTCCTTAGGATCTTATCTGTGAAACAGATTAAAGCTCAGTATGTATCTTCTACCACCCCACGTCAAAAAGTGTCATGCCATTTTGCATGGAAGTTGTTTGTGCATTTGGAGGGGAGTGCTTAAACTGTGATCTCCCAGGTATAACTGAATTCTAATTCCTATGAAGTATGGCCAGCAGTTTGAATAGTTTGTCATATGAGTTATCTAGAAGACCACAGGGTACCAGTTCTATTAATATATATGAATCTAAAAGGGATTTACAAGAAACTTAATGTTGCTAAAGCATCCCTTTCTATCAGTCTTCATTATCTTTTTCCCATCTCTTCTGTAAAGAATGGAGAAATATGTCTTCACAGCTAGAACGGTTTGGGGTAGAGAAATGATAAAAGAAGCAGAATGAATTGCAAGGCAACAGGAGAGCGAGCACAAATAGGCTGAGAACCAGAAGAGGAAATAGCAAAGGCACTCTGATCCATAGGAAAGAAGATGTAAATTGAATTGGAGAGGAAAAGTGAGAGTGGAGAACTCTAAAGAGCATTTTGTGTGTCCCCCTTGAATTAAGATAATAGTTTTAGTTTCCAAGTTATTTAAAAATTAAGGAAAATATCACAATTCTCTTTATCTGAACTTGTTCAGACTCTTCCTTCTGACAATGTCAAATATATAATTACTTGAGAAAAGTTATTTTTTATACTAGAATGAAAGTTAAGTCTATATTTATGTGGAAATTATAGGTAGCAAGACAGGCAAACAATGGCAGTTGAGCACACTAGTATTAAGTAGGAATGATACAATTGGACAATGGCTGTTATTTTTATTTTTTTCAAGGTATTTATATCTATAGTTTTCAGGATGACTCACAAAAATAAAATGAACAAAATTCAACAGCAAAAAATATAATTAAAACAATTGTACCTTTGAAGAAAAATCCAATAGAGATTTAAACCAAATTCGCACTGGTACTAAATATACACATTGCTAACAACTCACTTTTCAAGATCGCAAACAAAATGAGAGTTAGGTTACTAAAACAACCCTGTAGGAAATGCCAGGCAATTATTGCTTAGAAGGCTTAACCCCAATTATGTTGTGATCACTGAGAAAATCCTTTCCTTAAGAACCTCCTGAAGGGCATCAGAGAAGAAACGTCACTTCAGGCGAATATATACAAGAGAAGGGAACATTGCAAGAATCTTTGGCAGTCTTCCTTATCCTGCTGCCTTGTTTTGGGAAGGGATGGAGTGTTTTCAGAACTTATTTTTTCTCATCCAGCCTTGAAGTCGGGCAACAGTCAAGGTGGCACAACAGATCTAGAATATTTTCAGGGCTCTCCGAAGCATTTTAGATGGTGACTTCAGCTTATTTGCTTGCTTGTATGTTTAGCTAGATTTATATGCTAGTTATGTGACTCTTGTATGGTGCTGGAAACAACAACAATTTCAAACGTTTAGGCCAGTATTTCTCAGCCTTAGCAATATGAAGATATGTGGATTAGACTTGCCAAATTTCTTAGGTTGAGAAATACTGATTTAGACACAGGGATGCGATCACAAATATAAACATTCATCTTCTAGAAAGGAAACAAAAATACACCCTTGTTCAAAAGCCCATTGAACAAAAAGGTCTTAAATGCTTTCTGAAAGGCTAATCACGTTAGACCTTGTCTGATATCAAGAGAATAATGTTCCAGAAAAGGAGACAATATGGAAAAGACCCTTCTGTGGGATGCTTGTACATGACATTCTCTGAGGGCCAGGACAGAAAGGGGCCACTCTTAGAGATCATAACTGATGGGCAGAGATCTCTAGGCGAAGGCAGTCCCATAGATGCCAAGGTCCTGAAATTAAGGACTTTAAAAATACCAACAGCCCTTTGAACTGAACCAGGAAACAAACTGGCAACTAGTGCAGTCCTCAGTCAGTACAGAGGTTCACAAGGCCAAAACAATTTCCCTGAACTACTGCATTCTGGACTATCTAAAGCAGCCCTATGAAGTGCATGCTGTAATAATCCAAATGGAAAGTGACCAAGCCATGCATATAGTAAGCAATGCCAACCGAAGAAAAGGCCATAAATGGCACAAAGAACTCCCTCTTAGCTAAAGCTGTCACCTGCTCTTCAAGTAAGAGCCCTGAATCCAGGAGTACCCCCAGATTACAAACCAACTCTGTTTGGAAAATCCCATTAAGAGCCAAAAATGGAATATTTTAATAGTCATTCTTCCATGTAATTCTACTGTTCTTTTAAATTGGCTTTGAAATTCATGGATTATATTTCAAGTTTGTAGCTTGTTTTTATTTAATTTTATTGGCTTCTGAAACTATAAGTCACCATTATTGCAACATTTTTCTTTAATTACAGAGAAATTGGGGACACTGCCGCTGCTAATCCATATGAGGTAAATAAATTAAGCAGGCTCTAATCAACATATTTACTTTGAAATCCATATAAAAGCAATCAGTTTATCAGGCCAACTGAAAGTTTACGAAATAGTGTATTGTATATGTTCCACACCTCTAAGAACTCTTTATTAGGAAAGGAAACTGGAAGATTAAAAGGCTGGCATAAAAACATGTCTGTCCTAGTTTGGTTTTAGTGGAATATGAGAGATATCTGCACACTTGCATTTCTTGAAGGTAAAGAAATTGCAACAAGTGATATTTTCAAAACTTTCTGCTGCATCTAGGTGGATAGGATGAACAAATTTCTCGGTGTCCTTAAGTGAGGAAAGGCAGGTGGGTAGAGACTGCAGTATCTGACTCATGGTAATATAGGAACTAGTGGCTATGCATTTATGGGGCTGACAAGGAAGAGGGAGTCCAGTGTGGGTGGAGGTTTTTCAGAGCCAGGAAGAGGGAATAGTGCCAAGTTCACCACTTAGGGAAGCCAGTGATAAAAACAGCATGCTTGCTTGGATGCTGCCATCAATATTTATATAGGTCAGTTTTCGCACAAATTAAATTGATACTACAATTTTTGAGATACCCTGCTTTATGGGATTTCACAGTAAATATTTTTTGGAATTATAATTCACTTTTCTCAATCAAAATTGTTTTCCTCCTTACCAAAATACCCCAATGGATGAAAAATAGAAGATATATCAGCTAGACATTAACAAAGCCAGGTATATGGTAACATGAACTATATGAAATATGTCATCAAAATCAAATTGGGCTGTTTTAGCTAGTGTTGTTATGGCTTATACTCTCTGAGAATGTTTCCTGCAAGCTATATACCTGCTTAGTCAAAATGCCTTAGGGTTCTTCACTAGAACCGTCACCTTCCTAGGTAAAAGTATTCTATTTACCGTACAATCTCTTCATTTTTTTAGCCTCAAGTTACAGACAAGGATATAGACAACGAATTCAAAACTCTATTCCAAACGCTTTCTGGGGAGGTAAGAGACAGATATAAATGTATATTCAAGATTAGATAAATAGTACATTTCTGAACTTTAAATTAACAGATCTGTATCACTAATTCATATCAACCAGTTTTTATATTGGTATCATACAATCTTCCTTCATTTGCTTTGCTTAACAAGATGACACAATGCTTTGGTTGTGAAAGCAAAAATAACTATGGGGTCAAGGGGGGGGGGAGTCATGTAGCAACTCTCTGACACTCCTTGTACCCTTTTCTGGGTGCCCATTGCAGCTGCAGCACAATCAGAGGTGGCATTCAGCATGTTCTGACCAGTTCTGGAGAACCAGTAGCAGAAATTTTGAGTAGTTTGGAGAACCGGTAAATGCCACCTCTGACTGGCCCCGCCTCCAACTATTCTCCGCCTCCTGAGTCCCAACTGATTGGGAGGAAAAGGGAATTTTGCAGTAACCTTCCCCTGGAGTGGGGAGGGAATGGAGATTTTACAGTAGCCTTCCCCTCCCACGCCTACCAAGCCATGCCCACAGAACTGGTAGTAAAAAAATTTGAATTCCACCACATATAGTTATTTGCAAGATATGGCTGCTTCAACAGCCTTGGCTTACTGGAGATTGGTATTACAGTGCTATATTGCTTTGTCTCTGACTCATAGACTATTTGCCAATTGAATATGTCAGTTAACAACTGGTCAACTGGACACCATAATAGGTTTTTTTTTCAGTCCAGTCCAACAGATACATATACTCGCCAGTCAAAGGTGGTATTTACCGGTTCTCCAAACTACTCAAAATTTCCACTACCGGTTCTCCAGAACTGGTCAGAACCTGCTGAACACCACTTCTGGTATACATACACATCTTTGACAAATATGAATATAGAGCTGATTTCATAAGTAACATGAGTGTGACATCTTCATAGCAAAAGGACTGCATACATTCCTTCATTCAACCTACAGAAATAAAAGGTTCATTGGTTTCTGAAATCTCCAGCTATTCTGACTAGGAGGATCCACCAATATATGTGCTAAAGTGATTTAATTAATGGATCTTAGCTGCAAAGAAACGGATTTGGGAATGCTAAATGAAACTTGATTCTGGCTGACCTCAGAATCTTCCTAGTGGTGCTGTTTCAGATTGAAATTTAAACAAAGGATAAGGGTGTGATGGCCATTGCCGTGTTGCTTTTTATTGTGTGTATGTCTCCTTGATCTCTACTTTTCCTCTTTTATGCAGGATTGTGAACTGACTGCTAATGAACTTCAGACCATTTTGAACAGAGTCATAACAAAAAGTAAGTTGCAACTGATTTCAGGAAATAATGCAGAATTTTCGATTCACTCCTTGATCCCTCAAGCATCCCTTTTGACTTTAAGGACTCTAAAAATGACTTTGACCTTGACATGACATAGGCTTTTAAAAGAACCTTCTAAACAGATTACAGTATAATATCTCACTAGCCACTCCAGGCCAATATAAAATAAACTTGTTTCCTGGCTATAGGATTTGTTTTTATATGTAAATTATTTATTTGTAAGTTGCCGAGAATCAAGGAGGCAGGCAGCCTTGAAATTGGACAAATTCGTCTTCATCATCTAATACAAATTCCCAGTTACTTCTTGTTTTCTGGGATTCCAGGGAGTTATTTCTGACAATATTGGGGCCCTAGAACTGTTTTCCAGATTCAGCACACAGCTTCTGTTTCTCTTTAAAGAAGTAAACCCTTGGGAGAGAATGGGTTGAGCTTGTTTGGCAAGAACAAAAAACTAGTTTTCCCTCCCTCTCTCTCTCTGTGTAAATTTTTTCTAGGTCATCTTTTCAAATTGTTAAAATTACTGAAGTTAATGTTAAACTTGTTGTAATGAAATGGGAAATTGCTAGGTAACTGTCTTGACACCAGTATTCATGTTATCTTTCTTCTAAAAGGTATTTTTCTTCAAAATGAGCTAATAAAAAAAAATCTTTTTTTTGCTTCAACTGGAGGGATAAGATGCCTGAAGATCTTGTGTTACCATGGGATGCAGAAAAATATTTGAATAACATTTTTGTCTCTTTTATTGTATAGGAATAGACATTAAATGTGATGGATTCAACATAAACACCTGCAGAGAGATGATCAGTCTCTTAGATGTATCTTTTAAATGTCACCCTTCTTCACTGGATTTCCCTTGTGAACTTTTGCCTATAGATAACCAAAATTTACACATCTCATTTCTGGTGCATCTGTCTTCACTTGCTATTGGCATAAAATGTAGAGTAGAATACTGATTTAAACTGTCTGATAGCAAGGATAGTAAAACTTTATTATCAGCTGCATGGTTGTTTTTTTGCTGACTTATATTCATGCTCTGTCTGAATTCTGCAATAATATCTTGTGCACTAACTACAGTTACCTACGTTGTTGTGAACAATCTAAATGTAATTGTAAGAACACATATACTCCTTTTGTGTGTGTACATTATAAAAAGATACAGTACAGAGAGGTCTGAAAAATCATAAACAGTTCTAATAGTTCACTTTTCACATACCCTCTTTCCCTGAAAATAAGACCTCTCTGGATAATAAGCCCAATTGGGCTTTTGAGCGCATGCGCTAAAATAAGCCTCCCTCAAAAATATCGCAACACAGCAGCAGCCACGCTCGCCGCCTCCTGCACCTCAAAAATAATAAGACCTCCCCAAAAATAAGGCCAACCGCTTATTTTTTTTGGGGGGGGGTGTCAAAAGAAAATAAGACCCCGTCTTATTTTTGGGGAAACACGGTAGTAACAGAATTGTAATCATTTGTTCTAAACCAGTTTTCCAAGTTTGATAATTTCCAAATGGACTTGAGCACCTAGAAAATAGGTTGTAACTTTTGTCTTTTGCCAAAAGATTTTCAGGGTGTAGTTGATTCTTAGTGTTCCCAAAATACAATTCACATGGTTCTACAACACTATAATAATTTTTCAAATTGAGTCTAGGTCTGAACAACCCATTTTTATTTTTTAAAAAAATAATAACATGAAGAGTGTTATCTTATCTTGGAGTCTTAGTGGACAACCAGTTAAATATGAGCCAGCAGTGTGTGGCGGCAATCAAAAAAGCCAATGAAATCCTAAATTGCATTAATAGAGGGATACAATCAAGATCAAGTGAGGTACTAATACCATTCTATAAAGCCTTAGTAAGACCACACCTAAAATACTGCATCCAGTTTTGGTCCCCACACTATAAAAATATGTTGAAACTCTAGAAAAAGTGCAGAGAAGAGTAACCAGGATGATTAGGGGACTGGAGACTAAAACATATGAAGAATGGTTACAGGAACTGGGCATGGCTGTTCTAGTGAAGAGAAGGACCAGTGGAGACATGATAGCAATGTTCCAATAGAACATGCCATAGAGAGGAAGGAATCGAACTATTTTCCAAGGCACCTGAAGGCCAGACAAGGAATAATGAATGGTAAACTGATTAAGAAAAAATTTAACATAGAAATAAGGAGAAATTTTCTGACGGTGAGAACAATCATCCAATAGAACAGTTTGCCTTCGGAAGCTGTGGGAGCTTCATCACTGGAGGCTTTGAAGAAGAGATTGGACTGCCATTTGTCAGAAATGGCGTAGGGTCTCCAGCTTTGGGTGGGGAGGTTAAACTAGATGACCTATAAAGTCCCTTCCAACTCTGTTAATCTGTTATATGTGGTGAAACTACAGAATTATTTGCCTACATGAACTATGCATGTTATTGGGATCAGAATGTCTTGTTTAAGAATGTAAAAAAGCATTAAGAAAAATGTGTTCAAAATTTTGAATTAGACCTTAACATTATCCAGAACGATGGAACTGGTATCCTGGGACTTGTAGAATTCAAGATCCTTTGGATGAAGATTCAGAAATATCTGGTAAAAAGCAAATTAATCCTTCCTAAATATGATGTCATCTTAAACTGGGGAAAAAACTGAGCAGTAAAGCACTAATTTGAGATAAGTATGTAGTTCTGAGATATGCATTTTATTCACACTATCAATAAAATCTTATTACTTTTGTTTCCAAACCCAATAGAGTTGTCTTCTGTCTGGCATTCAGTTCAGCAAGAGGGTAGGAAATTATCTGTGTTGCTAATTTTGCAGATCAGCTGACAACTTGGTTAAGGCACCTGAGAGTAGAACAAGAAGCAATGGGTGGAAACTAATCAAGGAGAGAAGCAACTTAGAACTGAGGAGAAACTTCCTGACAGTTAGAACAATTAATCAGTGGAACAGCTTGCCTCCAGGAGTTCTGAATGCCCCAACACTGGAAGTCTTTAAGAAGATGTTGGATAGCTATTTGTCTGAAACGGTATAGGGTTTCCTGCCTAGGCAGGGGGTTGGACTAGAAGACCTCCAAGGTCCCTTCCAACTCTACTATTGTATTGTATTGTAAATCCTATGAAACCTTGGTAGGACAACTAATCACACATCTTCATCGGTAATGTTGCCAGCGATTTAATATACCAATGAAAAATACCCCACTAAATTAACAGATCAGAATAGCTTTTAAATGTATAATTGGATAAGAAACCATTTGAGTTGGGAAAAAAGAGTTGTCTGTTGTTCCTTTCAACTATTTCCCTCAGTTCCGCATCACAGTCTTTGGAAGAGAAGGGGGTTATTTCTCAAAGGCCATTTCATCATCTAACTTGTAAGCAACTTGAGTTATGGGAATCACTTCCCAGGACATACAGCTTGTCATGAGGTAATTGAATCCTCACTCCACCATTCAGTCTTAACAGAAACAACTATCTTTCCTGCCTGGCTGGACCAGCCATTAATATCTTAGCTGACCTGATATATCTACAGTTAAGCTGAAGCAGCTGACAGTAGCTTCACTCTCTCTCTCTTTTGGTCTAGGAAATCTATAAAAAAGTAGATACGAACTGTTCTGGAACCATAGATGCACATGAAATGAGAAATGCTCTCAAGGAAGCAGGTATGTTTGTGAATGGTCAATTCCCCTCTCCCCTTTTTTCTCCAGGAAATGTTTTCTCATTGATGAGTTTAGAAAAGATGGCTGTGAATCTTTAGCAGAATCCAACTGGCTTGCAAAAAATTATAGAATGTAATTTATTAACGACTACAGATCATAACAACCTAACATACCATCATCATCATTCAACATTATCCCCTACCCTAGGTCCTCGGGAAGGATTTGATGGGTGGATAAAAATGCCAGATCAGTCTAAATATTTTAGGTAATTATGCAACCAACCACAATAATGCTAATAATAAATGTGACATATAAAGAAGTTAAGCTAAATTAAGACCAGTGCTTCAATTTAAGAACATACACATCTTTAAGAAAGGGTAACTTGACTGCTAATAAATGACATAATGTCCATGAAAAGGTAATTCATTCATTCTGCATCTGATTCTTTAATTTTGCCTATCATCAGTGGGTTTTTTTCCTGATGTAATCATAGAACAATAGGGGACATACTTGGACCAAGAATATTTTCCCTAGACTTTCCTCTAAAGCTGACTTTCTTCTGTTGTTCTCCAGCTGCTCTCCTCTTTGACAAATGTGCTATTTTTAATCTGTGCATTTAGGCAGCTTAGAAGATACAACTACACTTGCATAGAACTCCATATATGGAGCTCCAAAACAGGGTCCTTCATATAGAAAGGAGCTCCATGTAGTTATCAAAATGTGTGGCCAATCATTTCCCACATGAGTTTTATCATTTGCCTCCCTCTTCAGAAGCCCGTGTCTCCTTATGTGTATAGAATATGCAATTGTCATTCATCAGCCTCACTCTGAAGTTCACCATAAGCGAGTTTAATAATTACAGTAGGAGCTTTTTCAAAACAGCTCCTAATTATTATATTAATTAAATACTTTGTTAAACTTTTTATTGCACCCAGTTTTCATATGTACCAGTATATCATGCATTGAAAAAAATGTTCTAAGCAATGACCACAGATTGAGTCTGCAAGCAAGATGTCTGCTTACTTTTCTTGTGCACTTTGTTCTGTATGGTGGCAAGAAACCTCCACCTCATCTTCATATTCAGTGCAGCAAATCAGTGCACATTGGGATGCAGGGCCAGGCTGAATGGCCCTGTTCCACTTATCCTTGAATTAATGCCTGGAACAGAGTGACAGAGTGGAAATATATTGTAACTTTATATATCATAATCATTGGATCAATTAGAAGTATATATTTCTGCCAACTAAGAATAATAATTCATGCATTGGAGTCCAGCTAGGCCCTAACAGCTAATGGTATTTTATCTTCAAAGTGCTTCAGAACTCTTTGTACAGGGGAAAAGGTATCCATTCAGGGGGATAAAAAAAGAGATTTTCCAGAGGGAAAATACTGACTTTCAGCAAATGCATCTATCCCTCTAGACCAGCAAGTGATAGCTGCAGCTGGCACTTAAATTAAGCTTCAAACACTGGAAAAAGTGTGTTTTGTATGAAACTGACTTGCAACTTGCAACCAGAGGTCCCATTTCACTGGACTGGATGTATCAAAGCTACTCTAATTAGGTACTTATCCTTCAAACAGAAGAACAGGGAAAATCCTGTGAAGTAGCTAACCTCTTCAAGGCTTGATGAGGGAGTTTAAGGTCCATGACTGGTTCAGAAGAAAAGATGTGAGATAATAGAGCAAATATTATATTATAGAGCAAACTTTTTCAGCCTAGCACTCTTCAGAGGGGTTGGGATTAGAATTCCTAAATGCTCAACTTTATATAGGAAGTGCACTGGGAGCTGCAGGTACCAGTTGATTAATGCTGTGAAAATCTTCACTAGAATTGTTCTTCCAGGACTCTGAATCCCCAAATTTTCTATCTGCAGCAGATAGAAAATGCTAACTGGTGTGCTTTCTCCCCTTATTGTAGTACTGGGGTGGAAAAATGGATCCTACCATTACAATTTGCAAAATTATCCTTTCTCCAAAGCATCAGCTTCCCTCTGCAGTATCCTAAATTCAGGTTGACAATACAGGCTGTCATGATTCTATCTGCATTCTTTCTTCATAATAAATCATACTATGAATTAACATGATAATTAGCTCACAGAACATGCTGCAATGATGCGGGATTTTCACAACGTTGCCCAGCTGAATTTTTGCCTGATCAAGTTTAGTACGAAATGATATGCTGAGTGTGCAAGAAAGACTAAAAGCTCATCTACACAGCCCCTTGATGTACTTCCCACATTTCATGAGTCAGGAGGAAAGTATGTTACTGGGAAATCTGATGCCCCATGAGCCCTAAACTTAGTTCCCCCTAATTGTTCTTGAAATATGCAACCCCAGGTTGCTAGTAGCAGGTATAATCTCCCTCTAAATTTTCATACTCTGCCAGTGCAGACCGATGCCTAAACATCTGCTTTTGTGGACATTGTGTCGACTGGATTCAAGAAACTGGCCAATTGAACCAGAGATTAAACATAATCTATTCCAAATTTGTTTCAATATTTAAAATAAATGAATTGAGTGAGATTTGTCAATCAAGAAAATCAAATAATAAATTAAGAATAAGTATCCCAAGAATATTGAAAGTTGAGTCATGACAACTGGGCTTATTTTCTCATTGATGTGAGACATTTCACTGCTCCACTAAGAAGCTTCATCAGTCAGAGAAATATAGGGAGTTCATTGACATACTGCTATGCACTTTGGGGAAGAAACCCCTGGGGTTGGTATGGGAGGAGTTGGTACATTACAACGAGTCTCTGCCTAACTGACTTGCTCTGACTTCTGCTTGGATGAGCTGCGAAAATCTCAAATCAACAAGACAAGAAGTCCATTTGCCATGACTCCACACTCAGACAACTTTACCTGGATGACTGAGAATGTTCATCAATATATCTATCCCAAGAATATTTTCATTCTTTTGGACACTGTATAAGAGTGCTATTAATTTATGATAACCAAAAATTAGAGGAGTCTGACACCACCCCATGCATTTAATGAAGTGGGCATCAGCTGATGAAAATACATTTAATAAAATATATTCATTCTTTTAGGTTTCCCTATTCATGCCTCTGTCTTGGTGCATTCAGTGAACAAAAATCAATGGAGGAAAAAAAACAGGAGCCAGGGATATAAGTCAGACTTAAGTAAACATTCCGCTCACAAGCCTCCAAGTCTTTCCAAACTGTAGTAAGACTACTTTTAAAATTAACATATTTTCCTCAACCTGGTTTCCTCTAGGTGCATTACACCACAGAACTTGTAAAAACCAATCAACATGGTCAGTGGCCGGCTGGCTGAAAGCCTAAATTGGCAGTCCCAAATTACCAGAAGAGCTTCATATTGGGGATAGCTTTGCCAAGAATATACAGTAAATACCTATCAGGAAGAATAACCCCCCTGTAATATCTGTTTAGAATTATGGCTGGGCAATCTGGGAGTTGAGGTTCACATACCTTAAAATGGTCAACTTTGAAAAACATTGTTCTAAACCAGCGATGGCGAACCTTTTTTGGCTCGCGTGCCACAAGGGGGGGGAGCGCAGGGGGGTCGTGTGCGGGCGTGCCGCACCCATATTGCAATGCACAACCCACCCCCGTGCGCATGCACGCACAACACGCGACCCCCCATTTTTACATGCTTTTTTCGCCCTCCCCAGGCTCCAGAGGCTTTATAGGAGCCTGGGGAGGGCGAAAAGAGGGTGGTTTTAATCGTTCCGAAGGCTTCAGGGACCGTCCGGAGGCTTCCCTGAAGCCTTCAGAACGCTTAAAACCACCCTCCGAGCAAACTGGAAGTGACTTCCGGTTTGCTCAGAGGGTTGTTTTAAGCACTCTGAAGGCTTCAGGAAAGCCTCCAGATGGTCCCTGAAGCCTTCGGAACGATTAAAACCACCCTCCGAGCAACCTGGAAGTCACTTCCAGTTTGCTCGGAGGGTGGTTTTAAGCTCTCCGAAGGCATCAGGGAAGCCTCCGGACGGTCCCTGAAGCCTCCGGGGGGGGCGGGGAAGGCTCTTTTCGCCCTCCCCAGGCTCCTATAAAGCCTCTGGAGCCTGGCGAAGGCGAAAAATAGCTTTTAAAAAGGTGAACTCAGCTGGCCAGTGCGCTCATGCGCGCTGGCCAGCTGACAGGGCAGCACCTCGTGTGCCCTGACAAATGGCTCCGATTGCCACTTGTAGCACGCGTGCCATAGATTCGCCATCACTGTTCTAAACTGTACTGAACTGGCAGAATTAAATTATGGAGGAACAGCACAATCACATGCCCATGTTTTAATTACGGGCCTTCCTTCTCCACAGGTTTCAATCTCAGTAACAAAATCCAGCAAAGTATAATTATTCGTTATGCCTGCAGCAAGCTGGCCATTGACTTTGATGGCTTTGTGGCCTGTATGATTCGTCTAGAATGCTTGTTCAGTAAGTATTCCTAAAAGAAGAAGGGGGTGGGGGGTGGAATCTGCTACTACTTTACATCTCCCAGCAAGAATTTTTTACCAACAGGCAAAATGTTTTTAACCTGAGTGCCTCTGTCAGTGATTGAGAACTATTGTAAAATGTTTCTATTTTATTAGATATATTAGATAAACGGATCCCAAACACATTCTATCTGGCAAAGCAGATATAGGCATGTATTGAAGACACATTATTCTTTTACAAAGTTCCAATGAGCCAATAGCAGCTGCCTAAGATACTAATTGCAATATTTTATTCTGAGATCAGTGTTATTATTTAAAGATTTGAAGGTCCAACATATTTGCAATTGAAGAGCAATTTGTTATAATATATGGAAAATCTTTTGGATATTTGGATATTTAAAAAGGGGAAATCATGACAGAGAATTTATATAATACATGCACAGACTCTCACATATACACTATGGGGTCCAAGTTAAAAGTTTTCCACTTGAACAAATCAGTGAGTCAACTTGATTAAAGCCCAAGGCCTGCCTGATCTCCACATTTGAAGTTAAGAGCAAGGTCTTCCTCGGGGTCTTTTAGTTTTGGTTATTGGATGAAATCACTCTTGTCCTCTTGATTAGTCTGTCTGACCCAATTTACTTTAAACACATAACTTTTCAGTTAGCCCTGCACTGAAAAGAAGATCTTTAGAGGTTTTAGGTAATACTGCTTTTGATTTAAAAAAAAACAGTCAAATAAAGTTCACATTGCTGTCTTAATTCTAAAACTTACATAAGGAGAAGAGAGTTTTGTGCACATTGTAGAAGAAACTTTCCAGTTTGCTTTCCCCTGTACAAACATACATGACTATTATATAAAACCTTATCTAGAAGTAATTGAACTTCAGATTCTGGTCAGGTTTTAATTACGGTACCTCAATTTATCCTTAATTATTCATTTTTGGTTTATCACACATTAAATCTAAAATCTGCTCCTGTTTTGCTACTCAGAAATATTTCAGATACTAGATAAAGATAAAGATGGAACAGTTCAGCTTTCTTTGACAGAGGTAAGTTTGCTTTAGTAAACTATTTGTATGGCTAAAACTTTAGAGTGATAATACTATATTAATATCAAATCACCGTCACTGCAAAGTTATTCCAATTACAATGCTTACCAGCCCGCTGTTCTCACACAAATGGACGTGCATGCATGCGCTCGCCTGTTGCTCACGTGTGGGGATACTCGTGCACACACTGTCAATCCTGAAGCGAACCTGGCTGAGCCCATCTTTGAGGCTTCAGGTTGCCACAAGGAAGAAGGGACAGGGAGCGCGGAGCTAGATAGTTAGGATTTTGTAGTCAAAACAAAAAAAATTCCCATGGGAACCAAGGACATTCAAACAAGTGGTTGGAGAGAGGAGGAGTTGAATAACCAAACATCTGGTCAGCAGCTATAGTGGACAATGTGACTGATGACTTGGGGGAAGGGGAAATTTTTACTTTTTAATCTCGTGAAAACCGCTGGAACTTTCAGAATCGGTTTTCACCAGTTGTGCCACTATGATGTATCCAATGAATTGTTCTTTGAGGAATTTACCTGTCTTGGAGTTCTGCTTTCTATAAGTGCATTACTTGGAACACTGACACATATACTCACCTGCCGTTTTTGTGGCTCGCTTGCAAACATCTCACAGCCCACTAATGGGCTGTGGTCCAGAGGTGTTTGCTAGGGCAGAGGGACTCCTGCCCTAGCAGACAGCTCTAATTCCCTAGTAAGCAGAACCCACTGCAAAGAACTGCCTTCTTTGCCAGACTTGATAGGGTCGATAGCTGTAATTGGGGAGAGCTTATTGCAAATAGCACTGGAAAGGGCCATATTCTGACAGAATTAAGAAAACAGTAATGAAAAATACAGAAAGAGGTGCCTTCCCCAAAAAGGTATTGCAGCAGATAGATGACCAGAAGAAAAAAGACTGCACAGTTCATAAAAAAGACTTAATAATAGCACTACTAAATGTTGGTGCTGCAATCAAAAGGAGACCTGGAGACTGTAAAAGGAGTATGGGTTGCCCAGCACTTTTAAATGATCGTAAATTTGGTTGGACATTCAAAAGGTCTCTACCAGCAAGTGAGGAAATATTGCAATAGTAAATTCTGTGAAACTTTAAATAAGTAGCTGTGTATTATCCTAATTCTTATATTCTCTCTCTCTTCCTTAGTGGCTGTGTTGTGCATTGATCTAAAGCATTATTTTTGGCAATCATTTGGAAACTGGACCAACTTATCATTCCACCAAGAAGTTTCTGAGAAAAAGCTGATTCCATGACCTTCTAAAAATATGAGGAATTATGACAGGCTCTAGTGTATAATTTTAAATGATCATAAAATAAACAATTATGCATAGAAATAAATATTGTATAGCAAGCATAGCCACATTAGCAGCTTTGATTTAATGAATAATATGTATTATGAAATCTATGTTTTGAAACGGTGATTAAAATTGAATTCATTTCTAATTTTATTTCTATATAAAAATAATTTATCTGCCTACATTTTGCACCTATCAGAGAGCTGTATGTCTTGCCTAAGAATAGAAATTGATTTATAACATATCTAGTATTTCAATTTTCCAAAATGGGAGATCATCCATCCTGGACAAGAAGGAAGATGAAAATTAAATGAGCTGGAGAATATCATGGGCTTAGGGCCAGACAGCCTTACCCCAAAGCATAAATAATTGCCAAAAATCTAATGTGAAGTTCAGTTAAAAATACTATGAAGCAAAATGGAAGAGACCTGAACGGGGTCAGTAGTTTAGAATAACCCCCAAACTGAGACTGACCTTCCTAACAACAAGAACAATATAGCACAATAGTGCTAGAACTTAAAGAAAGGATAATGAGAATTAAGAAGGATTTTTTTTAAAAAAAAACCTACTACCAAAGCTACTTTTTGGCTAATCAAAAACCAAAAGAATCCCAGTAAGTTGTGGAAGTAAAGCAAATTAAATTATCTCATTAGGTCGTCTCACAAGAAGAACCAAGGGATTGGGCAAAGGAAAGCATAATTTAAAAACCTGTTTAATTCAGCAGGTTAAGTCAGCTACCAGCAAATGACAGATACAAGTAACTCTTACTAGGAGAATCTACTAAAATGAACAAAGCCACGTAAGCGCAGATCAAATCTTTGTAATCATAAAAAAACAGCATAAGGAGAGTGGGGCACGGTCAGTTAAAAAGCATAAAAAATACATCAGTGTCCTAAAATAATGTTAATTATAGAAACAATAAAATCCCAATAAAAAGGGAGTCTTTCAGAAGTTACTCAGTGATGTTGGAATTGATTCATCCTAGCTTACTATTACAGGGGCATTTTGATTTGAATGAACATTTACCAATCATCGTGTGAAATAAAATATAATTTCCTTCTCATTGCTCCTGTCTTCATTGTACTCCATCAGTGTTTGTGAAAGTATTTTAAAAAGTGCATGGCTCCAAACGGTTGGAAATTAGGAAAGGAATTTGGCAGAAATCCAGATATGGACTCGAGTTAAGTTGGGTTGAGTCATTTTGCTCTAGGCCAGGGGTATCAAACTCAAGGCCCGTGGGCCGGATCCAGCCTGTGGGATGCTTAGATCTGGCCTGTGGGGTCGCCCTGGAAATAACGAAGGACCAGCCCACGGTGCCTCTGCCAGCGAAAATGGAGCTGCATGCCACCCTCCCGGGCTCTGTTCACAGCTTCCCCAAGCTCTGTGTTTGCTGGTAGAGTGCTGCAGGAGGTTGTCACAGCCCCAAAACAGAACCTGGTGGACTTCATACAGCCTCCCCAAGCTCCATTTTTGCTGGCAGAGGGCTGGAGGCCGTCGCGGCCAAAAATGGAGCCTCGGCGAGTGACACACCCACTGGCCCCACCCACCCTGGTCATGCCAACCCCAGCCACCCCTACCCCCCCGGCCCCCTGAGGTCAAACACAACCCTGATGTGGCCCTCAATGAAATTGAGTTTGACACTCGTGCTCTAGTCTGTTGAAAAATCCATTCAAAGTAGTCACTCATTCATTCATTATAATTTTATCTTATATTTCTTCCAGGATGAGCTATTTTGTTCCTTTTATAATGTTCTATTCTATAATAATCTATAAATTATTTTAATCCAGAAGTAAAAATTGGAATAGTTAAGCTACATCGTATGCTACTGTTAGCATAACAAAATGTTATTGATTTTCAGAAAGTGAAATAAGACTTTGAGAAGGAGTCAAGCCAGGGGCAAAAATGCATGATCCATTCCTAAGAGCACTTTGTGTTAGGCCTAGATTTGAGCACTTCACATAATTCAAGGGTATGATTGAGTAAGTAGTGGAGGTTGCCCATAATTCCTCCATTAAGCACTGACTAGCCTGGATGGGGAGTATAGCTAACAAAACATTATCCAGCATTGTTCAGGACCAAGGAATTTCTTCTCCCCGTTTTCCTTTCCAGGATTGCAACACAAGAAACAGTCTCAAATTAGTCTTCTGCTGCCACATCTAAAGACCCTTTGGCAGGAATGAATCAAACATACAAAATCGAAGCTCTTTCTACTTGCTTCTCAGCCTCCTTAGGCAGGTTATCTTAACTGCATGATTCTCTACATCTATCTCTAGGCTCCCTCATGCCCACCTGGATGAGCAGAGCAGAGTGCAGCACTCCATTCTCCCTTATCTTTGGAAGGCAGGAAGTACTTGCTCCTTCAGTGGAGCTTTGATCACTGGTGTCAACAACTGCTGAAAACCAAATCCTTTTCACTGCACCTCCTTTCCCTTTCCTCTTGAGTCTGCATCCAGGAGAAACTGATTGAGGCAGCATGTCTTTTCATCACGAGACAAACTCAACTGCTTATCACTCTCTCTTCTGCTTTAGCTTTTAAAAGGTGCTTCTCCCAAAATGCATACAAGCTGCTTCAGGTGCACAGCAGCAGAATGGAGTGAGCTGAAGGTTAGAAAGAATATGGTGTGAGGAGCAGACTGTCTTGAAAAAATATAATGAGCTTTCAAGCAGAGGCTGTATAAGCTACTTATTGCGCTTCTTCTAGATTTTCTGTATTAGAAACTTAGAACTGATTCTGAGCTACATGCATAGGTCTAGGGCTCTCTAGACCCTTTAAAGAAGCTTTGAATCTTTAATCACAAAAAAATGATAATTTTTGCTGACTGTATTTAATTTCTTTAATTAATATTAATGAAATACATTTTTGTTCTTGCTTTGGAATGTCCCGCTCTGCACATTCTTCATATTTAAGTATATTCCTCAAATCAAGCATTATTATACAATACAACAGCAGAGTTGTAAGGGACCTTGGAGGTCTTCTAGTCCAACCCCCTGCCTAGGCAAGAAACACTATACCGTTTCAAACAAATGGCTATCCAACATCTTCTTAAAGTCTTCCAGTATTAGGGCATTCACAACTTCTGGAGGCAAGATGCTCCACTGATTAATTGTTCTAATTGTCAGGAAATTTCTCCTCAGTTCTAAGTTGCTTCCCTCCTTGATTAGTTTCCACCCATTGCTTCTTGTTCTACCCTCAGGTGCCTTGGAGAATAGTTTGACTCCCTCTTCTTTGTGGCAACCCCTGAAATATTGGAACACTGCTATCATGTCTCCCCTAGTCCTTCTTTTCATTAAACTAGACATACCCAGTTCCTGCAACTGTTCTTCATATGTTTTAGTCTCCAGTCCCTTACTCATCTTTGTTGTTCTTCTCTGCACTCTTTCACACCATACCATTTCATTCATACCATTTCATTCCATATAGACAGAAACTATTTAATTTACTCTTTCTTAGTATCAAAAGCCAAGACTTTGGCAGAGTTCTCCTTTAATGATACTCAAGTCTTTTTTTTTTACTGTGCTCAGACTTGGACAGGGATACAAACACTGAAATACAGGGAGGTTTTAATTCTCACTGGTGATATCCAACAGCTTGATATCTGTACAAATAACTTATAAAGGAAAAGATCCATAGCTTTTCTAGCTTCCTTACTTCCTTCTCAGTGGCTGCTCCTTCCTTCTGATTTGTGAGTCAACCTACAGTAATATATCTTGTGCGTATTAAAAATTGATATGTAGAGTGTGTTCACATATGAACCCAACCATTGTCATTGGTAAATTTTGATTTATGGCACAGCATTGTGGCTTACTCCACAAACAAATGTCTGCATGGCACAAATTGATCTAATCACTGAATCATCAGATATTGCATTGTTTGTCTAGTGTCACGTTCTGAGTGCTCAGAGAAAAGTTAAGTGCCAGTACAAATGGAGGAGATGGATGGAAAAACATGGACAAGGAATATGGACAAGAATAAATTAAGCTAAGGAAAGGAGATGAGCTGAAGAAATGATCAGGCATTAATATTTTCTTTAATTTATAAATAGCACCAATCAAAGAATCTTACAGCAGACAGCCCAGGAACCTGTCCTTAAGGAGCAGAACAAGTGCATAACATTAAAATTATTAGCAAAAAAAAATCTGAATAGCTAATTTTAAATTAATAATTAGTTGCCGAAAGAGTAAGTGCTACGCAATAGATTTTAAGTGCAATAGCTTTTCAGTCATAATTATGAATTTCCCTTGAGGCATGGGTAAATTGGTTTTGTTCATTTTTGTTTTCTTTACTTATTTATTAGAGCCAACTGGGTAAGTATTCACAATAATGTACTTCAGAATGATATCATAAAATAAATCAGATTAAACAAAAGCTAGTTTTATCCATATCTGCAGCATGTTTATAGCAGTGGTGAAATTCAAATTTTTTACTACCGGTTCCGTGGCTTGATGGGCATGGTATGGCTTGGTGGTCATGGCAGGGGAAGAATACTGCAAAATCTCCATTCCTCCCCATTCCTGGGGGTAGGATATTGCAAAATCTTCATTCCCACCGCACTCTGGGGCCAGCCAGAGGTGGTATTTACTGGTTCTCCGAACTCAAACTTTTCACTATGGGGTTCTCCAGAACCTGTCAGAACTTGCTGAATTTCACCTCTGATTTATAGCTAAGCTCTCATTAAGGTATAGATTAATTTTTACACCAAACACTCAAAATTATAGACATACCTATATATACAGTGGCTATATTCAGCAACACACTCCTTTACATTCCATGGTGCATTTGTTTTAAATAAAATTCTCAGGTTGAAATGTGTACTGTAGTTCTAAGTTAATGCAGAAATACACTTTGCCCATTAAAGCCAATAGAATTTATTACCCAAGAAATGGCTTCAGATTGCAATCATAATTGAAATGCTCAATATGTTTGTTTGAGAATTAATCCAATTAATTACTATAATTATTTCTGAATTAAAAACACCAATAAGAGTGTGCTGTTAAATTTATTAGCAAAGGTTACTGCTTAATGAATATTACCATCAAGTCAAATTGGTCCCTATACAGTTTCAATGCAACCTAAACCTTCCCTCTACAGCTATATTGGTCTGACCTTTCCATTCATCCCTCTTCTTACAGTAATCTCCTCTAGTAATGGACGTATTTTAAGACTAGAGATCTCTCTCAGGTCTGGTTCACAAATAATTCTTTAAACATGGTTTGTTGAGAAAGCCCTAGCAGCCCATGTCAACCATAAAGAATGGACTCATTGAGCAAAAAGCAAACATACTTCATAATGGCTTAATGTTCTACACCAGGGGTGTCCAAACTTGGCAACTTTAAGACTTGTGGACTTCAACTCCCAGAATTCCCCAGCCAGCTCTGCTGGCTGGGGAATTCTGCGAGTTGAAGTCCACAAGTCTTAAAGTTGCCAAGTTTGGACACCCCTGTTCTACACGAATCCACCCTCTGTTTTGCAGATGAACAAATAATTATGGTTTCTGTGGCCAATTCTTAATTTATGTTCTCTCCCATTATTGCTATTCATCCCTTAATACTCTTAAACTTTTGGGGACTAAATCTGGGAATACAAAAAAAATGAAACCAGGGATAAGTATGGAAAGCACAAATAAATATTTTATTCTAATGTGCATATTCCGTAACCGCAGCTCCATCTGGTCAACCAAAAACCAACCTTGAATAAAACATCATAAGAGGAATAAAAGGGCACAAGTCAAACTTCAGAAACAATGGCACTATTTTTTTTTATGAAAAGGAGGCAAACACTCCATTCTCCTTAAGACATTCTCCATGTGGTTCAGAAACAAGGGCACTATTTTTTTATGAAAAGGAGGCAAACACTCCATTCTCCTTAAGACATTCTCCATGTGGTAATACTTGAAATACCCAATCAGATTGTGAAACAGTAGAGCTGAAATTCATTCAAAGATTCAACCCAATTTTTCACAGGTTAAAAATAGTTCAAAGCTTTTTGTCATGCTCCATAAATTAACTAGCAGAAATATCAGTGTCACAGTAAGCGCTACCTCATGTTGGTCACTAAAGCAGTTCATTTCTCCACCTTCTGTTGTCCCATTGTTCTCTTCTCTCAGAACATTAATGTCTAGTGATAACAGATTTATTGGTCAGGGAAGCCATAGCACACTTTGTTATTTTTACTGCGAAAAGATGAAACGCTCCTCTTTAAGTTATTTATGATCATTATTTAAAACAATTCTGTCCCTCTGATGTCTTCATTTACCATTCCCCTTTCCCTTTCTTTTCATCAACACTGACAGGAAACCCCAATTTTACCCCCATTCTTAAACCTCTGCCTTAATTGTCTGTCCTCAGGCCACGACTTAAGTGCTGTTAAACAGCTCTTTTCTCTACCCTCTCAAAATTATTCAATAACAAGACACAGAGGTGAATGAAGAGACTCAAAAATGTTTTTTATGACAGAAACTTTTTCTAAGACCATAGTAAGGGCTGGGGTCCACCAAGAGTCACTGATGAAAAATAGAACTGAGATTTATTATCTTCTAGCTATTTTCCTGGATATCAGTACCATTGTAAAGACTGAATTTGTTCTTCTGAGCATACAAATATAGACTTGAATGTTAAGACTGCAATGTATAGCTTGCCCACGGTGGAGCAAGTCCCTCAGCATCTGATAGTCATGTGCAAGATCACAACATAACTGCTTTCTCTTTATTAATGAATAAAACTGCTATTCTCAAAAAACAGCAATTCAGCCATGCATCCTTTCAGAATGTCATACATTTGATCCTAATTTAATTTACATACCTGCTGCTTAGTTCCAGCCTAATCCAGCAAGAATAAATGGTCAGGCAGGAATGTAAATTTCATGTTATGCAAGACGTGCATGCTGTATTCTCCAGTATTTTAGGTATCAAAGGAGAAAAAAACTTGTTGAAAGGAAAAATTACATAGATTTTTACTGGAAAACAACAATAGAAGAGGTGATGAAGAGCAAAACTGTGCTAATGCTGAGCTTTGATTTGCACTCACACCCCTAAAGCGGTCATATTCATTTATTTCTTTAATGGTGCCATAGAATCCTTGTTAATTAGCCAGATAAATCACTCTAATCAATTAAAATGTGTATTACTGTGGTCTTTTTCACAGTAGATATTGCTAGCTCTGTTTGAGGCAGATTCAAATTATTTTTAAAAATTTTGGCTGCTGGGGTATTAGGATAGAAAAATTGATGGGAGTAGTGTTGTATCAAGAGTCTTAATAATAATTGACCGCCTTTCATTTGTTTTCAGCTAGCCTCCTTTTCATTGGTGGGTTGCAGGCAGTATGCCCCAGTACCGGAGCCTGCCCAGAACACTAGGTACCATTCCAGTACGGTGCTCAAGAGGGCCTGCCCGAGCTCCTTACCTGTCCTTTAAGCTTTTGGCGCTTCCATGCACGCGCATGGTGCATATGGCGCCTGCACGATGCTCCGCCAAGCAGCTGGAGCATCGCAGAGGCTTGCAGAAGTGTCACAGGCAAGTATGCCGCATCGGCATGCTGTGCATGTGTGCACGTGCGCCTCGCTGGTCCATATGGATAACGCCAGGCTCGGAACCCACCACTGCTCCTCCTCCTCCTGCTTTGGGTGTAGAGGGAGATACAAAGTTCTGGCTCTTGCTCTTTTGATGGCCTCAACCATTGTTAATTAATATTGCTGTAGTGTGTCTTTGATGTTGTCTCTCCATTTTCTTCTAGGTCTGCCTGTGTTCTTTGACCTTCTCTTTTTTTTAATATGCCTTGTACAGTATGGAATCCCACAACATCCTCTTCAGATAAGCAAACCATTTTATGTGATACTTTGGTTTGTAGTTTAAGATTGCCTGTATGCCAATTCTTTCTCTTATGGTATCATTTCTGGTTTTATCCTTTCTGGTCACTCCAGCAGTTTTCATCAAACATCTCATTTCCATGGTGACTATTATTCATTTACAGTAGTGGCCAAAATTGTGGAAACCTTTCTGAAAAGTGTATTTTTGAGGTTTGATGGCTAATAACACCACTTTTTTGGAGTAGTACCAAAAATTATATATCAAAGGAAAGATAATTTAATCAAGAATGTAATGCAACAAAGTTTGTTCAATTATCTGTATTCCATGAAAAGTTATAGCCAAATAACCAGAAAAAGGAAGCACAACTTGCTTAGGTTGATATCAGGTAGCTTTGCTTCATCTGATCGTAGCCAATGAGCATGGGTTTAGAGAACCAACCAGATGTCATCTTGTTTCGGCAATTAGCCAGTCAGCTCACAGTAGGATTCAGTTATTGATGTCATATATTGAAGCTGAGAGGATGACATTTGTGTTATGGGATTGCTATCAAGTTGTTTGGGGTTTTCTTGTGTTCTTTCATTTGTGTTCATTCATTGTAAAATGTAATAAAATTAAAGTAATGGTGCAAAGAGTTGACTTTTCACCCAGAAAGCAATGTAAAATAGTACTATTAAGTGAACAAGGCTACAGTTATAAAGAAATTAGAAGAAAAAACAGTGGAAACTTAACCAAAGGTGGCATTTCTAAATTTTTGAAGAGGTATAAGGAGACTCAGTCACTACAAAACCACACTGATAATGGCAGGAAAACGTACACAACAGCAAGTGATGATAGAAGAATTAAGAGACTTGATACTTGACAGAAGAAAATCATCTGGGTGTATACAAGATGAAATGGCGCAATGCAATGTGAGGTTGAGTGCAAGGACTGTTCAGCACAGACTGCAGGAATTTGGCCTAAAATCTAGAATTCCACAAAAAAAGCCACTTTTATCTCTCAAACAAGGTTGAAAAGGCTAAACTGGGCCAAAACCCATATTATCTGTACAGAGGAACAATGGAACAGTATTATTTGGAGTGAGGAGGCCAAAAACTCTCTGTTTGCCATCAAACTTCAAAAATGCACTTTTCCCAAAAGATTTCGACAATTTTGGGCACTACTTATGTTTTATAGTAAGTGTCCATGTTTGGCATTGGTAACATAGGGTGGGGATGAAATATGCTTTGCATGAGATGCTTCTTTGTGCTGATCGGTACTGCCTTATGCTATGGAGTGGACCAAGCTGTCCCAATACTTGATTTGCCTTATTGCATTGTATGTTAATATCGTCATTCATTTTACCATCTTCGGTGAATGTTGTACCTAGATATTTGAACTTTGATACTTGTTTTAAGATTCATTTCAATTTATATCTTGCATAGTTCTTATATACTGCATATGGCCTCAAACAATTAGACAGACGCACATTTCAAAAGAGTTTTAGCAATGTGCATTACAGATTAACCATGGTTTGTGTGAATAAATTTAGCTCTATATATCAAGTCTGTCCATTACTGTTTGAATTGTAGTATCCCCACTCCCTGGTATTACTCATGCTCACTGTCCTTGTTGTGGATTGTAGCATTTGCATTCATGGCAGATGAGATCTCAGAACCACTGAACTATATCTTTCAGAGATCCTGGAGCACCGGGAAACTACCAGAGGACTGGAAAAAAGCTGATGCGGTTCCCATCTTCAAAAAAGGGAAAAAAACAGATCCAGGAAACTACAGATCTATCAGCCTGACCTCAATACCAGGAAAAATTCTGGAAAAGATAATCAAGCAATGAATTAGCGAATGCCTAGAAGCAAACAAAGTAATAGCCAAACGCCAACATGGGTTTGTCAAAAACAGATCATGCCAGACTAATCTTATTGCATTCTTTGATAATGTGACAAAATTAGTGGACTAGAGGAATGCCGTCGATATAGTTTACTTGGACTTCAATAAGGCATTTGATAAGATAGACCATAACCTACTACTACATAAAGTAGAAGAATGTGGGTTAGACAGCATCACCACCAGATGGATTCGTAAATGGCTGACCAACCGCACTCAATGTGTAGTCCTCAATGGAATTGCATCTTCATGGAGGGAAGTATGCAGTGGAGTACCCCAAGGCTCTGTTTTGGGCCCAGTACTCTTCAACATTTTCATCAATGATTTGGATAAGGGAATAAATGGGGAACTCATCAAATTTGCAGATGACACCAAGCTGGCAGGAATAGCCAACACTCCAGAAGATATGCTAAAGATACAGAAGGATCTTGACAAACTTGAACATTGGGCACTATCTAATAAAATGAAACTCAATGGTGAAAAAAGTAAGGTTTTACATTTAGGCAACAAAAATGAAATGCACAGGCACAGTATAGGTGGTACCTTGCTCAACAGTAGTAACTGTAAAAGGGATCTTGGAGTCCTAGTGGACAACCATTTAAATATGGTTGTGCAACAGCTGCCAAAAAAAGCCAACATAGTTCTAGGCTGCATAAACAGAGGGATAGAATCAAGCTCATGTGAAGTGTTAATACCACTTTATAATGCCTTGGTAAGGCCACACTTGGAATACTGCATTCAGTTTTGGTCACCATGATGTAGAAAAGATGTGGAGACTCTAGAAAGAGTGCAGAGAAGAGCAACAGAGATGATTAGGGGACTGGAGACTAAAACATATGAAGAACGGTTGCAGGAACTGGGTATGTCTAGTTTAATAGAAAGAAGGACTAGAGCAGACATGATAGCGGTGTTCCAATATCTCAGGGGTTGCCACAAAGAAGAGGGAGTCAAACTATTCTCCAAGGCACCTGAGGGTAGAACAAGAAGCAATGGGTGGAAACTAATCAAGGAGAGAAGCAACTTAGAACTGAGGAGACATTTCCTGACAGTTAGAACAATTAATCAGTGGAACAGCTTGCCTCCAGAAGTTGTGAATGCCCCAACACTAGAAGACTTTAAGAAGATATTGGATAGCCATTTGTCTGAAATGGTATAGGGTTTCCTGCCTAGGCAGGAGGTTGGACTAGAAGATCTCCAAGGTCCCTTCCAACTCTGCTATTGTATTGTATTGTATTGTATTGTATTGTATTGTATTGCATTTGATTGTATTGTATTGTATTGCATAGCTACATTTATTCACACAGAAGAGAAAATAAAAACAGTATTCTAGTTACTCAGATCTAACTTTTCAGACAATTATATTGAGTTATTTTCATATGATAAAGCTTTATCCTTACCTCACCTAATGGACTAAGCAAGAAAGCAAACGTATCACTATATTTATAAAAAGCTCTGCAAACAAACAAATAAACAAAGAAACAGGACTTGTTAAGATTATGGGCAGCTTAAATGATAGAAGTGTTGCAGGTTATCCTCTCCTTCATAATGTCCATTGTGCTTCATGTTCTTGTATGCCACCTGTTTTTTGCCCAATAACAGCACTTATACTTAAAGGAAGGTGAGTTGATTTAGCCATTTCATCCTTTCATCTTCTTGCCATCAGACACAAACTTAGATAGTTTTGGTAGCATAAATCCATTCTTGTTTCCCCCCCCAAATTTTTTTTTCTTCATTTCAATGCTTAAATTTAAGGTAGGGGTTGTTTTGTATTATTGCTATTCTTCAGCTACACCCATATTGATTTGATGAAAATTATCACTTTTTTGAAAATTATCAAATTATATATGTATGGGGTATGGAGTGTGTGGATGTCACAAAATTAGCAGTGCAACAGATTTCTATTCTCCATTAAATCTTCTGCAGATTCTTCATCATCAGAGAATTTCTTGAAGATAGGCAAAATAGTACTGTATCTACCTCTTCAGTCCCAAATCAGACTGATGGTATCATGTCATTACTAGTATTTCAGCTTCTATTGTAAATAGGCGATCACCTTCCTTTTCAAGCCATTGAAAACCAGGTCACTTTTAAGCGCCACTTTAACCTGCCTTAGGATACCAACCATTTTATATTATATTATAAAAAGTAGTGTCAATTATGCTATAAAAGTTTACTGACTGAAATCCTAGGCTCTAGATTTTCTATTAAAATTTGCAGGAACAATGAGATCACCTTGATCAATCTACCAAGATACAAACAACAAATCGTCCTTCCCACTTAAAAATAATACGATTGGAATATACAGCTGTTACATTTAACTCCCTCTGTCTCCTTTTCTAATCCCAGCAGGTTTTGTGGTTGTTGTTCTTTCTGATACTAATAATACTGGTCCCTTCCCAGGCAATTTGCATTGCATTGTATGGAATGTGATGTTATGCGGCATACATGGCTTGATAACAAGAGAAGGACAAACGCTGTTTACTCTTTGTATTAAACAGTGGCTGATGAAATTAAATCCTGATTAATACTGTACCCAGTTGAGAGTGAATAACTGTGTCCTGACCTTTCATCATCAAATATGAGAGAGAGAGAGAGACGGTATTTATTGCTTTATGTTCTTGAAATCAAGTAAGCTCAAAAGCTGGCTATAGGATGTGAGGATACAATTAATACATTACCCATGGAGTACAACGGGCTGCAATTTAACTACAGCCTTTTCTGAATCACCCCCTCAGGCAGTATAAAATTAATGGACCTGTCATCAAGTAAGATAACACAACCCTGATCATTTACAATTCCATTAAATAAGCCATTTTAAAATTAATTATAGAAGTTCCTAGTAAGATTAGGTCAGGTTGTTTTTCTTAAATGGATCATCATGTCAGGTAAGACAACAGGATGTGTTTTATTTAATAACTGCTTTTGTTTGTCTAATTTTTGTCTTGCCTGGTTTATGTCTCTTCCAGTTGGCAAGCAACAAAAATCATCTTGTAGTAACATTTCTGTATATGTTTACAACTGGTTAAAACACTTGCTACTAATCTCCAATTTATCTAACCAAATGCTTGACTCAATAAGATCAATTTTGAGCCATGATCATATATTTGTTCATGCAGAATTTGGATGTCTTGGTGAAAATCCATCTCGTCTCATATTAGAGTTCCTATCAAAAGAAAAGAAAAGAGAAAAGAACAGAAAAGCTTGTGTAAACTGAGGTCTAATTCCCAAAAAGTTATTCATAGCTCAGAGCCGTATAAGAGGCAAAAAAGTGAGTCAATCTGAATAGTCAAGGAGGTCTCAGCAAGCCTCTCAGGTAAGCTTGGCTTGCTTTCCATAACTGTGAAATCAAAGCCCCACTCCTTTTTCAAGTGTAGGATATACAGAAAATGCATTCAAAAAGTGGGGCTTCAATCACATCATAGTAACTACCATCTTGGCTTTTTGACACCTCCCCCCCCCCCCACAAATGCCCCTGCTGCTTCCCTAGTCATAATTGAAGTCAACACTTGGAATGGAATGGAATAGAATAGAATACAATTCTTTATTGGCCAAGTGTGATTGGACACACGGGGAATTTGTCTTTGGTGCATATGCTCTAAGTGTACATAAAAAGACAAGAATCATAAGGTACAACACTTAATAATAGTCATAGGGTACAAATAAGCAATCGGGAAACAATATCAATATAAATTGTAAGGATGCAAGCAACAAAATTACAGTCATGCAGTCATAAGTGAGAGGAGATGGGTGATGAGAAGACTAATAGTAATGCAGAGATGAGTGATGAGAAGACTAATAGTAATAGTAATGCAGTCTTAGTGAATAGTTTGACAATGGTGAGGGAATTATTTGTTTAACAGTGAGAACAAACTAAGATGCATATACATAACAACTGAGATTGATTTTGAACTTTTTTAAAAATATGAGGCTTCTTTTCAACTTGAGGCCCAGTTCAAATGGGCCTCCTGCTCCCCATCAGAGTAGCCCTAATCCTAGTCAAGGTTCCAGAGACGAAAACTTGGGTCCAGATGCTCATATATTCAACTCAAAATTATCAAAGCTGAGGCACAGGCTTGCAAAAATCTTTCCTTATTTTAATTCAGTTGTGCTCCTGAGGTTGCAAGGCCCACCAGCTATTTTACAGCATATCTTTAATTTCACACAAAAGCTTTCTTTCTTGTAAGTGACTGCTCTGCTGTCTTTGCACCTTTCTTAGAGTGAGAAGGTCCCATATTAATGAGAACTGAACTCAGCCCTGGCTCAGCTGGTTCAAAAGACTCAGTGGAAATTTCTGGTCTGTCCTCTTCAGATGAGGCTATGACACAACTGCAATTGTGCCTGCCACCCAGGGGTGGGTTCCTGCCAGTTCTAACCTCTTCTATAGAAGAGGTTCCACAAATCTAAGTGCCATTTAGCGGGGGGAGGGAGGTTCCAGCTCCCTCCCCCCACCCGTCCGGACATCATCAAGATGAAGAGCAAGAGGAGGAATTCTGGGAATTGAAGTTCACAAGTCTTAAAGCTGTCAAGGGATTTTTTTTTCTAAAGGATTAGGGGTGCAAGGGTCTTGTAACTTGACAGCTTTAAGGCTTGCATGCTTCAAATGCCAGAATTTCTGAGCCAACATTTTGGTTGCTAAGCAAGAGCGTTGTTAAGTGAGTTTCACCACATTTTACAAGTTGGCCACACCCACCCAGTCACATGACTGCCAAGCCACTCCCACATGGTCACATGGCTGACAAGCCACTCCCACTCAGTCACATGGCTGGCAAGCCACTCCCACAAAGCAGGCCACACCCACAGAAGAGGTTCTAAAAAAATTTGAAACCCACTACTGCTGCAACCTCTTTCTTTGCAACTTTTCCTTCTCCATGCAAACTGCAACATGAAAATAACGTTGCAACAATATTGTTCACAGCTATGGATTACTGTACTGAATATTTGAGTAAAGCGTGTAAATCCTAGAATGGTTTAGATCAGTGTTTCTTGACCTTGACAAATTTAAGATATGTGGGCTTCCACTCCCACCCACCCCCCAGAATTCTCTAGCCATTGTCTGGGGAATTCAGGGAAGTGAAGTCTGCACATCTTAAAGTTACCAAGGGTGAGAAATCTTTAGATGATGGCCAGATTCGTTATTACTTTTTTGTTATATCCCCACCCCTTGTTCAACTATATTTTGTGTAGGAATGAAGGAGATGCCAACTGACTGAAGTGGCTTTCTCTCATAAGAGTGATTACAGTATTTTACATCTGCAGAGAAGGAGGCTTGAACGACATCAGCTGCTACTTTGCTGACTTTGCTGTGCTCTGCTGTTGCAGTCTAAGGAAAGGAATCTTTTCCCCTGGAAACCTTTATTGAATTGAAATCTGCTTTTAGAAGAAGCAAGGCTAACAGGGAAATTACATTCCATTTCTTAAAAACTGGAGATGTTAATGGTAATGCTGCCAGATGAAAGGGATGTCTGCTGCAGGCTTCTAGCTGGGGAAAGCTGGATTTAGAACAGAAATGGGGCCTTGGGCAGTTCAATAAACAGCTGTTAAAGAGATGAAGGGACAGAAATACATGGCAACCCAAATCAAGAAGTCAAGTTCCAAAGTAGCAGCTAAATATATGATAGGCAGGAAGGTTAGAGAGGCAGGAGATAACAAGGTCTGATGATAAGAAAGTGGTGTACAGAACAGAACATGTGTTTGGTCCTCAAAAGATCCAAGTGGTTTGAAGTTCTACAGGTTCCTTGTTCTCTGTTGTTGAAATATATACTTTAAAATCCCCCACCAGAAAAAGGCTGGTTTTTATTTTAGCTTTTGAGGACTTCTGATTTCTAATCCAGTAGACTCAGATGAGAGACTGGATTTCATCCATCTGCCCTCAATGCAGTGACTGGGGTCTGGCCATAAAAGTTACAAAACCTATTATTTTAAAACCAAAGTCCTCTTTGTTTTAATCAATAAATAGGCAACAATTATCACCATCATTAGAAACTGAAAAAGGTGTCAAAAATAATTCAAATTTAAAGATTTTAACATGGAAATTTAATCATTAGCTAAGTAATACCCACCCATAATCATTTCTCAAATTTGGCAGGCCCTGGTACTTAACTAATGTTAAACAATGTAATGTAAAACAATATAAAACAAAGTTAACTTAACTTTATACTTAAAGGGTGAGCATTTATAGCTGGAAAAAAATAAAGGAGAACTATTTCAATTTTGTAGATTGTATTCCCTTCATAAATAGGAAGTACATTTTATGTTTTGTATTCAATATTTTGATTCATTACATTTCGCCAAGTTGGAAATTAAATATTTCTAACAATCACCTACGGATATACATAGTTTCTGATCCATAACACTAAAGCAATTGAAGTCCCATTGCCAGCCAGTATAGATCAAGCTTTCTCAACACAAGTGTCCTCCAAATATAAGGAAATTCTATTCTCATTATATAACTTTCACAGAACTTCACAATTGGAAGGGACCTTGAAGGTCTTCTAGTCCAATCCTCTCCTTATACCATTTCAGATAAATGGCTGTCCTGTCTCTTCTTAAAAACCTCCAGTGATGGAGCACCCACAACTTTTGAAGGCAAGCTGTTCCACTGGTTGATTGTTCTCACTGTCAGAAAAGTTCTCCTTAGTTCTAGGTTGGTTCTCTGTTCTGACCCCCCCACCAACACACACACACACACACTCCGAGCCACAGATAAGGTACCGGATTTATTGACAGACAGAACAGGTCCTTGGCAGCAATCCAACACAAATAAGCCTTCATAACAACTCGGCACTGATAGCACTGGCAGCAATCCAGCCTGCCATGCTCACAAGACTGTTTTCCCACATTAGTTCATGCGTTGACTTCTGCAAAGGGCGTGTGCACAAGCCGTCCTTTTATAGTCTGGAGAGGAGTCTAATTATCAGCAGCTGAGAGTAATTACCTCCTGTAACTGTGCAATTGCTCCTTACGCCTGTTAGCGCGCCGATAACGAGCATCTAACAACTCACTGCTGATGTCTGACTCACTGTCCCCTGACTCCTCCCCACTGCTCCAAGGCATGACATCAGGAGCCCCCTTCCTTTGGCTTTCACCACTGCTCCATTCCTCAGGCGCCTCCTGGTGGCCGACCAGCCTCTCTGGTCCCTGCTCGGAGTCAGAACCCTGCCCAGGGTTCTCCACATCCTCCAGAGCCGACTCATAGGGACCCTCGCCGTTGGAGTCTGGTGGCAGCTCCAACGGCTCCTGCTGGGCCACAACAGTTCTCTTCTGATGCTTTGGAAAGGGCTTAAGGGGGAGCAACCGGATGCAACAGGACATTGGAATAATCAGCTGATAGGTGAGAAGGGCTGGGAAGCAGCCAGAGGCAGAGGCAGTCGGAGGATCAAAGGGAGATGCCTGCGGCAGCAGACAAAGGGAGGGAGCCGCAGCCAGGGACTCCTGGGTTATTTTATCATTCCTGGCTGCTCCCATACCCCTCCAGGCCCCCCCATCCATCGGGGAGGGGGGGCTGTATCCACCTGGAAACAGCTAAGCTGAACTTTCATCTACCCTCCACTATTTTTGCTACCTTTGCCTTCCCCCTACCACCTGGGATATTTAATCATTTCTCGCCCTCCCCCCTCCTGCCTCCAAGTACCAAGTACCACCTGGTCACTGGAATATCCCCTACCCTCCATTGAGACTCTTCTATTTATTAACTTTCTACCCTCCATTCCACCGAGACTCTATTAATTACTAACTTTGCATTATCTGCACCCCTACCCTACTGGGACTATTACAACGTTTTAATTTATTCGAGGTCTGATCTGCTCCGCCTGCGGGAGGCCCCTCTTTCGCAGGTATGGCCCTTGGCTCTCTCAGGGGCCAGCCTTGATGACGGGTTTGTAAACCCCGAGAGGTGGAAGAAGAGGAAGCTGAGGGGCTTTTTAGCTAAATGTTTTATATTGTTTTTAGGGGGTTCTGGGAAGGGAGGGGGGGATAACCAGGCCAGGAGGGAAGCCAGTGCCAGACGAACAGGTGAGTCCAGGAGGGAAGTGAGCGGAGTGGGGGGGGAGAGGGAACAAGTAATTCCAATAGAGGGTTGTTTGATTACAACGGTCGCGGGGGGGGGGATGCGAGGACAAAAGAAGATTACAAGGTCGGTTGGGAGACCGTGGCTGTTGGCTACGCCCGGTCGTTTGTACCAACCCCCGCAATCTAGGTGGCCAGGAACTACAGAGCCCGGGCCTACGGCTGATGCTTTGCAATGCAAGGTCCGTAACCAACAAGGCCCCCCTCATTAATGAGCTGATCTCTGAGGGGGAGCTGGACCTTGCAGGGATAACGGAGACCTGGTTGGGCCACGAGGGTGGTTTACCCCTCGTGGAAATGTGCCCACCAGGTTTCCGCGCATTCCATCAGCCTCGGGCCCTGGGTAAGGGTGGTGGGGTGGCGGTAGTTATACGGGAAGGTCTAGAGCCGAGGGAGTTCACTGTTCCTCAGATATCCGGGTGTGAGTCCCTTGGTGTGAAATGGGGCCCAGGGAGGCAGTTGGGTTTGCTGATTGTATACTTGGCTCCTCGCTATACATCAGCGGCCCTGCCCGAGCTCCTCGAGCTGATCTCGGAGACGGCGGTTGAGATCCCCAGGCTTGTGGTTATGGGGGATTTCAACCTGCCGTCGACGGGAGCAGCGTCTGAGGTGGCTCGGGAGTTCATGGCTTCCATGACAGCCATGGGCCTGACCCAGTTAATTCAGGGCCCCACACACGAAGGTGGCCACACATTGGACCTTGTTTTTGTATCTGAGCAGTGGACGAGTGATCTGGGTATAGGGGACTTTGTTGTTACACCCCTGTCATGGTCGGATCACTCATGTCTCCGGCTGGACTTCCCTGGCGCTACCCCCCACCGCGAGGAGGCGGGACCAGATGGTCCAAGCTGGTACCGCCCCAAGCACCTGATGGAGCCGGATAGGTTCCAGACGGAGCTTGGGCCATTACCTGTAGCCCTGACCCGCGCTCGGTCGGAGGACCTAGCGGCCGCCTGGAATAGGGCGGCGGCTGGGGCCTTGGACCAGGTTGCGCCTTTGCGACCTCTCCTGCGGCAGCGACCCACCCGGGCTCCTTGGTATACCGAGGAGCTGAGGGTGATGAAGCGCCATAGGAGACGTCTAGAGAGCAGGTGGAGGTCCTCACGCTCCGAATCTGATCGAACACAGGTAAGAGCCTATTTACGGACCTACCTTGTGGCATTAAGGGCGGCCAAACGTAGATATTGCGCTGCTCTTATTGCGTCCGCGGATAACCGCCCTGCCGCCCTGTTTAGGGTGACCCGCTCTCTCTTGTCACAGAGGACGCAGGGGGCACCCTTGCAGGGCAGAGCAGAGGAGTTTGGGGAATATCTGCAGGATAAAGTCGCTCAGATCCGGAGCGGATGGGCCCCCCTCAGTGGACCAGACGGGCCGCCAACAGCGAGTCTTGTGAGACCATCCTGGGAGGAGTTTGATTCTGTTGCCCCCGAGGATTTGGATAGGTTGCGTGGACGGCTACGACCCACCACATGTTTAATGGACCCGTGTCCCTCCTGGTTGGTACTGGCATCTTGGGAGGTGACCCGAGGCTGGCTTCTGGGCCTGGTGAATGCCTCATTGGGTGAGGGATCCTTACTAGCCGCCTTGAAGGAGGCGGTGGTGAGACCCTTACTTAAGAGGCCTGCACTCGACCCAATGGAGCTAGCTAACTATCGTCCAGTCTCCAACCTTCCGTTTTTAGCGAAGGTTGTCAAGAATGTGGTGGCGCAGCAGTTTCCACAACACCTTGACGAATCCGAGTATCTAGACTCACGCCAGTCCGGCTTCCGACCCGGGCACAGCACAGAGACAGCCTTGGTCGCGTTGGTCGATGATCTCTGGAGGGCCAGAGATAGAGGTTGTTCCTCTATCCTGGTCCTATTAGACCTCTCGGCGGCTTTTGATACCATCGACCATGGTATCCTATTGCGCCGGTTGGAGGGGATAGGAGTCGGAGGTACCGTTCTGCGGTGGTTCGGCTCCTACCTCTCCGACCGGAAGCAATGTGTGTTGACAGGGGGACAGAGGTCGACCCCGAGGCCACTCACTTGTGGAGTGCCATAGGGGTCGGTCCTCTCGCCTCTCCTGTTCAACACATATGTGAAGCCGCTGGGTGAGATCATCCGTGGTTTTGGGGTTGAGTGTCACTTCTACGCTGATGATACCCAGCTGTATATTTCAACCCCAAACCACCCCAACGAGGCTGTCGAAGTGATGTCCCGGTGTTTGGAAGCCGTCGGGGTCTGGATGGGGGACAACAGACTTAAACTCAACCCCTCCAAGACTGAGTGGCTGTGGCTACCGGCACCTCGGTTCAGCCAGCTGATTCCATCGCTGGCCATAGGGGGCGAACAATTGCCCCCTGTGGAACGGGCGCGCAATTTGGGCGTCCTCCTTGATGCCCGGCTGTCAATGGATGACCATGTGGCAGCCGTGGCGAGGGGGGCGTTCCACCAGGTTCGCCTGGTGCACCAATTGCGCCCCCTACTGGACCGGGATGCCCTACGCACGGTCACTCACGCGTTGGTGACGTCCCGCCTGGATTACTGCAACGCTCTCTACATGGGGCTGCCCTTGGGACGCGCCCGGAGACTGCAGTTAGTTCAGAACGCAGCCGCGCGGGCTGTGATGGGGAGTACAAGGTACTCCCACGTAACACCTCTCCTGCGCGAGCTGCACTGGCTACCTGTGGTTTTTCGGGTGCGTTTCAAGGTGCTGATTACCATCTTTAAAGCGCTCCATGGCACGGGACCTAGTTACTTGCGGGATCGCATCCTCCCACATACATCCCTGCGGCCAATTCGCTCACACAGAGAGGGACTTCTCCTGGTGCCGTCCACTAGGCAATGCCAACGGGCGACACCAAGGAGTAGGGCCTTCTCTGTGATGGGCCCAACCCTCTGGAATGACCTCCCCCCCGACATTAGAACCACTACTGACCTCCGCTCCTTCCGGCAAAAATTGAAGACTCACCTGTTCCGATTAGCAGGCCTGGCATAATTACAACTGTCCCTCCTGGCAAATGTATTAACTGGTTATTTTAGGGGTATTGTTTTTAACTTATTGTGTGTGTTTTAGGGGTTCAAAATCCTATATTTATATATATTGCTTTGTACAGTTCTTTTAATTCCATTTTTAACCTCCTCCATTCCAACTGTACATATTCAATTTTTATTGTATTTTGATATATTTTGCATGGACTGTACACCGCCCCGAGTCCCTTTTGGGAGAGGGGGCGGTCTAGAAGCATGAATAATAAATAAATAAATAAATAAATAAATAAATAAAATAAATAAGTTGACCCCCCTCTTCTTTGCAGGAGCCGCTCAAATATTGGAGCATTGCTATCATGTTGCCTCTAGTACTTCTTTTTACTACTCTAGGCATACAGAATTCCTGCAATCATTGTTTATATGTTTTAGCCTCCAGTCCCCTAATTATCTTTGTTGCTCTTCTCTGCACTCTTTCCAGAGTTTCAACTTTTTTTATATTGTGATGACCAAAACTGAGTACAGTATTTCAAGAGTGGTCTTACCAAGGCCTTATAAAGTGATACTAACACTTCATGTGATCTTGATTATATCACTCTATTAATGCAGTTTAGGATTGTATTGGCTTTTATGGCAGCTGCAGCTCACTGCAGACTCATATGGAAATTATTGTCTACTAGGACTACAACATCCTTCTCGCTCTTACTGCTATTGAGCCAAGTTTCACCTAATCTGTACGTGTACACTTGGGTTTTTTTTTTTTGTCTGTGTAAAACCTTGCTTTTCTCTACATTAAATTTCATTTTGTTAGATAGAGCCCAGTGTTCAGGTGGATCTTGAGCCCATCTTCTGGGGTGTTGGCAATTCCTACCAGCTTGGTATTGTCTGCAGATCTGATTGGTTGCCCTTCTATTTCTTCATCTAAATCTTTTATGAAGATATTGGAGAGTACTGAGCCTAAAATAGAACCTTGGGGGTACCCCACTGCTAACTTCTCTCCATGTAGATGTAGTTCCATTAAGGACTACATGTTGAGTGTAGTTTGTCAGCTACAAATCAATCTGGTGGCTATCTATCCCACATTTTTCTAGCTTACCAAGAAATAGGTTGTGGTCTACTTTGTCAAATGTCTTACCAAAACCCAAGTATACTATATCCACTGCATTTTACCTGCCTGTTAATTTAGGTACTTTGTCAAAGAATGAAATAAGATTTGTTTGACATGATCTGCTATTGATAAAAACATATTGGCTACTGGTTATAATTTTTTTTTTGCTTGTAGATGTTCATAGATATGTTGCTTGATTGTATTTGACAATCTCAGTGTATGAGCCAATTTTACTAATTATATAAACCATTGTGTGGTCATGTAAAATATTTGTGGGCCAGTATAGAAACCAGGTGGATGTTGTGACCAAGGTGTGATACTCTAGAATGTGTCAGCAGAACCATAAATTAAAATTACTGTGTACCTACTTTATTTTAAAGTTACTTATTTACTTTACTTACTTAATAATACAAAAATCTTGTGAGATTGTCAAAAGTCATGACAGGCTAAGCCCAAGAACAACATGGAACAATTCAACCATAATTCAGTTCTTTATTTGCTTACACAAGGTAAATAGATGCTTGCAAGATTAAATCCTTACTACTCCCAGTCTAATGGTTTTTTTCCTGAGAGATTCTAAGGAGCGGTTATCTTTACTCTTTTCCTCTGCCAACTATTCAACTCTGGGTTTTACTACCTCTTGGCTCCCTCCCCTTTCGGGAATGTGCTTCTTTCTTCCTGAGAAACAGCCATGTCACTGTAGTCCAACACCCCATTTCTCCTTCTGTGGACACCATCTCTCACAGCTCATTAAATTTTGAAATAAAACATTGTTTGGCAAGATCAGGGGTGGGTTCCTGCCAGTTCTAACCTCTTCTATAGAAGAGATTCCACAAATCTACTGTGCTGTTTAGAACCGGTTCCAGCTCCCTCCCTCCCCGTCGGCACCACTCTTGCCCCGCCCGCCACTCACTGATTGGCTGGCTCACCAATTGCCTCCCTGCCTCTAAGAGTCCTATCTAAACCTTAAAGTCTTAAAGCTGTCAAGTTTGAACATCCCTGGGGTTTTTTTTCCTAAAGGGTTAGGGGTGCAAGGGTCTTGTAACTTGACAGCTTTAAGACTTGCATGCTTCAATGCCAGAGTTCCTGAGCCAACATGACTGGAGGATGAATTCTGGGAGTTGAAGTCCACAAGTCTTAAAGCTGTCAAGTTTGAACACCCCTAGTTTTTTTCCCTAAAGGGTTAGGGGTGCAAGGGTCTTATAACTTGACAGCTTTAAGACTTGCACACTTCAATGCCAGAGTTCCTGAGCCAACATGACTAGAGGAGGAATTCTGGGAGTTGAAGTCCACAAGTCTTAAAGCTGTCAAGTTTAAATTAAAAAAACCAAACATAATTATGAGGATTCAGTGGGGGGAAAGATCTGGAGTGGCCCAAGGCCTTTGGTTCCACTTCTGTGCAATATTTTATGCAGCAGATGACAAACTAGTGTGAGAAAGGATAGGTCTAGTTAAATTATTTGCCAATTGCAGTGTGACAAAGGTAAAAACTTCATTAGGCTTTCTTGATTCCACTAAAGTTTTTCAAGAAGCATGAGCCAGCTGCCTTTATAGCCACTCTTTTAATTTCCTGGGAAATGAGAATAGCACGTCCCCAGCTGCTACATAAGCCTGGCAGAATTTATCAACAGACAAGGAGGGTCATTAGTGTTGCTCCAACCTCAAGCTGGTTTAGCTTTCTGAGATAATCAAATGCCATGAAGTTAGAAAAGGTCCCTTATCTCTGTGAAATGATATACTAGTTATTATAGATGTCATGTTTCAGTTTGTAATCTAAAATCCTCCAATTAAGTCACCACAAACAGATGCTGGTGAAAAGGAGATTTTGGAGATGAGAGCCATTAGCAGCTCTATGTGAGAATTTAATACCTGCAACTAGCAGCCACAAATAATTGCAACATGAATAATAATCTGGAGATCAAAGTCACGAGAGCCCGGAAAGTTTTGGGTTTTGTCCTATTGACGTGCATTTTAAAGTATGCTTTGGTGGATGAGACCAACCCGTATCTAATTCAGCAGCCTATTCCATTAGTCAAAAGTCTGTAAATGCCCAGAAATGGGATGAAAAAATGGTTATTCCTATTTCTGGCTTCTGGCTTCAGATTATGGGGAAAAAAACCCTCCATGCAGCTAATAGCAACTGAGAAATAACACAGTGGAAAAGAACAGGCTTGCGGGACAAGATCAAAGGTCTTCTAAGCCAGCTTTCTTGAATAAAGTCCAGCAATGTCTTCAGAAACCTCAGAAATAGGACAAGATAATTAGCCTTCTCTTTTCTTACTGAGCCATCGTCTCATAAATAGGAGAAAGGCTACTTCACACTTTAGTGTTTTATCAGCATATGTTATTATAGATCTAGTACATTAGTTCATGACATTAAAAAAAAAACCCCAAAGAGTTTGCCCTAGTGGGGACAAAAGTCTTTACTGCTCCATAATGAAAAATCTGGATTCCACAGCTGGATACCCAGTTCCAGGCAGGCAGGCAGGCTTATTTTGTGTACCCTACAGTCTTGAGCTTAAAATAAAAGGCTCAAGTGATAGAAGGGAGACATTGTGCCTGGAAGGAAGGAACACTGTTGAAGTCTCCGAGTTATATAATGAATTGAGAAATGTAGGGCAAGTTAAAGCTATTCACTGAACATATTTAGCTGCTCATTCAGGGTGCAATTCACTTGGTGCAGAGACACCCCCCCCCCAATGTTTCTTTGGCACCGAGAAATCTTTGAACCAGATTAGGGAAATATAATACCTAACTAGAATACTAGTCATTTCCAGAAGGTGCAAAATCCACAGATAGTTGGCTGGATTTCCATAGCATGCTAAACTATAATCCAAGGCTTTTTTTTTTTGTGCATTGTCAGAGTATACCATTTACAAATAAAAAAGACCCCAAAAGAAGAGTGGTGTTAAACATCGACATACAAACTAACAACAACAATAATAATAATGATATAGTAACAATAGTAATAATATAACCAAAAAGCTTTTAGCTAAGTTACATCTTACATTAAAGTAGTGTAATTATTTACCTTCTTATTTTCAGTACAAACATTTATGATCTTACTTTTCTCTAATTCCTACCTCTTGCTTCTATCCATTCATAGAATTTATTCCGAATCATATAATATTCTGTATCTTCTTGATCTTTAATTTTAAACGTGGATCTAGCCATTTCAGCACAGTCAAAATTACAGCCTCCTCTGGTGGAATATTCACATTTTCCCAATAGTTAGCATATATGATCTTTGCTGCTGTCAATGTGTGTAAAACTAAGTATATGATCCCTTTATCATAGCCCTATGATCCGAGGTTTTAAAAACAATACATTACCATATTCAAATAACATGTTGCTATGTTGTAATGTGATGACCTGGATTTGAGGCTTAAGCAGTAGCTGGAGGCTGTAGTTAGGGGAACTTTGATTAGCTCTGGAAGGGAATGCTTTTGCGTGATTGTAACTCATGTCCTGCAACCCAGTTGGTTGGATTACCCTAATGTAATTTCAAAAGGTAGCTTTTGAAGACAACCTGGAAACTACAGTGCTCTAGAATGTAATGGCTAGATTGCTGGTGGGTTAACCTGGCCAGAATGCAGTAACACTATTTTTTTAAAAAGAATTTTATTGGTTTTTAAACATTTATGGGAAAAGGTAAAGGGGTGCATAGAAAATTTTGGCAGCTCCCACGCTAGTGGTAGAAATCCCTCCAAATCTCACAATTTTTACAATATTAAAAACAAGATATAAAAGATAAGCAAAAAACAGAATCTTATTCTACATTGTATCAACCATGTGTTCAATCACTTTTTCTTTGTCACTTTCTAGTATATCAACAATTACACTATTTTTGAAGGCCCTGCCATGATTGTGAATAGGCCTAATTTTATTTTTATTTTTTAAATTTTATTTATTTAGTTTATCACCCATGTACAAGATAATAGGAATACGAATAAACATGAATAAGGACACCGGAAATGGGTACAAATAATGGGAACAGTAAGACTCAAATCCAAGTGATCATTGTCACTTCCAAGGCCTCTCTGGTATAGCACTGAGTAACATCAGACTCTGACTTGCCAAGATTGAATCTGCCCACCTGGTAAGAACATCTCGAGCAGGAAAGCTCCAAGTTCCTCTCACCCATAGGCGATGAAAGAGATTTTGATGAGAAAGCAGTCCTTTCGGTTGTGTTCCCTATGTTGTGGAACTCTTTACTCCTGAAGTACAGCAGTCTTCCTACTAATATTCTCTAGGATAGTTAAAGCTGTTCAGTTTTTCCAAACTTGCAATCTGACTTAATTGTGTAGCAGTGTTCATCTTGGGATGGTAGTAGGATTTTTTCGCTCTCTTATATGGTTTTATTTTTGTTCTTTTATAATATCCTTATTACTCTATTGTACATCATTCAAACTGTATAGATTGGGCAATTTACAGAGGGAAGGGAAGCAAAGGAAAGGAAAGGAAAGGAAGAGACAGGCTGGGTTTCTGTAATATGCTGAATCCAAAATTCATTACATTGGGAACTTCCAGTCCCCAATGGCGACGGACGTTGCCGTCTGCTGCTCGTCTCCCCGGTGGGCTCCTTTTAGGAGCACAGGCGGTCTTGGAGGGACCACCTGCCGTAGGGCGGCTTGCTGGAACCCCCAGAATCGGCGGCAGCCGCGGGGGGGTTTCCAGCTTCGCCTCAGGAGCCAGGGGGCCTGGGGGGTGCATAGGATTCCAGAAGGAAATAATCAATTAGAAGTTGCAGTAGAAGTGCTGGAGGTGAGAAGTTTGCTCTAATCTCTTTTAACACCATTTAATTGATGAGCAACAGCTTTTTGCAAGTTGTGGATTCAATCTATTTGAAGTTGCAAGATTGGAGGTTTTTTTTTTCCACCCCCCGGCATTTGGACTATCTCTCAATCTCGGAATGGAATGAAGCGGCATTTGGACTATCTCTCAATCTTGGAATGGAATGAGAGAGTAAAACATTGAATTACCCACTTGTACTAACTATGTGAGAAAGATTTACATCACAATTGCAAAAGGTGATTCCTGAGCTGTTTTAAAAGCTTTATGGAGACTTTGGATGCTTTGCTCCCTGGTTCCCTGTGAAAGGGGGAGCCAATATGACCCACTTCCGTCTTCTTCTTCGCTCTTATAAATGAAATTAGCCTTTTGAAACTACCTTTGAAGAAATTTCTGGCTTTATATCATTATTACCCCCCAAAGGTCTCCTGGAGCCCCTCCTGCTTTGTGGTCTTTCTGGATTTGGATTATTTGATTTTCTTCTTTTGGCTTGGAACTGTGATTAAGGATTAACTTTCACTTCTTGCCTTGTCTGCTTCCACGGCATCACCCAGCTGCGCATTCCACAGATGCCATTTCTTTTGTATAAGACTTACACTTATCTCTGAACTTAACAAATGGGGCCCAGAAAACCACCTCTTGGCAAGGCAGCCTCGGCGCCCACCTCCTCCACATCCAGCCCAATGACTCAACAGACAAAAATTTCATCATTCTTACAACAAGAAGGGACTGGAGAGAGTTCAAAGGACTTATCTGTTACTCAAATGTTCCAGGCTCTTATGAAGGGACAAGATGAATTGAAAAAAGAGGTGGCAGACTTTAAAGAACAGCTCAAAGATGTACAGCAGCAAACAACAGAAAATAAACAGAGAGTTGGTGTGCTGGAGGAGGGCGTGGTTGGGTTGAGGGAGGAGGTGAAGGCAACTCAGAAGGGGAATAGAGAATTGGAAAATTTCATGGTAAAGATGGAATTTGAAAGAATGTCCCTTTTTCTCAGATTCCAGAACCTACCAGAGACAGAAGATGAAGATCTTAAGGATACTATGTGTACAATCTTAGCAGAATATATTAAGAGAGATGAAGAACAGTGTGGTGGGATATGGACCTGGTTTATAGAATCAATTCAGAATATGCCAGAACACATAATGTTCCAAGGGAAGTACACGTTAAATTTCTTAGGAAGACCACGCGGGATGAGGTTTTGGGGGCCCAAAGGGGGGGACCACTAAAATATAAAGATAAAGAAATTGCCATTCTTAAACAAATTCCAAAAAAAATAAGAGATAAGAGGAGGAAGTACTCCTCCTTATCAAAGAAATTATATAACAAAGGAGTTTGGTTTAGATGGTTATTGCCAGAAGGAATGTTGATCTTCTGGGAGGGAAACAGAATTAGAATCAATACAGTTGTGAAGGCAGAGACCTTCATGAAAAAACATAGTGCCTTCCTAGAGGACGAAATCATAAGAGGTAGTGAAAAAGGTGACAATAGACAAGATATGAGGGAGGGAGGGGCTGTGGCTCCACCAGAGGACAGGGGGGAGGGAGCAATATTGAAAAGACTCAGGTCACAAAAATAAATGTATTTGAAATATCATTGTAATTGTTGATATATTAGAAAGTAGCAAAAGAGATGATTGAACATATGGTTGATACAATGTATAACAAAATGCTGTTTCTGCTTATCTTTTATCTTTTGTTTTTCTCTCTGTAAAAGTTGTGAGATTTGGAGAGATTTCTACTTTCAGCACGATGTAGCTGCCAAAAAATTTTGTATATCCACTTACCCTTTCCTATAAATGTTTAAAAACCAATAAAATTCTTTAATAAACAAAATTCATTACATTGTTTCATCATAATTCAGTATGTTATGAAATCCTAATGTATACTTCAGCAGTGAAAATTTGTTCTATTATTTGTATTCCAATTTTTGGACTATACAGATAGTGTTTGAATAAGATTGCCTTTATTTATAATGGGGTGGACAACCTTTTCGTGGTTAGACGGTTGCACTTTGATTTTTAAAAAAATGATAAATGAGATAGATAGATAAATTGATAGATAGATGATAGATAAATCGATAGATAGATGATAGATAGATAGAGCTCACATTTATTTTACTTCTTATTTTGCACTCCTGTCTACCCAACCAGAATAAAAAATACATTGGTGTTACCTGTAGTTTATCATCCAATTGCCATTAAATTTGGGGCAGGAATGAATTTCAGCAGATTCTGACAGGTTCTGGAGAACCGGTAGCGGAAATTTTGAGTAGTTCAGAGAACCATTAAATGCCACCTCTGGCTTGCCCCAGAGTTGGGTGGGATTGGAGATTTTGCAGTATCCTTCCCCCAGGAGTGGGGTGGGAATGGAGATTTTGCAATATCCTTCCCCCAGGAGTGAGGTGGGAATGGAGATTTTGCAGTATCCTTCCCCCAGGAGTGGAGTGGGAATGGAGATTTTGCAGTATCCTTCCCCTGCCACGCCCACAGAACTGGTAGTAAAAAAATTTGAATTTCACCACTGATTTGGGGTCTGCAAAAAGGAGAGAGTTGGATGCTTCATAGCACTTATAGCTAAAATTGCTTACCTTACTGATACAGAAGGTGGACCTGGTGGCACTTGTCTCTTTGGAGACATTCATTGGATTGCATTATAATGGTCTCAGATTAGAATGTTCTAAACATACAGTAAATGTTAGTGCTATCTATTTTATTCTTACTATCCAGTGTACCTGAAATCCCTTTCCATGCTTTACTTCCACTCATTTGTTTTAGCCCTTCCTCAAAGCCTCCTTTATATGCAGAGTCTGTGAATAAGTCACTCCAAGTTAAGCATTTTAAATTGCTGATTGATGTGCTTGGATATGCACTTTGAAATGAAAAGAGGCTTAAAAATTAGTTCACTATTTATTTATTTAAACAATTTATATAGCTTCCTATCTTACAGCAGTGACTGTCGATGGCAAATGGAGTGTTAAAACCAAAACCAACAACACAATATGAAAAATAATATTCAGGACCAAATATTATATCTGTGTGGTCTAAAAACTATTCTACTGCTAATCCAGAAACTGGAGCTAACCATCCCAGCCAATCAGGAATTACTTGTTTCCAGCCCCAAAGCCCGGGGGGACAGCCACATCTTTAATGCTTTGCAAAAGGTCACCAGGTTTGAGGTCATCTGCATCTCTGGGAAGATGCTGTTCCACAGGGCAGGTGCTATGACCGAAAAGCGACCATTTATAGGTCCCAGAAGATGTTACTGTCCAATAGAAACAACCTGGAAACGCCAATCCTGCTGATTCTGGTGAATGAAGCACAGCCCAGCAGAAGCAGAGGAATTTCACAAATAACCTGGTCATGCACCATACACAGTTTTCAAAATGACAAGACATCCTGGACCCTGTTGGGTCATTGGTTCAGATATATTTCCTTACCTAAACAGAGAAACAGAATGGCCAAGGATGGACAAACAGCAGTGAAAGCAGAAATGACTTCCAACTTCCTGCTGTCTTCCCCATTGAGTTTCTTTGTGGGAATCTGGCAGGGAGAATCTGAAATGTCCCTTTCTCTTTCCTTTCCAACCCTTGACAGGGTGATGAGAGTTGTGGTTGAGACCAACATAATTGGAGAAGCCAAGCTGAGATAAATGTACTTACTTTGTTGGCTGAGAACATGACATTTCAACAGAGAGACCTTAGGGGTAGCTTATTAAAGAGACATTCCATGTCTTAATTTACAATCATAAAACACCAATCTTGGCTGCTTTTACATGTGATGGAATGGACACAACAAAGGGTCAGTAACTTGATATACATTTGTGCTGCTAATGTAACTTTTAAAAAAAAGCTCCCTGGAAATTTCTGAGAGATACAAAAATGAAAAGAGTGGTGCCACTGGAAAAAAACCCAACAAGGATACAGGTAGACCTCAACTTATGATCACAACTGGGACCAGAATTTCTATTGCTAAGCAAGGCAGTTGTTAACTGAGTTGCATCCAATTTTATGTCATCTCTTGTCACAGTTGTTAAATGAACCATTGCAGTTGTTAAGTGAATCATCAGACTTATTAAGCACATTTGGCTTCCACCATAACGCCCCATTGCCTTTGCTTATTGGAAGTTGGTTGTGAAAGTTGCAAATGGAGATCACATCTCAGGATGTTGGAAGTACCTGTCAGTTGCCAAGCACCCAAATTTTGACTATGTGGCCATAGTGTTGTTGTGTCATAAGTGTGTGGACTGGTTGGAAGTCACTTTTTTCATTGCTGTGGTAACTTCAAATGGTCGCTAAATGGATGGTTGTAAATCAAGGATTACCCTGTATTCCTGTGAGAAATGTTGTTGATATACAAATGCTGCAACAATCAGATGCGATTCCCACACTTGGAATACTGCATTCAGTTTTGGTCACCACGATGTAAAAAAGATGTGGAGACTCTAGAAAGAGTGCAGAGAAGAGCAACAAAGATGATTAGGGGACTGGAGACTAAAACATATGAAGAACGGCTGCAGGAACTAGGTATGTCTAGTTTAATGAAAAGAAGGACTAGGGGAGACATGATAGCAGTGTTCCAATATCTCAGGGGTTGCCACAAAGAAGAGGGAGTCAAACTATTTTCCAAGGCACCTGAGGGTAGAACAAGAAGCAACGGGGGGAAACTAATTAAGGAGAGAAGCAACTTAGAACTGAGGAGAAACTTCCTGACAGAACAATTAATCAGTGGAACAGCTTGCCTCCAGAAGTTGTGAATGCCCCAACACTGGAAGTCTTTAAGAAGATGTTGGATAGCCATCTGCCTGAAACGGTATAGGGTTTCCTGCCTAGGCAGGGGGTTGGACTAGAAGACCTCCAAGGTCCCTTCCAACTCTACTATTGTATTGTATTGCAATGACTGTTTTCCCCCCTCCCCTTTAGCTCTCTTCTCATGGTACCTGGAGAAACGTGACATTTTTCTGTACTGCTCATTCACAAATAAAAGAAATTCTGAACAGCTTTCAGACCCAGGTGATGGGTTAAAAAAATCAGTAGCAACCAGAATGTTTATGAACCTTTTGTGCAATGCTTGTGATCAGATAAAAAAAGTGTGTGTGTGTGTGTGTGTGTGTGAGAGAGAGAGAGAGAGAGAGAGAGAGAGAGAGAGAGAGAGAGAGAGAGAGGGAGGGAGAGAGGGAGAGAGGGAGAGAGAATGAATATGCTACTCTAAAGACAGCCCCTCTCTATAACAAATATTTCCCCCATGAGCAGACAGACTGTATTTGAAGGGCAAGGACGTGCTTTTTAAGATTGTTGGAGCATTAATGGCATTTATCTAGCCTACACATGAATACTAATTTGAATAGCACTCAATGGTTTCTAGGTAATGGATTCTATTTCTATTCTATTTCTTGTTCCCTTGGATGAAAGGATTTTTAAAACATTTGACAATATATACCACACCCTTGGTCTGCATTTATGTTACTTTCTGGAACCCAGGCTTTGATTAAGTCCCGATAATAACTTCTTGGCGAGAAAGACCTCAGTCTTCAATATTCTGCTGTTGATGTTGACTAAAACTGACAAATTTTAATAACTTCTTATAAGTAAAAATTCACTGTACAGTGACTAAATGGAGATATCCAGGTAATTTTCTTGGCAACATTATAAATTATTTTGCCACTGTCTTTTTTGCTGATGTTTCTTTGATTTTTAGGCTGGTCTATAGCTTTAGGCTGGCCAAGTGGCTTCTCATTGAAGTAGAAGCTAGTTTCAGTCCTACTTAGACTTTTTTAAATCAACCAAGATGGCTGTGCTTCCTTCCTTCCTGAATCATAAGGGACCTTAGAGACCAGCTAGTCTAGCCTACTGCCCAGAACATCTTAAATATTCTTTCCTTGAATCTGGGATCCTCTGTGTTCTCTGAACATTTTTGGTTTTTTGCAAACATTTCATTATCCAAATTAGGTATCATCAGTGTTAGTAGAGAATGGAGTTTGCTCTCATTTTATATTCTAATGTCTTGCGCCCTGTCAGTGTTGGTGGGAGTGGTTTAAGTGGCTCTTTGGACTATTGACTGTTAGTATTTTGGCAGTTCCTTGACTGGGGTATTATTTACTTCTTGATTGTTGATCTGATGTTAATCTTGTGGACTTTTGGCCTTGAGAACAAAAATTAAGTTTATTAAGAGGTCCTTCAGGAAGCTTGGCCATTCTTAAATGGTGACTCTCCTCCCAAAAGTTTGAAATCTGTTATAAAATCAAGAAAACTATATGTAATCCGAATGGTCAGAGTCATGCTAGTTTTACTTACTACTAATTAACAATCATCTCCTGCAAAAATTCCCAGCCCAGCTGATTATCTCCAGTTTGTGCTTCAATGTTGTTCTTGTTGCTGTCGAAATCCCTATCTTGAGGCTTTGGGTCAAACAAATTCATCTCTAATGCACATGCCAAGGAGACATTGGGCAAAATAATATGGAAATGGATCCTTTGCCCATCACTTTATATTTAGTATTTAAATACTTACTTTTCTCATTTGGAGACAGGTATCACTAAGTATGCTGAACATCTGAAAAGGTAAATCCCACTGAAATCAATTATTTTGCAGTAAACATTGCTAGGGCTGGACTGCAAGAGTTGCACACTTTATAGAATGCAAGATAACAAATGAGAATCCATCAGGAATTGCAGAGGAGAAGCCTGTGTTCTCTGAGCCCAACCAAATTCCAGTATTTTATGAGAATAATATCAGGATGCTTTCCGTGGTTCAGGAAAGCAGCTTATGTAGAGGTACAATCAATCAATCTTACTCAAATCAAAGGCTTGCATAAAAGAACATGACAATTAAAGATAAAGATCTTTAATTGAAATAAAGATCCAATACTGTATGTCTATGGATTTTAAATATTTTTTAATCTAGTATTTAAAGAAATACAGATAGTGATATGAGAGCTTTGGGGCAAAGAAACTCCAAAAATGGGCTTCCAAAATTCTGTCTCTATTCACTAATAACTGAATCTTCCTAAAAAGCCCCATTTACTGCCACCATTCCCCCCCTCCCCCATAGGGTAGGAGATAAAAGAAGTAAGATAAACTCTTGAAGCAGCCTGGCTCAATTCATGTGCTTTGAGAATATTATTTGTGGCTGCACCTATTATCTAACCCATAGAACTAGGCCTTTAAAGAGCTATAAATGCTTCTCACTTCCCAGCATTTACCAGTTAAGAAGTTGCATCCTTCTCTGCTTGATATATTACCTGGACTTAGGCAGCATAACAATGCACTTGCCTATTTTCAGACATACTTATATAACCTTGTTTCAGCAAGTAAACAAATACCTGTGTGCAGTAGTGATGAGTTTTTACAGTTGATATAAGGTATTCCAGAAATCAAGCCGGAGCTAGAAACTGGAAACACCAGAATGTGTAGTAACATTAGCTATCCTGACTCACTAAAATGTTTTTCCATTAGTTATGACCTGAACCAGTCAAATAACACAACAGCCATCAAATTAGCCTTGCTTCTATATGTGCTTAAATTTCCTGAAATGTTCAGTCTGGTCTGTTAATTTCTTTCCTAGTCTTGGCAACATGTAGATAGATAGATAGATAGATAGATAGATAGATAGATAGATAGATAGATAGATAGATAGATAGATAGATAGATAGATAGATGATAGATAGATAGATAGACAGACAGACAGACAGACAGACAGATAGATGATAGATAGATAGATAGATAGATAGATAGATGATAGATAGATGATAGATAGATAGATAGATAGATAGATAGATAGATAGATAGATAGATAGATAGATATTCATTTTGTCACTCCCATCAACCTTTGCTAGGGAAACCAAGTCTACAGTGCATTAATAAAACATTGTTTTAATAAAAACATTTGCTGGTTGGAGTTCAGAATCATTAGTTCACTGAAACTTCATGGAGATTGAAAAATATTTCCCTCACTGAAAGTGTGAAGAAGAAATCTATGACAGACTGAGGTGGTTTTTTTTTCCAGTTGTAGAAACAAAACTGAGCATCATTGCTCGGTTCTCTAATCCCAGTTGTATTCAGGATTTCTGAACTGGGATACAGTGCATTGGTGTGAGAATCTACTGTAACAGAGGGCAAAGCTTTGGTATCTGAAAAGGATAAAGGCATAATTGATTGACAGCAACATAATAAGAAAAAGTGGGATTCATCCAAAATATTATTTTAGGGCAGAATGTTAGGGGGATTATTTAATATCCTTTGCGGCCTTAGTCTCCTTCACAAGAAGACTTGATCATTAGGAAGAAACAGTTGTTAAAAAGTATCATACAACTTCAATGATTTGTTTGCTCTTTTTATTGCCAGGAAAGGAAAGAGGAAGTGGGGCGGGGGGTGTTTCAGGTATATTATTGATTTGCTGTGCTTCAAGCAGCTGAATACTTTTGGACAGTCTTGGACAGTATGGAATGATTGCTGCTCAAAGAGAATCAGACAACTTGAGAAATGGGGTTTTGTCATTTAAGTGATACTGTGACATTCATTCATATATTATGGAATTTATAGAAACACATAATTGAAAATGACTTTAAAGGCCACAGAGGTTTTGTTCACTGCAAATTTTGTGAAAGGGTTGGGAAAAACAGTTATTTAACCACTCTGTGAAAGCTTTCCAGGGAAGGGGAAGGGGAAAGGTTCATTAGGCAACTTATTCCACTGGGATATTAATTCTTCTAAATTCACTTGAGTTTTATTAATTTCTTTATAGTATAAACTGTAGAAGCCAGTTTGCAAGTGAAGTCCAATCAGGGCAGAGTAGAGTGAGACCATTACTTCTTGTGATCTGAACTCCATGATTCTGTTAATACATCCCAACAAAGGGTTTGCCTATATAACAGCTGCATCAGACTGTTGGCTCATGTTCTCTACTGATATTGTCAAACACCCAGATCTTCTTCACATGTACTATTGTTAAGCTATATCTTCCCATTATTAAACTTTTGCCTTTCTTTTTATCACCTTCTCTTCAAGTGCAGGGCTTTGCATTTCTCCCTATTAAATATTCTCCAGATTGTCTCAGTTTACTGTTCAAGATTTATCTAGATTTTAAATATTATTTCTCTTTTTTTAAAATGTCAGCAACCCTCCTAGTTTTGTGTCACCCTTCAATTTCTATCATTAATTAACAGGTAGACAAGAACCAATAGAGAGCATGTGGCATTTCCCTTGATACTACATGTCAAGATGATGTGGCACCATTTAAAAACATTCCTTAGGAGTGGTCATTCAGCCAGTTATGGAGCTAATTTTATCATCTAGCTGTTCTTTTACTAGGGATTACTGTATTAATAGGGATACATTGAGAGATTTTATTAAATGCTTTGTTGAAGTCCAGGTATATTGTATCCATAGAATCCCCTCATGCTCTTAGGCTAATAAATCTGTCTACAAAAGAGATTCTGGCATAACATGTTTGTGATAAAATCATTCTGGCTCTTGTTAATTGTTACATTCCTATCCAAGTGTTCATGAACAATATTGTTTAATAATCTGATTAAGAACTTTGTTCAATACAAATGACAAACACACAAATAATTTTTTCTTCATTCATGACTGACTCTTCACTATTTTCTTCAGTATCAGAAACTAAGGACAACTTTTTCACAAAGCTCCAGTTATTTTCTTCAGCCAATTTCTCTCTGATAAGGATTAGGTCCTTACCCATCCCCTCCTTTCTCTTCTACCCTCTCATAAATGGTATAGTTGGCAATAAAGAAAAGGTGTATTTGGACCTCTGGCTCTTGAAAGATAAGGATCTCCAGCAGATGTCAGCAGAATTGTCTACAAGGTGTAATCAAAGAGTAAAGATGGCAGCCATGATGTGCACACCTTGTCCCATTTTTAATGTGAGTTGCTTGTATCGTGCACATAAGAAATGAATGGAGCTTCAATCATACCAGCATGTCTGCCATCTTTTACCATATGCTCTGGACATCAGAGTAGCTGGAATCTCCCAGTGTCATTCTTGAAAGCTTCTTTGAAAGTTGGGTTGTCCATATCTTCTGCTTTCACTGAAAGACTATAATAAACTCTCACAAGTTTCTATTTCCTTTTAGTCTAATCCAGTGGTCGGCAAGCCGTGGCTTGCGAGCCACAAGCGGCTCTTTACACATTTTAATGCGGCTCTTCTGTGTGCCGGGCGCCCGCTCCCCTCCCTCCTCTTGGGCACTTCAAAACAAGCGCCCCTTTCTCTTTTTTCTTTTCGATCCACAATGATTAGGGAGGATCCTGAAGTCGGGCGGGGACGAGAAGCGAGGAGGCAGAAAAAGAAACGGAGGCTAAGGAGCTTCCCCCCACCCCCTCCCAGCAAAAATCTAACCAGGGAGCCGGGTGGGCAGTAGCAAATTAGCCGATCACGCCGCGTGATCAGCTAATTTGCTACTGCCCGCCGGCTCCCTGATAAGATTTTTGCGGGGGGGGGGGAGAAGCTCCTTGCCTCCGTCTCTTTTTCTCCCTCCTCACTTCTTGGGGCTCCACCAATGGGGGAGCAAGGCCCGCCCAGCGCCAGGCTTTGGGCTAACACAGAGGTCTGCAAAGGTGGCTGTTTTAAGACTGGTGGACTTCAATTCTCAGAATTCTGGGAGTTGAAGACCACCAGTCTTAAGAGCCAATTTTGCAGATCCCTGCCTGGGCTAATATGATTGATGCCCTTGGTGGACTTCAACTCTCAGAATTCTGGGAGTTGAAGTCCACCAGTCTTAAGAGCCAATTTTGCAGATCCCTGGGCTAATATGATTGATGCCCTTGGTGGACTTCAATTCTCAGAATTCTGGGAGGTGAAGTCCACAAGTCTTCAACCTGTCAGGTTTGAAGACCCCTAGGTTTTTTTTCTAAAGGGTTAGGGGTGCAAGGGTCTTGCAACTTGACAGCTTTAAGACTTGCATGCTTCAATGCCAGAGTTTCTGAGCCAACATGACTGGAGGAGGAATTCTGGGAGTTGAAGTCCACAAGTCTTAAAGCTGTCAGGTTTGAAGACCCCTTGGGTTTTTTTTTCTAAAGGGTTAGGGGTGCAAGGGTCTTGCAACTTGACAGCTTTAAGACTTGCATGCTTCAATGCCAGAGTTTCTGAGCCAACATGACTGGAGGAGGAATTCTGGGAGTTGAAGTCCACAAGTCTTAAAGCTGTCAGGTTTGAAGACCCCTTGGGTTTTTTTTCCTAAAGGGTTAGGGATGCAAGGATCTTGTAACTTGACAGCTTTAAGACTTGCGTGCTTCAAATGCCAGAGTTTATTGAAACTAAAAACAGTGTACCATCCTATGTATTTTCGGTTTTAAAAATGTGGCTCTCAAAATAAATTTCAATCGTGGTTTTGGCGAGATTTGGCTCAGTTGAAAAAAAAGGTTGCCCACCACTGGTCTAATCCAATTATTCTCAACAGAGTTTCATGAATTGGTGAATTTCTATGCTCGCATATGCTTTCTTTATGTAAAGCCCAGCACTCCCTACTTTTCTGTAGAATATTCCTTTTGAATAAATTCCATGGCTATATCTCATCATGTGTGTCTTCTTATTACATTTCACTGATGTCTATGACAGCATATTTGCCTGTGTTATGATTTGGTGCTATATTTGCTCCTGGGCTTTTGATGCTTTTTGTTCTATTTTTACACTTGTCTGATGAGATTGGTGAGGCACAAGCCAAATACATTCTTTCCAATATTTGTGAGATGTAGCCCCATCTCTTTCCAGGAGTCCCTCATGTAATAGTGCAAACCCAAAGCTGAATGTATCTGCATCAAATGCCTCTTGATCTTCTGAGTTATGCCTTTCCACTTTTTTTGTCTCTTCTCTGGCATTCACTTCCCTTTTCTATCCCTCCTGAGTAGATTTACCTGTCCTTTCCAGGAGGCCTTCTCTTCCCTGATTGTAGGTTAGAATGCAGTATTGCAGGCTAATTCTTCTGGCTGCCAGCAGTTCTAGTCTCACCAGCTCAAGGTTGACTCAGCCTTCCATCCTTCCAAGATCTGTAAAATGAGGACCCAGATTGTTGGGGGCAATATGCTGACTCTATAAACTGCTTAGAGAGGGCTATAAAGCACTATATATAAGTATATAAGTCTACGTGCTAATGTTATTGCTATATTATATTGTAGAAACCCTTTTTTCAAGCCCTGTTATCTTGTCCAATAAGGAAAGATGGTTATACTCCCAACAGGGATACTTTTAAGGACAAACATTATAAGACCATACCTGGAATATTGCATCCAGTTTTAGTTGTTAAGATATAAAAATGATGTTGAGACTCTAGAAAGAGTGCAAAGAAGAGCAACAAAGATTGCTAGGGGACTGGAGGCTAAATGTTATGAAGAACGATTGCAGGAATTGGCCATGTCTAATCTAATGAAAAGAAGGACTAGGGGTAACATGCTAACCATGTTCCAATATCTGAGGAGCTGCCACAAAAAAGAGGGGGGGGGGTATAAATTCATTCTTCCAAGGCAGGACAAAAAGCAATAGATGGAAACTACTCAAAGAGAGAACCAACCTAGAATTAAGGAGAAATTTCCTGACACTTGGAGCATTTAATCAGTGGAATGGCTTGCCTTCAGAGGCTATGGATGCTCCATCATTGGAGATTTTAAAGAAGAGATTGGACAACCATTTATCTGAAATGGTATAGGGTCTCCTGCTTGAGCAGGGTGTTGGACTAGAAGAACTCCAAGGTCCCTTTCAACCTGCCTATACCTTGAAGATTGCCACTAAGTTTCATTTACAGTCCAAATTGGTCAGAGTTTATTAGGAGACTCTCCTCCACAAAGTCCTATCAAAATCCCACACAAACTCTCATTTGCTCTTCCTGTTTGCTCTGCCACTCAGTAGGTTCATTTTTCTAGAATGATAACTGCCATGTATGAGCCCTGAAACTGCCTTGGCTTAATTAGCAGGAAGCAATGGTCCAATCACATATAACAGGCAATCAAGTTGACTCATAACATGGCTTGTTTGATTTTTGATTTCATGAGTTTGATCTGATTATGATTTATTCAACCAATTATAATGTAAGTGAACCATCGCTTAATCTGAAGTGTGAACCCAGCCAGCGTGTGGCCAGAGGACCAAACATTAACTGAAGGGGGCTCTTCAATCACACTGTTTGTTGGGCGCATCACTGTCAAAGCAGCATCAGTCCAAAGCACTCAGGTTGAGCTTTCTGGCAGAGAAGATAGCGAGCAATGTGACAAACACATACTCTTCCAGGGATGAAATATCAGCCTTGTCAAGAGTGTCATATCCATCTTCATCACTAGGCATGTCTGCTTATAGTTCATTATTCTGACAAACACTGCGGGAGAATCTTGATAAATCTCTCTTCTTGAAGCAAGGGGGGGGGGAACACAGAGATAGTCTTGTATAAGTGGTAATGACACTGGGCATATCCAGTTAGGGCATGGGACCTATGTTGCCAATGATGGAGCCTTTCTCTATCTAATGGGCTTCAGGTGGACTGTGAGGCAGCTCTTTCCCTATAGGAAGGTTGAAGAATAGCAGCCAATACTTCAGAATCCTGGATATTGTAGCTGCAACACATCTGGATGTACCAGGATGGAGAAGGCTGACACAAGATACCCTGGAGGCAAATGCTAGTCTATCTTCGGGATCGCATCCTACCACACACTTCCCTGCGACCGATTCGCTCTCACAGGGAAGGACTCCTCCGGGTGCCGTCCACTAAGCAATGCCAACGGGCGGCGCCTAGGAGTAGAGCCTTCTCTGTGATGGGCCCAACCCTCTGGAATGACCTCCCCCCCGATATCAGAACCACCACCGACTTCCGCTCCTTTCGACAAAAACTGAAGACTCACCTGTTCCGTTTAGCCGGCCTGGCCCATTTATAGTTTTATTCTACCTCCTGGCAGATATTTTAATTGGATATTTTTAGGGTATTTAAATATTGCTTTTAACTACTTTATTTCAGATATGTACAGTTTCTTATTGCCTCCTCTTTGTGTTTGTATTTTCTATTTATTGATGTGTTTTTTATTTGACTGTACACCGCCCCGAGTCCCTTTGGGGAGAGGGGGCGGTATAAAAATCTAAATAAAAGTAAAAGTAAAAATAAAGTATCTTTAGACCTCAAGTAGGAAATCTACCACCTTGTTCCTCTCTGTTCAATGATTCTTTAGTTTCCATTTTACTGTACTTTACCTTCATTGCATACCAAATAATCCATTTCCAAAATCTTTCTACAAGTAAAATTCCAGATTTATAATTATGCTTTTCAAAAAAAATGTAGCAATAATATCTGCATCTTTATTGCAAGCTGCCAGGTGGTTGTGATGCTTGGTTTTTCTAAATAATCAATCTGTTTCCGGAACTTGGGGGCGGGGTAGTGGTGTACAACTCTTCTTACCTGCTTTTCTTCCTTATTCAACTCTTTCCTCCTTGCTCATTTCTCATTTCTGATGACAAAGCAATGATAAATGTAACCACCTTGACCTACTGTGAAGGAAGCAGGCAGGCAGAAGGCAAATCTAATGGCTACTCTAATGGAAAACACACCAGCTAACTTCAGTGTGAATTTACTCTTATATGAAACCCAGAGCCTTGTATTAGCCTTACGCATCTTTCCTCCAGGAGAGAAACAGTATATTCCTTTTTGCAATGGTGTCTTTGCAACCACTCTGTGTAACAGGACAGAGGGTCATTGCAGCAAGCCATCATATGATGTGTAAATGCACCCATCATGGCATTATATCTAAACCAGGCCATGATAACTTTTTCCAAAATAAGGATAAAATATTCTGTCTTAATTTGATGGGTGAATGTAGACATAATGATTGACTCCAAAGTACCCCAAGCTGATCATACATTATGATTAATGTATTAGGCAGGGAGACACATTTGTGAAAGTTCTCACCTAACCATGGTGTCTGACTGAGACCATTTTGAGAATTCAGTGCTGACACATGGATTTATTGTGTGGCTTTGGGCTAACCACTATCCTGGGATAGGTTTGAGGGTAAAATGACAAAAGACATCTGCATGCAGATATATAGTAGTAGCAATAGCACTTAGACTTATATACCACTTCATAGTGCTCTATAGCCCTCTCTAAGTGGTTTGAGGTTTGATCATGGGATCATGGGGATGTTGCAATGGTTGTATGAAAAATGGTCATGTCGCTTTTTTCAGTGATGTTGTAACTTTGAACAGTCATGAAATGAACTGTTGTAAGTCGGGGACTACCTGGATTCATTTCTTCATACTATGTGTGCTTCTGTGCATCTCTAATATGTTTTCAATTTACACCTCTTTTTTTTCCTAAGCAAATGCTATAACCTTTCTGCCAAGTCCTTGATTATTTTCACTGAATTTTTATTCTGTTTTCAGTTCTACAATAATACCGTATCTATGAAATAAAATCTCTTGAATGATTTGAAATCCAGCTTTTTCATTTGTGTATATTTAAGCCTTCTTTTAAGATCAAAGAAAGGTACTATTGAATCAGATCAAAATCATTATTCATGTAGCTCAATATTGTCGGAAGAGCCTTTTATATTACCATCTGATCCTTCACTTTATCATCTGAAGACAAGATATGCACTAGGTAGTAAATTGGCATTTTCTTCAAGGAACACGTATGTCTATCTTGAGCTATAGCCTCTTCTTTCCTAGAAATTTGTAATACTCAATGTGTACTGTAAGTATTCATATATAATCCACAATTTACAAAATTTTCCTCAGCAAAAACCTAATGCATCAAAATAATGTTTTCTTGACACTCACAACTACATTTTGTCCTTGGGAAAAATGCAGTTCTTTCTTTAGTTGTATTTTATAAGCACTGTGATTGCTACTTAAAATGTAGTTCTATAAATGTCACAGGCATTGATAGATGCACTATTATAGCTTGGAGAATTTTTTTTTTCTTAACAGGAAAAGCTAAAATTTAGTAAGCAGTCTGGTAGTCTCAATGATGACCTCCTTCGGATTTACAAACTGCTGTAGCATATTTTAAAAAATCATCCAACTGGAAGAAGACAAAAATGTACATACGTATCTGGAATATTATGTACAGTTCTGATCACTAGAATTGGTGACTTTTTGAAAAATAGAATAAAAGTGCCAAAAGTACAGAAGAAGAAAGGGCAAACAAAACGATCAAGGGGCTCACCTGCGCAGTTAGGAGTCTTCAGTTTTGAAAGGAGGCACGGGGATATGATCAAGCGATATAAAATAATGTATGATATGGGAGAAGATATTTTCCTTGTCTTAGAACATCAGGATCATCCAATGAAGCCAACTGGAAGGAGATTTAGAAAAACATCTCCCCCTCCCCAAAGTCTTCACACAGTGCATTAGAAGAAATAATGTTAGCCAATATCTTGGATGGCTTTATAATAGGATTGACTATATGCATAGAACAGTGTTTCTCAACCTTGGCAACTTTAAGTTATCTGGACTTCAACTCTCAGAATTCTCCAATCAGCTAGACTGGCACTGGAATAGAGAATAGTTCTGTCAGAGAACTATTGGTCTTGAAGGTCCAATGTTACCAGCATGGTTCTGAGTATCCGGTGCAGGGCAGAGGTGGTCCTCAGCTGGTTCCTCTGGTTCGGGCATTTGCCTTACCATTTAATAGGGCAAACAGGTAGTGGCAGCTGCAGGTACAGGAGGCTCCGCCCACTCACCCTGCACGCTCACATTTGTGAACCAGTAGCGAAGGTAAGTTGGTTTCACCCCTGGTGCAGGGGAACAGATGGGACAAAGGTATCTCTCCATTTTCCGCTTCTGAGTAGAATACCTAGTAGAATATTTGTTATTTGTTTGGCCGCATTGAGAAACAAATTCTGCATTACAATCAGCTTTGGCCTGATTCAGCATAGCTATACTTTTATTCTTATATGCTTTGCTACGCCCGGGGGATGGAGGCTTGCATTTTCTGTTTATACTTCTTTTATTCCCCAGAGCTGCATCTGTCCTTGTAAGCTACTTTCACCATCAGTGGAAAATAGTCTGATCAAAAGATAAGAAAGTAAATGTAGGATAAATAAGTAATATTAGTTCAGTTGCAGACGTAACATTGGATATGAAGTTACAGAAAAAGCTGAATTAAAACAAAGACCATCTGAAAATAAAACAAAATGAATTGATTGCAAGAGTGACAATTAATCAGAATCCGCCATCTGGCTGCTCACTGCTGGAGCTAAAAGTGTCAGGGGTTTTAGCAATGTGAAGAACCCAATATATTCTTCTCTGCTGACAAACAACCCTGCCAAAAGACAATTGGGTCTGAATCTACTTTTTTCTCTGGAACAAGAGAACATATAGGAGTGAAGGAAAAGTGAGCCTCTTCCTAATCAAGCCAGAGAGAGAGCCTACCTTTCAGGACGAGACATGGTGGTATCAGCAATTCTCTGGCACTAGACAATCTGAGATTTAGAAATGGTGTCTAAGGTCTTTCGTACATGAACCCTGCAAAAGCAGGGGTTGTACTGTAAATGATGCCATTTCATGTGTGTTATAGCTGTTGGAGATTTGCAGCAGCAGCTTCTGCCTTTGTGTTGATTTTCAGTCCATAGAGTATTTATGGTTGTGAGGGGATTCACCTGCTTTTATTCAATTTGGGATCATTTGTAGAAAATGCTGTTAATGTAGCATACATTATATATATTTTTAATAAGTCCTGCTAATAGAGCAAGTTCCAGGATAAATTTTCTTTCAAACTGCATAAAGCCACAGAAAATTATAACTGAATATTTTGATTAATATTTTGAAGTAGTCTGCATATACATGAACTTTGCTCAGATACTAGAGAAGGGAACCAATCAAATTTTAGCACAATGTCAGCAGTTTAATAGGAAGTAAGCAAACAATACATAAAAGTAAGTAAACAAATAAAGACGTTTTTTGTTATCTTTCATGGTACACGAAAAGTCCTTCACAGGGAGCGTTGCAGAAGTACTCTAGCAGTTTTCTCTATTGTATGATCCTAAAAGCAGCAATTCTAAGATTGTTTGTGCATGACTCTCTTTCTTTAGAATTATATTTTGAACGTTGCTTGGTAGCAGACTGGCAGAGAGTACAGATCTTTTATCAGTTATGGATGAAGACATTCTAATCAGTAGCTTGAGCCTCTGCATTCTGCACAAATGATAGATTTTGATTTCATTCTGCTCTTTCACGAGTAGCCTTACTGAATGCAGAACAACTTGAGATTATCAATGAATGCCATATTCCTTTGACTAACCAGGTCCAAAAAGGGGTTGCTGGTATACTAACATACTGTGGTAATAGATACTTGTATCCCTGTAGGTAATCTTGGTTTCTAATTTTGGGTCCAGGAGTACCTGCAAACCATGACTATGTTACCTCATGGAGTGCACAGATAGATAGATAGATAGATAGATAGATAGATAGATAGATAGATAGATAGATAGATAGATAGATAGATAGATACATACACACACACACACACACATACAGAGAGAGAGAGAGAGAGAGAGAGAGAGAGAGGGAGGGAGAGGGAGAGGGAGGGAGGGGTAGGTCTTGGAATTAGGGGGCCTGTGTGTTCTGAATATATATTGAGAGCATTGATAACAGGGACTGAGAAGTCCATCTTCTTATCCGATTTTTTTTGTGACAGCTGTACTTTTAAAGACCCTAAGTAAGGCAAACTTGTTCAAACTTCTGTTAAGCTTGAAAATAAAGGCTTGATGTATGTTAAAGGTTGACATTCTATAAGTCTATATTCGTGCTGGTAAGTGAATTAGTGTATAATTAGTTTTAAGGATTCAAAATAGTAGCAGGTACTTATTTATGTATTCACTCTATTAATATATTGCTTCTCATATCAAGAAAATATATATTTGAAAGATACACAGATATAAGCTTTGATAACTGAGACATAGATGAACAAGGAGCATGAAAAAATGGCACAGCAAACAGGCACATTTTGGAAGGGTTTCAGAATCCCCACAAAAGCTGAAGCAGCGTTAGAACATTTTACAAATACACATAAACCCTTGTGTCACATGTTCTTATTGCATCTAAGAACAGCCTTTCAATGGGAATAGAAACAGCTAGCTTTGCAGTAGATTGCTATTTGTAAAACAGAAAATAATACTAATACCTAAGCTAATAGTTGCAAGATTTGAGGAACTAGCTGTTTTATAAATGCTAATACCTTGTAACAGCAAAATGGTATTCATGTATGGCACAGAAACAGAGACCTTTTCTGACCTTCACTGATTCTTTCCATCATATAAAACCATAGTTAATCTTCAGGGAGTCATGCAGGCTCCCTTTAGATATACACAAAGATGGTTCTGCTAATCACAGAAGTGAGAATGAATCTACCATAATATTGCCTTCTGGGAAGAGATGATTTGGGGGACAGCTGATGTTTCTCATAATTCATAGTTCTCTGTGGTTTCCGTCTTGTATTCTTCCATCCCATGTTTATCAAAATAAATCACTACCATGGAGTATCTCCACTCTATTTGCATAGTAAAACAAGCCACTAGGTTTCTTTGAAAGGCGACTTCCAAAAGAGACCTTAAGGTCCACACTGGTCAGTGGGTTTCTCAAGAGTAAGAAGGTAACCAAGCTCAGAGCCAAATTATGCTTATTAAAAGACACTGCATTATTTTGGAAATCATACATGAGGTGGTATCATTATAAAATGACTCTTCCACTGGGCTTCTTTGACCTCTTTTGGAGTTATGTTTGTCAAGGAACATCATGATGGCAGGTAAGTAAACTATGTAGCTCTTACTATGTAACTGTCTCATCTGATCAATTGATTTATACAATCAAAGAGTTGGAAACTGTCTTAGAAGTCATCTCATCTAACTTTTGTTTGGTGAAACATCTGATAAAAGCATTTTAGACAGATGACTAATCAGCTTTTATTTTAGGACCTCCAATGAAACTAATGTGAGACAACATATTCCACTAGTCAATAGCTAGTTATCATCAGGGAATTAGTCCCTGACCTGAATTTACTTCTCTATACTCAGCCCACTGCTTATAGCCCTATCTTCTCCCGTGGTTTCTTAAAGATTACTGCAATCACTTATCTTTTGAGGATTCTCTCTGAAGAACGCTAGAATTCATTGGGCTCTGGAGGTTTGAATTCATTTAAATTGCTACCGTAAGTATTCTTTCACCGTCTCCTACTCTATCCTGAGTTGCAATTCCCTCCTTCCACCACTAAGGGGCCAACTAGAGCTTCATTTTCCATCTGGTTAATTTGGAAAGATTTGCTAACTTTCATTAATTACAGCATTTTTCTGCAAGTGCTTACAAACATGCAATTCAATAATATTCTGCTGAAGGGCCTTGCCCAGTACAGATGTCAAGTTGACAGATCTGTAATTTCTCAAGTCCTCTTTTTTTCCCCCTAATGAGAGGGATAACTTTGCTTCTTTGAATTTTGCCTTTTCTCCCGAAGTTCCCACAGTTAACAACTCTGTGATCACTTCTGCTAGCTCCTTCAGTACCCTAGGACAGTGGTGGGCAACCTTTTTTTTCAACTGAGCCAAATCTCGCCAAAACCACGATTGAAATTTATTTTGAGAGCCGCATTTTTAAAACCGAAAATACATAGGATGGTACACTGTTTTTAGTTTCAATTAAGTTTTTATTGAGAATATTCTGCATGCAAGTATCCACATAGGTCGGGAGGATACAAATAACACAACTAATAAAACAAAAACTTTAGAACGATATTATTTATCGATCACGTTAAATTCCGTAAAATTTGCCTTACAATGTAGAGAAAATTACATCCTGACAATGACTGACAAAGTCACAACCACTAATGTGAACATTGGCCTTGCATTTCCTTGGATAGTTTGAGTAAGTCAGGTTTGTATGTTGTTGTTTATAATTTCATCTCTCTCTCCCACTTTCTTTTTTTCTTTTTCTTTCTCTCTCTCTCTCTGGCTCTTTGTCTCTCTCTCCCTCCCTCCCTCCCTCCCTCCCTCTCTGTCTCCCTCTGTCATTTTCTCTGGGTGTCTATCTGTCTGTCTGTCTGTCTGTATCTCTGTCTCTCTCTCCTCCTTCCCCCATCTCTGTCACTCTGTGTGTGTGTCTGTCTGTCTGTCTCTCACTCACTCTGTGTGTGTGTGTGTGTGTGTGTGTGTCTGTCTCTCCCTCTGTCTCTCTCCCCTCCCTTCCTCTCTCTCTGTCACTCTGTGTATGTGGATGTGTCTGTCTCTCACTCATTCACTTAATCACTCACTCTGTGTGTGTCTCTCTCTCTGTCTGTCTATCTTTCTCTCCCTCCCCCTCTCTGTCTCTCTGTGTGTGTGTGTGTGTGTGTGTCTGTCAGTCTCTCTCTCTGATTCCCTCCCTCACTCCCTCTCTCTGTTCCTCTCTCTGTCTGTCTGTCTGTCTCATTCACACACACACACACACACACACACACTGTGGTCACCTTGTTGAGTGTTCCAATCACATTTGAAACACTCAACAACTGGCCTGCATTTATGGTATTTTGCAGCATCTGCTGCAAAATACCATAAATGCAGGCCAGTTGTTGAGTGTTTCAAATGTGATTGGAACACTCAACAAGGTGACCACAGTGTGTGTGTGTGTGTGTGTGAGAGTGAGACAGACAGACAGACAGAGAGGAACAGAGAGAGGGAGTGAGAGAGGGAATCAGAGAGAGACTGACAGAGCTGTACGCGCGCGCCTGTTTTCCACGGCGTGGAGCAGCGGCGAGATTCTGCGCGGCGAGCGATGATTCCGGGGGCCATCAGTGGGGGGGCAGGGTCTCCCCTCGCGTTCCTCATCTTCCCGGATGGCCCCTGGAATCATCGCTCGCCACGCAGAATCGCGCCGCTGCTCCACGCCGTGGAAAACAGGCGCTTGCGCACAGAAAATTACAGCCTGGGAGACTCCAGGCTGTAATTTTCCGAACTGTGCGCATGCGCCTGTTTTCCACGGCGTGGAGCAGCGGCGAGATTCTGCGTACAGAAAATTACAGCCTGGGAGACTCCAGGCTGTAATTTTCCAAGCTGTGCGCACGCGCCTGTTTTCCACGGCGTGGAGCAGCGGCGAGATTCTGCGTGGCGAGCGATGATTCCAGGGGCCATCCGGGAAGATGAGGAACGCGAGGGGAGACCCTGCCCCCCCACTGATGGCCCCCGGAATCATCGCTCACCGCGCAGAATCTCGCCACTGCTCCACGCCGTGGAAAACAGGCGCGCGCGTACAGCTCGGCAAATTACAGCCTGGGAGACTTGTCACTCGGCTTTTGCAGAAGCTTCCCTCCGAAGCCCAAGAGGAGGGAGGGGAACGGGCGCCCGGCACACTGAAGAGCCGCATTAAAATGTGCAAAGAGCCGCATTTGGCTCGCGAGCCGCGGCTTGCCGACCACTGCCCTAGGATGTAGTTAATCTTACTCTGGAAATTTGAATTCATTTAAATCATCTAAGTATTATTTTACCCTTTCCTTGTTCACCTTGAGCTGTCCAGAGAGCAGCTATAATATTCAGCTGTCCTGAGGTTGATTGCAATTCACAGATGTGATAATAAAAGAATAAGATAAAATGGGTTAATCTGCAAAATGCCACATTTCTTTTTCCCTGTCCAAACAGGTCTCTTGGATTATGAAATAGTTTCCTTATAGAACTACTATACTGTAGCATGGGGAAAAGAGTTTGAGAATTCTGAATATTTTTTTCCCTTTCCATCAGTTTTGCTTCTTACTTAGAAGTAGTAACATTTTATATTTCTTCTTAATGTGATCCTAGCTCTTGTTTTTCAGATTCCATGCCTACCTTAATTTATGAATTTCTCCAAATTGTTCCTCTTCTTCTAGTTGTATGATTTTGTAAGTTCCTTATTGGACAACTTGCTCGCTCCCCACCCCTGCTTAATGAACCAGTTAGCATCTTGAATCCTTGTCCTAGTATTGGTTTGAGTGTTTTACAAATCTCCTGCTAAAAGAGCAATGCAGTTGGTTGCAATCTTGAGAATGAATTTTCTTTTGCAGTGTTCACTTTATGAAAGTTGTCCTTTTCAAACAAATAGGAGCATAGTAGGAACATAGAATATTAAGAATGTTTGCAAAAATGTTGCTGGTGCTTTGGAGGCAGTATTGCACCATTGTTTTTGGGAGCTATAAAGATGCAACGTCTGTGTTGGAGATGTATTACCATCTTCTGAATCCAGTAGCTTGCTCTATCTGAAGCAGAGATGTGGTTGCCTTGACATCACTGTCTCTAACTGATGAGCATAGGGATTTCTTTAGGAAAGCTTTCTAGGTTATTTTTTAAGTTCTCAAGTAATACTTTGCACACAATATCATGATAATTCTACTGACATGATGATGATAAATTTATTTTCACAATGAAGGTTGACCCAGGGATATGAAGATACTTCTGCCTTCATGGATTCTGTCCAGGCAGGTAAGCATTATGTCTTTTTTTAGTTACAGTAAATTAAAATAAAATGTGAGACAATGATTAGTAATATTATAATTTAATATTTTATTACAATATAATTTAAATTCCCAGTGCATATATGTGATCTCTATTGAGGAGAATTTATATCTTCTTTAACAGCTACAGAGCAGCCTTCACCAATCTGGAATCCTTCTGAATATATTGGAATAGAACCTATCATTCTTGGCCAACTTCTCCAATGTTGGTTGCAAGTTAATTTTATAGCACAACATGACTGCAAATTAGACAAAACTGGCCAATATCTTTGCCACCTTCATCCATGTAAAAACATAGAAAACGGATGGCAGAAGACCTAGTGGTCCATCAAGTCTGCCAAAAATCTTCAAGAAATATAAACTTAGGTACATGAAATAGGTATTGTAAGTGATTATAGAAACCAGGAGGCAGAGGAGGAATATAATGGCTATGAGAGAAGAAAGGGAAATATTCCTGCCTTAACCATCTTGCTATATGCCTGCTTTCAAGAACATGTTTTTATCCTGACTGTCATTAAAGATACCTTGCTGCATGAATTTGCCAGTTGTGTGATGTACAGGATCTGCAGAGGATTGGGGGGGGGGGGGTGTCAACAAGTAGGTGTGAATATGTCCTTGAAGTCCTTCTTCCATATTAGGTAAAGGTAAAGGTTCCCCTAGTCGTTCCGAGTCTAGGGAGCGGTGCTCTTCTGTTTCAAAGCCAAAGAGCCAGCACTGTCCAAAGACATCTCCGTGATCATGTGGCCGGCATGACTAAACGCCAAAGGCACAGGGAAGGCTGTTACCTTCCCACCAAAGGTGGTTCCTATTTTTCTACTTATATGCTTTTGAACTGCTAGGTTGGCAGAAGCTGGGACAAGTAATGGGAGGTCACTCCATTATGCAGTGCTAGGGATTCAAACTGCCAACCTTTCTGATCGACAAACTCAGTGTCTTAGCCACTGAGCCACCACGTCCTTTATTATGTCCCTTTCATATTACATGCATATATGTGTAAAGAAAAGAGGCAGTGGTGTCTTACCGTCTTGCCTTTTTGATCCCCTCTCTGCAGATACTCTTGTATGTTGCCAAATATATAGGTGAGGGGAAAAAGAATAAAGATGAACACTAAGCAATTTATTCCAAAGTTAATGTTAGCTTCCAGGAATTACCTGATTATTACATTGTGTAAAGAGTGTCATAACTATAGGATCTGATCACCTTTATCGAAGAAGATAAATGGTTTTTATTTCCAAACACACATGCATGCAGCCCTACGCAAATAAAGAAGGAAAGAAAAATTGGCTTAATATTGCTTCTTCCTTCTGTGATTGAATTCTTTCATTTAAAATGAGATTCCATTTTCAATGTAATATAAATATTCAGACCAGAATACTAATTGCAAAGGAGAACAAAGAGTCTTTAATAAAAAGGAATAATTAACAGCATAGGAAGAGAACTCTTCTTTGCAAAAGAAAAATACATTTCAGCTTCTGAGAGAAAGGTAGCTTTTTCTATTAGAAAAATAGGAAAATAAATAGGAAAAAAATGACATTTAGAAACTAAGCATTATCTGAGGAACTATGCTAGAAAGATCTGTTTTTTGCTTAAGAGTTCAGTAGAAGCTTGTGGGTGATTATTATTCATAACCATATCTTGGACAAGGCGTGATGAAATATTACCTTCATTTTAGGTCTCAAATATGAGCATCAGAATCTGATTCAAAAACAATTTCAGAGCTTTAGCGCTAATTCTCTCCGCAAGCATCTTTCTGCTTTCCATTGCTATGTTGGAGTTGACACTTTTTGTGGTTTATTAACTTATTAGACATTCCCAATCCCATGTTTTGATCCTTAAGCATTACCAGATCCTGAGGTTGGGTAATTATACACTGCTTCCACTTTTGATTTGTTTGTACATCTGTATGCAGAGAAGAAGTGGACAGGTCTCAATCTGTATCATTCAATAGCAGGCATGGTGGTGGTGGTAGAATCTTCTAAAAGGCACTGAGGAATCTGACTGTTTTTCTAATGGAGGGAACTGTAGCCTCAGTCTTCCCTCCTCTCAAACCTGAGTTTCAGATCATGGAATGCTAGTTTTATTACTTTACAGGTAACCTTCATAATCCAAGTTAACCAGTAGGAATGCTTGGTCCATTTCTTTTTTCTTTTCAGCTAGGGCCACGGAGCTGCAACATACCAGGATCTGCATTCCCCCCCCTCCTCTTTTTCAGAATGAGGCTCAGGGGAATTTTGTGGCTGCACAGCCTTGGGGTCAGGATTCTGGATTCCAACGTTTTAGATCAACAAACAAAAGAAACATGAGATTGCCTTCAATCTGTTTCTATGGCTTTAGGCAGTGAAAGTGGGGGAGGGGCAATCTAAGTGTCCTGGGTTAGAACAGGTATACTAAGGTTTAAGCTTCTCCATTCTGCATATGTTCCAAAACTTTGCATAATGCACACAAAATCTGATTAGACTCACAATCTAATAGCAATCCTATTAATTTACACTTACTCCCACATAAGGGTTTTGAATTGCATTTCTCATTTTTATTATAAACCACTTTTGAGTTTTTTTTAAAAAAAGCAAGTGATATATATTTGAAATAAGAGAATTAAGTAAGTTATGATCATGAAAACTATCTGAACTCCCCCCCCCCTCCCCAGTCAATTCCTGGCTAAAATCTTCACTTTTTCTGCATCTACAAATGTTCACTGCACGTGCATCCCTGGGAGCATATGCACCAAAGACAAATTCCTTGTGTGTCCAATCACGCTTGGCCAATAAAGAATTCTGTTCTATTTTATTCTATCAGGTTAATTCCATTTCCATAGTTTATCTCTGCATAACATCCAGAGGAAAAAAGAGGCCATGAATCTCTCTGATGTTTTGACATCATCACATGCCAGAAATTAAATATGACCAACTGTCACTATAAATCAGTTCTTATATTTGCAAGTTGAAAGCTTAACTTTGCCTCCACTTGGGGTTTTAGTATTTCTGCAATTCTTTCAAAACACAAAAAGTTTGCAAGCTTTGACCAGGCCACTTGCCACTGGACTGCATTATGACCTTAGGCTTACTCTATATGACCCCATCCTCGCATGGAGTGGGATCAGGAAGGAAAAAGAAGACATGGAACATTCTCACCCAGGACAACTGGTGTGAGTGTAGCACTCTCCCAGCCTTATTGCAGATGGCCAAGAGACACTGTTGCTATTCCAAAACAGGATCTGGTTGAGTGTGATGTACTCACCTAGACAGCAAGCGATTCTCTCCACTGTCCAGGCAAAAGAGCTTTTGTCTGCTTGAAATTGGAAGATTTTAAGCAGAAAGGCTGTAAGGATAAAAGTGTCAAGATTGAAAAAAAAGGAAAGTTGAAGCTACCAATCTTCAGTTTCCAGAATTTTCAGAAAATCAAAATAAAGTTAGAATTGAATGAGAAAGAGACTTCTGATTCAAAAAGAACCGTGACTTCAGTAGGCATACTGTAGGTAAATATCTAGTTAATACCACAGTAAGGTTATTGTTTATTTTTGGGTGCTAGAAATATCTTTATTGTTTCTAATGTTTATCTTATATATGGAAGTTTAGTATTGTAGGTTTGAAGCTTTTTGGAGCTCTATGTGGCAGATTCCTATATTGCTTCCACTCAGTGATCTGCCCCAAATTAATATTTTCCTTTGTAGCATTTTGATGAAAGAGTCTTTGGGAATGTGGTTATTTTAATAGAACTACATGTTTATTGTTACTGTTTTGCATGTAAGGAATTAAAATCACAAAAGGAATTTTACATCCTTTTTTTCCTTAATAAAATTATTTTATTCTTAAGATTTTGATCCAACATGCAAAGAATGGAGGGCTGACTTTCTTAGTTATATGCCTCACACCTTTGATCTAGGAAGTGGAGCTATAGAATCGACTACATTTTTATCTCCTTTATTTTTTGCTTTGTGCCAGTAGAGGCCATCATCCAAAGGTATCTCCCTACAACATAGATGATAGCAATGGTAATTAGCAAGTAGCTATACTAAAGAGGAAAGTGAGCTTTGTATATATGACTCAAGAGGACACGTGGGAGAGGAGAGTTGAGATCTCCAACTGTCATCTCACAAGCTCAGTTATTCAGGTGAAGGAAGGAAGGCAGGGAGGGTGGGTTTCTTTCCTTTTACATAAATTTGTGGTTTTGGGTAAATCTTGAGATGCCACTGTTTCAGTGCAGCATTTCACTCTGCGATCCTAGCGATCATATTTGTCTCTATAAAAAGGCACTTTTATATAGTTTTCTGTTTATTGGGCCCTATATTTTGAGTGTGCTTTTTACTCTAGAACCTGTACAGTGAATGTTTGCTCAGGTGTGTACATTTAACCTACATTTATATGGACCAATCATCCTCATCATTATTTGCACAAAGCACCTCTGTCTGGAAGATAGGCATTCTGCATCTTATCATCAGAAATTTTAAATTCCTTACGATTTGACATTTGCATCGTTCTGTAGAGCTGTGCAATGCTTCAGATTCAAAGGGAAGTTCTTTGGAGTGTGTATGGCAACACCTGTAGCACCTATTGGCAACTCCTTAAATCAGATGTGTGCTTCCTGGGGTTGTGTTGCAGATGTAGAAAGAAACCCGCAGCTGTTTTAAGCTGATAGGTTCTATACCAGATCTCTGCGTGGTCCAAGCAGTCTTTCCCTTTTAAATCCAAAAACACTGCACAGTTGAAATATTGTCACAAATCCCATAAATTCTAGATTTCTTCCTCCTCCTTTGTTATAACAAATCTTGATACACTGTATTGTTTCAAGACGGTGATGTTTTTACCTATTAATTGGAGATTATTGATATCCTGCTATTTAGAAAACATGGAAAATAGACAAGGGACAAAACATATCAACATTAATTACAATTTAGGATATTTATATTTCAAGCATAAAATTATTTGACTTTTTCTTCCAAAATTGATTATAACATTGAAAAAGTATTGCTGCAAATTGTATCAAAGTTTTGCCATTGCTGTGTTTTCTCCAACTTTAAGTTCCGAATCAGATATTCTTGGAATTGTACCTTTCTTCCAATGTTGATCAAAATCTATTCTTGCTGCTCTGAGCAGCCATCTCATTAAATTATGTTTCTTGTTGATTTTCCTCTGACATTATACCTGTAAGAAAGTTGTGATTTCATTTCAAATTTAAATCCTAAAATGTTCTGAATTGTGCTATGCATGTATTGTACTTAGGTTTTTTTCACATGACCACATGTACATATGAGAAAACATACTGTACTGATATATTTCTTATTTTGCCTGGCATAATGATAATCTGTTACTTGTCTATGTTCAATACATAGCAATGCATCCTAAAGTTAATGAGTTCCCTGTCTTTCCTTCAGAAATATGTGCATCTTATTGGGTTTATTTTGCAATTCAGCCTAAACTGCTTGTCAACCATACTGGTCTCAGCTGTTTAACTTCAGCAATTCCAGTCTGGATTGTGGTGGGTTGGTAACAGGACCAGGCTGATACTCAGTTGGACTACTATAAGAACCAATTGGTTACTTCCCGGCTTTTTGACTTTTTGGCTAGAGGTAAATTCGTTCCAATGTTCTTGACACTTTTCCTGTTCACCTAGCCCAGGATTGCTGGTATAGGCATAATCTGTGGTCCAACTGTGTGACTCATTTGACACCAACATAGACCCTGTCTCCACTCCCCACTTTTTTCCTGATGATCTATTTATAGTTCTGATGCTACAATAATCCAAAAAATAGGCAACAGGTGGTTCTTTCAGTCTGTAACAAGAAAGCATGGAACAAAGTAGCAATGTTCCAAAATTTCAGTTTAAGATGGAAAATAAATAAAAGGGAAGCTATGGTACTGGAGGGGAAGTGGAAGTGGGGAAAGTACTGGGGTACTGGAGTATGCAAAGATGCCACTTGGAAGATCAAGGGTTGAAGACAGCATGAGCTTCCAGGATTAGCCATGGGGGTTTGCTGACAATGTGCAGACAATGTTTACCATGGTTCTATGGTAAATCCCCACTCTTCTTTAACTGTCCCAGGACAGTTGAAAAACCGAGACATTTTTCAATTGCATTCACATTAATAGCAAACGGATCATACTCAGGTATAGTATTTAGAAGCTTCAGCTGGTTGAGAATGCTATATCTGTACTATATTGTTTAGAAAGAGGTCTGTTCATCTCTTCCACGTTGTTTATGATTTTCAGAAGTTCATTAAACTTTTGGAATTAACACATTGGTTTCATCTACTTTATTCCATTTTTTTGTTCTCTAGAACATGCTCATTTATTGAATCAACCATTTCTGAATGATGTACAACTCTCCAAATTCACAATTTGTGATTATAACAGATGGATACTTAGTAGATAACTACAATTTGATTTTGTGAGATTTCAAAGGTCCCCCCCACCCCTTTTCATACCTTAGGAAATCATATATTCTGTTCACATCGCTGGAATGCTATTAGCACTGCACAGATAATCATTATAGTACTCATTAAAAACCCACATTTAATTGTAAACATCGAATTGTAAAAAAAACCTAACAAACATACCATAGAAAGCATTTCAAAATGAATAGTGTATATATGTATGATTAATATGCAATAAACATTATTAACTACTCAAAAAGGGAAATAATTTTCTGCCAGCATATCTTTAAAGGCAAAATACTACATTTGAGTCTAATTTTCATAAATATCACAAGTCATAAATGAACTTCAAATCAGGGGACAGTTTTTCAGCCACCAGATTACAGAATCTTCTAGGCCTTTAACGTTTAATTCACTGTCTCAATTATTCTTTTTAGATGGAAAGATTAAAACTGAAGGGATCATCAAGAGCTGAGATTTATGTATATAATTAGTTTCCACATTTTCTTTTTTAATTTGGGGAATTAAAATTAAGATTTGTTTACAAAAGAAATGGAAGTCCCTCCCACAAGAGTGCACTTCTGATTATGAAGTCATTTTATCTTGAGGCTTTTTGATACTTAACCAAATACTTTATTTACATAAACACATTATGTATATCACAGGACTCGGTTAGCACCGAACTTCAGGCCCTTGTGCATCAGCCTATTAAATTGGGGAAAGGTGGCAACAGCGCTCCTACCTAAGGCCTTTTCCGGAATACCGAAGACGGAGGTTAGTTCCAAGTCGCTTATTATCTAATCAAGTTTATGAAAATCACCATACACAATTTTTCACTTTTTCAAGCGCGTAGCAATTTTGGAAAATGGCTGTCCCTTCTGTTTTTTCAGTTGGGTTCATTTATCTTACTACGATCCTGCAAGCAAATGTGATTTTTTTTTTACTCAAGAGAAGTGCACACCTGCATCCTGCTGCACTTTCCAAAAAAGGCAGATGCAACCCTTTCATGCAGGATTCAGTCTCCAGAGCAAGAAGGGGAGGCGACGAGACTCCTTTCGTAATTCGGGTCATCCTATCTGAGGTTGCCGGACAACCACTAAAGCACAGCCAATAATACTATTGCCTAACATGGAATGGCTGAATTATTATTATTATTATTACACAATTGTATCACAGTGGCCAGTTGTTTTGCCGTATTTGGCATTGATTACTAGTCGGGCCCCACCTAGGGGCCTAGGACGTCGTAACGTATTTTCGTAATATACGTGCGGATCCAAGCAGTGCAGCTTTTTGCATTTGACTGATGGTGGTTTTGTCAAGTTTTAACTGTTTTAAATGTAATTCCAGTGTTTTTGGAATAGCACCCAGTGTGCCGATTACCACTGGAATTACCACTGCTGGTTTGTGCCATAATAGTTGAATTTCAATTTTTAGATCCTGGTATTTCGTGATTTTTTCATGTTCCTTCTCGTCGACCCGGCTATCCCCTGGTATTGCGATGTCTATGATTGTAACCTTATTTTTCTCAACCAGTGTGAAGTCTGGCGTGTTATGCGCCAGTATTTTGTCCGTTTGTATACGAAAATCCCACAGGATCTTGACCATCTGACCTTCGGTGACTTTTTCAGGCCTATGTTCCCACCAGTTTGTTGTTGTTTTAGTATTATAATTTTTGCACAAATTCCAGTGGATCATTTGTGCTACTGAATTGTGCCACAATTTATAATCAGTCTGTGCAATTTTTTTTACAGCAGCTGAGTATGTGGTCAACAGTTTCATCAACTTCTTTGCATTTGGCATCATCAGAGGATTTTTCGATTTTGGCCTTAATGGCATTTGTTCAGATAGCTTGCTCTTGCGCAGCCAGGATTAGTGACTCTGTTTCTTTCTTTAATGTTGTTGTTGTTGTTGTTGTTGTTATTGTTATTGTTGTTGTTGTTGTTGTTGTTATTATTATTATTATTATTATTATTATTATTATTATTATTATTATTATTATTATTATTATTATTATTATTATTATTATTATTATTATTATTATTATTATTATTATGTTAATCTTTGTTGAGATTCACAGCCTTTGGGGCTGGTTGGTAGCTCAACAGCTCCAGTCCTAACCAAGAACCTAGGAACTGTTAAGGTAACGTCGGAGGATATAAGTTATTCCAAGCAGGCTGGTTTTTTGTAGACTCAGAATGTTCAAGTCAGGCAAATTTAGAATTTTCAAATAGTGAGGTAGCCCTTTAGGTATTGCTCCAAGAGCTCCAATTACAATTGGGACAACACATGATTTCAACCTCAATTTGCAAGTCCCAGTATTTTGTGATTTTTTTCTTGCTGTTTATCTTCAATTCGTGCATCACCAGGTATTGCAATGTCAATGAATCATACTTTTTCCTTTTCAATTATTGTTATGTCAGGTGTGTTGTAGGCAAAGTGCCTGTCAGTCTGAATTCTGAAGTCCCACAAGATCTTGCCTTTCTCATTCTCTAAAACCTTCTCAACCTGATGGTCCCAATTGTTTTTGCTGTACTCAAATCCAAACTTTTGGCACAAGTTCCAGTGAATAATCTTAGCATCGCTGTCATGGCGTTGTAGGTAGTCAGTTTTGAAATTTTGCTACACCTGCTGATCAAGTGGTCGACTGCCTCATCTTTCTCATTACAGAGGCAACATTTGCTGTTGGTGGTAACATGTTGAACTTTTGCCTTCATGCAGTTTGTGGCTAAGGCTTGTTCTTGAGCTGCCAAACTAAAGCCTTCTGTTTCTTTTTTCAGTACTCCTGATCTTAACCAGTTCCAAGTTAGTTTTTGTACAGCTTTGCCTTCAATACTTTCCAAGTATTGGCCATGCATAGCTTTGCTTTTCCAATTTTCAGCTCGCTTCTCAATTACTTCTTTCTTATATTCAGCTTTTAACTTAGTTGTCTTCAAAAGACCTCCTTTATTTACTTCCTTAATCATTGGTTCTTCACTTTTCTGGATGTAATCATTCAAGCTGTGTCTTTCTTCTTCCAGTCTGCTTTACTTGTAGGAGTCCTCCACCACCCTCTGCTCTTGGTAGATACAATCTATTATTATTATTATATACTTTATTAATTAAACATGAACCTCAGCCAACTGAACATTCAAAAATGCATTACAAATACCAGTGACTGGTGCTAATGGGTGATACGGTTTGCTGCCAGTGTCCTAGGTATCAACCAAGTACTTTCTTAAAATATAAGATGTTCCGAGTAGCGGGTTTTTTGCAGTTCCGCTGGTGTTATTGCAGGAAGCTGCAATTTGTTGATGCATCTTGTAAAATTCTTGGAGATGGTGCCAAGTGCCCTGATGACAATGGGTATCACTGTTACATGCTTTATCCATGCTTCATTCCATATCTATTATTATTATTATTATTATTATTATTATTATTATTATTATTATTATTATTATTATTATTATTATTATTATTATTATTATTATTATTAAATTAACCAGAGATTGTAGTTCTAATCCAAACGTCTATGCTTTGAGGTAAGGAAGATTTTGTTTTCTTCTTTACGTTGCTGGTGTTACTGCTGTCGTCGCCGTGGCTCATTTATCACCGGGAAAACACGGCGCGTCTGCTGCGCTCCGCCCGCCCGCCAGACTGGCGGAGAGACCCGGGCCTCCCGGGAAGGAGCGTGGAAAGCGGCTCGCGCACAGAGCAGGTGCACGCTCCGCCTTCTCATTGGCAGCAGCTGCTGCAGCCGGCGCCAGAGCCTCGCGGGCCTTTGGCTCTTCGCCCCGCCCACCCCTGCAGCCAGGTAGGGATGAGCGCGAGCGGTGGCGCGCGCCGTAAGTGTCTCTCAGTCCTCCTCCGTTAAAGCAGCCGAGGGCAGTGCGGCGGAGGCGGGCGGTGCGCCCGGCTGGGGGAAAGACGGAGGCTCCATGCAGGCAGGCAGCCCTCCAGGTAAGGACTCTCAAACCTAAAGGATCCCCTGTAAGAGCCGGCGGGGGCGGGGAGGGAAGGTGAAAAAAAGACAGGCGAATCCTGGGGCTGGTCGCGAAGCAGGGGCTGGGGAGGGGGCGAAAGAAGGTGCGACGTGAAGGGAAATAACTTTACAGTGTTGCTTCCACCCCCATCCCGGGGGTTTTCATTTCATTTTAAATATCGCCTTGCAAAAGAGCACTCGGGGGTGCTCTTTTGCAAATGACCAAGCGTATCTTCGGAGGAACTGGAGGTGGGAGGGGGCGGGGTTCAGTTGGGAGAAAAACTGTGTCGTGTTATCGTCCACCCGAGGGCCAGCCAGGGGGATGTGGTGGAGGCAGGTCCGGCGTGTCCATTAGCGCCGGGCTTTTTCTTTTCTTTCATCCCTGCGCCGGGAGGGGAAAGAAAAAAGGATTGCGTTTTTCCGAGGTGGATCCGTCACATCTCCGGAGACCCGAAAAGCGGGGGACGAATTGTTTTAGGAGACCGGGTTCCCTCCCTCCCTCCCTTCTTTTTGTACCGCAGTGCTCCTGTCCTGCCAGCAGGGAGCGCAGGAGAGCCTAATGGGGGTAACTGGGCTGGGGGATGGCTTCGGTTCCATTTACGGGCAAGAAGCCCAAGAAAAGTGTGCCCCCCCCGTCTAGATCGCAGCGGGGAGGGGGGAGTTGCGCGGAGGAAACCGCCCCCTCCTTCTCCCCCGCTAAAGCAGATTGCCTGCTCTGTTTGCAGACCGTTTCAATCCGGATGCCCTTTGCGGATGAAAGATGTATCATGGAATGAACCCGAACAGCCGGGATCCCTTCCTAGAGCAGCCGCTGCCGCCGCCGCCTCCACCGCTGTTTCAGCGTTGCCAGTCTAAACTCTCCCTGGTGGTCTTGTGGTTCCAATTGGCGCTGTGCTTTGGCCCTGCACAGATCACAGGCGGTGAGTGAGCGGCTGGTTCGTGTGACAAGCGGTAGAAAAAAAAAAAAAAAGCCCAAACGCCCAGCTATTGGGGAGGGAGGGAGGGAGGAGGGGTGCTCAGGCTGCTTCTGACAGGCAGGTCCTCCTTCGCGCCGGAGGAGGCAGCCTCTGGCTATTGATCTGATGGGCACAAAATGCTGAAACGGGGAAAAACCGTCCTCCTACAGCCTTGCCTGCCTTGCTGCTTTCTGGAGTCAGTGGATTGTGAAAAGAGAAAGGCTTGAAGATAAAGTGGTGGGGTTTTCCTCCCATTCAAACCCATTAGAGGAGCGACCTTTTAAATGGCTACATCCTACCATGGAAAGTTAAAAGGGGTCCTCCTTAAAATAAATAAAGTCCCGCAGAAGAAGATGCTTCATGTACAAAGCTATAAAAGAATTCTTACCCTTCAAAGATTCTGAAATAGGACTAGGAAAGTGCCTCTTCATTTTCTTCTTTTATTATTCTAGCTAGAAAATAAGAAACAATGCAATTATTCTGTTTCTGTTCGAGAGAGAGAGAGAGAGAGAGAGAGAGAGAGAGAGAGAGAGAGAGAGAGAGAGAGAGAGAGAGAGAGAGAGAGAGAGAGAGAGAGAGAGAGAGAGAGAGAGAGAGAGATGCACTAATCCTCTCTGGAACAATTCTTTCCTTGCTCTCCTAAGTACATATTAAAAAGCTCCATCTATATGCTGCCGAAAAGCTATCTTCCAAGCCACATTAATAAATCCTCCAATAATTATAAAATTCCACTTACACCCTCACATGCAAATTTTTATTCAAAATTGGATTTCTTTTAAAACTAAGCTTCAATATTGTTGTACATTGTCCATTTTCAAAGGCAAAGGCTACATAAAGGCATCCATTCATGTCGAGAAAAATTAGGAGCTAGCGGTTGTCTCTTTTATTTGGCCAGACAGAGATAAGTAGCAGCTGTATCTTTTTGGGCAGCTTTTGCATGTTGGGTGACCTGGAAGTTGAATGATCCCACTTTATAAAATGAAAAAAAAAAAAACAATCCACCATTGCCCTCATTTTGTTGAATTGTGCTGTCCTGAGTTCCAAGTATTTCTAAAGAGAAAATATTCATCCAGGAATGTTTTAGTCTCAAAAAATGATTTTGGCAAATGTGCTAGATGATCGTTACCTATCCATATTATAAAGAGGGCTCATATAGTTACTGCAGTTCAGGCTACATGGGGCCACGATGAAGACCATCGGGAGATTTCAGTTGTACAGCTGTCCAAGTGTTTGTGACACAATCACTATCAAGGATTGCTTTTATTCGTGCCAGCTAACCTGCTTACTAAGTTCAATAATTCTGGCTGTTGTTACTTGTCCATCTTTGCTTTAGCTGAACAAAAGAGTGTCTTGTCCTCACAAAGGGACAAGGGGTTACTATAGAAACTTCATATGTCCAAGGTCCTAAATACTGTATTAGTTCTTTCTGGTCTTTTCCTTAAGTGAGTTTTATTAAGCTGTTCTGATATTAACTGTACTATTGATTTTTAATATATGGGTTAAATTGATCAGTGCTGGCTTTTCTATGTGTTTTTATTTTATGGTATTGTTGATAGCCACTTTTGGAGGACTTCTGTCTACAATATTTTTTGAAGATAAATAGTAGAACTATTTATAGTATAAACTGGTAGTTGCATTTTAGCTTTTAGATATTATATTTGCAGACTTCTCTTTTTGAAACACCTAAAAATATTTTAACCCTAATTTCTTTCAATGTTAGGTATTGCTTATGTTCTTGTAAGCTATTCGGGGAATAGTATGTGAACACAACTCTTCCTATGTTCATTTTAAAACTAAAGTGAAACGCATTCCTTACTTTGAATTAGATTGTGAAACAAACAAAACACTTTTTAGTTTCAGTGCAATAAAATGCTTTAAACAATCCTACCATAAACCATTTCCTAATTGGATCATGTTGAACCTCTCATTTAGTGAGAAGAAAACTGTTAGTTGAAGGAGTTCTGAAGCTTTCTCATGTGTTGTAGGTTAATACAGATGCAGTTTTTTATGTTAAAAGTAAATAGTCTGGCTTTTGTTTAACAGCAATAGTCAAAAAGATGGGCCCCGTGTTAATTTATATATTTTTTTCAATTAGAGTTTTTGTATGTTTCTTGATGAAATCACAGTGAAATGAGGCCTGAACTTAAAACTGAATTAAGTGAATTTAAGCTTTGTAAAGTCAGCTTTACAACTTTGAACCAAAGTATCCTTAAAGGTTTGGGTATTTCAGTAGCATATCCAAGGAAATAACACACACACAAAAAAATCACATGCATTTCAGCCCACAGAAAAGTGAACTTAGAATGCATTAGCAGCTGTGAGTTTAGTTACAATATAGTTTGTTTTCTTTGAACCAGCCGGTTGCACAAAATTGCAGAGGGTGACATAGTAAGATGGAGTATGTGTTCAGAGCATCTCTTGTATTGAAAGTATTGCTATAAGCACCAGTTAAATGTTGTTTGCATTAAACAACATTTGCTCCTTACAGAATCCATTAGTTGCATTTTGGAACCTTTTTTCCTGCTCCAAAACCTCTCATTTTTCCTCATTGCCATTTCTTTTTAGATTTATACTTTTGCCTTCTCTCTCATTTGCTTGTTCAGGTTCTAATCCCTTTTGACTTTTTGTTATCCATTTACCTCTGTCATTTCCTTGTACCCTTCCTTTCCAAAATAATTCATGCTCTTCCTCTTCTACTACATTTGAATCAGAAAGTACAGCTAATGTTTTACTGGCTCATAGATGCTCTGTCAAGCCTTTGTTATTTCCCTGTCTTTTTCACAGGGGCCTGCCCAAATATGATGTTTTTTTGTCGGGCGGGCCAAAATGACTTAAAAGTGTGTGTATGTGTGTGTGTGTGTGTGTGTGTGTGTGTTCAGGATTCATCTAATCAGGTGTGGTTTTTTATGCTCTATTTGCTGGTAAAGCTGTCAGCACATTGGGATAGAGTTCAATATTTGAAGGAATAAAATCTTCTTTTTTTATTAACAGGTTTTATTGGTTTTTACAAATTTTTTCAAGGAAAAACGGTTAAAAAGGGATAGAAAATTTTGACAGCTACATCATGCAGAGGAGAGCAGTCCCCCCAAATCTCGCAACTTTTACAGAAAAGAATAGAAAAACATCAACATTTGAATAGATATTAGCAGTTTTAGATTTAACACTAAGTCATCAATATATTTCAATCATTTTTTTATATCACTTCCATAAAGGTACATTATAACAACAATTGCAATAATGTTTCAAATCACTTTTGTGACCTGAGTCTTCTAGTTGTTGCATCCTCCCCCCCCGTCTATTGGCAGAGCCTCAGCCCCTCCCTCCTTCATCTCTTGTGTACCATCCCCCATTTCATCTAGGAGAGCATTATGTTTTTTAGTGAAAGCCTCCACCTCCACGACTGTGTTAATTCTAATTCTGCTGCCCTCCCAGAAGATCAATATGCCTTCTGGTAATAACCACCTGAACCAGACCCCTTTATTATATAATTTTTTTTGCTAAAGAGGAATATTTCTTCCTCTTATCTCTTACTTTCTTTGGAATCTGTTTAAGAATGGTTATTTCTTTATCTTTATATTTTAATGGTCCCCCCCTTTGAGCTCCTAGAACCTCATCTCTTGTGGTCTTTCTGAGAAATTTAACATGAACTTCCCTTGGAACATTGTGTTTTCTTGCATATGCTGAATTAATCCTATAAATCAAGTCAATATCCCACCAGAGCTGTTGTTTATCTTTATTGATGTATTCTGCTAGTATTGTGGTCATAATCTCCTTAATATCTTCGTTATCTTAATAACTTCTGGCAGATTTTGGAACCTAAGGAAAAAAGACATCCTTTCAAATTCCATTTTTATCATGTGGTTTTCAAATTCTACGTTCCCCCTTTGGATTGTCTTAACCTCTTCCCTCATCCCAACCGCACCCTCCTCCAGTACACCTATTCTCTGTTCATTTCGTGTGGCTTGTTGTTGCGTTTCTCTGAGCTGATCATTTAAGTCTGTCAGTTGTTTTTTCAGTTCGTCCTGTCCCTTTAAGAGAGATTGAAGCATCTGGTGAATACATAAGTCCTTTGAACTCTCTTCGGGAGCTTTAGGTTGTAGAAATGACCCCAATTGTGACTGATGAGTAATCGGACTAGACGTAGAAGATGTTGGGGCCGATAAGGCCTTGCCAGGCGGTAATTTTTTTGGACCCATCATGAAGCTCAGAGATAGTTATAAATGTGCAAAGAAATGGCGTCTGTGGGAAAGCACAGCTGGTAGAAATCACAAGGCAGGCAAATCCAAAAGAGAATAAATCTTCTAATGCAGCACCAGATCAAATAGATGAATCAAAATATTCCAAATCCAAGAGAAAAGCGTATTTAGAGAGGCTCCTGGAGATCTCTGGGGTGGAGACTAGTTCAGAGCCATAAAATCTTCCAAGGGAGGAATCTCATTCATAAAGACAAAGAAGAAGGAGGAAGTTGGCCATCTTGGCTCAGCCTTTACAGGTGGTCAGGAAACAACAAGTCCAAAGTTCCCATACATAGTTTAGAGAAGAGTCAGTTCAAGCATCCTTTCTTTCACAATTGTGGTCAAAAATTATTCTTCCATTGTTTAGAGGAAGTGAAAGTAAGTTTTTTAACTCTCTCTCTCTCCTATGAGAGGGAGAGATTTTGCAAGTGCCGCTTTTCCGAGGGGGGTGGAAATTCCCCCCCTCCAATCTTAGCTCCTCCAGAGGTTGAAACAAAGTTCTAAGAAAACTGCAGTTCAACAATTGAATAAAACAGTAAAAGACTTGGGGAGACTTCCCACCTCACCGCACTTCAGCTGTGTCCTTCTAATTGATCGTTTTCTTCCAGGCTCTGCTCGGCAAAAACATGCAGCGGCATGCAGTGCCACTTCGCACCCCCCACGCTTCCCGGCTCCAAGGGGCAAAGCTGGTGACACCCCCCCCGTGGCCCCCGCCATTCCAGGGGGTCCCAGCAAGCCGCCCCTACGGTAGGGCGCCCCTCCAAGGCACCCTGTACTCCCCTAATCCCTAAGGGGATTGGGTCCCCTTCAGCAGCCCAGTGGAGACGTCCGTGGCGAGTCTTGAGAAACCTTTCTGGGAGGAGTTTGACTTGGTTGTCATCGAGGATTTGGACAGATTGCGTGGACGACTGCGACCTACCACATGTTTACTGGACCCGTGTCCCTCCTGGCTTGTACTGGCATCCTGGGAGGTTACACGTGATTGGCTCCTGGGCCTAGTGAACGCTTCGTTGGGTGAGGGGTCTCTTCTGGCCGCCTTGAAAGAGGCGGTGGTGAGACCCTTGCTCAAGAAGCCTTCCCTGGACCCTACGGAGCTGGCCAATTATTGTCCTGTCTCCAACCTTCCCTTTCTGGCGAAGGTTGTAGAGAGTGTGGTGGCTTCTCAGTTCCCACGACATCTGGAGGAGAATGATTATCTAGACCCGCGCCAGTCCGGCTTTCGCCCCGGGCACAGCACAGAGACGGCCTTGGTCACGTTGGTAGATGATCTCTGGAGGGCCAGAGATAGGGGTTGTTCCTCTATCCTGGTCCTATTAGACCTCTCAGCGGCTTTTGATACCATCGACCATGGTATCCTGTTGCACCGACTGGAGGGGTTGGGGGTCCGGGGCACCGTTTTGCGGTGGTTCGGCTCCTACCTTTCTGGCCGGACGCAACGTGTGTTGGCAGGGGAGCAGAGGTCGACCCTAAGCCCCCTTACTTGTGGGGTGCCACAGGGGTCGGTCCTCTCGCCACTCCTGTTCAACACATACATGAAGCCGCTGGGCGAGATCATCCGTGGTTTCGGGGTGGGATATCATCTGTACGCTGATGATACTCAGCTGTACATTTCCACCCCGAACCACCCACCCCGAACCACCCCAACGAGGCCGTCGAAGTGATGTCCCGGTGTGTGGAAGCCGTACGGGTCTGGATGGATGACAACCGACTCAAGCTCAACCCTTCCAAGACGGAGTGGCTGTGGGTTCCGGCCCCCTGGTTCAACCAGTTAATCCCATCTCTGGCCATTGGGGGCATTCAACTCGCCCCTGTGGAGCGGGCGCGCAATTTGGGCGTCCTCCTGGATGCCAGGCTGTCCATGGATGACCATGTGACAGCCGTGGCCAGGGAGGCGTTCCACCAGGTTCGCCTGGTGCGCCAATTGCGCCCCCTATTGGACCGGGATGCCTTACGCACAGTCACTCATGCGCTGGTGACGTCTCGCCTGGACTACTGTAACACTCTCTACATGGGGCTTCCCTTGAAATGCACTCGGAGACTGCAGTTGGTCCAGAATGCGGCCGCGCGGGTGATTATGGGGAGTACTAGGTACTCCCATGTGACACCTCTCCTGCGCGAGCTGCACTGGCTTCCTGTGGTCTATCGGGTGCGTTTCAAGGTCTTGATTACGATCTTTAAAGCGCTCCATGGCTCAGGACCTAGTTACCTGCGGGATCGTATTCTGCCCCATACATCCCTACGACCCATCCGCTCGCACAGAGAGGGACTTCTCCAGGTGCTGTCCACCAGACAGTGCCGAGGGGTGGCGCCTAGGAGCAGAGCCTTCTCTGTGGCGGGCCCAGCCCTGTGGAATGACCTCCCTCCGGATATTAGGACCACCACTAACCTCCGCTCCTTCCGTGTAAAGCTCAAGACCCACCTATTCCAAATAGCTGGCCTGGCTCAACCATAATTTCATAACGCTCCTGACGGGTTTTTTAATTCGGTAATTTTATTCAATGGGATTTTAAATTGTGTTTTTTAATTGTGCTCACTCAGTAGTCTACCTCCTCCATGCACATGTTTATGTCTTTGTTCTTATGTATGTATGTTTGTCTTTATCTGTATTTTATTTGTTTTGATTGTACGCCGCCCCGAGTCCTTCGGGAGAGGGTTGCGGCTAACAAATAAAATTATTATTATTATTATTATTAAGCTTAAGGGGAGCCCACCGAAAAAGCGAGCAGCGGACGTGCACGTCCGTCGCCTTCGGGGACCGGAAGTCGTCTCCCAGGAATAAAATCTTCTAAGACAAAATAGGATTTCACTCTCAACAGGAATAAAATCTTCTAATTGAGAGTGAAATCCTATTGTGTCTTGTATATGTTATCCCAGTTTAAAAACAGATCTTTTGCCACTATTCAATCTGTGGATATGTTAGTCCTCTGCTTACTGTTCCTGGGAATTCTTTGAATATAATGGCATCTGTGTAAATATGTGTATGTATATGTATATACACACACAAATATATATATGTCCTTGTGTGCATGTATGTATGTATGTGTGTATATATATATGTATGTATGTGTATATATGTATGTGTGTATGTATGTATGTATGTATGTATGTATGTATGTATGTATGTATGTATGTATGATGGTCTTGTATTCGGGTCTTTTCCCGTGTCTTTTCCCAATCTTACATGGGAAAAGACCCAAATACAACAAGACCAGCATACCTGAATACACAATGTTCCAAGGGAAGTTCATGTTAAATTTCTTAGAAAGACTACAAGGGATGAGGTTGTAGGAGCTCAAAGGGGAGGACCACTAAAATATAAAGGTAAAGAAATAACCATTCTTAAACAGATTCCAAAGAAAGTAAGAGATAAGAGGAAGAAATATTCCTCTTTAGCAAAAAAATTATATAATAAAGGGGTCTGGTTTAGGTGGTTATTACCAGAAGGCATGTTGATCTGGGAGGGCAGCAGAATTACAATTAACACAGTCGTGGAGGCGGAGGCTTTCACTAAAAAACATAATGCTCTCCTAGATGAAATGGGGGATGGTACACAAGAGATGAGGGAGGGAGGGGCTGAGGCTCTGCCAGTAGACAGGGGGGAGGATGCAACAACTAGAAGACTCAGGTCACAAACGTGATTTGAAACATTATTGCAATTGTTGTTATAATGTACCTTTACGGAAGTGATACAAAAAAATGATTGATGACCTAGTGTTAAACTTAAAACTGCTAATATCTATTCAAATGTTGATGTTTTTCTATTCCTGTCTGTAAAAGTTGTGAGACTTGGGGGGATTGATCTCCCTCGCACGATGTAGCTGTCAAAAAATTTTATACCCTTTTTAACCCTTTTTCCCTGAAAATTTTTGTAAAAACCAATAAAACTTGTTTTTTAAAAAAAGACCAGCATACCTATGCCCGTGAAAATCTACGAAAACAAATATATATTATATGTGTATGTATGTATATATGTACACACACACACATGCATACATGCACACAAGGACATGCATACTTTTCTTATTCCAAAGTTTTTCAGAAATTACTCTGGAAGACTATTGAATAGGTAGTCTTCAACTTGCAACCATTCATTTAGCAACTGTTCAAAGTTGCAAAGACACTGAAAAAAGTGACTACAACTAGACCTTGCACTTAAAGACTATTGCAGCGTCCCCGCAGTATCGTGATCAAAATGTGTGCACTTGGCAATCATCCATATGTTTATGATGGTTGCACTGTCCCATGGTCATGTAATCACCACTTGCTTTCCAGCCGCCTTCCAACAAACAAAGTTAATGTATGGAAGCCAGATCTGCTTAACAACAGATTCATTAACTGCAATGATTTGCTTAACCATTGCAAAAAAAGGTGATAAAACCAGACATGACTCACTTAATAACTGCCTTGCTTAGCCGTTATTGCTGGTCCCATTTATCATAACTCGAGGACTACCTGTATACTGTTAATACAAAAGAGCTTCAATAGGAACCAGTATTATGTAGTGATTAAATATGGACACTGGGTTCTAGTTCTCCTTTAGGCACAGAAGCCAGCTGGGTGACCTTGGGCTAGTCATCTTGGCCCTAATCAGAGTCGGGGTCTCTGATAAAGCTGGCTGAAAAACAAAACCCTCATTGCATCATGGATTGCTAAATTTTGCTGTAAGTATTAGGCAAGTACAATGTACAATAAAAGCAAACTTGCCACTAAAGAGAAATACTGAAGCAAGTGCAACAAAAAAGTACTGGATGTTTTAACAATGGAATTTGGAATTTATTAATGTTTGAATTCTTTGCTGTAGGAACAATTTTTATCAGATATTCTTCATATTTTATAGAATACAAAATGACTTTCAAGAATACGGGATGGAAATAACGTTCTGTAATATACTGTTGGGTATTTCACCTCAAAGCAATTTTATTTATCAGGTTACCCCATAGATTCTCTTGACCTGCATCGATACTGTGTTAAAGAAGCTGTAGTTGCCCAGGTCCTTCATAAATCCTAAACATATAAACTATGATTTATTAACAAAACCAAATATGTATGTTCTCAGGAAGTGATATTACATGACAAATAAAACATTTTTGCAGTTATGTGTACATGCACTATGCTCGGAATGTTGTGAAAAATTTCAGAACTAACAGTATTTTAAAATGTAGAAAAACATACTTTCAGAATGTAAGTTCTGTAATGCACATTAGTTTTCTTCTTTACATGTGTACATAGGACTCACTGCAAGTCTATGCATGTGGGAAATATTCTCACAAATCTTTTTATAATAATAATAATAATAATAATAATAATAATAATAATAATAATAATAATAATAATAATAATAATAATAATAATAATAATAATAATAATAATAAAATTTATTTCTTAGCCGCACCCTCTCCCGAAGGACTCGGGGCGGCGTACAAGAAAACACATAAAATATAAAATAGACAACACATACACAATAAACAAATACATGGACATGGACATGGAGAAGGGAGGCAGATAAATAGAGACAATTAAAACACAGTAAAATCTAAAAACCCCAGAATTAAAATTAAAAAACCCGTCAGGAGCAGAGTGAACGAACTATGGTTGAGCCAGGCCAGCTATTTGGAATAGGTGGGTCTTGAGCTTTATCCGAAAGGCGTGGAGGTCAGAGGTAGTCCTAATATCCGGGGGAAGGTCATTCCACAGGGCTGGGCCCGCTACAGAGAAGGCTCTGCTCCTAGACACCGCCCCCCGACATTGTCTGGCGGACGGCACCTGGAGGAGTCCCTCTCTGTGCGAGCGGATTGGTCGCAGGGATGTATGGGGCAGGATACGATCCCGCAGGTATCTAGGTCCTGAGCCATGGAGCGCTTTAAAGATCGTTATCAAGACCTTGAAACGCATCCGGTAGACCACAGGGAGCCAGTGCAGCTCGCGCAGGAAAGGTGTCACATGGGAGTACCTTGTACTCCCCATAATTACCCGCGCGGCTGCGTTCTGGACCAACTGTAGTCTCCGAGTGCATTTCAAGGGAAGCCCCATGTAGAGAGCGTTGCAGTAGTCCAGGCGAGACGTCACCAGCGCATGAGTGACTGTGCGCAAGGCATCCCGGTCCAATAGGGGGCGCAATTGGCGCACCAGGCGAACCTGGTGGAACGCCCCCCTTGCCACGGCCGTCACATGGTCATCCATGGACAGCCGGGCATCCAGGAGGACGCCCAAATTGCGCGCCCGCTCCACGGGGGCGAGTTGAATGCCCCCAATGGCCAGAGGTGGAATTAACTGGTTGAACCGGGGGGCCGGAAGCCACAGCCACTCTGTCTTGGAAGGGTTGAGCCTGAGTCGGTTGTCATCCATCCAGACCCGTACGGCTTCCACACACCGGGACATCACTTCGACGGCTTCGTTGGGGTGGTTCGGGGTGGAAATGTACAGCTGAGTATCATCAGCGTACAGATGATATCCCACCCCAAAACCACGGATGATCTCACCCAGCGGCTTCATATATGTGTTGAACAGGAGCGGCGAGAGGACCGACCCCTGCGGCACCCCACAAATAAGGGGGCTTAGAGTCGACCTCTGCTCCCCTGTCAACACACGTTGCATCCGGCCGGAAAGGTAGGAGCCGAACCACCGTAGAACGGTGCCCCCGACCCCCAACCCCTCCAGTCGGTGCAACAGGATACCATGGTCGATGGTATCAAAAGCCGCCGAGAGATCTAATAGGACCAGGATAGAGGAACAACCCCTATCTTTGGCCCTCCAGAGATCATCCACCAACGCGACCAAGGCCGTCTCCGTGCTGTGTCCGGGGCGAAAGCCGGACTGGCGCGGGTCTAGATAATCATTTTCCTCCAGATGTCGTGGAAACTGATAAGCCACCACACTCTCTACAACCTTCGCCAAAAAGGGAAGGTTGGAGACAGGACGATAATTGGCCAGCTCCATAGGGTCCAGGGAAGGCTTCTTGAGCAAGGGTCTCACCACCGCCTCTTTCTAACTGTCACACAAAGCACTCGCTTGTTTCCCCACAAAAGTGTACCTATTTATCTACTTGTACAGAGCATGCTTTCAAACTGCTAGGTGAGCAGAAGCTCAGGCGAGTGATGGGAGCTCACCATACTACATAGTGCTAGGATTCAAACTGCTGAAGTAGAGACCATCTTCAGCATCATTAAGCCACTGAGCCAACACACTTCTTAATAGGATGAGAGATTGCCCACAAGTGCTATAGATCATTGCTACTCACGAGGAGACCTCAAGACAGCAACCTCCAACCAGTTTTGAGCACTTGGAGTTGTTGGAATAGCCACCCTGTTCAAATCACAATTGGTGCCTTTAAAGGGAAACTACATTCACATACTCCCTTTTCTAATCTCATTTCAAAATTGCTTACTAATTTCTTTTCAGCTATTAGAAACCTTTGAATTGATAAGACTGAAAATACCAGGTAAGTGCTTTCAAACTTTAATGAAACACATTTTAACTAAAAGCTTAAGAATAAAAAAAATTGAAATAAATAGAAAAAAGGTAATTAAGACCATGATTTTATACAGTTATAAATGGCTTGGGCATGCAGATAAATTTTAAATAAAATCTTGGAGTTAATTATAAAAATTCTTTCCATGGGAAAGTTGATTTGCATGTTTTTCTACAACAGAAAAAAGTTTAAAAACTTGAACACTAGAGGGAACTAAAGGCTTTAATTAAAGGAGAAGAATACATAAATGTGATTAAATATCATAACACTGAAAATACTGGTGAATATTTTGGAAAAATGTAATCAGAAGTTAATATCAAGTGTCACTTGCAATGTTTGCTACTGTGAACAGTTTGTGTGAAAGAAATGGCGGAAGAGGAATATGTTTTATCTGACAAGACAGAAACTGAGTGGAATGAAGCACCAGCATGAAAGTGGATCTATAAATCACAAGCTGCAAGGATGATAGGAAAACATGTTTAATTGGGCATACAAAAGAAATCAGTTTATACTTTAAAAATCAAAAAGGAATTACAAATAATAAATCAAAAAAGCGACCTAGTTAATACTTTTATATTGGATTTGCAAAAGAAGTTTGTTAAAGCTTGGGTGAATCTTATGAGAAAGAGTAAGCAAAGAAATGAAAAGAAGTTCTATGACATTACTTGAATGGACTAGAGATTAAGATTGCTAGTAAAAGAAAGGTATATAAAATTGGTCTATTTGATCATAGTTAAAATATGTGTTATTATTGGCAACTCTTAATGAACTTTCTGGCACCAAGTCTGAAATGATGATGCTTTATGAATATATTTATACATAAAAGATGGGATATAGGATGAAGATTTCATTGGTTACAAATTAAGAAGCGGTGAAAAATTGCCAAAATTGTTTATACTTGTGATGTAGGTTGCAAATTCCTTCCTCCTTCCCTCCCCTTTCTACTTTTTAATTTATATTTTTATTATTGCAATTATAATTTTTAATATTTTTTTTAAAAAAAAGACATTAAGATGCAGATGAAGGCATATTATAAGTACCGTATTTTTAGGAGTATAAGACATACTGAAGTATAAGACACACCAAGATTTTGAAGACGCAATTTTTTTTAAAAAAAGTTTTTACACTCTGCAGACCTCCCAAAAATGGCCAATTTTTCACGAAAACGGGCCCATTTTTGTCAAAAAAGGGCATGTATAGCCTTGGGGGGGACTTATAGAGTGCTCCTGGCCCTGGGGGGGGCAAAATCGGCCTGTTTTTTGCTCAATTTTGCCTTCCCCAGTCCCAGGAGCATTCTGGAAACCTCCTAAAGGCTATGCACAGCCATTTTGGTGAAGGGGTGGGGTTTCAAGAGGCCAAAAATGCTGTATTCAGTGTATAAGACGCACTCAGATTTTCAGCTTCTTTTTTGAGGGAAAAAGGTGCATCTTATACTCCTATAAATACGGTAGTCTTCAACCTTCAACAATGTGATTATAGTAGCACTGAAAAAGTTACAAGAAGTCCTCAAATCTATGACAGTCACAAGATCACCATGATCATATGGTCATGATCTGGGTACTTGGCAACTGTCTCACATTTACAGGTAGTTCTCAACTTATGGCTGGTCACTTAGCAATGGTTCAAAATTATGACAAGCTCTCCCAAAGGTATTTATTACCTAGTCCCAAAGTTATGTATGTTGCAAAACCCCTGTGGTGCTCTCATGCACCTCTTATGACTGACTGCAGAGATACTGCAGCATGCCCCTGTCTGTTTTCCCTCCATCCAGCTCATAGGCACTGGGCCGACTCTCCCATCCCACTAGGTTCCACATAGTCCTCCCCCCCCTATCACCATAGATGGTCCAGTAGCGGTAGATGGACTACACCGGCTCCCTCTTTGGGGCAGCCCTGGAACCGCTCCTTGTGGAGGACAAAAACAAGAAAAAAGTCTTATCCACCTCAGCGAAGAAGGCGGAGCAGAGGTCAACCCCATTTTACCGCAGGCCCTCATGCCTTCCCTCAGAACCGGAGGCTCAGCAGAGCAGGTACTGTTTTCCCAGGTCAGAGAGGACATCTGACTGCAACTTCAGTAGGGACAGATCCCACTTCCAGTCTCAGAGTAGGCGGCCCTTTCGAGGGGAGGTGGGAGCCCCTACCGCCGGGGCAAATAGGTCGAACCCCCCCATTGGTGGTCCCTGTCTCTCTTCTCCGAGGCCTGGGTAAGAATTTTCTCTGATGCCTGGATAATCAGCACGGTCTCACACGGGCTTCGGCTAGAGTTCCTCTCCATTCCCCCGAACCACTTTCGCACATTTCCCCTGGCGCAAAATCCAGACAGGCGCAGGCGGATGCGTCAGGCTATTAAGCATCTGCTTGACATTGTCGCGATAGAACCGGTCCCCTCGGACCAGGAGGGCTGGGAGGTTCTATTCAAACCTGTTCCTTGTGCTGAAAGTCTTGGGGGGTTGGAGAGGTATTCTTGACTTGAAGCTCTTGAACCAACATCTTGTGTACTGCAAGCTCAAGATGGCCTCGCTTAAATCCATTCTAGCAGGCATACGGGAGGGGGAACTACATGGCATCTATAGACCTCACGGAGGCTTATCTCCATATTCCCATCCTCCCACAACACAGGTGGTTCTTCCTGTTCTCCTATCTGGGTCGCCATTACCAATACAGGGCCCTACTCTTGGGGTTATCCTCTCACCTAGGTCATTCACTAAGGTACTGGTGGTGGTGGCAGCCTACCTAAGGGGTTTCCCCATTAGGCTGCATTTCTACCTGGATGACATCCTCGTCCAGAAGGCATCCCCGGGTCAGATGAGGGCAGACCTCTTGCAGGTCGTGGACACCCTTCAGGGGCTTGGGTTCTCCGTCAACTTTTAAAAGAGTTTGGTTAAGATGGTTAAGCAGGGCCTTAGGGACCGTTATGTTCCCATAGCCCTTCTATCCAGCTTGTTAGGGAAACCCATATCCTGCATTGAGGTAGTACTGTGGGCGCGGTTGCATGCCAGGACTCTGCAGTGGCAACTCCTACCATTCCAGAGGGCCAACCCAGCAGCTTGCCGGCCAAGGTCGAGGCCTCCCCTCAGGTACTGATTTCCCTCAAGTGATGGCTGTCCCCAGCCTTGCTCAAGGGGTGTGAGTTCAGGGACCAGGAGTGCCTCGTTCTCACCACGGACACCAGTCTGTTCAGCTGGGGGGCGACCCTGGGGTCCCAGTTGGCGCAGGGCTGGTGGTCCTGGCAGGAGCTCCGACACAACATCAACTGGCTGGAGCTCCGGGTGATCCATCTGGTGCTTCGACATTTCCGGACCGCTGTCGAAGGTCATTAAGTCCTGGTCCTCATTGACAATGTGGCGGCCAAGGCCCACATCAATCGGCAGGGCGGCACATTCCAGGGCACTGCATACTGAAGCAATGTCGCTGGGCAACTGGGCAGAGAGACACCTGCGGTCGATCCGGGCGGAGTACATCACGGGGATCGACAACCATCAGGCTGACTGGCTCAGTCACGAGACGGTGGACAATGGAGAGTGGAGCCTGCCTCAGGAGCTGTTCCAGAACATCTGCCGGAGGTTCGGACTGCCAGTAGTGGACCTCTTCGCCACTCGGGCCAATACCCAGCTTCCGCGGTTCTTCTCTCAGTTCCCAGCTCGTGGAACAGAAGGGGTTGATGCCCTTTGCACAAGGTGGCCAAGGGGGCTACTGTACACTTTTCCTCCCCTCCCCCTCCTCCATAGTTCAGAAGCTAGTCAGAAGCTAGTCAGGGAGCAGGCAGAGCTGATACTGGTGGCTCCTCACTGGCCAAGGAGACCCTGGTTCACGGACCTCAAGATCCTGTCAGTCCAACCTCCATGGCGGATTCCAGAGGGGGAAATAGAGCTGCAACAAGGGAAGCTAATGCACCTGGAGCCACACTGGCTGCAACTAGCTGTGTGGAGATTGAGCGGGAGCGCCCAAAAGGAGCTCAATTTTCTCTGCAGGTGATTAGAACCATAGAGGCCTCATGTAGAAATTCCATCTTGAGGATCTATGACTCTACATGGGTTGCCTTTGTTTCCTGGTGTCGGGCAAAATGGGTTGAGCCCACCAGGCCTCAGTCCCGCAAGTCCTGGAATGCATCCAGGACGGCCTAGACAAGGGACTCGCCCGGGGTACTGTGCGCAGGCAACTAGCTGCCCTTGCCACGATCCTCCCAGGCGAGGGCCCGGCACCTCTCACCCAACTACCCGTCGTGAAGAGGTTCCTTCACGGGGTCTCCAACCTGCACCCCCCAGTGGTGCATAGATTCCCTACATGGAATCTTCCCACTGTGCTACGGGCTCTCATGGAGGAGCCCTTCGAGCCATTGAGAACAGTTAGCTTGAAGCACCTAACCCTTAAGGTGGTATTCCAAGTCGCTATCACATTGGCTAGAAGGGTGTCAGAGCTAGGAGCACTTTCCTCCAGGGAGGACTTGTGCATGTTCCACAACAACAGGGTCGTGTTGCTATTAGACCCAGCCTTCCTTCCTAAGGTGAATTCCATATTCCACCATTCCCAGGAACTTGTTCTCCCGGATTTCTGCCCAAATCCGGCTAGGGAACGGGAACTGCAGTGGCACCGGTTGGACGTACGACAGGCCCTGCATATTTACTTGAAGCAGACGGCCTCCTTCCGGAGGTCAGAGGCACTCTTCCTATCCTTCCAACCTTTGTCTCTGAGTAAGAGGCTAACACCTTCCACCATTAGCCGGTGGATCTGCTTAGCCATCTCCCTAGCCTACGAATCCCAGTGGTTGCCGGTGCCAGCCGGCATCACGGCACACTCGACAACGAGCACTGCCACCTTGGCAGCTTGGGCCTCCCAGGCCCCGATAGACAACATTTGCAGAGGGGCTACTTGGGCATCCCCATTTATCTGACATTACAGGTTGGACATGTTCGCATCAGCTGATGCGGCGTTTGGGCGCAGGGTGCTACAGCAGGTTATTGCAGAGTATGAGTTCCCCGCCCATGGGACTTAGCTTTGGTAGGTCCCATCCACTGGAGCCTCCTGTCCCTCGCTCCGGAAAATTGCAGTTGGTCTTACCTGAACTGCTATTTTCGGGGCTCAGACAGGAGGCTCCAGTTCCCGCCATAGGTAGTAGGATAGCTGGGGTGGTGGGAGTTCTCCTTTGTGCCTTGTTTTCAGGTCTGGGGGGAGCTCACTTCAATGAAGGATGGAGCACAGAGGCGTGTCTTCAGCTTCATCCCAGTCTCGTGGCCAAATGGGTGTGTCAATACCATCCACCGGAGCCTCCTGTCCGAGACCTGAAAATAGCAATTCAGGTAAGATCAACTGCCATTTTATTAAAGAAGTGTAATGGCAGTGCATAACTAAGTTACATCTAAATTTAGACTTCTCTACAAAACCATACAGCTGTTAAGATACTGGATTTTCATTTAGACTTCCTTGATTTTGCTTAATTAAGAGCATTATGAAACTTCCTAATAATCATACATGTATTGGCTCCCAGTATGTGTCTGAGCTTATCAGCAAGAAGCTTTAAAGCCATACCTGATTTAAAACCCAATTTACTTGCTTCTTTATCTAAGTCTTTTTCTTTAATGCCATGCCTTCAAATATATTATTGAAAATGTCATCTTTTCAATTATGACACAGCATCACGTGAATGTACTTTCTAATTGCTTACGTTTGTCTGAATCTAGTGTCTTTTTTTTAAAGGAAGGAATATAAGAATCTCTGTTCAAACTAGACTATGACAAATAATTAAAATTTAAGGAACAAAAATAGCTCACTTATAAGAAAACCTCCAAAACCCACATAGCTGGCACACTTTGCAAGATACTGGCGTGAAAAACAGGAGGAGGAGCTTCCGGCGATGGCGGTCGCCTCCTGAGCTCCCGAGAACGCTATGGAGCTCCCGACGGAGGAAGGGACTGCGGCCGGCCCTCATTCCATCGGAGGGCCGAGAGTTTGACAGTTCGACCACCCGGGCTTGTTTTGGGCTCGTTTTGGTCCGCCAGGGTGGTCGGGGAGGTCGGAGGGGAAGACGAAAGGACGGCAGTAAGCGGAAGGCGGGGCAGAAAGCTGGGAAGTAATGGCGGCGGCGCGCGGCGTGAGGACTGCGCTGGCGGAGAGAGAGAGACCGGTGAGGAGAACGAGGCGGAGAACAAGGCTGATAATATCTGAGCAGTCGGGAGAGTCAGATGGGGACGGCGGCGGCGGCGGGACGAGTGGGAGGAGTGACGCCGCTGCCAGGGACTCCTCTATGGTTTTCTGTCGTCTCCTGGCGGCTCCTATGCCCTCGGGCCTGCCGGCGCCAGCAGAGGACGCCGAGTGTTTACCAAGAACTTCGGAGCGCCGGGTGGGGGCCAGGGTGGAATGTGCCCACCGGGTTTTCTGGATGGGAGCCAGGAGAGAGTGTGAAGGTACAGGACAACGGTTGGGGGTGGTCTGGAACATCGGAGGCCACCGGAAGCCTGATTCAGGGCCATGGATAGGCCGGAGCGGTTACCTAGCCCAAGAACGACTGGGCCAAGAATGCCTCCCCACCCATTGAGGAACTCACACTCGCCTGGGACCACCTTGGACTACCACTCACCTTTTTGTCATCTCTGCCATCTTTTCACCATTTGGAGACATTCGATCACTTTCTGCCCCCCCCTCTCTCGCAGGCATGGCCCTTGGCTCTCTCAAGGGCCTGCCTTGATGACAGGTTTGTGAACCCCGAGAGGTGGAAGAAACGGAAGCTAAGGGGATTTTTAATTAAATGTTTTGTATCGTTGTTAGGGGGTTCCAGGGTGGGGGGGTGGGTTAACCAGGCCGGGAGGGGAGCCAGTGCCAAACGAACAGGTGAGTCCAGGAGGGAAGTGAGTGGGGTGGGGGGGGAGGGAACAAGCTATTCCAACAGAGGGTTGTTTTATTACAACGGTCGCGGGGAGGGGGGGATGCGAGGACAAGAGAAGATCACAAGGTCGGTTGGGAGACCGTGGCTGCTGGTTACGCCCGGTCGTTTGTACCAACCCCCGCAGTCTAGGTGGCCAGGAACTACAGAGCCAGGGCCTGCGGCTGATGCTTTGCAATGCAAGGTCCGTGACCAACAAGGCCCCCCTCATTAGCGAGTTGATCTCTGAGGGGGAGCTGGACCTTGCAGGGATAACGGAGACCTGGTTGGGCCACGAGGGTGGTTTACCCCTCGTGGAAATGTGCCCACCGGGTTTCTGTGCATTCCATCAGCCTCGGGCCCTGGGTGGCGGTAGTTATACGGGAATGTTTAGAGCCGAGGGAGTTCACTGTCCCTCAGATACCCGGGTGTGAGTCCCTTGGTGTGAAATGGGGCCCAGGGAGGCAGTGGGGTCTGCTGATTGTATACTTGGCTCCTCGCTATACATCAGCGGCCCTGCCCGAGTTCCTCGAGCTGATCTCAGAGACGGCAGTTGAGATCCCCAAACTTTTGGTTATGGGGGATTTCAATCTGCCGTCGACGGGAGTAGCATCTGAGGTGGCTCGGGAGTTCATGGCTTCCATGACAGCCATGGACCTGACCCAATTAATTCAGGGCCCCACACACGAAGGTGGCCACACACTGGACCTTGTTTTTGTATCTGAGCAGTGGACGAGTGATCTGGGAATAGGGGATTTAGTTATTACCCCCCTGTCATGGTCAGATCACTCATCTCTCCGGCTGGACTTCCCTGGCGCTACCCCCCACCGCGAGGAGGCGGAGCCAGACTGTCCAAGTTGGTACCGCCCCAGGCACCTGATGGAACCGGATAGGTTCCAGACGGAGCTTGGGCCACTACCTGTAGCCCTGACCCGCTCTCGGTCGGAGGACCTAGTGGCCGCCTGGAATAAGGCGGCGGCTGGGGCCTTGAACCGGGTTGCGCCTTTGCGGCCTCTCCTACGGCAGCGACCCACCCGAGCTCCTTGGTATACCGAGGAGCTGAGGGTGATGAAGCGCCATAGGAGACGTCTAGAGAGCAGGTGGAGGTCCTCACACTCCGAATCAGATCGAACACAGGTAAGAGCCTATTTATGGACCTACCTTGTGGCATTAAGAGCGGCCAAATGTAGACATTGTGCCGCTCTTATTGCGTCCGCTGATAACCGCCCTGCCGCCCTGTTTCGGGTAACCCGCTCCCTCTTATCGCAGAGGACGCGGGAAGCCCCCTTGCAGGGCAGAGCAGAGGAGTTTGGGGAATATCTGCAGGACAAAGTCGCTCAGATCCGGAGTGGATGGGCCCCCTTCAGTGGACCGGGGGAGCCGTCAACAGTGAGTCTTGTGAGACCATTCTGGGAGGAGTTTGACTCTGTTGCCCCTGAGGATTTGGACAGGTTACGTGGACGGCTGCGACCCACCACATGTTCAATGGACCCGTGTCCCTCCTGGCTGGTACTGGCATCCTGGGAGGTGACACGAGGCTGGCTACTGGGCCTGGTGAACACCTCGTTGGGCGAGGGGTCCTTACCAACTGCCTTGAAAGAGGCGGTGGTGAGGCCCTTACTCAAGAGGCCTTCACTTGACCCGATGGAGCTAGCTAATTACCGTCCAGTCTCCAACCTTCCCTTTCTAGTGAAGGTTGTAGAGAATGTGGTGGCACAGCAATTTCCGCGACACCTTGACGAATCCGAATATCTAGACCCACGCCAGTCCAGCTTCCGACCCGGACACAGCACGGAGACAGCCTTGGTCGCGTTGGTTGATGATCTCTGGAGGGCCAGAGATAGAGGTTGTTCCTCTATCCTGGTCCTATTAGATCTCTCAGCGGCTTTTGATACCATCGACCATGGTATCTTACTGCGCCGGCTGGAGGGGATGGGAGTCGGAGGCACCGTTTTGCGGTGGTTCGGCTCCTACCTCTCCGACCGGACGCAATGTGTGTTGGCAGGAGGGCAGAGGTCGACCCTGAGGCCACTCACTTGTGGGGTGCCACAGGGGTCGGTCCTCTCGCCCCTTCTGTTCAACGCATATGTGAAGCCACTGGGGGAGATCATCCGTGGTTTTGGGGTTGACTATCATCTGTACGCTGATGATACCCAGCTGTACATTTCAACCCCAAACCACCCCAACGAGGCTGTCGAAGTGATGTCCTGGTGTTTGGAAGCCGTCGGGGTCTGGATGGGGGACAACAGACTCAAACTCAACCCCTCCAAGACTGAGTGGCTGTGGTTACCGGCACCTCGGTTCAGCCAGTTGACTCCATCACTGGCCATAGGGGGCGAACGATTGCCCCCTGTGGAACGGGCGCGCAATTTGGGCGTCCTCCTAGATGCCCGGCTGTCAATGGACGATCATGTGGCAGCCGTTGCAAGGGGGGCGTTCCACCAGGTTCGCCTGGTGCGCCAATTGCGCCCCCTACTGGACCGGGATGCCCTACGCACGGTCACTCACGCACTGGTGACGTCTCGCCTGGACTACTGCAATGCCCTCTACATGGGGCTTCGCTTGGGACGCGCCCGAAGACTACAGCTAGTCCAGAACGCAGCCGCGCGGGCTGTCATGGGGAGTACTAGGTACTCCCACGTAACACCTCTCCTGCGTGAGCTGCACTGGCTGCCTGTGGTTTTTCGGGTGCGTTTCAAGGTTTTGATTACCATCTTCAAAGTGCTCCATGGCACAGGACCTAGCTACCTGCGGGATCGCATCCTGCCACACACATCCCTGCGACCAATCCGCTCTCACAGGGAGGGACTTCTCCTGGTGCCGTCCACCAGGCAATGCCAATGGGCGACGCCTAGGAGTAGGGCCTTCTCTGTGATGGGCCCAACCCTCTGGAATGACCTCCCCCCCCGACATTAGAACCACCACCGACTTCCGCTCCTTCCGACAAAAACTGAAGACTCACCTGTTCCGATTAGCTGGCCTGGCACATTCATAACTGCTACCTCCTGGCAGATATATTTTAACTGGTATTTTAGGGGAACTGTTTTTTAAATTTAACTTATGGGGTATTTTTTAGGGTTTTTTTAAAATTATATTTTAGACACTTTACTTAGATGTACAGTTCTTCTTTTAACCTCCTCCATAACTATTTAACTATTTAATTATTTAATTATTCATGTTATGTATTTTTATGTATTGACTGTACACCGCCCCGAGTCCCTTTTGGGAGAGGGGGCGGTCTATAAGTGCAAATAAAGTAAAGTAAAGTAAGTAAAGTAAAGAGATTAAATATGAAGACCCAGATTATTGGGGGAAATATGTTGACTCTGTAAACCGTTTAGAGAGGGCTGTAACGCACTAGCTATCAGCACAACCTTGGTCTAAACCATTTTTATAATATTTCAAAGCTTTCATGTCCTATTTGTCTTCTAAACATCACCTAAGAGTCAATCTGCAGATGTTTGTTTTTTGCTCTGCTGCTAAAGTAAAGGGGATTTATAAGGAAATTCCTTTAGTACATGCCTACAAATTTTGGGAAAGGAGAAAAATGTTAAGGTCCTCAATTTTCAATTAATTATCACTAATTTTTTAAAAAACCATTCCTGATTTTAGATATGTAATGCTTGTATTGTGAGGGGCCCTTGGTGCTCTTTGATTATTTCCTCACAAACATTTAGGTAATATCATCAGTGCTAGTGTTTGTATTGTAGATACTATATTGGGCTGAGTGGGAGATACAGTATATTAAATTTAAGTTACAATTAATTGTAAATGGGTTCGTATTATGATTATGGCATATTAATGTTCAGGAAGTTGCTAAATGTATACTTATTTGAAATATACATAGTAAATCTGTTCTGAGTTTTTAACGCTGAATCATATGAGGGATGAATGAAAAGTAATACTTCCAATGTTATAAATTGCCAACAGATGTCTGATGTGCTGGAAGTTCTGATATCGTCTTTAGCGTCTATTCCTTCAGTGGTGTGAGAAAATACGGTATTGCTATTGTTCATGAAGTCATGTGATAACTGTACTGACATAAAAATGGTATGTTGTTAGACCAAAAAATATGTAAATAGTTTATTGGTGTGATTAAATATAAAGTGGACAATCTGTGATAGCAAAATGAGTTTCACATGAAAAAGTTGTTGGACAATTAGCAGGGCACTGAAAGGGAAATTTCTGCCAAGCCTTAGTGCCTCACCGAAGTGTATGGATCACATTATTGAAGTGCTTCAATATCAGGTTTATGCAATATGAGGTCCTTACAAGCTGATAGGAGAGATGAAAGCTTCATGAGTTGAAATTTGCCGGTAACTGTTGTCACACTATGAGAATGAGGGTGAGGAAATTCTTCAACACCATTGTGAAAGTGATGAAAAATATGGCTCACCATTATGACCCAGAAAAGAAATATCAGTCCCTGGAATATAATCACAGAATTTCACATGTGAAAAAAAAAAGCCTACAGAACCCAAGTTTTAGTAGGAAAACTTTCAGCTATAGCTTTTTCAGGATGCAGAAGGTGTCACTCACATGATATTCCTTAGACCTGACACTTGGCTCTGAATGGTACATTGGAAATCTCAAAATTCTGTAATAATTAGATAGAGAGTTCAGAAGTACAAAAAGGTAATTCTGCAGTCTGACAACATTAGGTTTCCCACTTCATGAGCCATCCAAGGGGTCAAACTCGATTACATTGAGAGCCACATCAGGACTGTGTTTGACCTTGGGGGGGCCAGGTGGGCATTGCAGGGGTGGGCATGGGCAGCTCAATGTCACTCATGTCGGGCACACCTGTGGCACACCTGATCCTCCTGCAGCTGGGGGGGTTGGACTAGATGACCTATAAGGTCCCTTCCAACTCTATTAATCTGTTTCTAGCCCTCTGCCAGCAAAAAGATAAAATGGAATCTTGGGATATCAGAATAGCATAGTAATCCCCTTCCTCAGTTTCTTGAGACAGGGCCAAACTACAATAAAACTGTGCTGCCTCTTCCTTAAGTAAGTTCAGCAAGATACCATGGTTAATGATATCAAAAACTACCAAGATACCTAAGAGCACAAACAAGATCACAACTTCCTCATCACACTTTTTCAGCAGATCATCCAAATGACCAATGCATGCTCTCTCTGATGCTCTGGTGAATGTAGTAAATCAGTTTCATTCAGTAGTATTTGGAATTACTCAGCTATAATCCACTATCACATTGACCAGGAATGGTAAATTCCAAACTAACCTATACTACTAAAAAGAGAAGAATCTTTGAGTGTTTCCTTCATACAATTTTAAATAATAACCCTGTAATGGTGAACCTATGGCACGTGTGCCTTAGGTGGCACGCGGAGTCATTTGTTAGGACACGTGAGGTATTGCCCTGTCAGCTCCATGACACATGCGCGTGCTGGCCAACTGACTTCAGCCTTAATTTTCCCTGAAGCCTCAGGAGGGCAACCTGGAAGTTTGGGAACGGACTTCTCGGTTGCCCATAGGACTGTTTTTCATCCTCCAGAGGTTTCAAGGAAGCCTCCTGAAACTTCCGGTGGGTGAAAAAAATGGCCCTATGGACAACCCAGAAGTTTGGGAATGGACTTCCTGGTTGCCCATATGGCTGTTTTTTGCCCCCCAGAGGCTTCAAGGAAGCATCCTGAAGCCTCTGGAGGGCTTCCGGGCAGGTGGGGGAGGCCGTTTTCGCCCTCCTCAGACTCCTAGAAAGCCTCTGGAGCCTGGGGAGGGCGAAAAACGGATCCATCATGTGCAAAAAGTGGGAGGAGGGGGAAGGTTTCACATGCATGCATGGGGGGTCACAAGCATAGAATTATGGGTGTGGGCATGCCCGTGCATGACCCCCACCAGGGCTCCCCCCACTTTTGGCAAGCAATGGCAAAAAGGTTAGCCATCACTGTAATAACTACTACTCTAACATTGGTCATACTGCCAACCAGATATTTAAACTGGGTTTGGCATTTCTGTCTACATATCGAGTTCCCTTCTCAAGTTGTTATATACATACTGTGAAATTACAACTGCCAGTTCTTTAGTTTGGCTTTCGTACATAACAAGTGGATTCCAAGAACCTAGAATATCATCATATGGGCATAGAAAACATGTGGGTCCAAGCCATGTGTTCTTTTGTAATTGACAAATGGAAATTTAGTCAACAAGCATATTTTCTAAGTTTTGAAGATTTTTTGCTATGGCACTCAATGTGCCATAACACTGGGATGATCGTGGCCAGTTTATGCCATAATATTCTTCATTTTCATTTTTCAGATACCTTGTGATCTCCAATTCTTTGTCTTTTCTTCTGTATCTCTTGATATTGCTATAATTATCCACATTTTCTACTTTTCAACCACAGTCAAATTTAGTATGTTTATCAGTTTGAATATATACAATATCACTATAGGGATGCAATGTATAGTAAATAGTCGTGTGTTTTCTTGTTTTTTAGTCCAAACTGTCGAGTTCAACTTGTGTCCAGTTAATAATTCCAACAGTGCATTGTATCATACATATGTCTCAGGTATTGATAGCTTTGATAACGTTTGCACTATTCAATTTTACATTTAGCTATATTCTCACTCTTTACATATATTCTCTAGTAATCACATTTTTAACTTGCCCATGCTTGATATTATCCAATTTAAAATACCCAGATACTTATAGGTTTCATCCTGACAGCTCATAATTATTATTATGGTTGGTTGCACTCTTGGTTGTTTAGATTGGATATGATTTTTAATTGCTCTGCGAAAGGAAGATATTTTATTTGATAGTATTAAAGGTATTGTCACAGGATGTAAGTTGCTCCAAGTAAAGCTGACTTTTGCAATTGACTGGTAAAGATTTTGTCAATGCCAGTTGTTTGATTCTATAGAATTTTATCGCTTCACTAATAAGTTTGGTTTTTTTATGGAAAACTAAAATATGTGAAACAGTGACCTTATAGAAAAGATTAACAGATTTGGGTAAATATTTAAAGAGATTAAAATGTAATAATATTTTATATACATATATATATATAACATTTACCTCATTATTATCTCTCCACTTATAAAACTGTCTGTCCAGTAAGCCTTGAATATATCACTAGACTGTCGCATCTAAATCAAGTAATTCATTTCATGAGCATCGACAACTAAACCAAACTATACAACACTATTTATTCCCTTGATAGGCTAAGATATAAATAGGAGGAAAAAAAGTTTTCCTTCTATCACTGTTATCTCTGTAGTGCTTAGAGCAGGGGTGTCCAAACTTGAGAACTTTAAGACTTGTGGACTTCAACTCCCAGAATTCCCCAGCCAGCATGGCTGGCTGGGGAATTCTAGGAGTTGAAGTCCACAAGTCTTAAAGTTCCCAAGTTTGGACACCCCTGGCTTAGAGGCAATAAATAAATAAATGTATGGCCCAAGCTGAAAATGAATGTAGTTTTTGGTGCTTAAAAATACTGAACCTCTTCCATCCCCTCCCCCCCCATTATTGATTAGACAGTATCTAGTATTTACACGAGGAAGAAAAAAAAATAAGGAAGTTTCATGTGGATCAACCCTAGCAGAAAGTTGAAGAGGTTTAACTATAACCATGCTATTTTTAAAGCTTCCTCTGCAATGAAGAAGCCTGACTATTACGAAGGAATATAGTGAATCAGCAGCTAAATGTGCCATCTGTAGGTGTTCTTTGCTGTCTCACTTCATGTTTTTATTGTTCTCACCTCTTTAGAATTAGGTATAAACACTACTGTAAGAGTAGAACTAGTCATTTCTCTGTAGGTGGATCAGAACATTATATGACTGCAAAACAGTTCAGTTTCATGTTGTGACCATATCACATTGATTGCACCATATACTAATGACAACTATGAATTAGTTTGTATATGGAACAATGAGTACTGTTAGGAAAGGATCCATTCTGGTTCTTGTATCACCAGAATTAACATTCACTTTCACAGCTTTGTATATAATGTAGAAAACATGGACGACACAAGATTTGATACAGTTGCAGTATGCACATATGTCAATTTGACAATCTGGTGTTTTTTTTTAATTTCCACAAAGGAAGATTGGTTTGTTCTTCATTATGTCTCTTTTCACAGGTTTATTTTCTGAACTTTTGAAGAACACCGTCATTAAAGCTAATCCTATGCAATTGCAACTACAGTTATAGAATGCCTTCCAGTTGTGTTTGGCATCAGTTTGGGAAACTGAATTTGAAAAACATTTAAGTGCTTCCTGTTGTAGAAACCCTCAAATATATAATCTTTAACCATATTAATTTGCACTATATATATTTTAGCTTGTTAATGAAACTGCTCAAAATAAAAATATGTGGGTACTTCTCAGATTCCTCTCCTTAACAAGACTGACCGGCACCTTGGAAATTCATTCCACTAGTTCAGGCTATTTAGTCCCTTTACTTGGCATTATCAGTTCTGACCAAAATTTCCAAGTTCTGCATGACTTTGATTCTAAGCAGGAATCTGTATTTTGGTATAAAGGAGAAAGAACCAGTTGGATTTTAATAATTAACAATATAGGATATGAAAGTGCTGAATCCAGTCCATAGCACTAAGCTGAAACCTGCCCATCATCAGCTGCCTCTTCTTTAAAGAGCATAAAGGCTCTTCCTGACAGCTGCTTTTAATGCCTTTTTTCCAGTCCATGAGGCATAGGCTTGCATACTTTGCATTGCTCCCTTGCAGGCCTTGTTCTGCATCAGTAGCAAGGTCAACAAGCCGTGTGGTCTCACCTATTTTTTTATTTCCCAGTATTTATAGCTCATCCCAATTCTGACAGATTAGGGATGTGGAACAACAGGCTAAAACAGACAATAAAAAAACTAGATAGCTAAAATAGAAATGCACACATGAAATATTTGAGGAATCCAAATATTTCTCTATATATGTCAGTTGTCTTCATACTCCAGAAAGAAAGACCTTGGTGCAATACAATTCTCCTCGATTTATGACAAGTCATTTAATAATCATTTGAAGTTACAACAGACTTTTAAAAAGCTACTTATGACCTGTACTCAAAGTTACAACTGCTGATATCCCTACAGGTCTTATTATTACATTTTGGGCACTTGGCAATGTCAACTTGTTACTTTACTTTATTTAAGCTTTTATACCGCCCCCTCTCCCAAAAGGGACTCGGGGCGGTGTACAGTGAGATTAAAAACATAAATACATAGGAATAATATAAACATAGTTAAATACTAGTTACTTAAAAGAGGAGGTTGTAGAAAACTGTACCTAAAGTAATTAAAAAACAGTGTTAAAAAATAACCCCTATAAATACCCAATTAAAAAAATATCTGCCAGGAGGTAAAAAGACTTATGAATGGGCCAGGCCGGCTAAACGGAACAGGTGAGTCTTCAGTTTTTGTTGAAAGGAGCGGAAGTCGGTGGTGGTTCTGATATCGGGGGGAAGGTCATTCCAGAGGGTTGGGCCCATCACAGAGAAGGCTCTACTCCTAGGCGCCGCCCGTTGGCATTGCTTAGTGGACGGCACCAGGAGGAGTCCCTCCCTGTGAGAGCGAATTGGTCGCAGGGAAGTATGTGGTAGGATGCGATCCCGCAAGTAGCTAGGTCCTGTGCCATGGAGCGCTTTAAAGATGGTAATTAACACCTTGAAACGCACCCGAAAGACCACAGGCAGCCAGTGCAGCTCGCGCAGGAGCGGTGTTACGTGGGAGTACCTAGTACCCCCATAATGGCCCGCGCGGCTGCGTTCTGGACTAGCTGCAGTCTTCGGGCGCGTCCCAAGGGAAGCCCCATGTAGAGGGCGTTGCAGTAGTCCAGCCGAGACGTCACCAGTGCATGAGTGACCGTGCGTAGGGCATCCTGGTCCAGTAGGGGGCGCAATTGGCGCATCAGGCGAACCTGGTGGAACGCCCCCCTTGCCACGGCTGCCACATGGTCATCCATTGACAGCCGGGCATCTAGGAGGACGCCCAAATTGCACGCCCGTTCCACAGGGGGCAATTGCTCGCCCCCTATGGCCAGTGACGGTATCAACTGGCTGAACCGGGGTGCCGGTAGCCATAGCCACTCAGTCTTGGAGGGGTTGAGCTTGAGTCTGTTGTCCCCCATCCAGACCCCGACGGCTTCCAAACACCGGGTCATCACCTCGACAGCCTTGTTGGGGTGGTTTGGGGTTGAAATGTACAGCTGAGTATCATCAATGTACAGATGATACTCCACCCAAAACCACGGATGATCTCCCCCAGCGGCTTCACATATGCGTTGAACAAAAGGGGCGAGAGGACCGACCCCTGCGGCACCCCACAAGTGAGTGGCCTCAGGGTCGACCTCTGCCCCCCTGCCAACACACATTGCGTCCGGTCGGAGAGGTAGGAGCCGAACCACTGCAAGACGGTGCCTCCAACTCCCATCCCCTCCAGCCGGCGCAATAGGATACCATGGTCGATGGTATCAGAAGCCGCTGACAGATCTAATAGGACCAGGATAGAGGAACAACCCCTATCTCTGGCCCTCCAGAGATCATCTACCAACGCGACCAAGGCCGTCTCCGTGCTGTGTCCGGGCCGGAAGCCGGACTGGCGTGGGTCTAGATATTCGGATTCCTCAAGGTGTCGTGGAAACTGCTGTGCCACCACATTCTCTACAACCTTCGCTAAAAAGGGAAGGTTGGAGACTGGACGGTAATTAACTAGCTCCATCGGGTCAAGGGAAGGCCTCTTGACTAAGGGCCTCACCACCGCCTCTTTCAAGGCGGCCGGTAAGGACCCCTCGCCCAATGAGGCGTTCACCAAGCCCAGTAGCCAGCCTCGTGCCACTTCCCAGGATGCCAGTACCAGCCAGGAGGGACACGGGTCCATTAAACGTGGTCGGTCGCAGCCGTCCACGCAACCTGTCCAAATCCTCGGGGGCAACAGAATCAAACTCCTCCCAGAATGGTCTCACAAGACTCACTGTTGACGGCTCCTCTGGTCCACTGAAGGGGGCCCATCCGCTCCGGATCTGAGCGATTTTGTCCTGCAGATATTCCCCAAACTCCTCTGCTCTGCCCTGTAGAGGGGCTTCCCGCGTCCTCTGTGATAAGAGGGAGCGGGTCACCCGAAACAGGGCGGCAGGGCGGTTATCGGCGGACGCAATAAGAATGGCGCAATGTCTACGTTTGGCCACTCTTAATGCCACAAGGTAGGTCCGTGAATAGGCTCTTACCTGTGTTCGATCAGATTCGGAGCGTGAGGACCTCCACCTGCCCTCTAGGCGTCTCCTATGGCGCTTCATCACCCTCAGGTCCTCGGTAAACCAAGGAGCCCGGGTGGGTTGTCGCCGCAGGAGAGGCCGCAAAGGCACAACTCAGTCCAGGGCCCCAGCAGCCGCCCTATTCCAGGCGGCCACTAGGTTCTCGGAGCGAGAGCGGGTCAGGGCTACAGGGAATGGCCCAAGCTCCGTCTGGAACCTGTCCGGTTCCATCAGGCGCCTGGAGCGGTACCAACTTGCACAGTTTGGTTCCGCCTCCTCGCGGTGGGGGGTAGCGCCAGGGAAGTCCAGCCGGAGAAATGAGTGATCTGACCATGACAGGGGAGTGATGATTACATCCCCTCTTCCCAGATCACTCGTCAACTTGTTGTAGCATCCTACAGTCTTATGATCATAATTTGCATTTTTTTTTCTAGTTTCTGACATTTTTACAGGTTTCCAATAAAAATTTCCCATTTGGAAGAATGAATTTAACAATCACATTGTTTGTTTTACAGCTGTGGTGATTTGCTTTACAACTATCATAAAAACTATTGTAAAATAGATTCTGGTCATATGGTGGGTCAACTTATGATCGAAACTACAATTCCAGGTTCCATCGTAATCCGAGGTCTACCTTATCTTTATACTATATTTCATTTTTTTTCAGACGCATCAATTACATTAGCTTTTAAAAGACACACATGACACAAATCCATTTGAAATTGTGTTATTGCTTAAGTTTTTGTTCTATGATATATGTGCTTTTATTCTGGTCAGCCTTGTATTCAAATCACATTTGATGTTCTGACCGAATGGTAAGTAAACATCCAACAATTCTTTGAATGTAAGTGGCCACTGCAGCAGTAGGGACAGAGCATGTATTCATATCATTTCCTCCAAGTGTGAAAATTTGATTTCTAGATCCAAATTCATCATTATAATGAATGAGTAAATCCAGCCATATCAGGATTGGTACTCCATTAATTCTTATTATGGCCAAGGCAGTTGTCAGGCCTGTAATTCTGTTCCTTTTAGGATCTTTGGCCTGCCACATAATTGAAACATATATATATTATGCTGTTTCATTGGTATAGTAGTTGGGAGGGGGGAATAGAAAGGAGTAGGATTGTGGAATGTATTGTTATGGATTTCTTAGAAGCTCAAGGTCGTCTTTTGTCTCCGCACCTCGACACCTGGCCGGAAGAAGAGGGGTGTACATGCCAGCGTGGAAGATGAAGATTGGACCATGTGATGAATTATGGGGTGTGGGGATAGATGATGAACTTTTAACTGGGTGAATTCACCGGATGTACGTTAGAGTTGAAATTCAACAGCATAATGCCAACATGCCTGTCTTATTAAATTGGAGTTTTAAGGATTACTTTGCCTTGGACAATGATTTAATTCTGCATGATATTTGGAATGCTGACATTAGTAGACACACCTTAGAATCCTTATTTTATTATTGCCGCATTACATTTTTAATACAATTATTATACAGTTGAGGGTGCACAAGAGACGCCAATTGGGATGAGAATTCAAAAGACTAATTGTAACCACCATTCAATGCCATCGTAACTTCAAATGGTTGTTGAATGAATAGCAATAGCACTTAGACCAGGGGTGTCCAAACTTGAGAACTTTAAGACTTGTGGACTTCAACTCCCAGCATGGCTGGCTGGGGAATTCTGGGAGTTGAAGTCCACAAGTCTTAAAGTTCTCAAGTTTGGACACCCCTGACTTAGACTATACACTGCTTTACAGTGCTTTACAGCCCTCTCTAAGCGGTTTTACAGAGTCAGCATATTTCCCCCAACAATTTGGGTTCTCATTTTACCCACCTCGGAAGGATGGAAGGCTGAGTCAACCTTGAGCCTGGTGAGATTTGAATTGCCAAATTGCAGGCAGGCAGCAGTCAGGAGAAGTAGCCTGCAGTACTGCACTCTAACCATTGTGCCACCGTGGCTCATGTTGTAAGTCAAGGACTACCTGTATTCCTTTTTAATTTATACCATGTGTTAGCAACACTAAAGGGCAAGATATTAAAATAAAATAGTAATCCTTAATTGATACTCTGTTGTTGTGAATACTGCTGCTATTTAAATATATATGTATTCCTTTTGTTTTATTTGTGTCAATAATAGATTAGCATGATAGGAAGGCTGGAAGGATAGTATTTATTAGTAACCATTAGGAGTTGCCCTTCAGGTTTATCTCTATAGAAGATATACCATGGACCAGTTTAGGAAGGCAGACTGTGAAAGCTCAGATAAGGCTGGTTTCAGGAGAATAAGGTTCATCAAACTTTATATAGAGATTGTTTCAAAGTTTAATCAGATAATGCATATAATATGCAAACTAGCATATATTTACGTGGATTATGTCGAGCTTGGGAAAGAAAGACAAAATAACCTCATTCCCAGCCCCCACTCTGGTTTCCTATTTTAAATTGCTCTTTTCTTAAATGAGCTATTGATCCTTGCATCTATATACAAGTCTTAATGAAAACAGCATAGCAGTGTTACATCCCTAGCAGTGTTGTAGCGTTTAGCTTTTAACCAGACTGTTTATATGCAGCAACTTATAGGACTTGACTCCTCATTCTAGTAGTTGGTACTACTGATTTCAGGATCTGAGAAATTGCTTTCTTGATTTGTTTGCTACTTCTTCAGTGGGATTATCCATTTTTCCTGGCCGCTGCTTGGAGAGTCCAAGCGTGGGTTACATACAGTCAATCTGCCCAGGACTGAATTGAAACTTTTAGCCACACCTCTGGTGCTGACCAGTCTCCAGTTTCTTTCAATTCAGTCAGCCCAGTGGAGCGCTTCAAGTTTTTCTTCAATCCTAGTAGCTTGCTTGGATTCTCCATTGTTTCTTTTAACTATTTTTTTTTCTTATTTTAGAGAGCAGGCTTGGTGAGATTTCTTTCCTTTGTTTTTTTTACCTTCCTCGCTCTTCCTAGTCTCTCCAGTGTCCTGGGCTCGCCAGGGTGCTGCGAAGCTACAGGCAACTGTCAGCGGAGGCGCGTGGGTCGGAGTTCCGACACCTGCATGATCACAGCAATCCCCGCTGTGATCGGTCTCCCCACTGTGGTCTTCGTTGCTTCCAACCGCGCTCACCTAGAGGAGCCGGCGGCTGGCACGGAGCCTTAGGGAATCGCAAATTGAGTTCCGGTGGCCATTTTGAGGAGGTCAGAAGTGATGGCCACCATTTTGGTTGTTTGTTTTCCCCTCGCAAATCTCCACAGCTGCCTGGTCGCCTGGCTCTCTGCAGGTCACTGCTCGGAGCTCTCCTGCCCGGTCCTCCAGCAGGTCTGCCTCTCTTTGTGACTTATGATTCGGCAATAGCGGCAGAGGAGGTTTTGTTGGCCATCCTGAGACACACTCCTATAAAAAGACCTGCATGGATGCTGGGAGCTGCTGAAACTCGCACCGAAGTTTCTTTGACCTGATTCCACCACATCTTGCTCCTGCTGTCCTCAGTGCCTCTCATTCAGAGTGGTACGGCCCAGTCCTCCACAGCTGTGAAGGTGGTGAGTGGAGGCTTTCCCTGCCTTGATCAATTACTCTTGAACAACATCAGTCATGGTATACCAGGCCCCTGAGGATCGAGCACAGCCAGGACCCTCTACCAGCAGGACCTGTTCCAGATGAGCTGGCAAGGCAGCCCGGGAGGCCATTAAAAGGAGCAAGCCCTATTCCTGGCAGGAGCAGAAGCAGGGCTCAGGCCTAGACAGGGACTCCATCTGTAACCAGAAGGCCCTAGAAAAGCAGTTCAGCAAGGCCCAGCAGCAGGCCCAGGCTTCCAGGCAGGTCTCCCCTATGGAGCCTTCATCTGAGGCCCAGCCTAGTCAGGGGCACCCTGCATCTGATAGTGAGGAGGAAGGGCAGAGTTTTCCCCTACTGCTTCCCTCGCCATGGCAAATTCTCCAGGGCCCTCGATGGCCGACCAGGCTGATCTCTTTGCATGCCCTTTGGAGTCAGAGGAGGAGTTAGGGCCTATGAGTCCCCTAGCACCCCAACAGCCGATCATTCAGCCCCCCATCAGGGCCCAGCCTGTGGAGGATCGGGCCCCCGGTCTATCTGCAGAGATGCAGGAGGTCATTGCCAGGGCCATTTCCCAAGGGATAGCAACAGGCATGCAGCAGCAGGTCAAACGCCCGTGCAGGTCCTGTCCTAACCCAGTCCAGGATGTACTCCAGGAGGCCCCTCAGGACCAACGCCCTTCTTCTCCACATTCCTCACTGGCCAGTGAGGATTTGACCTGGGAGGAGGACATCTTCCTGACCCGGAACCTGAATTCTCGGGTGATGAAGGGGCTCTCCCTGACAAACCTGCGTTTACTGGTTTGTTTCAGCAAGCCCACTTCAAGACTATTTTAAATAAGACTAAGGCCTCGACCCGTTTGGGTTCTTCTCCCCCAGATCAGATGGCCCCAGATCTCACACACCTTAGTGAGGGTCTCTTTGAGGAACCAGTTCAGGCACAAGAAATTGTTCCTGTTCCGAAATTGTTCCTCAATGTTGTGCAGAAGCAATGGGCACAACCAGGCACCCTTGCCACCCCCAGTGGTAAGGGTCACAAGGCTCACCTCAGGTTCCTGAGGTTTTTTTATGCAGGCAGCCACTACCAGTACAGGGCCCTGCCGTTCGACCTGTCATCGGCCCCAAGGACATTTACGAAGATCCTAGCAACAGTAGCAGACTTCCTCAGATCTTGTCCAGTGCAGCTTCAATGCTACCTGGATGACATTCTCATCCAGTCGTCGTCCCGCCAACAGGCGGTGCAAGACCTGCAGTACACAATGGGAATCCTCTAGGACCATGGGTTCTTGGTCAATCTAGAAAAAAGTCATCTAGAACCGACCACCAGGCTGCAGCACCTCGGTGCCATAATCGACACCGTGAGCTGCTGGGTCTCCCTCTCACCGGAGTGGATAGAGAGCATCAGGGACCAGGTTCAACAGGTACAGCTGTTTCCTCGAGCCACAATTATGCAATTGTCCCAGCTCTTAGGCAAAATGATATCTTGCCTGTCCATCATGCCTTGGCCGAGGCTCCATTCCCGGCGGCTCCAGTGGCATCTCTTACCTTACCAACAGGCCAATGAGAGCAATTCTCCAGTGTTGATCCTGGTCCCTCCTCAGGTGCGTCAATCCTTCAAGTGGTGGCTATCTCCCGCCCTGGCGAAGGGCACCTTTTTCAAGGAGCCAGACTGTATCACCATCATGACGGCGCCAGCCTCTTCAGCTTGGAGCACACCTACGCAACCAAATCGCGCAAGGCAGGTGGTCGACTGCCAAGGCAACACACAGCATCAATTGGCTGGAGTTGAGGGTAGTGAGACTCTCCCTTATTCACTTCCACAACAGCATCCAGGGGCATCATGTGATGGTTTTTACAGACAATGTGGCGACAAAGGCACACATAAACTGCAAGGGGGCAAGCGATCCAGATCCCTGATGGCGGAGGCCAAATGCCTGGGAAGGTGGGCAGAAAGACACCTGTGCTCGATTCAGGCAGAGCACATATCCAGGGTAAACAACATCTAAGCGGATTGGCTGAGCAGGGCCACAGTCGACCACTCGGAATGGTGCCGGACCTGTTCCACTAACTGTCTCAGAGGTTCGTCCAGCTGCTAGTCGACCTATTTGCTACCCCAGAGAACACGCATCTTCCCAGGTTCTTTGCCAGGTTTCAAACCCTGCAAGCCAAGGGGGTCAACACTCTTCACTGTCTGTGGCCATCAGGTCTCATATGCGTTCCCACTGATGCCTCTTCTCCCCAGGGTGATTCGGAAAATCCTGTCGGAGGGAGCGGAGATCCTGCTCATGGCACCTTTCTTGCTCAGAAGAACCTGGTTTGCCGACCTGATGAGTTTCTCCATCAACCCACCTTGGCAGATTCCCCAACATGAGGTCTCTCTCAGCCAGGGGGCGCTTCAACATCCAGAGCCCCAGTGGCTACAACTAGCCATCTGGCACTTGAGAGGGACCTCCTGAGTAGAGGCAGACTCTCCACCAAGGTCATTCACACCATTCAAGCATCCAGACGGCCTTCCGCGACCAGGATATATGATGCCACCTGGAGGTCTTTGGACAACTGGCGCACATCATGGTGTGATGGCAACCTTGGCTATGGTTCCACAAATATTGGACTATTTGCAAGAAGGACTGGACCAGGGCCTGGCACCTAACACACTCAGGCGTCAGGTGGCTGCCTTGTCCACGATTCTAGCCCCAGAAGAGCATTTATCTCTTGGTCATCATCCCATCATCCATAGTTTCCTGCGGGGCGCAACCAACCTGAGACCTCCGGTTGTCCACAGATACCCATCATGGGATCTCAATGTCGTGTTATGGGCCCTAATTGGCCCGCCATTTGAGCCACTACAGTCCGCCGCCAGTTTTAAGCATTTGACGTTTAAGACTTCCTTCTTGATTGCCATCACTTCTTTGTGGCGTATTTCGGAGTTGGCAGCCCTGTCAGTTGGGGAGGACTTGTGTCTGATACAACCGGACAGGGTGGTCCTCCAACTGGACCCGGCATTTATTCCAAAGATTAACTCTGGTTCCACCAGGCCCAGGAGGTCATCCTCCTGGATTTTTGCCCGCATCCCAAACTTCCTAAAGAGAAAATATGACACATGCTTGATGTTCATAGGATGCTCCCCCCTGGAGCTGAACCCAGAAGGACATTTCTTTGAACAGCCCTATTCCAAGAAATACCATTCTTATTCAGGGAACACCATTGCCTCTAAGCCTCTTCAAAAAATGTAAAAACTAATAAAGAGGAGGAAAATAACAGTTTCTTTTTCTTTTTTCTTTTTCCCACTTACAATTACTTTTCCAAACCCTATTGAAAAATTGAAGTTCTCAAAATATGTTTTACTGAACAATAAGAGCTAGTTCACTTGATTCTTCTGTCACTCATCATCACTCTGTTTGAAGCCAATTTTATGTTTTTAGGTTAGGAGTTTTGCATCCCTGTACATCTTTGTTCACATTTATCCATATGAATTCACTTGAGATATAACAAACTGCTTGCATTTAGAGAAAGACCTGCCAGAATTTCTTTTAAAATATATACATTATAAATATATAGCTTCTGTAATATAAAAAGATAATATAAAATAATTAAAAGATCAGGGATAATCTTTCAGAATGCTATTTGTTAAAAAAAATATTTATCTTATTCTCATTTTCTTTCTTGGAGGATTACTCCTTAAGAAGAGGAGACAGTACCCCAAGAGGGACCTTTACAGAATTAAACTCTGAAGATATTTGCAGATTCATAGCATGCGTAATGGAGAACTGTCTCAAACAATATAGGGTAAAGTGGAATAACTAATGCTGAACTGTGAGCTTTTTCTCTTACCTTTTAAAGAAAGAAGATCTTAAAGTGCAGACCATTGTGATGCAATGTCAATTTTAAAAAAGTCCTTACAGGATCAGAGACTGTCCTATATTGCCTTTGGCTATGTCAGGGAGTATACTTTAGGTCTTAGTATGTAAGCAGCTGGCTTTGTCTTTTATTTAGTCTTTAACTTAATATTAGGCAGGAGTGCAGTTTAAGGGTTCTTGGCCAAAGGCTGCTTATCCTTGTCTGAAATAAAGTCTGATTGAACCTTTGTACAAGCTCAAATTCAGATTTTCGTAATGTTTAATAAAATATGATTGTTTTCTGCCTTTATTGCATCTGCAGAAAGCTGCTTGGCAACTATTTTAAGGTAGCTTGAGTCCTATAAGGGTTGAGAAACAAGAGGAACATCTTAAGGATAGGATCGCACCAGGCAGAACTGGTGTAAAATTTAAGGGACCAATTTATTTTGTGTGCCAATTGCTTACTTTGCTGGATTGGGAGATCTCTCTCAAAGGGAATCATATCCTAATCACCTCCTGTTTGACTAATACAGTACCCTTATTAATTCCAGAATGCAGGTAATTACAGTCTATGTAACTCTTTTCCTCTTTGAGGTGCATGGTTACCAGTGGGATTAAACAAGCAACTCAAGGTATGGATTCCTACATGGTTTAGGAATGGGCACCTTTAAGATAGTTTTTGTCTTATTGCTTCTGCCGAATCTGTAACATCTGAAAAAATAGGTGTATTCCAGTCTCTGGCTGTAAAGCATAATCATCTTGTGAGATCAAGAGATGTGCTTTCTCTGTGAAAGAGCATCCCCCCTAAAATCATATAGTCTCAGTTCTACTGAGCTGTTTCAAAGCTGTGGGAATTTAGCTCTTCCAGCAGGTTCCGTACTTTGGTGACCCCATCTGGTGGTTATAAATCTTTTTGAATTGGTTGTCTTGCCCAGTGCATGGTTATGTATTTATCTGTTTTGTTATCTTTACTACTTTTATAGGCAAGATTTGTCCTTCCTTTGATTGGGGTATATGTAGAGTAGAGAGTTAGGAATGACTCTGTGTTCTCCCTTTCTTTTTCACTTTGCCTGCTCTTTGTCTTTGAAATACTAGTCTGAACTTTCTGACTTCATTCCTAGGCTCACATTGGCAAAGTGATTTTGATTATTGGTTTTCCTCCTGATAGCATATTTGAAAAAGTTCTGGAGTTGCTAAGATTAAACTTGATTAAGGAAATGATTAGAGGACTGACACCACAAATGGCAGAAGATATGAGACTGTTTTGCTACTGGAAAGATACAGGTTGATAGATGGAAGAGTATAATTTAAAACTAGTTAAACTTAGTGAAATTTAGTGACAATAGATATAGTTAAATAAATAATTGATAATGATAATAATGTATACAATGTGTAGTGTTATGATAAGTAATAATTAGATATTAATATTGAATGGTATGCATGAAAGGAAGATTAGAAATCCTTTTGGATTATATATAAAGGTTAATAAAAAAGAACTAGTTAGATACAGTTAAGTCTTGATTATTAGGTGGAAAATGTTATGATACAGGATATAGTTAAATAAAGGAGGGATAGTGATAACAACATATATATGGGTATGGATACAACATAAGGAAACTGGATGTAAATTGTAAACAGTGATTTGGAAAGGAGGATTTGAAAATTTTATTATTAAATATTATGGATGTTTAGCTAGAATAAGACATAAGGACTCAGTGTTATTGAAGGATTTTAGAAATAGTAAATGAAATGCCATGAAATGTGGTTATGTATTAAATCTTGGTATATTTTATGATGAAGGACGTTTAAACAATTATAGTCAAATGAAAATGGAGGTATGATGATGGTAATGTATAAATATCTGAGGTAAAATACTTGAGTTAATATGAATTATATTTGTTGACTGTGGAAGAGATGCACGAAAGCCTTTTTGTAACCAACTGATACACTTTCTACAGTATGTAAAGAAGGATGTGTTGTGTTTGTTTTGAAAATAAAAAATAAAAAAAATTATTAAAAAAGTTCTTTTTAAATTGTAAGACAATGTGACTTTTTAACAGCATTCTCTCCCATTGCTCCATTTTGATATGAAATCAAAATTCTTTGTCATTTCATCATATATTCTTTAACTTGCTATTCCTCTGTTTCAAATCTTTTTTTATATATTTTAGCAATCGTGTTCATCATTTGTACATAATTCATTCGGTTTTATTGCATTCTATTTCTGGTAGCTTTAAAATCTATTTTAAATCTTTCTCTTAATTGTGCATAGGAAAACCATTGAAAGCTAAATCCTTCTATAGTCAAACATGCTCTTGACTTCATCTTAAGCCCCCCAGCTTCCTGTATTAGCAAGTTGTTATATGTTAACCATTTGTGTTTGCCTGCTGTTTCTTTTCTATATAAAGCATTCTTGAGCTGAGGCTAACAAAAGTATTTTTGGGCTTAGCATGGATTTGCATATATTGTGTATTCACAGTGTGGCATTCCTGATATAATGATTTGTTTAAAAATCTTCAATTACTTTGTCATAGCATAAGTAAAACTCACAATTCAAACTATGATCTTATTTGATCAAGGAGGGAATTACAGATATAAAAGAAACGCCTTTATAGATTTTTGCTGAAAATGTATAGAAATGAACTGCTGATTTCAGGATTTATTAATTTAAAATATTTATTTATAGGAAAAAGGAAACTATAATATGCAATATGGAAGAGTTGAAATGGAAATAATTGCTGTGTTTGTAAGAGCAGAAGTCTCTTTTTAAACTTTTCTTTTCACTTTTTTCATCCTTTTATAATATTTTTCTATTTCTTTTATGTTTCTGTCATTTTTAAAATCTTTGTAAAATCTTCTTGTAATAAAAAAATATTTTAAAAAGTTGAAGCATGGCTTTGTTGTCTGTGCTGCATTTACAAATATTCAGACAGATCACAGTGATAGTACTAAGTTAAATAACATATCATTCTGCTTAAGTCATAAATTCAGGGGTTGCCACAAAGAAGAGGGAGTCAAACTATTTTCCAAGGCACCTGAGGGTAGAACAAGAAGCAATGGGTGAGAACTAATCAAGGAAAGAAGCAACTTAGAACTGAGCAGAAACTTCCTGACCGTTAGAACAATTAATCAGTGGAACAGCTTGCCTCCAGAAGTTGTGAATGCCCCAACACTGGAAGTCTTTAAGAAGATGTTGGATAGCCATTTGTCTGAAACGGTATAGGGTTTCCTGCCTACGCAGGGGGTTGGACTAGAGGTCCTCCAAGGTCCCTTCCAACTCTGCTATTGTATTGTATTGATATAACTTAGATTGCAAGTATTAGATTTGAGGAAAAGCTAAAGTGAACATGCACTGGATTGCGATAATCAGAGCTAATAACAATATATTGCTCTTACCAATATAGTTTGTACTACAATTATTCACCACCTGCTAGTTACAGGTAGATTCTGTTATATATTCCAATATATGTATATGAAAATATCTCCAGATCATTTGCTCTGTGTGGTCTGTAGGAATTAAAGGTTCTCTGTAAGATGTCTTCCACATGAATATTAACTGCTTCATTTCTGTTTTCATATTTGAACAATGGGATACAGACTGTTTGTAATGTTTCATCAGGCAGTAATACCAACGTAGTAATAAACACACAAGCATGCAGATGGAAAACATTTATGCTTAGTGTGCAGATTTTTCTAGACATAATTAAAATAGTAAACTGCATATTTGTTTTTGTTTTCTTTTTTTAAAATCTAGGTTTCTCTCTCCTGCTATGTCAGCTAAGAAATTGTTTTGGTATTCAGCAAATGTTCAGGTTTAATAGCCTCATTTTCTGGAATGTTTATTTTCATTTTGCATTACACTTCTTTGTAAACAGCGCTATATATTTTTTAATAAGTTTCATAAAGACATAATTTCCAAATAAATAATTGTATACATGAAAATGAAACCTGGCATTGGCTTTAACAATAATTGACTTTGAAAGATACTTCCTCAATCTCTTTTTCCTACTGTATGGAAGTGAAGCGTGCTTTCCATGATTGTGCTCCATGACATACTTGTGTAATAAGATCATAAGATGGTTGTGAATAAGTATAATAACATTTCAACAAAATTTAAACATCCATAAAATACTTGCGAAGCCTAGGGGATGTTTAAACATTTAATTCAAACACAATGCAATAAATTTTTCTCTTTGAATGTTTTCAAATTGATTTGGTGATTTGGTAAATTTTTGCATGTAATCTTTATGAATAAACCATCACAATATTGATTCGAATTAAATCAATTTTAAAAATTGGGTCTTGACTAACTTGTATATCTTAATGTAGCTGAAACAACATAATCATTAACTCAGATAAAATCTGAGCCACCATATAGAGAAAATTCTCTTCAAAAAGGCCAAATAGGCTAAAAGGAAACTAGTTGGCTAAAAGAAAGCTATTTGATCTGTATGTATTGGGTGGAAACAACTGAAGCCTGGAAAAAAAAAATCAAATGCTAAGGACGAATAGGCTTTCATAAGAGAAAAGTGTAATCTTCATTTAGCTTTTGTCTTTTGGGGCTTGTGTTATTTCTCCTCCAAAGCTAGCTGACAGCAGTTTAAAGTGCCACCTCAGCCAATAGTAATAGCATCATATTTAGTGAATTTAGACAGGAAGCTGCTGGTAGTTAGTTGCAATATATATTCTGTTTTATTAGATTCTCTCATGGATTGAGATCTGAGATGTATAAACTTGTTTTGGCTTAGATATGTTTGTTTGAGAACATGGGTTTGAGGGACAAACTAGTCTCCGAGTTGATAGTGACCAAGATCAATTTCTTCATAAATTAGTTATTTCTTCTTCCTTTTTTTTCTATCTGTTACCTGGATATTGGTTTTCACTGTTGCACATAATAAATATTTAAATGTTTAATGAAGCAGTTGTACCCACTCTAAGAAAGGGATCCACCCTTTAATATGTCCTTTATTCTTTGTCATGAACAGAATTATAACTCAGAAACACCCACCCCAGCTCCGGAAAGGCAAAAAACATCACAATACAAACTCGATATGATGCGTGCTCTAGTCTGCCTTGAAATGGCATTCCACAGGAAGCTAACACAGTTTTAAGGTGCTTAGGAGAAGTGCTTCTTTTTATCTAAATCTAAGATTTGTTTGAAGTTAGCGAGTTTTTCGCTGCAAATGAAAAGCCATTTAACATGTTCTGTAATGAATATTTTAAAAAACAGACCTTTATTTGTCCACTTTGATTGCAGGTTGTATCATTCATTCATTTAATTTCAATAGATGTTCAACTCAACCAAGTGACTCTAGGTGGTATTCAATTCTAAAATTATAATTAAAACTTCAATTAAATTAAAACAGTAAAAACATTCATGAAGATAAATACAAACAGCAGCCATGATGTTTAATTAATTAAAAGTAAAGTCAAGTAATGAGACCATTAATGCATTCTGAGCCCTAGACCTAGGTACCTAGCTAAATTTTAATCCATCTAAAAGGACAAGGTTAGGGCCAGTCTAATCTATGAGAAGTCCTCGAGGCTATGACGCCATTGACTATCATTACCGCCCCCTGATTGGTTGAGACGCAAGCAGCCAGCTGGCGGGGGAATGCAGCCATTCTATTGGTTCAGCATCTGACAGCTCTAGTATAAAAAGGGCTGTCAGCTGTCAAATGCTGCTGTTTGCTGGGTCGAGATTTGCCTTACAGTTTGCCGTGTTATACTGTTAATAAAGGTTGTGTTAGCTTCAACCTGCCTTGCCTCAGTTCCTGTCTGCCTTGTTCTCCCTACAGAACACTGGCGACGAAGGTGGGATCAGGACTGAGGTAAAGGAAAAGCGAAGTCACTAATAAGAGCTGCCTCAAGTCTCAGGCGACGAGAAGTCGCTCCAAGGCTAATTCCTCAAGTTCCATCCTTCTAAGGATGGCTAATCTACCGGCATTCATGGCATTCAGCCTGGCCACTGAAACATGGGACGCCTACCTCAAGTGGTTCAAGTGCTTCCTGGAGGCAAACGACTTCACCGGTTTGTCCAGTGGCCATAAAAGTGGATATTTTCTTAGCGCATGTGACCACGAGATGTTTGGAACAGCCAGGGCTTTAGCAGCCCCTCAATCCGTCCATTTGATGCCTTGGGAGACTCTTGGAGAAACTTAAAAATCATTACTCTCCAATTCCCTTGTGCATAGCAGAGACGTTATGCATTTAGGCAGAGGACCCAGAGAGAAGGGGAATCTGTGAGCAACTACATGGCTTCCTTCAGAACAGCGGCCCTGCACTGTGACTTTTCTATGCTGGATGATTCCCTGTTAGAACAGCTGGTCTGTGGTATCAAAGACCTCAGACTTCAGCAGCGCTTGCTGGCACAAAAAGAGCTGAGCCTTCAGGCAGCCGTGGACGAAGCCAAGCATACGAAATGTCGGACAAATCCACCGCAGAAATTCAGAGATTTCTGCCAACGGCCACCCATGCCAGCAGGGGCCATGCTGTCCATCATGAAGAAGATGACGAAGAAGACTTCTCGGACAAGGAAGAAGAGATTAGCTGCCTCAAAGTGGCCACCAGAAAAAAACGGACTCAGGCTGATTTTTTACCTCAGGCGGGTTGCCTGAGTTGTGGCGGCAACCATGCAAGGTCAGTCTGCAGGTTCAAAGCCGCAATATGCCGTTGGTGTGACAGGAAAGGACATTTAGCCAAGGTCTGCAGAGCGGCCATGCCAATCGCTGATCCATCTCTGGAGCGCATCTTGTCTAGACAATTCATAAAAAGACTTCCCAAACACTGCAAAGATTGCTTTGACCACTCCCCCTGGGAGGCCCCCATAGTAATACCTATTAAGCAAGATGGTAATATTAGAATTTGTGGGGATTTTAAATGCACCATTAATAAAGAGTTGCAAGCCAACCCTTGCCCAGTGCCAGTGGTTCAACATCTGCTCCATTCCTTGGGCCAGGACATTTTTGCCAAGTTAGACTTGGCACAAGCATATCAGCAGCTCCCGGTAGATGAAGCCACTGCCGTGGCTCAAACCATCGCAACGCTCCGGGGAGCTTTCAAATGTAAACGCTTGCAATTTGGGGTCAGTGTAGCCCTGGGTATTTTCCAGAGCCTAATGGAGCGGATGCTCCAGAGGCTGCCAGGGGTGGTACCCTATTTCGACGACGTGCTTATATCAGCTTTGGATCAAGCTGAGCTCATCAATAAATTAAGAGCAGTCCTGACCCGTTTCCGCCAAGCCGGGCTGAAACTCAAAACAAGAAAAGTGTAGGATAGGGGTCCTCAGTGTAGAATTTTTGGGGTATCTAGTTGATTCCAAAGGCATCCACCCTACTCCATCCAAGGTAGATGCAATTAAGAAAGCCCCCACGTCCTCCTCTTAGGCTGAACTGCAAGTCTTTCTGGGACTGCTTCATTTTTACTCCATTTTTTTACCCCATAAGGTGTCTTTGGCAGAGCCTCTTCATAGGCTCCTGGACTCCAAGACACCCTGGCATTGGGGATCTAAAGAAGCCCAACCCTTTAGAGCAGTTAAGGATGTGCTTACATCCAAATCTTTATTAGTGCAATACAGTGATCGCCTCCCATTAACTTTGGCATGTTATGCATCGCCTTATGGCATTGGGGCCGTTCTGAGTCACATCCTACCTAATGGCTCAGAAGCCCCAATTGCCAATTATTCATGCACGCTCTCAGCAGCTGAAAGAAATTACAGTCAGCTGGATAAGGAGGCCCTAGCTGGTGTAGCAGGGGTAAAGCGGTTTCACGATTACGTTTATGGTCTGTTTTTTCACTTAGTGACCGACCATAAACCCCTCTTGGGTCTTCTGGTGGGGGATCACCAGACTCCTCGGATTTTGTCTCCAAGAATGTCCAGATGGACAGTCTTTCTAGTGGTGTATAATTATCAGCTACAATATAGCCCAGGAAAAAACTTGGGCCACGCTGATGCCCTCAGTCGCTGCCCTCTGCCAGCGCCTGTTTTGTACCCTGCTCCTACAGTTTTTGGCCTCTTAATTGAAGAGTTGGCCATGCCAGTATCTGCCCGGGATATTGCCTGGCTCTCTGCCACAGACCCCATTTTTGCCCAAGTTTTGGACTGGGTGCACAGGGGGTGGCCACAGGGGCCAGTAGATCCTGAGTTTCACCCCTATTATATACAGCAGCATGAGCTGTTCGTCCTTAATGGGTGTCTGTTATGGGGCAATAGAGGGTAGCTCCCCCTAAGCTTAGGTTGCCAATTTTAAGTTGCCTGCACACTGCTCACTCGGGCATTGTGCGCATGAAGGCTTTGGGCCGAAGCTACATGTGGTTGCCCAAGATTGACCAGGAAATAGAAAACTGGGTAGCCACCTGCCAGCAGTGCCAGAAATCTAGACCGGCTCCCATCAGGGAATGGGACATGCCCCGGGCTCCATGGGCATGAATCCATTTGGATTTCGCAGGCCCGTTCTTAGGGCAGAACTTCTTGGTCCTTGTAGATGCCTACTCGAAGTGGGTGGATTTGGCACTCATGCCATCCACCACTTCAGAGGCCATAATTAGGGTGCTGGGGAGGCTATGTGGTGGTGACTGACAATGGGCCCCAGTTCACGTCGGCACCATTCCAGATGTTTTGAGGCTGGCATGGCATACAACATGCCCCAACGGCCCCGTTCCACCTGGCTGGAAATGGCCTGGCAGAACGAACCGTCTGGTCGGCTAAGAAGGCATTGGGCCTCCTAGGGCGAGGGAATTGGTACGACAAACTGTTCCAATACATCCTGGCACAGCATACAACCCCGTGCCCAATCACCAAGTAAAGTCCCGCGGAACAGCTTATAGGTCGTCGGCTCCAGACAACCCTGGAACGGCTACACCCCGGTTATGCAGCAGAGAAAAGCCCCCTCGCAGGCAACTCCACATGGGCCTTTAATGTGGGAGACCCAGTCTATGGCCAAAACTATAGGGCCAAACCAAGGTGGCTTCCCGGACAAATCACGCAACTAACTGCACCCTACTCTTATAAGGTCCAGCTCAGTGATGGGCGAATGTGGTGCTGACACATCAACCAGCTCAGATGGCGAACCACCAGCGCAGCAGACCAACACCTGGTGCAGGCCCAATCCTGCCCCGGGGAACTAATATCAACAGAGGCTGCTCCAGCGCAGACAGAGCCGCACGCAACACCCCCCACCAATGCGTTCTTGTCTCCAGGCTTACCTGAGAATCTGGTCAGTCCCGCAGCGGTCAAGTTTCCCGCCGACTCAGCTGTGCAGTCTCCTGATGTTCCACAGGACTCTCCACCAGTGGCTCCTCCTTTGGCTACTGCTCCTGAACTATGGCGATCTGGGTGAAGCTGACGCCGGCTGGCGTATTTGGCTGACTACGCATGTGCTAACTGGGGGGAGAGGGGTGTTAAGTCCTCGAGGCTATGACGCCATTGACTATCATTACCGGCCCCTGATTGGTTGAGACGCGAGCAGCCAGCTGGCGGGAGAATGCAGCCATTCTATTGGTTCAGCATCTGACAGCTCTAGTATAAAAAGGGCTGTCAGCTGTCAAATGCTGCTGTTTGCCGGGTCGAGGTTTGCCTTACATTTTGCCGTGTTATACTGTTAATAAAGGTTGTGTTAGCGTCAACCTGCCTTGCCTCAGTTCCTGTCTGCCTCGTTCCCCCTACAGAACAATGAGGGTAGAATATTCCATAAGGCAGGGATTACGTCAGAAAAAATCCATCTTCTAGTTCCCACCAGTTGATATTCTGGCTGACGGGATCTGCAGCATGTGTAATTTGCTAGATTGAGTTGGTTGGTTAGAAACTCTTGGTTCCTCATCTTACCTTGGCTAACTTCAAAAAGCTTGGCAGAGGCACACCTGGTTACTATTTGAATGGAAAGCCCTCAAAGAATACTAGTGAAGTAGACTAGGGTGGAAATAGAGAAAGCATTCCAGGAGAAAAAAATGGCAAACTGGTTGTGTTAAGAGTCTCCATGAAGTCATCAAGAGTCAAGCTCAGAAATGGCTAAATTGTCATGATGAACTCAATTTCCATGATTAGTGTGAAAAGCATTGCACTTTATCAACTTACTGGTTTATATGATCTGTGTTTGCTAAGTTTTTAATTTGCTATTTTGCATTTTATTGTTCAAAATCAATTTACTGTAGACTAGGAGTTAAAGTGTGAGACTGGGAGCATGGAGACCTGAATCATAGTCTTACTTTAGAATAGAGGCCAACTGCGTGATTTGAGACCAATATTCAGGTCCTAAGAAGAAGGTGATGCAAATCACTTCCAAAAACATTGCCTACAATGTGGATGGACTTCTTCATGTGGTCACAAGGAGTTAAGATTAAAAGAATTAAAATAAGAAATGCTAATAACATTAAGCACTGTTTGGGGCTATAAAGATTTAGTGTGCGTTGTGTGTGTGCAAAAGGCAAGCTAAACATATGGTTGGGAATCAACTGAGATATCTTGTTTAAGGCTCTGCCCATTAGGTTTGGAAATGCAAGTTATGTTTTGGAATCTGTATCTCAGATCAGTTTAGCAAATACTAGAGATAAGAATAGGATATAACTGTCTGACTGAACATAAATATTTTACATCTTTGTTGATGTAGGTTTTGACGAACTCCATGCTTGTTCTGATCCTGGATTCCCCGAATATGGATATAAAATGCCCAGCACAGGTGTTTTCTTTGAAAGTTCAGTTGTCCGATTTCATTGCCAAGAAGGATACAGGCTTAAGGGTCCATCCCAAAAGTTATGTGAGAGACATTTTAATGGCTCCCTAAGCTGGAAACCAATTGATAAACCTGTGTGCCTACAAGAAGGTAAGTCTAACTTACTATTAGCAAATATCATTTGTAAAAAAGCCTCCATGGTTGTACTATCTGTGCTTCTGGTTTACGAGATTGTGCTATAATTTCTGAGAAAATTTTAAAACAATGTTTTTTTTAATACTGCATATTCACAAAGAAAAAGGTGGCATCGCTGAGTCAAATAAAAATATGCATTTCTTTTGACACTAAATATCAGAATTCATTAAATACTCTGTCCACAAACAGAAGCTGATATTCCCAAAGAAGCTGTTTTAAAAATATATTTGTGTGTGACAAATGTGATATATTTTATAGCTGTAAAATAGGAAAATTGTAGATTAAAGATGCAGGTGGTATACATCCAAATAAAATAGATACAAATTTAGTATTTAATTATTCTTCAGATGTTATTTATATAACTTTAAAGTTCTATTTTAATAACAGGATAATTAACTTATAATAAAGGTAGATGTTAATCAGAATATAAAATCTGTTATGTGTTGCTGGAAGGTTGTAAATTTAACTGGAAGTGAAAAGGAATGGCAATTGTTTTAAAGCTATTATTGCTACATTAGGAACGTGTCTGTGGGTGTTGTTTTCTGTGTGATTATTTCTTACATGCATTTTTTATTTTGGAATCTTTTGAGAGGAGCAGAGGTAGAGTAGGAAATTATCAATATATTATCCATGTCAGTCTAAGTACAAATGAAAATTTCAACTTCTATTAAACATTGTGTTCTGTATTAATTTGCTGTATTAATATTAGTGATGTTGCTATGATTAAAACTCTAGAGAAGAAAGACTGCTTATTTGCACTTACTCTGCTGAAAATGTTCAGGTTAAGTTCTGCTGATGAATTGTTTTGCGGTAGTTTAAGGAAGTTCAGGCCTTGGTCTATGAGTAGAGTTGTGACCATTAATACCAGTTCAGCATGTCTCTGAGGTATGAAGGGACCCTAGAAAGGAAAGGAATTTGCTGTTGGAATAAATCATATTCTGACTGAATGTGCTTTATCCCACCTGATAGAAATTGATTTAGAAAAATACTACTTCATCTGTCTTGTATGATATTTTAGTTGTAAAAGTGAACCTAAATATATCATAAGCAAAACTTTTTAGCATCAACCATATAAAATAAGAATAAGCATTATGTGTTTATCACATAAGCAAATTATATAGTTTGCATGTTTTAATAAAATTATTAAGCATATTTTTACATGTGAAATTTTTACAAAAAATCTGCAAGATTATTTCTAAAATGGATAGAATGGGTTCTCAAGAGTCTGTCACAATTTTATCTGTAATGTGGTCATCAGTCCATATAGCTCAGCCTTGGCAGGAAATGGACCATCATTTAACCATAATGATAATGTACTGGGTCATCCTTTAGCAAACAGTTGTTTAAAAGTAGGCTGAACTACACACATTTTTTGTCTTTTTAACAAAGGAGAGAGTAAGCGTAAATAATTTGTTGGAGATGTAGAATAAAACTAGATTATTTTGTGCTCTGGATTTAACAGAGAAATGGTCTTGAAGCTTATCGTGTATAACTTGTCTTTGGAAATAGATAAAAGTGTTTGATCCTATTGATTTTGTTAAATATTTCAGTTGTATTCTGTACATTCAACAGTTCTGTATTGCTGGAGGGATGGGTTTGGCATTGTGCAAGTTATTTCTTTCATTCTTGACAGACAAGGTTACTTGGGTCAAGTAGTTGGGTGGGAAGTGGGGGAGGAACTATATTCTCTTAATCAATAAAATGTTCCACAGTTCCCTATATTTATCATCTGCATGAAATTGTTGGGTGACGTTTTGGGGAATTTAGGCTCTGATATTAATAACGTAGAGATGATACAAGCTCTTTCATTCACTTTATCTGATCTCAGAGACAGAAGTATATAAGCATAAAATGAAAATACCATTTGCAAGTGAGTTGTCCAAGTCAGTTTACTTTGAGGAGTCACATTTCTAAAATAACAGATTTGTACAGCAGTTCAGGTTGCTCTGTTCTGGTATTCTTTCTCTTTGCCACCTTCACTTGGTTTCCTATTTGCTGCCATTTTGACAAAGGCACATCTTGCACAGTTACTCAGTTTAAAATAGCTCCTTCCAGATTTGATGCATCCCACTTTATGTGAGATTTCTCTTGAAAAGAATCTGATATTTGATGCAAAAGACTGGATGACCACATTATATCTATTTTAGTTTACTTACACTAAATCTGTTTTCAGCTCGATACAAATTGCGGCTATTTGATTTTGAAAGGATCACATGGCTTTGGGACTGAATACTTTAAAAATCGACCTCCCACTTGTTCTCGTTCTCATCATTGTTAAGAGCATTGCTTTAGGTCTTCTATTTGAAGCAGCATATGGTTTATAGTTACATGTTTTAATCCGTGTGTGTGTGTGTGTGTGTGTGTGTGTGTGAGAGAGAGAGAGAGAGAGAGAGAGAGAGAGAGAGAGAGAGAGAGAGAACTTGGTGTGATCTAGATATAATTCATTCTTAAATGTTATGAAAAGTTGCTCTTTCAGGAAGCATTTAGTTAAGTTTATTGCTTTTATTATATTTTAGCTTTTATAAGCAATTGCTATTTCTATCAAATCAAATTTACTATTGCAGTAATTGATCAAAGCAAACATTGATTTTTAAGAAAGCATGAGGTATGAATCCTTATTTTTACCAACATAAGCATTGTCTGGTGAATTCTGCTGACCCCTGGACAGAATTTGGCAGTGGCCAATATCTTTTCAGGAAAGTGGCCAGAGAGATCACACAACAATTTTCAGGCCTGTCTCAGAGGTGGGTTTCAAATCCCGGCGCTACCAGTTCATTCGTACTCGCATGCACAGAATTATACAGGCAGGTGGGCGCAGCATGGCTGATCCAGGTCAAACCCACCTCTGGCCTGTCTGGTATATCAGCTAAAAGTGGGTTTTTTGAAAATAATCTCTACAGCACAGAGACTTGCATATGAGCCACTATTTCTGTCTTTCCTACACCATGTGGGTACAAATGCTGTAAAAAAAGGATCTAAAGATTCTTTCAGCAAGGTAGAAAGGAGGGAGTTAGTGAACACTTTTTTTCTGACAAGGATAAAGAGGTAAAAGTTCATGCCATCATTCCTCAATGCTCCAAATTCCTAACGTGAACATTTATAATATGTGAAATACTTTTTGCAAATCATTATTCTAGATATATTGTATAATCTCTAACTGTATCATGGCACAAATTCTGGGAAAACCTATAAACTAAAAGTTTGCTTTCTGGTTTCTTCAAGCAGGAAGCCTAGAAATGGTAACATACAATTATGAATACAAATCTGACTGGGGGAAAATAGTATCTTTAGCTAGAGTTTAAAAACATACTCTCCCATACTTGCAGACTGAATTAGTTATTTAAATGTATTGTTTCCTGGATTTTAAAAAATGACTCGTCTATCATTTTCCTTGCTGTTACTATCTCACATTAATCAGTATTGAGATTATGAATGTTCTGTTTACAATACAACATACATCCAGCTGTCATTTGGCAGATGTACACAAATATACATATTTATTTTTCCTTTTAATGATACCATAGATGCATAGAGGATGGGAAGGAGAGGGAAAGGGAGAGAGGGGGGGGACTTTCCTTATGCAAAACCTGAATAATTCTGGTTTATAATTGCCAATCAACTGAGAAGAATTCTGAATGCTTTGGGCAAAATTATCACTTCTTGTCTTAAATAATTTTCCTAGATTTTTGGACCCTCCTCCACAAAGATCTATTATTTACTCATTGGAGAAAGGTAATAAAGGAGAAATATGAAACTGAAACTAATAATTAATAAATCAGAGATAGTTCAGCAGGGAGTAAAAACTCTTGAATCCTTTTTAACGAAAACATACTACTAATTTTTTTAAATAATTGATCTGTTATAAAGAGAGAGAACAAATTATCCATTGATCCATTAAAATGCAATCTTACTCTTTTTTAAACATTTAACTATAATTTGGTTTTTTACATTACTTTCAGTCTGTCTTACTATCCAAACAGCTATAATGATCAAGCATTAATTATTTTTATTATTTAATAGTCTGTATATGCATTAGAGTAACTGTCAACATTGATAAATGGAAAAATAATCAAGTTACTGATTGATTGGGACCTCTTTGTTTTATCTCATAAAAATATCAAACATGCAACTTGTATAGAAAAATATGAATGTTTCTATAAAAACATATGAGTAAAACAATAGTATTAAAGAATAACACAGGAGTCAATGATCTTAGAGGTGGTTACAATTGAAGCAACCAACCAAGCTGCCAAATAAATAAATGAAAACAAGCATAGATTGACTTTTCCTGGCATGCATCTTTTTCATAAATTCTCACTACTGTAGTATATTTTGTATATCCTACCAACTGCATCAAATTGATTTCCTGTAAGCTTATTATAGCTTCAAGCTACTTAAAAGAAACATGGGGCATAAATTCAGTAAACAAATAATGTATAATAACACAGATTGCTGTAAATGGTCAAATTGGTGCTGCCCTTGACAACTACTCGGAAATTTCAACTAGTGCAGAATTTTGCTGTCATTTTGACAGGTCTGACTGGGTACAATGTATATGATTTCATTATTATAGACAATTTACTGGCTACCACGTTGGCTGTATGCAGTTTCATTTAATGTACTGGTTACTAGCTTAAAAACCCTGGATTAATTTAACAGTAATTTCCTCTCATTTGAACTTCACTGCTGTTTAAGAACAACTGTGTCTTCTGGCAGAATCCTACAAGTGGAGATGGGTCAGCTTCCTCTTTATTTATATCTTTTTGTCAGCAATTAGCTGATCTTTACAGTAATTGATTGTCAGTTTCACATATGGCTCAATTTCATTTATCCCTTTATTTATTAATGCTTTGTGTTTTTGTTTGCTGCTTTTGCATTGTTATAAGCATGTATATATGTCAAGTTTTGTTTCTTTTTTTTTGTAAAAATGCTTTAACCATTCTTTATTTGGGTGGGGGGAGAAATGGACAATAATAATAAATGTATATTAGTATAGTTGTATACTGATCCTGATACAGAATTGATGGCCAAACAATAAATCACTTTTTTAAAAAATTGCAAATTTCCTAACATAATGTAGCACAGTGTGGAAAACGGCAGGTAGTCCTCAATTTATGACCACAATTGAGCCCAAAATTTATCAAGTTAAGTGAGACATTTGTTAAGTGAGTTTTACCCCATTTTACAACCTTCAAGCCACAGTTGATAATCAAATCCCTGCAGTTGTTAAGTTGGTAACATGATTGTTAAGTGAACATGCCTTCCCCATTGGTTTTGTTTGTCAGAAGGTTGCAAAAACTATCATAAATATGAATCAAGTTACCAAGAGTCTGAATTTTGATCATGTAACCATAGGGAGGCTACAACAGTCATAAGTATGAAAAATGGCCATGTCACTTTTTCATGATAACTTTTGAACGGTCACTAAACCAACTGTTGTAAGTCGAGGACTACTTGTATACATATAAAACTTTTTGCATTACATTAGCCACCATTTTCAAATTTAAGATAATAATGCAACATTTTTTTATGAAGCTACAGATTGCCTTGCTCCAGCTGTTGAAGATGCAGAGATTCAGAACAAGACATACAGAACTGGAAATAAATTAATAATCAGCTGTCACGAAGGATTCCAGATCCACTTCTCTGATTTAGACAACCTGGTATCAATATGTCAAGATGATGGAACATGGGATAATCTGCCCATTTGCCAAGGTTTAGTACACTAGAGCATCTTATAGATCTTACACTTTGAGTAATGGCAGATTGGGAGGGTGGCACAAGGCTTGCAACTTAACGATATAACAATTAACTATAGTTTCTAGTACAGCATTACCTTTATTAGAGATATTTTGCAATTAAAATGGCCAAAATGCATTTTAAATATGATTAGTCTATTGTCTGCTTCATTTGAAAGATAACATTAAATGTTTTGTATTTTTAATTTCTTTTTAAACTTGCTGATGTAAATAATTAGGTTGTCAAGTTAATTGAATCCTTTACTTCAATTAAAGAACTAATTCATTACTTAATTCAAAAATAATTAAAATCAGCATCACGAGGGATTTTACCTTATCTATTTTCTTTGGTTCTGATGTCAAATAGAAACTTTCTGACACTAAGAGCAGTTACTAATTGTTCTTGCATCTGTAATCCTAAATAAAACTTCATTGAAAGTGCTATCCTACATCTTCCAGATAATGAGCACTAAAAGAAATATATAGCATGGAGTTATTATGTTCAAAATTTATTTGCCTTTGATCCAGTTCATTCATTTGCAGAAATAAGGAAATCCTGAATAAGATACAGCTATATAATTATGTGAAAGAAAGTCCATCAAACACATAGTACAATAGTACAAACTATTTTTTCCAGAGAAAATAAGCTCCATCTCTCTTGCTTTTATGATTTTTGACCAATAAACATCCATAACAATAACATCTTTTTAATTTAATTTTGTTTTGGTGTCACGCATTCCCATATCAGCAAAGGACAGTTGACAATATAAATAACAAAACACAAATGCAATAAAATAAAAATACAATGACAGAAATAAACATAAACCTCAAATACAGTGAGAGAAATAAACATTACCCTCAAAAATAATGTTAATAAATACACCAAAAATAGTAAAATATATAGAAACTGTGAACCTTTCCAATAAAACAAATAGGGTAAAATAGATTTTTAAAAGTCTTTAAAAAGTTTTTAAAGAAAATGATGGTGTTTCTGGACTAGATTTATGCCATATCATGCCACAATAATTTGTGTGTCTGACATTAGCTAGGCAAGCACTGTAGCATTTACTCCACTTACTCTCTTTGTTTTGGTATAATGTATATTTAGATTGGGGGGGGGGTTATTCCAGCGTATAATAATTCTTTATCCTATGAATTGCTATTAATGAATTGGTATGACAGATACATTTGATTTGAAGATCAGAAAACAATGGGTTTTAGATCTTAAATTCTTCAGGTGGGGAATAATAAGGAAATTCTTAATTTTCTTTTCTCATGAATCATGGGTATGTAAGTTGCAATTTGACTACAACTATTTCAAATGTTACATTTACTTTAGGTGTATACTTCAGATTCAGTTGCATAAGGATAACTTTTATTGCGTCTACCACAGAATGCATACCTTGTTACACAATTATAATGTCCTTGTAACTTTTCCCTACAATGTTAAGCATCTCAATACTTAAATATCTCAAATGACTTACCTCAGAGGGAGAAAATTGATCAGCTTTCCAGTTTTTGTGTCCGTGTTTAACTCTTTTGTAGTGCCATACACTAAATAAATAAATACACCTCTTGTAGTTTCTCTATAATTTTTTAAAAAATTTAAATTGTGAAGCTTTATTAGTAATTTTCTTTACAATGATGTGACAGCAACTGTGAAATACAGTCCATCAACAAGCAGGAGACCCTATACCAGTTCAGACAAATGGTTGTCCAATGTCTTCTTTAAAAACTCCAGTCATGGAATACCCACAACTTTTGAAGGCAAGCTATTCCACTGATTAATTGTGCTAACTATAAGGAAGTTTCTCCTTAATTCTATCTTGCTTCTCTCCTTTATTAGTGTCGATCCATTGCTTCTTATTCTGCCTTCAAGTGTACTTAATTTTCAAATTGTTTTCTATTATTATTATTATTATTATTATTATTATTATTATTATTATTATTATTATTATTATTTGTTAAATTTGTCTGCCACCCATCTCACCACCACAGTATTAAAAGCAATAAAACTATATAAACATATTTAGTAGGAATAAAATTATAAATTATGGTAAAAAGAGGGGGAAGGAGGGAAGAGAGCCTTTAGGGGGTGAGGTGAGATCTGCTATTAGTCCACCAACCATCTTCAGCGTGACACTCCTCTATTGGGCCCAAAGCCAACTAGTGCACAGCAAGGTCTTCAGGTCCTTATGGAAGATCAGGAAGGTGGGAGAGATCTTACCCCAAGAGGGTAAGATGTTCGAAATGGCAAGAGCTATGGCAGAGAAGGATCTTCTGGCAGCCTAGCAGCCAGAATTCCTTAATTTACAGGATTCACAGCATATCCCATCTGCTATTGCAGGGAGAGTGGGCCCATCCCATTGGAATGAAATAGTTCCTCAGTTATCCTGGTGCATGCCATGTGGGGCTTTCTAATAATCCCTAACAAAATCTAAGTATTTCTCCATTCCTGCTAAATGTGTGTTTAATTATTCCATTGAACCATCAAGAACTACTTTCTTAAATAGTTGAAGCCAATCTTCCAACACTTCGGAGGAGTTAAGATGTTTTGCCTGGTATGCATCGCTCTGTCCTTATCCTGAATTGCAAACTTCATTGGCAGATTAGCAAAGATTCAGATCTCTATTTTTTATGCAGGGAATGCTAGAGTGAAGTGGAGTCAATGGCTGGGGTGGAATCAGAAAGTGTGGATGCTGCTCCGTTTAACCAATTTTACTTCCTCACAAGTTTATTTTTTCTCTAAATTTTTTCTGGTTTCAGGGAAAAAAATCCCTACTTATTGCAGAAATGCTTTTAACTGAATCAGTGGAGAGGTTAACCATCCTTTCTAGTCCACTAACACTTTCTGCAATTGAATCCCCTCTTCTCTCATATTAGTAGCATAATGGTAAAAATGGGAAGTTGATGAACTCTGGTTACTTTTGAAATGTGTTGTAACACCGAGATGGTTAATACATTATTTAACCATGAGTAAATCTTGTGGTATAGAGTTAGCAAGATTTAGCATTGGTCATAGCTTCCTTCCACAATTTTGCTAAATGAATGTGTAGTTTTGAAAGATAGGTGGTGCTATAGTTCTTGCTGATACTGTATATAATGTGGGTATGTTAAATAGCCATTTGCTAGAGTACAATTTATGAAACAGATGCCATTTTAATAGATCTGCTGGGCCTCAAACTTTCAGCTGTTGCAACATATCCTGGTCTTATGATTGCAATTCAGTACTTTGTCAGTTATAACGATTATAGTATCTTATGGTCACATGATTGCCATTTGAAGTTTCACAGCTGATTTATGATCATCAAAGTCAGTGGGGATGGAGAAATTGGTAGGATATCGTAAATTGCAGTCACATGACATTGTGCTTAACAACCATAAGTGATTTGCTTCATGACTGCAGCCTGATTTGATGTCTTAAGTTAGATATGGTCACATGAAATTTCATTTTCTGACCGCATTGCTTAATGATGGAATAGTTGATTTCAATTATGGTTGGTAAGTGAGGATTACACATAGTCCTTGTCTTACTACTATTCATTTAGTGACCATTCAAAGTTACAACAGCATTGGAAAAAACATGATTAAAGACATTTTCACATGACTATTGCACTTCCCATGGTCACATGATCAAAATGTGGATGCTTGGCAACTGGCAAGTGTTTATGATAGTTGCAGTGTCCCCAGGGTCATGTGATCGTGTTCTGTGACCTTCTGACAAGCAGTCAATGGGGAAACCTGATTCACTTAACAACCATATTACTAACTTGACAACTGCCGTGATTCACTTAACAATTGTGGTAAGAAAGGTGGTAAAATGGGGCAAAACTCACTTAACAAGTGTCTTGCTTAGCAATGGAAATTTGGGACTCAATTGTTGCCGTCAATTGAGGGCTACCTGGATAGAGTTATAAAAAAATCTATATCAGGACAACCAGACTGATATTGCTACACTATCATGATCAATGTAAAATCCTGATTTAGAAGTTTGTTCTTTTGCGAGAAGGATTATCTCTTCACATTAGAATAAAATTATGGCCCTTGGCAGGAAACTATCAGTGCATTTTGTTGTACTAATAGGAAACTATATGAAAATCCTTCAACAGATTAGAATTAGAGTAAATATCTGTATTCTCTACATCATGTAAGAAAGCTGTAAGTTAGATAAGAGAGTCTTCATTTTAACATTTTATTAAGATAAAATACAAAAGTAAATAAGAAAACACACTGGGGAGGAAAGGGGGAGAGAAAAGTGAGGAGAAACTGGGGAAAGAAAAAAAATATTGACTTCCAACGTCCTCTATTGCTGTAAAAAAGCATTAACATGAAACCACAACTTTTCCCCCCATAATAATATAAACTAGCCATAATAATTATATAAACTAGCCATTTCTATAAAAACATATCAGTCTAGATGAGAGTGTCTTGTAAATAGATACTGTAAAGTAGCTTGCCTTTTTTGATTCCCTACAAACTGCATTCTCATTATCCACCCAATGCGTCCATTATAAAATACAAAACCATAAGAAGCATGGGAATTAAGACATATTTTTCCACAAATTTCCAAGATCTGAGTTTTAGTCGGTAACTAAGAGGAAATATTTCCTCAGATAGCAACAGGCAGCTAATCTTGTTGAGATTATTGGTATTTGGATGAGAGATCATAGGCAATATCAGGGCTATACACTGGGAATCTATGGAAGATACCCTAGAAATAAGCTATGCCTATCCTGATGCCAAGAAAAATTAATGGTTATGTCCATAGGAGTCAATATTGATTCAATAAATATATTTTAGGAGGAACAAATTGTACATTTGTAAGTCAGTCAGTTTAGAATGCTTTTGTCTAATTTTCCTACTAAATGCAAAGCTTCTGCTCAAGTAGAATTGTGGTAAGCTATAACTTTTGTATGGCCTTAAAGAATTTTAAGTGGCATTAAGAGAGAACCTACAGCAACTTTTATTAATTTAAAGATACAACTATGTAGTTTGACATTATTCCCATGAGAAAGAGATTAAAAGAGAGCAATGATTTATTTTCATATGCTGTCTTATAGTATATCTATTATATAGGTTAAAAACACAACCCAAACAACATGACTGCCCAGATTAAAGTAACATTCCAGATTTTTTTTTTAAAGGTTCCAGGGCCACCTAACCCCCACCTTGGGAACAAAGCCAAGTCTTAAGGAAATTTATTTATTTATTGTAGAGAATTTATGTAGCTGCCTACTCGCTCACAGCACTTTTAAGCAGCTTACAGACAATACAAACACAATATAAATAATAATAAATAAATAAATAAATAATTCTCCCTCCCCCCAGTAACAACACACACTCAAATCAGCCATTTAGTGGACTCCATCCCACTCTCAGTTCCCTAGTCTTGCTGCAAAATCACATCTTTAGGGTCATATGAAAAAGTGTCAGAGTGGGGGCCAGTCTAATTTCTGGAGGGTTAATGTCCCTTGATTGCGCCATGTGACGTGTTGTGACATTTTTTTGTCTTTATAGAGCCAGGGTGGGCGCGGCCTCTGCATGACACATCTGGGCCATGAACCCCCAGTATGACAGCTGCAGCATAATAAACTTCTATTATTCTCATCTATGACAAATGGACAGCCAGAGAATTCTGCAATAACTGGAATGCTTGAAAAGTTAAGAGAGAAGTTAAAGTTAACTGTTATTAATTCCTAGTCTTTATTTTGCAAAATAAAGAACACTTATAAAAACAATAGCAGGAAAAGGCTACCTGGCATCTTAGATGTTTTTCATAAACTCCCTTTTGAAATTTCCTCAGTGAGAATTCCTTTTAAGAAAAAGTTAAAAGTTCAAACTAGGCAACCTGTTGGTGTCTATGTGAGAGTATTTGTTCTATAAGTAAGCTTTTATTAAATTATTTTAATATTAAAAGATGTTGATAAAAACAATTACAGATTGATTCAGAACTATGCTTTCATGAATTTTTGAATAATGCAATAAAATAGCAGAGTTGGAAGGGACCTTGGAGGTCTTCTAGTCCAACCCCCTGCCTAGGCAGGAAACCCTATACCGTTTCAGACAGATGGCTATCCAACATCTTCTTAAAGACTTCCAGTGTTGGGGCATTCACAACCTCTGGAGGCAAGCTGTTCCACTGATTAATTGTTCTAACTGTCAGGAAATTTCTCCTCAGTTCTAAGTTGCTTCTCCCCTTGATTAGTTTCCACCCATTGCTTCTTGTTCTACCCTCAGGTGCCTTGGAGAATAGTTTGACTCCCTCTTCTTTGTGGCAACCTCTGAGATATTGGAACACTGCTATCATTTCTCCCCTAGTTCTTGTTTTCATTAAACTAGACAAACCTAGTTCCTGCAACCATTCTTCATATGTTTTAGTGTTCAGTCCCCTAATCATCTTTGTTGCTCTTCTCTGCACTCTTTCTAGAGTCTCCACATCTTTTCTACATCATGGCGACCAAAACTGAATGCAGTATTCCAAGTGTGGCCTTACCAAGGCATTATAAAGTAGTATTAACACTTCACGTGATCTTGATTCTATCCCTCTGTTGATGCAGCCTAGAACTGTGTTGGCTTTTTTGGCAGCTGCTGCACACTGCTGGCTCATATTTAAATGGTTGTCCACTAGGACTCCAAGATCCCTCTCACAGTTACTACTATTGAGGAAGGTACGACCTACACTGTACCTGTGCATATTTTATTGTAGTTTTATTTAGCATCTAAAGAAAGGTAATAATAAACCCAGTCTGCCAGGAAAGTCTTCTGTTCACATAACTTTCACTTTGATAACACTGGAGATTTCCTGTTGGAGAATAATGAGTAACTGAAAAGTTTCTGTATTGACTATCAGAACCATTGCAACTAGTTAAAATAGATTTAAAATCCATTTATTTATGTCTATATTTTAATAATACTGATAACAGTAAATAAAAAATTAGCATAACAGTTTCAAAGGAAAGGAAGAATTGTTTCAAATAAGTTCTGTTTTATTTTTTTTAATTTAGATGTCTAAGGCCACCAAGCTCACTGATGATTGGGAGACCTCAGAAATCTAAATGAAAAACAAAACAAAGAATGTAGAAAATTGTACATTAAAATAATTCTATGTTGAATTTAGTACTTTTGTTATGAAGTGTATGCTGAACAATTAGAAGTTGTGATCTAGCATATTTGGTGGGAGCGAGGGAATTCAAGAACGAGTCAGCTGAAGTAATAATTTGCTGTTCAGATGAAGGAATATATATATTTATTAAATTTATTGCTAAGTAGCTATTTTAAAAAACAAATACCTCATAATAAGACACCTCCTTCTTCTTAATTTGCAGGTTGCCTGAGACCACTGCTGCTTCCTCATAGTTTCACTAATATATCTCAGTTCGAGTCTTCCTTCCCAGTAGGATCAATGATATATTTTCAGTGTTTTCCGGGATATAAACTAGAAGGTGCAGAGTTCCTTGAGTGCATGTATAATCTTATCTGGTCAGATAGTCCACCTAGTTGCCTTGATGTGGAAGGTAAAACATCTTCTATGTTCAGACAAATACTGGTAAAGTCTCAGTATAGTTGTACTTGGTCTAGTAACTTTTTACTTCATCTTTATTTATTTTTTTCAGTACATAAACAATCTGTTTTACAGATAAATTATATACACAAATTATATATGTGTCTGCTTAGAATTAAGTACTGCATTCAATTCAATAAATATAAAATTTCAGGCATACTTATTGTATGTATATGTCACCATGAAAGTCCGAAATCTGGTGAATGTCGACACATACCAATTTCGGTCTTTCACGGTGACATATATATAACGAGTCAGCGTAACGCTTTACTTTTGCTTTTCGTTCTAACCGCGCAGGATCGCAGGTTTTTTTAAAAAAAAGTCCGCGAATACAAGACGCTTCAAAGGAAGCGAGGAGCCGAGGTATTAGGGTAAGGGGATTTAGGGTAAGGGTGTCGAGAGGATAAGGGTATTTTCGGACATACACCAAGCGACTATGTGATTGTCGACATTCACCGGTGAATGTCGACATTCACCAGATTTCGGACTTTCACAGTAACATATATTCATTATTAAAAATAATTATAGGTTGTTTAATATTGTGTAAAACTATTTGCTTACAGTATGCATTAATTAAATGCATATTGCATGAATTAATTGATTAATGAAAGGAAAATAGAGATGTTGTATGTCTGTGAAACTAAAAGAAAGCAGAAGGACATGATATGTATATGTCAATGAAACTAGTATGATTTTGTGGAATAAAGTTGATAAATAGGTGCAGGAAAACTAACGTTTATGTTTGATTGAATGAAGGGATAAAATCATTGTCAGAAAGTATGAATTGATGTAATCCCAATTATCATTGGGCACATATTGAAGTAAAAATTCATAGATTGATTCTAGTAACCAACCTGTGGATATATGAGAATCACAGGTGAATTTTGGAAAACACTGTGTAAAGTTCTGAATGAGTGTCATTAAGGGGGGGGGATTATTCTGCTTGATGATATGAATGGATAGGCAGGATTAAAAAAAGAAAGTAGGGGGAAATGATGATTGGGCATTCAGAGATCGAAGAACAAACTAGAATAGTGATTCTTTGGTTAGTATTTGCTTAGAAAAAGCATATTAGTTTCAAATATGAGTCTATTCATATGTATTCATGAGGAATAAGAATATAAATGTAAAAGCACAATTTATTGAATTAATTATTATAAAAGCCTGAGAGAATTAGTAAAGGATACAAGGATGATTAATTCTTCTTAATATGGGTGGACCATTATATGCTAGTGTCAGGAATGGATATTGGGAAAAATAGATGAAAAAGGCAAATAACTCAAATAATGTAGAGAGAAACTAGGAAGTCACAGTATGTATTAGAAAAAAGTATTAGAAAATAGGTTAATGGAAAAGGAACACGAGGAAAGAAGACATGGTAACTTTTTGGAAGAAAGTTAAAAGAAATTAAAAGGAGAAATTTCCTGACAGTGAGAACAATTAATCAGTGGAACAGCTTGCCTCCAGAAGTTGTGAATGCCCCAACACTGGGAAGTCTTTAAGAAAATGTTGGATAGCTATTTGTCTGAAACGGTATAGGGTTTCCTGCCTAGGCAGGGGGTTGGACTAGAAGACCTCCAAGGTCCCTTCCAACTCTACTATTGTATTGTATTGTATTGTATTGAAATGTGTTACAGAATTCCATAGAAATAGGTGGACAAAAATGTTTGTTCCTAATCACAAAAGTACCAAAATTATAAAACATGCATTATGACTCCACAACTACAGTTCTATCTTTTCATTATGTCATCACAATGTGTTATGTCATCATAAGAAAAAAAGGAAATTGTGTTACAACACGTTTCATCATTTACCCTCCTACAGAATAGGTGGCTAGGCACCCTTGCATAAGTTGATAAACACCCATGAGAGTAGGGGTAGTGATAATATTTGTGATGATATAATCGTGAATTCTGTGACATATTTTCTTGGGTCAGATGTTCGGATGCAAGTTTATAATATCATTTGTATGAGTATTCATTGAATGTGTATCGTTTTGGTATCTTGATTTTTTGATTGATTCCCTTTCCTTCAAAATAATTCTTTAGTATAAATAAAAAATAACAGAGCCCTCTTTCCATTCTGCTCTTTAAGTTGTGTAATAGTCCCTTTTTAGAGGATCATACAGATAATTCACTTCTGCCTTGAAATAGCTTTAAATTTTAATCAGGCTTTTAAATGAAATTCACATATACATCTATCCATCATGCTATTCATTTTCAGGGTGAGCAGTGTTATGCAAGGGGGCAGAAAAGAATAAGAAATAGTAAACTGAAGTATTTGAAGGCACAAGATAAGAAAAGGTAATATAACTAACTAGTTTATACCTACACTGCTCATTATGCATTTTGTATCTTCTGTCATCTGCAAACCATCCTTGCTTCCACCACATTCATAGATCACTTCCATACGCTGCTTTTTGTTGTTTAAATTTTTCATCTCTGTCTTTTTGAAGATCTCACCAACTCTATTCATCCATAGCTTTCTCATTCTTCTCCTTCCTCCTCTTATTTATTTAATGATACCCTCATTAGTAAAATGGTACATATAGACTAGAACAGGGGTGTCCAAACTTGGGAACTTTAAGACTTGTGGACTTCAACTCCCAGAATTCCCCAGCCAGCCATGCTGGCTGGGGAATTCTGGGAGTTGAAGTCCACAAGTCTTAAAGTTCCCAAGTTTGGACACCCCTGGACTAGAAGATGCAACTGTTAAATGCATTCACAATTGAATGACTACACCCAGAGAATATTCATAAATGGCTTTGCACAGCTTCAAGAGTAGTACTGTGGAGTGCCATATACTTTGTCCTGGTTTCTGTACTGGTCAACCTTTTTGATAGCATGCATTACAAAAAACTTACAAGTTTAATAAATTGTGGTTAAGCCCCATTGGACATACTGTTTCTAGTTCTAGGCATGGCAGTCTAAAAAGGACATTGACAAACAGGAGCAAGTTCAAAGAAAGGGTAACAAGGTGAACCGAAAATTAGAAATCTTGTCCTGTGAGGAATGGTTCAGCAAACCTGATACATTTTTCTGCAGAAGCAAATGTTGAAGGGAAATATAATAGCAGTCTTCAGATATCCACAGGATTATCATGTAGAGGAGGAAGTGAGTATTTTGGTTAGAAGGCAGGACGTGAAACGATGAATTGAAACAGCAGGGAAGTTGATCCAGTTTAGATGTTAACATTTCCTGATTGCAAGAGCTATCAACCAGTGGGACAGGTTGCTTGATGAAGCCAGCCATATGTTGAATTTTATTGCAGATCTTTAAATAGAGATGAGATAATACATCTCTGCAGAATATTTTAGCAGATTCTGCACTGAGAAGGTTACCCTATTTGACCTCTCCGTTTCCTTCCAATTTTTATAATCTTTGGATTACATAAATACATCAGTGTAAGCTAGCAGATATCAGGCTCCATTTGAAGTTGACTTTACTGATTGATTGATTGATTGATTGATTGATTTGATTTGTAAAGCCACCCATCTAAAACAAGTGACTTTGGGTGGCAAACAATCATAAAAACAATTAAAATAGTTAAAACATAGTACAAAAACCCTTAAACACAAATAGCAACCAAGAGATACTATAATTTGTCAGCTTCAACATAGCCAGAAAACTGTCCTTCCCACACTCAGAACCCCAGGCCTGGGCACATTCATAGCTACATCTTCAAAGCCTTCTAAAAGACCATCAGGGATGGGATATCATAAACCCAGGAGGGAGAATATTCTAGAAGGCATGCACTATGCAGAAAAGCCACATCTCCTGGTCTCCGCAGCCATCATTCCTTGACCTATGGGATCCGGAGCATGGCCACCCTGCCTGTCATGGAGGCTTCGGAATCTGAGTCTGATGATAACAGGGAACCAGTCCTGATTTCTTAAATGAGAAACACCAAGATGTTTTTACTTACGAGGAGCTTTGACTTAAGATTAATAGTGGAAACAACCGTATATTACTCCAATTCTCTGTGCCTTGCCTTGCTTGCCAACCTTGCCCTAACAAGTGATCAACAAAGTTTTCTGTGCATTGCATTCTGGAACCCTTTGACCACTCTTGTGCCTGAGTCCCTGGACTTGGAACTCTTTATTAATGCAAATTGCTAGACTGATGGAAACTTGGTTACTTCAAGTGTTTTGTCACCTGGCTTTTTGTTGATTGTTATAAGTAAGTTTGCAGTTGCCTCTTGGTTGTGTGTGTCTGTGCTTGGCTTGAGACAGGACATTGCCAGACTGGATTGGATAGGAGAAATAACTGGAAAAGATGGTCCCTCAGGTAATCCAGTCTCAAGTCATGAAGGACTTTAAAGGTAACAACCAGCATATTGAATTGCGTTCAGAAACACACTGCCAACCAATTCAGCTCCCAAAGCAGCAATGTTATATGTGGCAAATAACTGGCACCATTTATAACCCATGTAGCTGCATACTATATCAGCTGAAGGTTCTGAATGCTTCCAAAAAAATTCCGGCTGGTGGGATCCAAAACAGACCATTTTCTGACATGGCACCCATCCTCTGGAATATTGTGAACCCCAAGGGGTGATCTACATCTACCCTTTTGATCTTCTGAAAGGTTTTGAAGAAGTGGCTCTGCCAACTGGCCTGGGGCCCCTAAGGGGGTGTGACACTCTGGAGGTTGCTAATGGATTAGATAACACCCAACTTCCTCCACCTGCACATATGCTCCCTTCCTTGGTCAATTTAATTTAAACTGAATTTTAAATTTAAAACCTGTATTTTAATATTTTAAATGGCATTTTATTGAATGATTTTAAACCATCTTTACTGAGATGCGCAGCATATAAGATGGATGGATGGATGGATAGGTAGGTAGGTAGGTAGGTAGGTAGGTTAGGTGGTAGGTAGGTTCCGCCTTATTTCAAAATGTTCGTTCTTTATTCCCATGCTTTTTGAATAAAAAGTATAGAAAAGAAGCTGATCCTTTGCTATAAACTCTCAGAGACATATGTACAGTATCTATTTAAAGGAATAAATGACAATTTGGACTCTTGATTAACGGCAAGTAAGATCTGAAAAAAACCCAATAAAATGTTCCTATTTAGAACATTCTTCCTTCTGCATTTTTAAGAAATAAAGCTTCTTTTTTCTTTAGATTTTTTTTCTTAAAGGATTTTCTGTACATTTGTATTTGAAAAATGAAATAGATTGGCACCATAAGCTGTCAAATGAAAATGAAAAGTCAAATTGTTGCAGAAAATGCTGCTTGTCCTTTGTACAATTCAGTGTACAAGAATTGTATTAAAAGGTATCCTGTAATTTCCAGAGTATATGCAAATATAAATTTTATAGTGCTTTGTAATGATGTTTCTAATGTGAATCTGAGGAGAATGTAATATTTTATTTGTAGTTTTTATACTCATTTAAAGCTTGTAATCTTCAAGAAAGGAAAAGGCACATAAATTCAAAGTCTTCTGTGTTGTTCTGACATTCATAAAATAAAGAGATTATCTTCTGCCTTTCAAACCAATGCAAACTGTCATTTTACTGAACTGTTGGGGAATGTCATTGCCATCTGCTTAGTTTAAATTCCAGGCAGAGAATGTTCATGTAATATCTCCTAGATCAGTGATGGCGAACCTATGGCTCGCATGCCACAGGTGGCATGCAGAGCCATTTGTCAGGGCATGCGAGGCGCTGCCCTGTCAGCTGCCAGCGCGCATGCGAGGCGCTGCCCTGTCAGCTGCCAGCGCGCATGCGTGCGCTGGCCAGCTGAGTTCACCCTTTTTAAAGGCCATTTTTGACCCTCCCCAGGCTCCAGAGGCTTTATAGGAGCCTGGGGAGGGCAAAAAGAGCCTCCCCCCTCCAGAGGCTTCGTGAGCTTCCCTAAAGCCTCCGGAGTGCAAAAAACCGGCCCTTGCTCGGAGGGTCGTTTTGATTGCTCCGGAGGCTTCAGGGAAGCTCTTGAAGGTCCCTGAAGCCTCCGGAAGGCTTCTGGGGGGCCGGGGGATGCTGTTTTCGCCTTCCCCATGCTCCTATAAAGCCTCTAGAGCCTGGGGAGGGCGAAAAAAGCATGCAAAAATGGGGGGGGGTCACACCTGTAGTGCGCACATGCACACTGGGGGGTCACACATTGCATTATGAGTGCGGCATGCCTGCACACGACCCCCCCCTGCGCTCACCCCACTTATGGCACACGAGCCAAAAAAGGTTCGCCATTGCTGTCTTAGATGCTTCTCTAGGGGGAAAAAATGAGACTTAAGTATAGTATTGAATAGCCTCCAGGGAAAATTACTATATTTGCTAACAAGTGAATTTAGTAAAAATGCAACCAAATAGGACTAGCAAAAATGAGAAGAATTTTTCTTTTTGTGTTTCCCTGAAATTTACGAAAGACAATTCTTTGTTGCAGTTAAACTTTTGAGGTCCTGGAAGTCTATTTTGAATTTAAGGTTTTTTCAATATCTCCACCGAAGTAATAGAAGTCAACAGGGTGAACTTTATCATTGTCCTGACAATAGTCTGCCTTTGACTAGTATATTTATTTATTAATACACTTTATTTTACTCTAGCTACAACTAATCTAGTGATTTTTTTCTGCTTGCCTAGAAAACACTGCTTGATTATTCTGGCTAACAAACAATATTATTTGCTGTAATCTATTTGCTGACACTGCTGTTAATATCTTTGTATTAACATCAATCAATGAGATTTTATTATAATTAGTACATTAGGTATGAACTTTACCTAATTTTGTTATAACTGTAATCTAAACCTGGTTAAATACCCCAATAAAATTCCCTTATCTTTATACACTTGACAAAATTTTGTATCAAAAGATATGTAAATATTTTAACCCATAAACCTGGCTTAACAAAACAAATTGCTACGTTCATACAACTTGCTATTGTAAGTTCAAACAAAGAAATTTCTAGTCTGTAATGTAATGAATTGGTTTCATGTAATGAACTAGTTCATACAACTTGATAAAATAATCTAGGGGTTTCCAACAACATGCTGAAACATCAAATATCTAATCATAGTCTAATATGATTTGTAAATTCAGCTATTCTGTCCAAAAGCAACATAGCATTTAAAAAAATATATATTTTAAAGCTAACTCATAATCTCCAAAGGGTATAATACAAAAACTTGTATGTGGGTTTTGCATTATGATAATGACTTTACATTGTCTTATTTTGTTTCTGTTTCAATTTCCATTATTCACAGTGGATAATAATCTTATTCCAGATGTTAATTATTTTTATGCGTGGGGCATTTATATTTCCTATGATAGATTGAATATAATTCTTTGGCCAGAAAACATTATATTTAATTTCTTTGTTAAAGCATTGTACAATGTACTATACCAGTGATGGCGAACCTATGGCCAGAGGTGGCACGCAGAGCCCTCTCTGTGGACATGCGCACCATTGGCAGCTGCTCTGCTGGTTTCCAGCATGCTGGCCAGCTGGTCTTCACTGGCACCGGAATGCTGAAAAATGGCCAAAGCCTAGACCAGTTTTCAGGTCATTTTCAGGCTGGTTTTCAGGCATTTTTTGGGCCATCAAATAATCAAAGAGAAAAAAGAAAAGACAATATTTCCAAGCCTCCAGCCCCCAAGTAGCAGTGTAACTTCTTTTTCCTCTTTATTCCCTCTTTGTATTCCTTTTATATCTTCTTTATATTCCAGGCTTAAAGAAAACAAAATTCTTAAATGGAGCAAAAAAAAACAACCCAACCCATCCAATCCAGCGTTATAAAAATAAGGAAAAAGATTTTAATCTATAGGTATAAACAAAAAGAATATAAAAAGTAAAAGAAGAAAAACAAATTATTCAATTTAAACAATAGGAAACATTTGCAAAAGTTCCATCCATAAAAGAAACTTTTTTAAAAAGGATAACACATTGTCTAATGTAGCTTCATTTCACCACTTGTTGTCTTCTGTTTTCAAATTTAATTTAGCTTTAATTTTTTGGGGGGTAGTCTCTTTTATAAAAATAAGATTTCCTCACCAGATGGACACACTTTCTCTTTACATTTTCCTCCCATTCCAGAGCTATCCCAACTTCAGTAGCGCTTCTGTCACCGGCAAAAAGAGATTCTCCTGGATCAATCAGGGACTTTGCGGTGTCCCTGAGATCAGCAGGACGTACGCTTCCCTGTCACCGTCTCTTCGGGACAGTTTAGGTCCAAAAGGACCGTCCAGTGGCAAAAGTACCAACTGTGATCTTGGAGCTCCAAGATTGCATATCATGTCATCAGCTCCTCCTCTCTCTTCCTTTCTTAATATTGCTTTTGGGGGCCTAATAATCATGTACCCTAATGTATTGGGTATTTATGGATGTCTAGAGATGGCATTACTTGGGCTTAAACGTTTCTTTTTAGAGCAATTAATCTCTATAACAGGAAATCTTTTCATTTTGCTTGCTGTTAAATCAAAGCATTGGGAAGACTTAACAGTTACTTATGTTAGATTTCTGCAACCAGCAGAAAAAAATATGTGTAAGAATAAAGGAGGAGAAATGACCATTGCCAGAGTGATAAAATTTCCATTTATCATCTATAGCTAATTTCTGGAGTTTGCTTATTGAAAAAGATCTGTTTGATCAATACCAATAATTATTTCCTATTTAACAGTGTTATTTTAAGCCAAACAAGGAAAGTGTTTAAGACCTTCTGCTGACTTCCTGATGAAACTTCTAGTATTCCTTAAGTTGATTCCTGCTGGAAAAGCTTTCTGTGTGAATTATATGTTCTAATTTTACAGTATATACAGTATTATAATTTATAAAACCTTAACCAGTAAAAATGCAAAGAAAGCCATGCTTTAAAGCAGTGGGTCTCAACCTTCCTAATGCCGCGACCCTTTAATACAGTTCCTCATGTTGTGATGACCCAACCATAAAATTATTTTATGTTTTCCGTATTTTTTTGAAAATATGTGTTTTCCGATGGTCTTAGGCGACCCCTGTGAAAGGGTTGTTCGACCCCCAAAGGGGTCCCAACCCACAGGTTGAGAACCACCGCTTTAAAGTATATAGGAGAGTGTTGCATATTACAATCAACTCTTTTTGAAGATTCATTTAGTGTCTGTACTCTTTCAGGGGGAGGAGTGGAATTACTTTTGAAATGCATTATTTATGTGAGTAAGTAGAAGGGGAGAAATTACTGAATTGTGATTTCTAGGGAAAATATACTGTTGTGAATTGGTGCATGCATTATTTATATTGATGCAGTAGATCTTTACTGTGTAAAAGAGCCATGAAATAAACATAGCAGCCTATGGGGAGAACAAGGGACAAGATTGCTCCTTCCTCAGAAGGGAAGGAACCTGGAGTTTTAACAAACCTAAAACTGGAGATTTGACATCTGGCAGTTGAATAATTTGTTTTTGCAAGTTAGCCTATGGAAATAGATTCAAGTAACAGAAATTCAGTATAGATTTGTTACGTTTCCATTCATTTTCTTTAAACGACAGCCATTTGAATTTGCTTTCATCATACGATGGAAGTGGCAGGTATAATAGGCAACAGAACTTGCTTAATTTCTAAACAGAGATTAATTTGGCCTTCATGTCTAAAATGTATGATTATTTTTCTTCTCCATTGTATAATTCACACACATTCAAGATATTAAAAAATGTTGTGGCCATAAAGCATAATGGAATATTGAGTGTTTCATTTTTCCTCAAGTTGCAGGAACTGGGTATGTTTAGCTTAAGAGAAAGAAGGACTAGGGGAGACATGATAGCAGTGTTCCAATATCTCAGGGGTTGTCACAAAGAAGAGGGAGTCAAACTATTCTCCAAGGCACCTGAGGGTAGAACAAGAAGCAATGGATGGAAACTAATCAAGGAGAGAAGCAACTTAGAACTGAGGAGAAATTTCCTGACAGTTAGAACAATTAATCAGTGGAACAGCTTGCCCCCAGAAGTTGTGAATGCCCAAACATTGGAAGTCTTTAAGAAGATGTTGGATAGCTATTTGTCTGAAACAGTATAAGGTTTCCTGCCTAGGCAGGGGGTTGGACTAGAAGACCTCCAAGGTCCCTTCCAACTCTACTATTGTATTGTAAGTTTGGAGTGTTGGTTTTGAAGTGACATGTTCACATCCACCTCCTTGACGGCGTTTCTGCCTCAATAGTCTATGAATGTAATCACTACAGGCCTTCCTTGTTTTGATCAAACCTTGCAGCTTCTCCATGTTTTCCATTTTTGATAGTAATCTCTGTTTTGTTTTGTTTAGTACAGTTTCACATAACAGTATCTGAGAATGCATCTAGATTCTCGGTTTGATCTAATGCAGCTAGTACCTCACAATTTAAAAGCAAGTCAAAGGGTTATTTCCAGTTTTGTAGCACCTTGGCTAGTCTTTTAGCCACTCATCCTGGAACACTACTGATGCCTAGGCTAGGCATCTGCTTGCCTGACAGTGCTTTCAAGATTGGGAGAAGTGTTCTGACCCAGCCTTTGCAAGCAATGAGAAACCGCTTACTCACAAGTAAAACAATCCCACAGTCTTTGTTCAAGTCGGATAAACAAAACCAAAAGTAACTAGTCACAAATGCAAGTCTTTTCTCCTTCTGGAACCAGCAAGAATAGTCTGAGAACTCAAAATAAAAAAGTCCTTTCAATGATTAAGCCATGCTGAAACAGTCCCTGTTCACACCATCTGAGGCAACTTCACTCCCTGTTATTTTCCAGCAGGGAGACTCAGTTGGCACCTCAAATATAGAGCAAAGGAATCTGACTTGATTTATGTACACTGGAAAATGAATGGTTGTCTGTGACAACAGGCCACTTCCAAACTCCTACTATTTATTTCCCAGTCAGGAAGGGGCTGGCTAGGCTTTTTGCCTTCCGTTGCTCTCCTCTCCTCACATATGTGCATCTAGGAAGGGCTCATCTGTTCTCCCCCCCTAACTCAGCTCAGGCCCTGAAGACAGCCGTCTCTCCACCTGGGGGTAGACAGAAGACCCCTGCTCTGCCTCTGATTCTGCTTCCTCACCAGAGCCTTCCAAAGACTCCAAAGCTTGCCCAGGCTCTCTCTCAACCTCCTCCTTGTCTGACTCTGTTGGTAGCTCTGCTGGCAGCCTTCAAGCCACAACAAGGAGTGATCTTTGGTCACTGTACCCATATGTGGTACCAACCTCTACAGCTACCCCCTCTTGAAAGGTCTTCTTTTAAGCTTCTTGAGCAATTGTTTTGTCAGCATTTTTGCAATAGTTGGATTTGCAAGCTTGGCTATTATCTCTTGTATCAATGGATAATTTGTTGTCCAATTTGCTAGATCTTTTCTGTGTGCAAGGGCAGATAATTCTTATTGCCACATTGATGGCGTTTCCAACTTCAAATCACTGCTTCTCTACACAGACACAATGCTCATGTTGCAGTGTCAGATCTGTGGCTTCTGACATTATTGAGATCAGTAAGTTCAACTGAAACTGTGTGGCAGAGCAGAGATTTCAATTTGATCTTGCATTGAACCAGGTAATGGTTAGACATTGCTGTACTTAGCACCTCTCAATACCCTGGCATCATTAGCAGCTGTCTTAAAGTACCTTCCTATTAGGAAATAATTGATCATAGAAGCAGCATTTAGTGCTTATGACTACCAAGTTAATTAATGATCAGACCTGTCCCCAAATAGGTTGTTGCAAATGAATAGTGAGTTTAATTGTACCAATTATCATTCATGCTTCTAGACATTTTCCCAACCAAGCTGCAATTTACCAATCTGTGCATTTAGATCACCTGCCAACATGAAGAGTCCTCTTTATGGCCTTCATTTATAATGCTGTATCATTCAATGTAAAAAGAGGTTGTTGGTTTTTTGTCATCACTATTCACCACTGTTGATGCATAGGCCACAAAGATAATAATCAGTGCAATTCTACTGAGAATGAATGTGACATCAAAATTTGAAACTGCTTCAAACCTGATGTTACCAATTTGTTCTACCCATTGTTGACTATGGATTCTACTCTCCAAGCAGACATTCACCACAAAATAATAACAGTGCAGATACTGAAAACTATTTATGCTGTAAAGAACCTTTTTGTTAGATCCTGACATAATTTAGTAAAAAAAACAGCTAAGAGTTATATATGAGCAATGGTGGTGCAGTGGTTAGAATGCAGCATTACAGGCTAATTCTGCTGATTGCCGATTGCCAGCAGTTCGGCAGTTTGATTCTCACTGGCTCAAGGTTGACTCAGCCTTCCATTCTTTTGAGATCAATAAAATGAGGACCCAGATCATTGGGGGCAATAGGCTGACTTTGTAAACTTTGTAGAGAAGTTTGTAAAGCACCGTGAAGCAGTATATAAATGCTATTGCTACTTCAACAATTTTTACAATCTTGCATACACTTAGTGTGAATAACTCTTGGTTTCATTCTAAAGGTAGTGTAGCTAGTGTAGTTTCTGAAGTTTCAGTGTAGATCCACAAAAAATACAAGGTTTTGCCAGTTACTGGTGGCAATTTGTGATTGTGCTATCTGGGAATATTGAAAATAGCAGAACATTGGACTGGGGAAACTGGAATGGAGTTGTGTTAATATGTAAATATTGATGATTATTTCCTTCATGTTATACTAGTAACAAAGCACTAATAGAAATCAATATTCCTGCCTTTTCACCAAAGTCTATTTCATATCTTAGATTTGAGCAAATACACCAGGCACTACAATTTCATTGACTTCAGAGAAATTTGGATATTTGGGTAGATCACATTCATTATGTAGTTTTCTAAATAGAAATTTAGGGTTGTTTAAGAATTTGTATTAATTAACTTTTGATATATCTTGTATTAAGAATTTTTAAATTAAATTAAGTTGCTTGCTTTAGTTAGTGCAGGAATGTTTATTGCAATAAAAGTGATGGTTTTTTCCCAATCTTTATGCTCCTACTGAAATGTTACACTGTCAGTTAGTTGTAGATTCTAGCATATATTTCATTGACTAAATATGAAGCATGCTTAAAGTTACTTTATAAAATTGTAAGAATGAAATGGAGGCATAATACTGGGAATATAATTTGTGTAAAGTTTATTTTTGTTATTTTTAATCAAACTTGACATTAATGTTTGCCCAACAGTGTTTTCGGCAACAGTAATTGTTTCATTCTTTTTTATTCATAGCATTGCACCTGCAATTGCGCAGAAACTAATCTGTTGTTGTGTAATACATAGGTACCTGTGGCATAAAATTATGGATATGTTTATGTTTTGACTCAGGTGTCATTATATAGAAATATTGTTACATTCTTATTTCTGTTGATGCCATTACTATAATTAACTCACATTTAAAAAAAATATTTTATTTATGTCCAAGTTTGTCCGCTACCTCCTATGGTGACTCATGGAGATTATATCTGCCATCCACGGCCTTGTGAACACTACAACCATGGAACTGTGGTTGAGTTCTATTGTGATCCTGGCTACACTCTCAGTAATGATTACAAATATATCACCTGCCAGTATGGAAAATGGTTTCCATCATATCAAGTATACTGTATCAAAACAGGTAAGAACAAAGGAATCTGGATATTAAATGTTTAAACGTTAATTTTTCAAATAAAAGTATGTTTGAATTGAAACTGCCTCCACAATACTTTATTACTTGTAGCATTTATCTTGCTTTCAAAACAGAAGTATCCACAGGAGGTGTCCCAATCCAAACCCTGCTCCTTTTTGTATGTGTGCAATGTCAATACGCAGTGGCTCAGTGGCTAAGACACTGAGCTTGTCAATCAGAAAGGCAGGCAGTTCAGCGGTTTGAATCCCTAGTGCCGCGTAAGAGAGTGAGCTCCTGTCACTTGTCCCAGCTTCTGCCAACCTAGCAGTTTGAAAGCATGTAAAATGCAAGTAGAAAAATAGGGACCACTTTGGTGGGAAAGTAACAGCATTCTGTGCACCTTCGGCGTTTAGTCATGCCGGCCACATGACCACGGAGATGTCTTCGGATAGCGCTGGCTCTTCGGCTTTGAAAGGGAGATGAGCACCGCCCCCTGGAGTCGGGAACAACTAGCACATATATGTGAGGGGAGCCTTTACCTTTACTAATGTCAATAGTAAAGTACACCGCCCCGAGTCCTTTTTGGGAGAGGGGGCGGTCTAGAAATGTGAAGAATAAATAAATAAATAAATAAATAAATAAATAAATAAATAAATAAATAAATAGATATATCAATAATGTGTAGCGCCCAGGACCATGGCCATCATTTTTCTGTTTTGATCTGCAGATATCATTGCTTTCACGTGTGATAATTTATTAGATTGAAAATAATTTTATAAAAGCATAAATAAATGTGAGCAATCATATTTGTTGTGTTTGTAGCTCTGTAGCTTAGTTTGTAGTTCTGGTTCTGATTCTCCTTGTGTACAATAAAAGGCAATTATTATCTAGTGTTTCCTATTACTCTTTGTTTCACAGAACAAGCCTGGCCAAATAACCAGGAAACTCTTTTACGAACATGGAAGATTGTAGCATTCACTGCTACTAGTGTTCTTCTAATGCTTCTGTTAGTTATTCTTGCCAGAATGTTCCAAACCAAATTTAAGGCACATTTCCTTCCAAGGTTAGTATTGGTTTAATTTTTGCTGGTGTACAAAGCAGTTGATGATTGTTAGGAATTTTATTTGCAACTGATTTGTACTACAATTAACTTATATAACTGTAATAACCTGCTCTGTTTTCTGAAAACAGTATGATCAATGTATCCTATTAAAGTAGGAATCTTGCACTTTTCAGAGACAGGTAAAATGTTCTCATCAATTGCGTCCAATTATTATTTATTTGGCCTTCCCACTTCCTCTCAATCCTTTCACTCTTTCTTCATAAATTTGTTTTATAATTAAAACTTCATTCTATATTCCCAAATCATATAAATATATTTATTTCATTCTGTATTAATCATTCACTTTTGTATCCAGTAAATATTTACTTTTGACTATACTTCATTTTATACAATTCTAAGTAATGTCTTCCTCCTTTTATTAGTTTGTTTTTTCATTTCTCTTAACCTAGAAAACATTTATTTTCATATAACAAAAGTGGACAGAAGCAAATTCTTTATATAGAAAATTTTCATTTCTTTAAGCAAACACCTATTCTCTGTAATAAACACTGAATATTAACCTCTATTTTAATACCAGATTTTGTATGTTTAAAATTATTATATTCATCTCCTCATCTTTAATAAACATTCCAGCAAGATACAAAACTGTCACAGTTTGTGTTTTGCAGCAGCACATCCAGCAAGCACACAAGTAAATGAACTTCAGGAGGATTCAATTATATATAAGAAACTTCTTTATATACAATGCAAACAGCAGAATTCAGCATACAATATCAAGGACACAGAAACAATATTCATAGAAGCAAGCCATTACAGAGTAGAGAAATACAGAGGCTAATATTGTACAGAGGATGGACAAGTTACAGAGGCCAAATTAACTCTCATATACAGTTCAGCAAGTCTAAGCTACGTCCAGACTTACAAACATCAAATACTATGTTTCAGTTTCCAAACAGTCCCCATTGGCTGACCTATTATCTTGTCTATCCAAACAATCCCTATTGGCTGATCTGTTACCATGTCTATCCAAACCAGAGGTGGGTTGCTCCTGGTTTGGCCGAACAAGTAGTGGCAGCGGTGGGAGGCTCTGGCCACCCACCGGGACACTTTTGTGCATGTGCAGAAGCATCGTGTGCACACACAAGTGAACCGGTAGTAAAACTGGTACAAACCCACCACTGATCCAAACAGTCTCCATTGGCTGACCTGTTACCATGTCTATCCAAACTGTCCCCATTGGCTGACCTGTTGCTATGCCATGTCTATTCCAGTCTATGAACATAGTCTGACAAAAACTCATCTACCTGTTCTAACTTTTCACTGTTTAATGTACAGCTTGTATTTCCCCTATCAAGCCCACCTACTTTGATCAGTTACTTAGCTATTCATTTAGTTCTCTTTGATGTGGGGTGGGGGGTGCATGTGAAACAGACACTGAAAGAATTTTCTACAATGGAGAACAGACTGTTTTCATTGACTGCAAAAGCAAAGTTCTACACTTACTATATACAGTAATAAGTGAATTGGAATTATCTTGTTCATTTCTAGGAACCCACAAACTCTTTCAAAGGTAAATATAGCTTTTCCTTGTTCAACAAGGAGGGAGACCCATACAAGCATGAAATGTTTTAGTGGGTAAAGCATTCTGCTGGCAAATGCAAACAGATGTCTGGGAAGCTTCAGTGTCTAGTTTTTAAAAAACTTCACTGACTACATCATTTCATTTTTTACGCCAAATCCTTTTTGGTTTTTCAAATGTATAGCATATTCCCTAAGAAAGACCCCTCTAGTGGCATTGGGGTTGCAAATCCCAGAATGGATCCAAGAAATGAGGCCAATCAGCCTGACATCATGGAAAAGATAATCAATAATCAAGTGGAGGGTTTGTGGGCACCTTAGAAATGAACAAGGTGAACAGGAAAGGAACATACGTTTGTTAAAAACAGTTCATGCAAAGCAAAACCTATATCCATCTTTGATAAAGTGTCTAAATTAGTGGACCATCACAATGTTATGGGTATAGTATTCTTGGGCTTCCCTAAAGCATTTAACAAGCAGATGACAGCCTACTACTCCTTATATTTTTCTATCTTGATAATATGTGTGATAGGTAGTACCACCACCCACCAGATGGATTTGCAATTGGCTGATCAACTATACCCAGGGTATAGTCCTTATTGGAACTACATTTACATGAAGGGAAGCTTGCAGTGGGATACCTCGGGGTTCTGTGTTGGGGCCAGTTCAATATCTTCATAAACGATCTAAACAAGGTGCTAAAATTATAACTCATCAGATTTGCAGATGACATCAAGCTGGGGGGGGGGGATTGCTAACATTTTGGAAGATAGATAAACTCAAGAGTTAGAAAGACCTTTGCAGGCTTAAACATTGGGCCCTATCCAATAATAACTGCATTTCAAATGACTTAAAATTTTGTTCTTGAAGAACTGTTTCTGGCAAAGGATGTTTAGCCATTCTCAACATCATTTTTATACACATGTTGTCTCTTCTCCCTGATCTAGAGATACTCAAGAGAACTGCAACAATGGCCCAGACTTTGTGGTGGTGGATGGTGTTCCTGTCATGCTTCCTTCTTATGATGAAGCTGTGAGTAGTGGCATAAATGAGTTGGCATCAGGATGTGCGCCCCCTGCAGGCCAGGGATATGTTTTTCAAGCCGATGATCAGAATCCTCCAGCTTATCCTGAACCAGATGATTTGAACAGGTTGCCAGCTGAATTTGACACGTGTGACAGCATTTCAGGCTCTTCAGAACTTCTCCAGAGTTTATACACATCTTCTGCATGTCAGATGGGAGCTCATCCTGTCTCAGACAGAACTGACGTTATCAACAGCACCACTGAAGAAGTAGCATCAACCAGCCCAAGCATTGATATTGCTGATGGTAATTTTGAATGTTGAACCTTATGTAGGATTATTTTAACATCAGTTTTTTCCATATGGAAAAGCTATGAGATTGTGCTTGAGAGAAGCAAACTATCCTCAGATCCGTGGTCTGTCTCTTTGTTCTAGCTTCTCTCTCTCTCCTCCCCACCCACATTTTTTTTCCTAGCAGAGGCTTCTTTACAAGCCAAATTTTCACTGCTGATCCAGCAAGCACATATCTGTCCTTTATTGGCAGGAAATGAACTGATGGTTGGTGGGTATGCTTCATCATCAATGTTATTTGGAGGACACCAGTTAATTATGCCATTCAGAGTCTGAATGTCTGATTGTGTTCCTGAAATACTTTTATTAATATTTATTTTCTGTTATAAGGTGCAGTTCTGATTCATTTCAAAAAATCAGGGCAAGCAAAGAGAGTATTATTGTTCATAATCAATACTATGTCAACCAAATTTATTGTTGTTAATGTTTTTGTTGTGACAGAGAATATTTGTTGGAGACTCTGTTTAGCTAATTTTCATAGACAGTTACTTATAGAATCAGTAAATAATTAGGGAACTTAAATAGTTATCTAAGTGTAGAATATGAAGCTATATAGCCATGATAGCTATATCATGAGCCCAATGCCAGGGTTCCAAGTAACACCCCCTGTCAGTCCTAGAAGCCATCTTTACTGTTGGAGCTTCAGGGCTGCCACCCATATTCCAAAACCTCCAATCTTTTTTGGTCAGGTACATATTTGAAGTTTTGAGGATATCTTGTGAGTGCCACAAATTTTTGAAAAATTCTGAAGTCAGAATAAAAAATTCTATATTTTGACAAAATGAAAAGAGTAACATTTTTAGTGTTGAGTTTTTGAAAACTCAATAAACTCCAAAACGCAAAAAACAATTCAGTATTAAAGCTAAACATTTATTAAATTTATATGCCACCTGTCTCACTATCCAAAGCAACATTGTGGCTGCATAATATAGGAATACTCAGCCTTACTGTATATTTTGTGTTTGTGTTTGCTGGGTTTTTTTTTTTTCAAGTAGGTTGCTGGTTAATTTTTGTTACAGTCCATAATCTTTAATTTTCATGTAACAAGAAATTTAAAACAATGATAAATTTAACTTTCTGAAATGTAGCAATCTATTTTCTCTGTGCACAAAGGACTCTCAGTGAACATACTATAAAGCCCATGTTTAATCTCTCCCCACTTGTGTCTGTCCCTCAATTATCTACAGCCAATGCCAATAGAGATGGAACCAATTGATTGATTATTAGTTACATGCTATCAATAACAAGAGTTGGAAGGGACCTTGGAGGTATCCAAGTCCAACTCCCTATTGTACAATACTATACTTATTGTACAGTCGTTCTGATTTTTTTAAAGAACTTGATCAAGTTGTGGTTGGTTCTGAACAATCACATAGATTTTCTCCATGATGAGATGGAATCTATATCTGCTCTCTTATTAATTAATATTGTCTTTAAGTCTCAGTTTCTTGGAGAGTGTTTTTAAATCCCATTAAGGGATATTGGAACACTCATAACAAAATGGAATGTCCAATTTTGTCCCAAGTCAGGATAGAATTTAAAACTTTCAAAAGTTTCAAACTTTCAAACTTTTCAGATTCTTGGTAAACAGTCAGATAAATTATTTTCCAGAAAAGGGCTGCATTTTTATAAAAAATGGGTGCAATAAGAGGTATAGTGGGTGAGCATTTTACCCTTCTAAGATACTCAGGGTCATTTTGGGGTTACATGAGAAAATTTACAGGGAAAGCCAGGGCTGCAGCACCTATATCACTTCCCCCTTGAGGATGTCTATGGAATTTAGGTGAAGGCCTTAGGGCTCTCCAAACCTGGTTGGTTTTTTGCAGACGTTTCATTACCCAACTAGTAATGAATCACAACTATATCACTGCTAGGATACAAAATAGCCCAAGAAAGTGGGTGAAAAATGATGTGGCTAATGATCATGGAAGCATGCCTCAGATTAAACCACAGAATAACAGAATTGGAAGGGACCTTGGAGGTCTTTTAGTCCAACCCCTGCTCATGCAGGAAACCTTACACCATTTTAGGCAAATGGTTGTCCAGTCTCTCCTTAAAAACTGCCAGCGTTGGAGCATCCATAACGTCTGGGGGCAAGTTGTTCCACTGATTAACTAATAATTGCACACCACAGAAAACCTCAAGGCAAAAACCCAGCACTCATGATGTTACTTAGTTGGGCAATGAAACATCTGCCAGAAAACAATTAAGCTCAGGGAGCACCATGCACCTAATCTAAATTCCATAGATATCCTCAAGGGGGAAGTGATCAATCCATAGTTCAACCCTGAGGTACATATATTCTCTTCTATTGGATTTAGGTGACTAAAGACAATTCTGGTACTTGGTTTTATAACTTAAATTTGTTTAAAGTGGAGCAGGCTGGAAAAAAAATCATGCTGATATTTTAGTTACACCCAAATTATTTTTTTTATTATAACATTCAAGTTATCCAATTAATATTTCAAGATCCTATAAAAATCATGTTCTTTTGCCAAGTATGGATTTTCTTAATACCAGTATGTGCATTTCAGTGGGCTAATATGCTGAATATAATTGTCCTGTAGTCTTAACAGCATCTTCTACAATATTAGAAAAGTACAAAATTAATGTTTGTAATTTATTATAAGTGAAGCAGTGAAATTATGCAAAACCCACCATTCCAGGAATTGAGTGTTCTCCATAATATTCTGTTCTTCTAAATCGAACTTCTCCAGCCATTCCCAGAATAGTCTGAAAGTTTTGGGAAGCAAATCTTGAAAATCTTTAGTTAATCATTCACACTTTCAGTTGAAACAGGTATATGAAGAGAATAGCACACATCATTCGGTTCCTGAAATTATGGTTTATTTGCTTATATTCTCCTTTGTTTATTTGCTTATTTGTATTCAGCCTTTATTATTTTTCAGACAAATCTGAGCAGCGACATATCAAATTTCCCTAGCGACACTGAATTAATCTAAAAGCCCTGACACATTTTAATCTTGAAATCCCTCACGTTGTAGAACAAAGCAGAATGCAACAAAATTAAGTGGGCAGTATAGTGACATAATGATTCAAATGACCCAAATTCATCTGAAATATATGTGGTCCATGGTTAGTGACTGCCCTGTATAATGACCATTCTTATTTTGACAGTGACAAAAAAGTAGCTTTATAATCAGTCTTCAAATTTATGACCTTTGAATGTCTGAAACACAAAAAACTGAAATAAGATCATAAGCACAGTCAAGCCTTTTTTCTTAATGACTGAATTGTGGTCACTAAATGCAGACTATCTGTATGCCAAATTTAAGCTATATGAGAATTCATCCGCCATAAGACGCATTAGCCAGAAAACTGCTTCATCGCACAGCCATAAAGTGCCTTGTATAAATTGAACGGATTCTATGAAGTCACTGATTCTGATTATACAGGTAGCAGAGAATAAATACAAAAGATTGTCTGAATTCCTGCATAACTGAATTATCTTAAGAACTGGCAGACTCATTGCTGATATGTTGTAAACACAATAAAATTGCAGGATATTCCATATGACAGTTCACAATTAAAGCCCATTAATTCTTTCTTTTATTTTCTAGAAATTCCATTGATGGATGAAGACCCTTAATCTGCACAAATATTTCTCATATCTTGTTGGGGCAGGGGAATAAATCATTCACATATGTATACATACATATCTATATTATCTATATGAATCTCTATATAAAGACTGATTACAGATGGAGGCAAGGATATTTTCTGTTTTTATAAATCTTCCTCATTATAATGTCATCAGATTTTGTGCGCATATTTTAAATCAACTTTGGGGTTGAGAGCATCAGCTATTCAACAGCAGCTTTACAAAATGAATCCTGAGGATTTGATGAGACTAAACATTACAGGAGAATTACACATTTGTGGAATAGTGACAAGTGTATCTGCATCGCAGGAAGTTTTAACAGATGTTTTAAAACACCAATGAAGAATAGACAAAGGTACAAGTGCAAGACATAATAGAAATATTTCATATAATGTAAATTCTGTTTAATCAAAGCTGCTTCATATTTATGATGGACCATAATTTACAAATTTAATTTATTGAGGGGAAAATAAATGGTTGAAATAAAAATCAAAGAGGGTCACTTCTAAATTTTTTCATGAAATTCAAGGTGGAAACTTTTACTGCAAGCAAATAAAACACTTGGACTCAATTAAAAGCTTAATCATTGGGGGCAGAAACTCACTGGAAGGAACCTGAAGATTATATTGAAATTAAATAAAAGTACTTTAGATGATACTGTAAAGAACATGATATGTCGCAGGCAAATGATGAAATATTGCGTTTGGGGACCTGGGGAAAGGAAGCATTAAAATACTTCATTGAACATGGGAACATATAAAAATACAAAATATTTTTATTCAAAAAAAAATGTTGGGATATGTAGTAAGGTGTATGTGTTTAGTAGCATCTAAGAGTCATAGAATGGTTATTCTCATGAAAGAAAAAGAAAATCAAGTTGAGTGTGAACTGTTTGAGTGCTTTAGGACTGAATATAACAGAAGAAAATGCTATTAGTTGGGTGACACTGATCAGGAAATGATTGCATATACAGGTAACTTTTGTATATATAAATTTTCATTATATATTTTTCTACTGTATAGTCATTTGGATTGTGTAAAGAATAGCATTGCTATAGGATAAAGATATGACTGAATTTTTAAAAGAATGAGCTATCAATACAGTAATTATAGCTGAAAGTAACTTCACTTCATTTCATTTAAAGATGTGGGTAAATTAAATAAAATGCTTAAGAAGAATACAGTCTTGAAAAGATTGCTTTTTTATATAAGGTTGCCTATAGACATTATATGTTTCAGCCTTACAGTACTGCTGAATAGACAATCAGAACAAAGAGAAGCTTCTGTTGTGAGAAAGCAGCTAAAAGTATTCATACAGCTGAAATTTAAGCCACATTTAGGATGTGACAACATTAAGCACACATTTGGGGGTTAAAAAGCAGCTTTTAGTATCATGGGATCCTCAGAAGTTTGGTCAATTTTTGTGCCATCATCCCATCTAAAATTTATTCCTCCACTACCCACTTTGTTTTTGGTTAGAAAGAAAGATAGAGGAATGTCTTCTCTACCAAGTCAAATGGTCATTTCAGCCATTGAACATGGACTTCCTGATTCCAAATCTAGATATTTAGACCGAAACTCAAATCTATTTTCAGAGTAAATTTACTGTTGGATTCAGTAAATGTCAAATTGATAAAAAAGAGATTTTTGAAGCCACACAAATTATGTTGATTTTGTTTTTACCTCCCTTATTTATTCTGTAACAAACTACATAATTTTTTGGGGAGGGCGGGGGGAGCTTGCTTCTCTTGTTGATAAATTTTCTTTCATTCTAGAATAACATTAAAAATAACACGCGATATGCATTTTATGTACATTTGAATCTTACTGTTAGGGCTATTTTGATTTAACAACAACCATGACAAGAAGGGTATGGAATAAACATTTTATAATGCTAACAGTCTCAATTCTTCAAGCTATAGTATTGGAAAATGTTTCTCTAACATTTGCAATCCTTCAAGCAATAAACCAATAAACTATATACAAGATTATTTTAGACAAAACAGAAATAAATTGTTAGTGCCTTTTAAATTTGCTTTCAAATAATCATTCCTGGTTATTGAAATTCATAATTTTTACTAATACCTTGCAAAAGTTAATAAAATCGGCAGTCTAAGATTTCTGGGGGAATAAAACCCTCAGTAGATAACATTTTTTTCTGAAGGATCCACAGTGTAAAATAACAAAGAACACAACAGGCCAGGATATGTAGATGACAATGACGGATATAAAATTTCAGAGTAATGGCTCATGTAAATAAGTGTTGAGGTAGAGTGAAAACTTTATTATTGGCTCAAAACTGTGGCTGCTTTCAGTGTCTTAAACTGTACATGAACAACTCGCAGCCCATCAGCCACATGTGGCCTTGGACAGCTAATGATGTTGCCCCACAAGATCATATAAAAATAAAAAGAGAAAATTGTTATTTGCATACTATATTGTATATTTCATGTGGCCGAAGACAATTCCTCTTCACTTAACTTGATTCAGTCAAGCCAAAAAGTTTGAAAACCATGTCCAAACACTATGGATGCTTATTATATCAGAAAGTTATGTCCTCAAACAGTAACACTGTTGGTTTTCGGCCAATATTTTTCTGACAGCTTGGTAGAGTCTAAATAAACCAAGACCTATATTTGTTACAAAGAACAGATTAGGGGGAAAATCCTGGGTATATAATGCATAGAGATTAATTTTTACTTTGTATTTTGATTCTGAATCATGTTGAGGACAAATGTTGAAGACAAAAAGCTCTTGGTCCAATTTACCTAAATTATTCATAATTATTCCACTTATGAAAATGTGTTCCCATCCCTTCTTTATGACATGCATGTTTTAAATCATCGGTAGTTATCTTGATAAGCCCAGAAAAGCTCAGCACTAGGCCCTGCCAAAATCTGATCAGGAAAATGCAAACTCTTTCAAAGGGCCATAAATATAATTGTATGCAATTTGCAAAATGAATCTAAGTGATTTAAGTGCTAATAGTATGTCACTGAGACTTATTGAGCCATGAATATTAGATATTTTTCTATTATGCAGTAAATAATATATTAGTACATAGTTCTATATACATTAAACAATTATTATTTCTTGAATATACATTTTATAATACATTTCTGTTTTTAAAAACACACTGAGAGGAACATTTTCCAGATCTAATCCTACATTGGTGATCAGACCATTTAAGAAAAATATAATGATTCTGTGAGAACTATGGAGCCACATATCCTTGATATCACTTTAAATACTTCTTTAAATGTAAAATGTGATTTTCTTTTCAAATGACAGATCAAATTATACTAAGATTCAAACTGGACATACATTCTTCAGGTTCTATTCATATTCTTACAAAATGTTTACATTTACAAAATTGTATTACAGCTGCATAAAATCTGGTTCCTTCAAATATAATTTGGTTCCCCTAATTTCCAGCCAACAGTCCCAAATGCGGTTGGGAAAGATACTCCAATCTCTTGATGATTCTTCCTAATTCTAGTTCATGTTCCCAATTTGATGTTCCAAATTAGAATTTTGTTGTTGTTGTTGCACTTTGCAGTAACTCTAAATCTTATTTGTCATTTGTTTTTAGTTTAAATAATTGTTTTACAATGTTAAGCATTTTACGATATATAGACTTTAGCTTCCCCACTCAGCCAGCCAAACACTGGATTAAATAGTTTGAAGAAATCCTTTCAATATTTGCAACATTTGGACTTTCAGTGAATAATTTGCAGCTAACTAAGTGTTGCTTATTTCATATTGCATTTTTGAGTCAGAGCTTTTTGTGAACTGCGCTGACTCCACCTTAGATTGGAAGAATATTGTACTTTAACTGCTGCTTTTAAACAAATTGCTGCATCTAATATTAAGCCATTTAAAGACATAGTTGCCTAATGTCTGGTATTTCTAAATAGCTACTAGTGAATTTCTGTCATGTTGCACCTTTGCCATCTGTAGCAAATACAGTAATAGGAATTTTTTAGATATATGGAATACACAATTAATTACATTATTAATTTATATTCTACTTTTTCCTCTAACGAGCTTAAGCAGTATAGATGAAGCACTGTTTCATTTTGATCTCTTTGGAATGTTTCCATTTTTTTGCCTATTATTAACCTCTTCAGTAAGGTGGCATTGGGCACATTTTGAGAGGGTTTAATATTTATATCATATGTTGTGTATAAATAGATTGTTGCTTCCCATAGAAGAGAATATATGTAGCTCAAGTTGAAGTGTGAAGTCCTTGGTGATCTCTCAGCTTGGTTGCCCATGATGTTTGCTCCCTGTTTCTATAAATCGTATACAGTGTACTACATATATATGTTACTGTGAAAGTCCGAAATCTGGTGAATGTCGACATTCACCAGTGAATGTCGACATTCACATAGTCGCTTGGTGCATGTCCGAAATATATACCCTTATCCTCTCGACACCCTTACCCTAATACCCTTATCCTGTCAACACCTCGGCTCCTCGCTTCCTTTTAAGCGTCTTCTATTCGCGGACTTCTTTTTTTAAAAAACCTGCGATCCTGCGCGGTTAGAACGAGTAGTTTCCAGGACCGCGAATTGAAAAGCAAAAGTAAAGCGTTACGCTGACTCGTTATATCTATGTCACCGTGAAAGACCGAAATTGGTATGTGTCGACATTCACCAGTGAATGTCGACATTCACCAATTTCGGTCTTTCATTCACCGGTGAATGTCGACATTCACCAGATTTCGGTCTTGCACGGTGACATATACAGTAACTTACTCTGCCAGTAGCTAGCTGCTATACAGGACAAGCTACTGTATAAACAGAGTGCAAATCCCTCACTCACTAGCAATGATAATGTTAACTAGTTCAGGTAATGAATAGTCTCTGTAGGAGCCGAAGTGGTGCAGTGGCTAGCTGCAGTTTGGCAGTTCAAATTTCACCAGCTCAAGGTTGGCTCAGCCTTCCATCCTTCTGAGGTGGGTAAAATGAGGACCCAGATTGTTGGGGGCAATATGGTGACTCTGTAAACTGCTTAGAGACGGCTATAAAAGCACTATGAAGCAGTGGTAATAAGTCTACGTGCTGTTGCTAATGAAATATCTGCAGGCAAATAACAAAGCTCAGAGAGTACCAAGGACTCCATATCAAATGTCTGATAAGAATAGACATATGCATAAAATAAGATTTTCTTATAGCATGTTATCATTCAACCACAATTCATTTCCACATTTTAATAAGGAAACAGCAAAACGTTTTAAAAATACATTTGGTGTGTGTGTGTGCGGGAACTAACAAGGCTAGTTAATAAAGTTACCTTTTTAATATTAAGATCCAGTGCTGTAGTAAAAATGGCTTATTTTACATCTAACATCTACATCCATTAAGGTGATTGTTTTTCCTTAGTGCTACTGCTTCCTGCACTTCATAATCTGCATTTAATGAAAAGCAGCTAAGAATGCGTTAGCAGTAACTGTAGACTGATGTGATGTACTTCTCTGTGCTAAAGAGCTGAAACAGCACAGCATGTGCCAGCAGCAATTTCTTTGTTAATGTCAACTACAAAATACTCAGGAAATCACCCAGACAGCTACGCTGGTGGCTGTGGATTACAACTGAGCCTCAAATGAATCTGCCTGAGAATTAACTGGACTTGCAATGTCTGAAGCTTCATTTGTTCATAGACAAGCCTGGCTTTTATGCAACAGAGTAGGTAGGACTATGGACTTCCTAACTAGCTGTTCTAATTAAGCTCTTCTTTCCTTCTGGTACTCAACTGAGAGTTTCATTGGAGAGAAGAAAGTTGGAAGGGACATTGGAGGTCTTCTAGTCCAAACACCTGCACAACCAGGAGACCACAATACTGTTATATTCCCTTTCCTCCCCGACTTACGACCGGGGATTCCCCTGTTGACAGCTAGCAACAGCCAAGCCGCGTCTTAGCCAATCAGGCGCTGCTTGGCTGAAGGCGGGCTGTTCTGCCGTTCTGATTGGTTTCTCTGCTTGACAGCTCTTGTATAAATAGCTGTCAAGCAGAGGAACGGGTTTGCTTCTCTCCTGTATCTGTTAGTGCTGTTTGTTGAATAAAATAGAGTTGGACGTTCCTCAGCGTGTCAAGCCTCGTTCTTTCCCCACTATTCTTCACTGGCGACGAAGGTGGGATCGCTCTGAGGCTACGGACCTGACGGAACCCGACTACCGCGATCTTCCGCTCGAGTTCAGCTTTCCGAGCCGCACAACTCCGAGCTATAATGGCATCGCTTCCCCCGTTCGCTCCTTTCGGGACAGACGGAGAAGGCTGGGCCAGTTTTTTGGAGCGATTTGAGTGCTTCCTCATTGCCAATGGGAAGCGGAGCATTCCGATGGAGGAAAAATGTAGTTTTTTCCTCAGCTGTTGTGGAACCCCAATGTTCAATGCCGCCCGGGCGTTAGCGGCACCCCTGCCAGTCCATGCCCTTGACTGGGACACCTTAATGACCAAGCTGCGAGGTCATTATGCCCCGACCCCATCGAAGATAGTGCAGCGATACGCGTTCCGCCAATGTGTCCAGAAGCCGCAGGAAGATGTGAGCCAGTTCCTCCAGTCCCTGCGGACCACGGCCATCCCCTGTGAATTCCTGGACCTTGAGGATAACCTGGTGGAGCAGTTTGTCAGCGGGGTCAAGGACCTCCGACTGAAGAGGCGCCTCCTGGCTCGGCCTGACATCACCTTGGCTGAAGCTGTCGCAGAGCCGCGGGCGGTTGAATTGTCCGAACAATCTACCGCAGAGATGGACCGCCACCAGCTGCCGAGCCAACCTGCCCGCACCTGCCTCATCGACCAGTTGGCACCCTTGCCTAGCCCGGCTGAAGAGGAGGAAGAGCTCGTGGCCCGTCTGGCAGCGCTGCAGAGGCGCCGCACTCCACAACCACCTCGCCAGACCGCGACAGCCTGCCTTGGCTGCGGGGGCAGCCACGACCGGTCAGCCTGCCCGTTCCGGGCGTCCATCTGCCGCCGGTGCTCCAAAAAGGGGCACCTGGCCCAGGTCTGCCGGGCTGTGCTGCCTCAGCCACCTCTCCAGGGATCCTCCGGCCAGCAGATGACTGCAGGACCGCAGCAGCCTCCACCGCCAGCCGCGCACGAGAGCCAACTGTTTCGCCGTGGAGCCGGCACCAGCAGCCGCCCCTGCTGAGGCAATCAGGTTTGCTTCTCTCCTGTATCTGTTAGTGCTGTTTGTTGAATAAAATAGAGTTGGACGTTCCTCAGCGTGTCAAGCCTCGTTTTCCCCCCACTATTCTTCAAATACCATTTAGGACAAATGGCTGTCCAATATATTAAAGAAGCTCCATCACTGGAGGTTTTTAAGATATTGGACAGCCATTTGTCAGAATGTATAGGGCTGTGATGGCGAACCTATGGCACACGTGCCACAGGTGGCATGCAGATCCCTTGCGGACACACAAGCCATCGCCCCAGCTCAGCTCCCCCACGCATGCACACGTACCTCCCACTGGCCAGCTAGCATTTGGGTCTCTGCCGTGCATGTGGGAGACGCACGTGCATCAGTGGTGGGTTTCAAAATGTTTTAGAACCTCTTCTGTAGATGTGGCCTGCTTTGTGGGAGTGGCTTGCCAGCCATGTGACTGGGTGGGAGTGGCTTGGCAGTCATGTGACTAGGTGGGTGTGGCCAACTTATAAAATGTGGTGAAACTCCCTTAACGCTCTTGGTTAGCAACCAAAATGTTGGCTCAGAAACTCTGGCACTTGAAACATGACAGTCTTAAAGCTGTCAAGTTACAAGACCCTTGCACCCCTAACCCTTTAGAAAAAAAACCCCAGGGATGTTCAAACTTGACAGCTTTAAGACTTGTGGACTTCAACTCCCAGAATTCCTCCTCCAGTCATGTTGGTTCAGGAACTCTGGCAATGAAGTGTGCAAGTCTTAAAGCTGTCAAGTTACAAGACCCTTGCACCCCTAACTCTTTAGAAAAAAACCCAGGGGTGTTCAAACTTGACAGCTTTAAGACTTTAAGGTCTAGATATGACTCTTAGAGGTGGACGGGGCGATTGGTGAGCCAGCTAATCAGTGAGCGGTGGGCGGGGCAAGCGTGGTGTGGACAGGCAGGGGGCAGGAGCTGGAGCTGGTTCTAAACAGCACGGTATATTTGTGGAACATCTTCTATAGAAGAGGTTAGAACTGGCAGGAACCCACCCCTGATGTGCATGCATGGAGTACGGTGCACATGTGGAGGTGATGCGTGCATGCGTGGGGGGTGGGGCACACATGAGTCACATGCACATACATGAGGCATATGGGGGGTTGCATGTGCATGCATGGGGTGGAGCACATGGGAAAGTCGTGCACGCATTGCATTATGGGTGTTTGCACACACACACACGTTCAGCACTTCGTGCCGAAAAGGTTAGCCATCACTTGGTATAGGGTCTCCTACTTGTGCAGGGGGTAGGACTAGAAGATCTCCAGTGTCACTTCCAACTTTTTTCTCTCCAATAAAACTCTCAGTTGAGTACCAAAAAGAAGAACAGCTTAATAAGAACAGCTAGTTAAGAACACCAAGTAGCCCTACCTACTCTGTTGTATAAAAGCCAACTTGTTTACTGTATTGGATGTGCATGATGGCTTTTGAAAATTAAATACATTTTCCTTTTAAAAATAAAGTACAAAACGTCTATCAGAACTGAAGATACTCAGACTTTCAAAGCCTGTAATATAAATGCACTTGACTTTACAGCTTCGAGATTTTATCACTAAAAGTTTAATTTAGGTCAGCCAGCAGACCTAAAGATATACCTGTCTTTATAGTCTGATGGATGTAGAATACAGGTTTAGCAGGATCTTTATTCCAGACCAATGTACTGTGAAACAGCCTGGAGATGTATAGTGTGGATTTGTGACATTAAACATAGGTTAAATATATTGATTAGTATTATAAATCACTAGAATTTGTCTGCCTATCTACTACCTGTCACATAAGGAAGGGGTTAAAATTCAGACTGATGTGTACATGAGTTTAAAGCATATATCAGTGTAATGTGGGTGAGATGAAAGCTGTAGCTAGGAACAAGAATCAAATTAGATTGTTTCAGTTGACAGGTTGGGAATAGGCAACCTTTGCCTTTGCAAATATGCTTCAACAATGATTGCTACCATATTTAGTTGAAAGAAAGTCAATCCTTAATAGTAATTAACACCTCCTAAAAAGGATGCTTAGGCAGAAAATTATAAATGTGTAAAAATCCTCTGCCGTGGGCATAGAGCATATGAACATTTTCCAGAGTACACTTCTCAAAAATAAAGTAAGGGGTAGAACCATGATATAAAAAAAAAATACCTCCTGATTCAAATTAATTGCTTATAAAGTAAATTTGTTTATGTTTTTCAAAATTGTTCCTATCAGTTTATAACTGGATAAGCCACTTTCACATACAGATAGTGTATGTGTGTGTGTCTGTGTGTGTAGTTTGGATATTGTTTGGATAAAGTACTTCAGATTTTAAATAATCCATATTATTTAAGGTTAATACAATTTGGGTAGCAATAACACTTTTATGTTGAGATAGAAACCTAACACAGTGGCTCAGTGGCTAAGATGCTGAACTTGTCGATCAGAAAGGTCGGCAGTTTGGTGGTTTGAATCCCTAGTGCCGTGTAACGGAATGAGCTCCCGTTACTTGTCCCAGCTTCTGCCAACCTAGCAGTTCAAAAGCATGTAAAAATGCAAGTAGAAAAATAGGGACCACATTTAATGGGAAGATAAAGCATTCTGTGTGCCTTCGGACAGCGTTGGCTCTTTGTCATGCTGGCTACATGACCACTGAGATGTCTTCGGACAGCGTTGGCTCTTTGGCCTTGAAACGGAGATCAGCACCGCCCTTACAGTCGGGAATGATTAACACATATGTGCGAGGGGAACCTTTACTTTTACCTAGAAGCCTGAAAAAGCCAAGTTGCTGTAATGCTGATCTCACCCTTCTGAGATTCTTTCGCAACATTTTGGAAGCAAGCAGAGCCTTGACGGAGATATAAAAAGGGGAAGAATACTGGTTGCCAGTGAAAAAAAGGAAAGAGGAAGAGAGGGACAAAGTGGGTGAGGTTGCAATGAGACAGAAGAGGTAACTGGAATGGGGGAAGAATAGAGATGGAACCTCGTTCAGATGTTACAAATTCCCCAGGAAAGCAACAAGTAAAATCCTTGCTATGTTGTTGTGGATTAGTCCCCAGCACAATAAGGAAGGGAAAAAAAAACCTTAGCAGGGCAATTTTATGCCTGGTAAATTTTATACTTGGTGTATTTTGTACCTTCCTGAAAAAGATAGCAACTCAACAAAGCCTTGTCCAGAGACTTATCATTGCTCTGAAAAATGTGTTTCAATACAGCATACATTTCCACCAAAGTCCTTCTTTCTCATTTATGATGTTCGAGTATGTTTGCACTTGCATAGCACCTACTAGTCCACTGCTCTGATAGATTGTTAGCTTTATTTTTGAACAATTGTACGTCACCCAGATACAATCTTTAAGTTGGGTGGCCATATGAATTATTTAAAAACAAACCAAATACTAACTAATAAACCATATGAGTAGGTTAAACTCGTGTATGAATATATCTGTTTATATATTCCGGGACAAAAAAATTAAGTGAAACTTTAAAAACTTGATGATGAATGTTAGAAGAATACACCATCGAAGGAAAACATTTTTTCTAGATTAATTCTGAGAATTCAGAATCTAAATTTAGTAACAGATTACCATAACTGTGGGAAAAGAAAATTATAGCAAGCATCTATTTGAAGAGCTATTTTGAATAATAATCTAATTATTTATGGAGAACTCACCAGCTCAATTAAAGTGGGATAAATGCTAACCCTTATGTTTAAATCCCTAATTTGTACTTGAGGTTTAGAAACTCCCCATTTTTGATTATGTACAGGCAATTTGTTTTATTATATGGCATTAAGTCAGTGTCAACTCTTCGTGACCACATAGATTTTCTTCATGACAATCAAGAGAGCCATTGCAATACAGTGGTTACCTGGATCCTTCATATTTTTCAGTGAAATACTTAGCAAAAATATAATTGAGTTTAAAGGGTGGCTCAGTGGCTAAGACGCTGAGCTTGTCGATCAGAAAGGTCAACAGTTTGAATCCCCAGTGCAGTGTAATGGAGTGAGCTCCCGTTACTTTTCCCAGCTTCTGCCAATCCAGCAGATCGAAAGAATGTCAAAATGCAAATAGAAAAATAGGAACCACATGACCATGGAGACGTGTTCGGATAGCACTGGCTTTGAAACGGAGATGAGCCCCACCCCATAGAGTCGGGAATGACTAGCACATATGTGTGAGGGGAACTTTTACCTTTTAATTGAGTTTATTCATGTTGTTATTGGTCATTCTCTTATCCTTTCTTTACTTTTCCGAGCAAGAGAACATTGTCCAAAGAATTAGGTCTTCACTTAAGGTGTCCAAACTATGATATTGTATGCCTGGTCATTTGTATTTCAAATGAGAATTCCAGGTTGATTTGTTTGCTTGTTTGCTTGGCTGTCCAATATTCTCAGGAGTTTTCTCCAATATCAGACTTCAAAGACCTCGATGTTATTCTTTTCCCTTTATGTTAGTTTGTATTTTAATGTCTGATGTTGAAAGTTAATAAAGAGATTACAAAACAAGCCTCAATACTTTTCCTTTCCTGCTATTTCAAAATCCAACTCTCACTTTCATAGTGCCACAGAAAGTCACACTGCCTGTATTATTCTGATCCTTGTAGATCAAGGGTGTCCAAACTTGGCAACTTTAAGACTTGTGGACTTCAACTCCCAGAATTCCCCAGCCAGAGCTGGCTGGGAAATTCTGGGAGTTGAAGTCCACAAGTCTTAAAGTTGCCAAGTTTGGACACCCCTGTTGTAGATATATAGACTCATTACACTATTTGAATATGTTTTCCAAGGCCTTCATGATCACTCCACCAAGGGATAGTCTGCAGCATATTTCTTCACTACAGGTGGTCCTCGACTTACAGCAGTTCGTTTAGTGACCATTTGAAGTTACAAGGGGCAAAAGTTAAAAGTGGCTTATGACCATTTTTTTTTATTTGTGCTTCTATTTGTGCTTCTATGACCATTGCAGCATTTGTGCACTTATGACCATTGCAGCATCACCATGGTTATGTGAAAAAAAGTCAGATGCTTGGCAAACTGATTCATTTATGACTGTTGCAATGGTGATCTCCTTTCGTGACCTTCTGACAAGCAAAGTCAATGGGGAAGTCAGATTCACTTTACAAAGGTGTCACTAATTTAACGGCGGCTTTTCACCTAGTAATTATTGCAAGACGATCGTAAAGTTGGACAAAACTCGCTTAACTGTCTCATTTCACAACAGAAAGTTTGGGTTCAGTTGTGGTCGTACGTTGCGGACTACCTGTACTTCACTGGAGTACATGGGTTGCTTTTTATGTAAGGCATTCAGCTTTTCCAAACAATGTGGAGAAGAAACACTGGAGCATTCAATGTCCAGACTCTGAGCATGCAAAGCTGTTCCTTGTTGGTTTGTCCAAGTACACGGGGTAAGGAAAAACAAGAAAGTCCAGTTGCCACCTAAAAGATCACCTTTGGGACAACCAGAACCTGGATGACAGAATCTCTACAGACAGAGTAAGCAGGAAATGTGAATTTTGGGCTTGGTTCTAACCAGGGGTGAAATCAATTATCTTCACTACTGGTTTACAAATGTGAGCATGTACATGTGCAGAGCATCAAAAATGGAATGTGATGACGTCCAGGCGGGTGGGCGGAGCCTCCTGTCGCCACCACTAGTTCACCCAAACTGGATAGAACTGGCTGAATTGCACCACTGGTTCTAACGTAGAGCAAATATAGTTTAAAGCAGCTAGAGAATAGCCTTGCCCCAATCCTAATTTAATACTATAACCACTGCATTGCAATGGTTCTCTTGTCAGGTAACCCTGGAATAATTGCTTTGAGCCCCCTTGTTGTGAAGGAAAGCTGCATTCTCAGTCCACCAAACCCCGAAATCTGAAGCCCCGTTGTGCACGTATTGATTCATCTCTGTCACGTAATTCACAACTTTTACAAGTGCCAGTTGCACACACTGGGCTATGTGCAAATTCAGATTGCCAAAGTTCTTCCCTTTTTGCTAGCTTGCACTTTATTTCACAACAAGAGAGAGCGCTGGACCACAGTAGGCAATACTGGGATTTTCACATCTTCCTACAGTCTCACAATTAACCATTGGGGGGGGGGGGGGAGGAAAATTTAAGTAAAGGAGAAGCAGAAGAAAAACATTCTTTCAAGGATCTGGTTTATCTTATTAGAAATAGGTAAGTGTTTAGGCAACAATCTGCAATGAAACATTTAATTAGTTTTCAATGTATATGTCAATTAAATCTTTTCATTTATTTTCATTTTACTTGCTTCATTCCAACCGGATCCCTTTTCTTTTTTTTTAAAGATAAAAATAAAACATTAATTACCACAAAAGTAGGTACAGATACTCTTTTGTGACTTTTATTTTCTGGAACCAAATGATGCTTCTTCCAAGAAACGCTTCCACGTCCCTTCCTGGATTCAGTCTGAAATTTTAATATCTGATCTGGCAGGCACTTGTTTGCTTTATTTTTAGTACGGTCTAATGAGAATGACAAATCCATTGAATTGATGGGCTTGGCTGTGGGAATTATGGGAAATTGAGGACATCGGCAAGACACCAGCCTGGAGGCGGCCAGGTTAAAAAGAAAATAGGAACCAAATTGCAAACCAAGTGTGCAATTACAAAGACCAGGCGTTTACGCTAAGCATGGAGAAATATGTCCTTTTTAAAGAACTGCTTGAGTAATCTAAAAAGTTACCAGTTGGGCAAGATTTTAGCAGAAAAGTCATGTCTGGGGATTGCTTTTTTTTAAAAAAAATGTCTGTTTTAAGCTGCTCCGGGAAGGGAGGATCAGTCATGTGAGTTTGCGATTTGATTTCTCTCTGCTCCGGGACCAACAATCCAGGGAGAAGCGGAAGGGTTGGGAAGGCTTCGACCTGGGGCGGAAGAAAAAGACCAGCAGGAGCGTCCCCAGAACCGGGCCGCAAATTTTAAGCGTTGAAGCTCGGGGCCGCGCTATGCAAATCCGGGGTGGGCGTGAGAGGTCCTTTTGCCCCACCCTTGTGGGCCGGGGAGGCCGATCGATGACCGGGAGGGCTGCTGGACGGGCGCCCATCAAGACTTTTTATCAAGACTTTCGGCTTGACCCAGCATAAGGAGACTTCCTCTGCTCGATCGAACGGCCCGGACAGGTAGGCGAGCCCATCGGCTGTCATTGGCTCCGTTCCCCAGGACTGTCTCAGGCTTAACATTTATAACGATCGCAAAACACACACACAAAAATCTCTTGCGGGAATTAGAGATTGTTGTTGGAAGGCACCCATACCAATGCCCGTGCCTTCTTCAACGGGAGTAGAGTACAGTCTCAGGAGGATCTGTAAGCAGTGCTTCTGAGCGTACCTAAAATATTAAAAATGTTTCCGATTTCATTCTTTCTCTCTCTCTCTCTCTCTCTCTCTCTCTCTCTCTCTCTCTCTCTCTCTCTCTCTCTCTCTCTCTCCCTCCCTCCCTCCCTCCCTCCCTCTCTCTCTCTCTCTCTCTTGCCCCCCCCTCCCTCTCCTCCTCCCTCCATCCCTGGAAAGATGAATCATAAAATCTTGGGTTTGGCTTTCAGAGCACAAGTATTCACACAATGCATTTTTCCATCCTATTCTGTCACATTTAACCAATTAGCCCAATTTGGGGTTCACTGTCACACCCAGAACCATTAACTGGCTGTATAGAGTGGAATGCTTGGCTAGTTATGGCTTTGTTTTTTCTGCTCTGGGAGCCCAATGTCAACCCCTGGAATCCAGGAAACTTCAGAAACAAGGTTTCATTTCTTAAAAACAATCAATAATCATTGAATTATTTTGCAACTATGGATTCCTAAAAGGAAATTATTGCAACACAAGAGTTTAAAGAACTCTGTCCTGCCAGTTGAACGTCATTTGGCCTGGGTTAAGTATACATTTCTGAATGTTGCAATCTTTTGTCCTTTTGTATCAACTCCACAAAACCAGATTTCCAGGTTTTATTAATGAAATAGGTAAAATTCTGACATTATAATACATCCTGGTCTTACTACGGTTACCTGACCTCCATATAAATCTAACTATTTAGCATAATTTTGGAAACATCAAAGATAATATCAACTGTTCATTGGTTTAGCACGTCTAGGATATTTATTTATTTATTTATTTACCAAATTTGTATGCTCCCACCCCACCCCAATCTCACAAGAAGTGACTTAGGGCCGTGTCCAACAATCAAATAAAAAACCAAATATATAAAAACAATCATTATAAAAAAAGGTTTGACAGAGATAATTATCTCGATGGAAAGTCCTTGTAAATCATTTCTGTAGTTAGGGCAACATTAGATAAGATAAGATAAGATAAGATAAGATAAGCAATAGCAAGCCTCGCTATATAGCCTTGCTATGAACAGTAGGTGATGTATAAGTAAAGTTACCAGGAATTGCCTGAGCATTGGAGGTTTTTCTTTTTTATAAGATGAACAGATTTGGTTAAATACCATAGAGTATAGAATACATGTGGTTTGGGTTTTGGATAAATCACTTGCTCTCATGGATTACTGTGGTTAATAGGAACTACATGGGTGAAAATGATTCATAAATTAGAAAAGAGTTCTTTCTTTCATTCCCCTTCTCTCTTGAGTCAGTGCCAGCCCTTCAGGGTAGACCAGACTAGGAAAACAATACCATGTAAGTTAGTAGTACCTTTATTGTAAAGTTACAGTAACAGAATCTTACAAGTTGGAAAGTACTTCCCCCTCTCTCCTTTTATTTTCATGAGAACTAGGAGAAGCTTGGCCCTTGTATAGTGGCTCTGCCTTGGTAGTGTCTCTTTCTCCTGTCCTTAAAGCCATTCCCTTGGCCCTCTTCTGTCAGAGGTGAACAGTCTAATGGCCCACAGTGTTGAGTTCTCCAGGCTGAACTCAGCAGAAGATTCCCAAATACTGGACATAGCTTAGCTAGAGAAGACTAGATCCAACAGCTGAAGAAGGGCAGTGCCTTCATAGGCAAAGGCACTTTAAATCTGGTGTTTATTTTTCAACAACTTTCCAATGGCTTAATGGGCACCTTGCTTTGGGCATTTCAGTCTTGGGGCTAGGTGGAAGCCTGTTCTCAGTATCTCTATTTTTTATTTTTTAATATATTTTAGTTATAATATCAAATTTACAGACTGCCCATCTCATTGACAAAGCAACTCAATGTAACTCCCACACCAGGCCAAAGGGGACACAAACACACCCTCCATTGAGTTTATAGAATTCAGCAGCAACTTAGCAGCAAAACAACATGTTTGCAATGTGGTTTTTTCAGGTCAAGATCCTAAAATTAAAAGTGATAATGTGGGTATGAGCCCCCTTGAAGGAGACCAGCCCCCATTACTGCTGTTAATCTTCTCATTCTCCTCCTCTCAGCCTAGCCCAGTGATGGCGAACCTATGGCACGCGTGCCACAAGTGGCACGCGGAGCCATTTGTCAGGGCACGCGAGGTGCTGCCCTGTCAGCTGGCCAGCGCACATGCGCGCGCTGGCCAGCTGAGTTCACCTTTTTAAAAGCTATTTTTCGCCTTCCCCAGGCTCAAGAGGCTTTATAGGAGCCTGGGGAGGGCGAAAAGAGCCTCCCCCCCACCCGGAGGCTTCAGGGACCGTCCGGAGGCTTCCCTGAAGCCTTTGGAATGCTTAAAACCACCCTCCGAGCAAACCGGAAGTGACTTCCGGGTTGCTCGGAGGGTCGTTTTAAGCGTTCCGAAGGCTTCAGGGACCGTCCGGAGGCTTGCCTGACGTCTTCGGAGCACTTAAAACAACCCTCCGAGCAAACCGGAAGTGACTTCCAGGTTGCTCGGAGGGTCGTTTTAAGCGTTCCAAAGGCTTCAGGGACGGTCCGGAGGCTTCCCTGATGCCTTCAGAGCGCTTAAAACGACCCTCCGAGCAACCGGGAAGTTTGCTCGGAGGGTGGTTTTAAGCTCTCCGAAGGCGTCAGGGAAGCCTCCAGACGGTCCCTGAAGCCTCCGGAAGGCCTCTGCGGGGGTGGGGGAAGCTCTTTTCGCCCTCCCAAGGCTCCTATAAAGCCTCTGGAGCCTGGGGAGGCGAAAAAAGCATGTAAAAATGGGGGGGGAGTCACGCGTTGTGCGCGCATGTGCACTGGGGGGGTCGCAGATTGCATTATGGGTGCAGCACGCTTGCACATGACCCCCCTGCGCTCCCCCCACTTGTGGCACGCGAGCCAAAAAAGGTTCACCATCGCTGGCCTAGCCTGTTAACAAAAGTCCTGTCTTTTTAAACCCTCTCTCTTCCGTTGTCTCCTGCATCTGCAAGTTGGTTGACCAGGTATATTTTATTTCCCTGCCAACCCCGTTTTAAGTCCTCAAAGTGTCAGTGAATAATAATACAGGGTACACTCTGTAAAGAAAATGTATATTTGCAGATTGCACCTAGAAGCTAAATTGAATGGAATGCATTCTGAATTATTAACTATAATACAATGTGAAGCCATATCAACAGCTAGACTCCGGTGAACAATGCCTTCAGAAGTAAAAAGGAGATATGGTTACTTTTATTGATGGGAAAAAAGGCAGATGCTTTGGGGTGTATTATTAATGCATAGAATAGAAGTGAGACTGTTTCTCAGGTGCTTCCCCCACCACCATCACCAGAGAAAAAGAAATCTAAAGAGACTTTTCACCGATATCTTTGTGTTTGTGTAGATTTTCTATTTAACAGGATTTTAAACCATTCGCTACTAATAGTTTCCCTCCCCCCCCCATTATTAATTGTCTTCCAAACTGCTTTTCTTTTTTATGGGGTGGGGGGGGGGAAGGAGGGTTATATGAAGATATAATCTTTTCTGCCTGCCATGGGGGATAGATAAGCTTTGATTATCTCCTTGTCAGTCTCCTGAGCATAATTAGCAAAATGTATGCAAAGCTTCAAGAAGGGTAATTACAAGACTGGTACAATCTGAGTGTAACTTGGAGTAACTTGGAGAGACAAGCAGGCTTTAGGGCAGGTTGTTTCTTCTTGCATCAAACTATGATCTTGTGGCACTCAGTTGCGAAATACCCTATCAGACCCTGTTCTGCACTGCATGCTGCATTTATTAATTTTAGGCTCACCTTTGACTCAATCTCAAGAGACAAGCTAGGGTGCAAATTGAAAAACTCTTCTACTGATGCATGACTCTTGGCCTTACTATTGAGACCCCCCCCCTGGAAACTCCCTACTAAACGTTAGATGCAGCGGTTCTTTGTGTCTCACAAAATACCTTCTTGTAGGGAGATGGCGTCAGACAGGACTGTGGTGACTGTAACTTGATACCGTACTTTTTATCATTACATAAACTGACCTCGGTTGAGCAAGTTTTTCACCACTATCCTACATCTAGTTGATAGACATATTTTTATCTTACTGTGTACAGATGATGCTGTTGTTAACCCTGGATGAAATGAAGCTGTTTTCTCTTGCTCTGTATTGCAGAGAGGCAGCCTTACAGATCAGTTCTTCCAAGACAACATCTTTCCATTTTCTAGGTGCCTCAAAGCTTGAACATGGCAGTTAGATGATCAAGTCAGAGAACAAGTTTAAAAAAATTAATTGTAGGAATTTAATTGTAACTTCTTCTCTGATAATATTGTACTTCTAACTAGAGCATACAAAACATTTGCTAGACCAATTCTTGAATACAGCTCATCTGTCTGGAACCCACACTGCATATCGAACATTAATACAATTGAGAGAGTCCAGAAATATTTCACGAGAAACATCCTCCACTCCTCTGCTCACAACAGAATACCTCTTGCCACCAGACTTGAAATTTTGGGCTTAGACAATTTAGAACTATGCCACTTTTGGTCTGACCTAAGCTTAGTACACAGAATTATTTGCTACAGTGTCTTACCTGTCAATGACTATTTCAGCTTCAACCACAACAATACACAAGCCCACAATAGATACAAACTTAAGGTAAATTGCTCCAAACTTGATTGCAGAAAATATGACTTCAGCAACAGTGGTCAATGCCACTTTCATGCACAGGTGGGCCCAATGCGGGGAGGGATTTAATTACAGGTGTGGGCACATAGGCACACGCTTTTGGCACCTGTGGGAAAAAAGGTTCGCCATCACTGCCTTAGACTGTGTATTGTTGACCTCACCCCTTTCCTAAGATGCCTGTAAAGGGCGTGCATAAGCGCACTAATTTTCCCACAGGTGCCAAAAGCGCGTGCCTATGTGCCCACACCTGTAATTAAATCCCTCCCCGCATTAGGCCCACCTGTGCATGAAAGTGGCATTGACCACTCTGTTGCTGAAGTCATATTTTCTGCAATCAAGTTTGGAGCAATTTACCTTAGGTTTGTATCTATTGTGTGCTTGTGTATTGTTGTGGTTGAAGCCGAAGTCCTAATGTCCCCATTTAACATATTCATTTCATGTACTCATAATCATGTTTATACTTATATCTGTTATCTTATGCATTCTTGACAAATAATAAATAAAATAATAATAAAAAATCTCCCCCAAATAAACAGGGAGATATGGTGTGCACCTGAACAATGAAACCTTAAGCTATAACCTCAACTATAAAACCCCTTTCTTATCACCAGAGGCACAGACTTTATACCTGTGGCACTAAAATTATTTACAGCCAATACTTATATCTGATTACTGTATGGGGTTCCATCGGGCCTGCATAACAAGATGGCTCTTTTAGAGGATGGGCAATCCACAGTCCCCCATAACATATTCCAGATTGCCAGCTGTGTACCAAATATGATATTAGGTCAGGAAAGGGGCAATACTAAGGTGGAGACCAAGTCTCTTGTAAAATTTATTTACTTCTTGTGCAAAGTTATTCTTTGATCAGATAAGTCTGGTCTCCTTGGCATCTCACCAATAATTTAAACTCAAAATGGCAACAATTATTTAGTTAGGAATTGCATTCTAGTCATTAGAAGTTGAGAATGCCAAGCAAGCTCTTGGCGATAGGTTCTACATAGGGATTAAATGGCCTTTCTGCTTAGAAATGTTTCTGCAAATTATCAAACAAACCCAATATTTATATGAAAGTGCAGATCCAAAATTCAGAAGGGCACCATAATTACCCTGATTTAAGGTTCTTCCCCTGACAGTCATGGAAGGGAAATACAAGAAAATTCCTTATGCAGCTAGACTTTGTGTCTATATTAGTGGAGCCGTTAAAGAGATAGACTGTGTTTTGAATCAGTGGGTTTCCTCCCCCAAATTTGGCAACATTAAGATGTGTGGATGGGGAAATGTGGGAGCTGAAGTCCACAAACCTTAAAGTTATCAAGCTTGAAAACACTGTTTAGTTCATCAACTTTTCAGGAACATTGATTAGTGACTTAAAACCCCTTTAATAATAATATTCTCAGGGCACTTATATTTGTTCTCCTTGAATTATTTATTCTCCAAGAAAAATATATTGATTTTGCTAAACATTGCAATTTTTTCTTTTATAGTTCATAAAATTTGACAAAGGTTAATAAGCTAATGTTAAGCTATATGTCATCTTATTTTTCTATTGACTAACCAATGTATTTCAATATTTTGTGTTGGTGAATGAATGAATGTAATAAATAACGGGTAATTATCTAAGTTTCGGCGGGGGTGAGGGGTTAGAGCCTGGGACCAAAATATATACATTGAAATTGATGTAGGCTAAATAAAACACGATTGGGGAAAAAAAGAAAATTGGAGAAGTGTGGGGTGCATGTTGCTGTGTGTTTGTGGTATTTGTGTTTACACTCATTCGTGATAGAGGCTATTGCAGAGATTGGAAATGGCAGCAGCAGTAAATCTGTTTGCATAAATATCAAATCCCATTTAATTGTGATGTTGATTTTTAGATGCTTGATTTTATAGTCCTGTCATTTTTATCACATTGTGCTTTTTAAATTATATTGATCATTGTGTTTCAGCTGTGGTCAAAGGTAACATTTTCCATTAGCTTGATATGCATGTCCAGACTAACAGATTTTCTGTAGCGGCATCTTTCCCACTGATAGGCACAAGACCTTTGGGATTGTTAAGCAGCCTGTAGATTTCTGTCTGAATACTGAATGTTCTCTGTGTGCAAGGAAACCTCACCATAGCATCTTGAAAATAACAATTCAGCTTCAAATCAAAATTTTTCTTACAGTCTTTGACCAGCCTTTAGAGTGAGAAAAGAGAAATAGTTTGGTGTAGCAATTCATTATCAGTGAAACAGGAAATAAAGGAACTTGTCTAATTAAAAGTTGTATGCAATTACTGTATTTTTCGGACTATAAGATGCACTGGAGTATAAGACGCACCATGATTTTGAAGAGGTAATTTTTTTAAAAAAGTTTTTGTATTCTGCATGCCTCCCAAACCCTCTGCATGCCTTGTTTTTTTGCAAAAAGAAAAGGAGGGGGCATGCAGAGCTTTGGGATGTTTGTAGAGTGCTCCTGGGGGCTGAGGGGGGGGGGCAAAGAGGAACAAAAAACAGCCCATTTTTTGGTCATTTTTGCCCTCCCCAGCCTTCAGGCCCACTTTGCAAGCCTCCCAAACCCTCTGCACGTCCATTTTTGCAAAGGCGGCGGTAGGCCAAAAATGCTGTATTCAGTGTATAAGACACATCTAGATTTTCACCCTCTTTTTTGAGGGAAAATAGTACACTCCGAAAAATATGATAATTGATGAAGATATTTGACCATTTGCTAAGTAGTATTGAGTTAGCATCCCTTAAAAAGTAATAAACATAAAATTTATCAGTATGACCTCCCCTAAATGTAGAAATAATTAGGGAGATCAAAGCACATGTTGTGGCTGTGGCATCATAAAAAGGACACCATTGGAGGACATGAGTGAGAGTTTCTCCCACATTGGATCCACAAGGAGAAAGTCTCTGTAAATAAGGAGTCTCATGAAATCTTCCTGCCAGTAGAGTTGATGGGAGAGTATCAAAGTAGGCTTTGGAAAAGGCCCTTCTATATTTGCTTAGGGTTATATTGTATAGATAACCCTGCAGTAGAAGGCTTGCATCTGTCTAATATTTGGTAAAAGGATTTGGCAGCACTGATGGCAATCATCCAGGCAATCAATGTCCCTAATTCTTTCTTTTACTAAATTGTCCTCCTCAAGGGTTAATTTTCCTAAATATACAGCAGAGAGTCAAAGACTGTGAAGTTCTTCTATACAGGTAAAGTGTCAATAAGATTGGTAGTTGTCTAACAACAGCAGAAGCACCACATGTGTAGGGTCAAACATGATTTGAGTCCTGAGATTAGAATCTTGGTCCAGACCTGAACCTTAATATTTGTCTCATTAGTTTTAAGCTCCAAAATGCACTGCATTAGAAGTGCATTTTGGGGTATCAAACAAACCCTTAAGGAAATTGATAACCCCCTTAGGTGTGCATCCTTGACCTTTTGTTTAACAACACTTCAAAGTTACAATGGTCTCGGAAAAAATGACTTACAAGTCATCCTGAAAGTTAGGACCATTGTCCCACCCCCATGGTAACATGATTGTAGTTAGCGACAGAAATTCTAATCCCAATTGTGGTCTAAGTCAAAGACTACTTCTTGGGCAACTGTTTTAATTGTTCAAACTATAAGGGTTTGATTGCTGCCAGAATGTAATTTGCCCCCTATTGCCTTTAAAATTTAGTTATTGCTGGTATACTGTTTTGGGCAATAATGGCATAATTTACCTGAGTTGATAATTTCCTACAGGTCTGAAGTATTACACCCAAGTACCTGTATTTAAAACATTTGATGTACTCTAATTTATGGGAACCAATTGTCCACTTTGCTTTTGTCTTTTGTTAGAAAAAAAACTAATATACATATGTATGTATGTATATATATATGTGTATATATGTATATATATACACACACACATACATGCATACATACATGCCGTATTTTTCGCCCTATAAGACGCTCCGGAATATAAGACGCACCCAATTTTAAAAGAGGAAAATCTAGAAAAAAAAGATTCTGAACCAAATACTGTAGTAAAATATTTTATATCAACTGTATAAAGTTAACAGCAGTTTAAGAACAATTTTATATCAACCATGTAACATATTAAGAACTATCTTTACTCTCATTAACAGTCAGTAAAGTCAGTAAACAGTGAAAGTAACAAAAATAAGGCTGTAATGTTTTTATTCGAACCCCAAGAATTCCTCTTCTTCGCTGCTATCAGAAATGAGGAAGGACAGATCCACGCAGTCATTGTCATCACTTTCTTCCTCACTGGTGTTTGCCTGCCCCATTTTTAGATGACCCAGGTGGCTACATTCGGCGTATAAGACGCACCCAGATTTTCACCCTCTTTTTTGGAGTAAAATTTTCACCCTCTTTTTTGGAGTAAAAAAGTGTGTCTTATAGGGCGAAAAATACGGTGTGTGTATATATATATATATGTATTTGTGTTACAACCCCTGGTATGAACCCCTGGTATGCTACAATCCTTTATTTATTTATCAGTACAATTACAACACACACACACACACACACACACACACACACACACACACACACACACACACACACACACACACATATATATATATATATATATATATATATATATATATATATATATATATATATATATGCTGGTTTTGTTGTATTCGGGTCTTTTCCCGTGTAAGATTGAGATTGTCTTGGCAACGTTTCAGCGAGATCTCACTCGCCATCTTCAGGCTGTTGTCTTTGGCAACATACCTACACTCGTGAAAATCAACGAATATATACAGCCCTGGTTCGAATCCCAGTAAGGGTACGGCTAGCTGATGAGAGCTAAATAGCTTGAAATGGATCTATACTAGTCTCCCTTTATTTATTTATCAGCACAAATACAACACAAATCTAAAAAGGCAACATTAAAAAAATTAAAATATGGTTTTCTGCCTGGATGGTCTTCTGTGATGAGCCAAATGACAGAAAGAGGGAGTAGTGAGCTCTCTCCCATATTTGGGCATACCAGGGGTTGTAACACAAATACATTATATATATATAATCATAGTTGATTACTAATTGTTCCTCATTACTGTAGGATTCCAGATTTGTCTATTTGTCTGCTAGATGTTGAAGTACTGAGCAGTGGTCTACAGTGGATCATCCTGGTTGAAACCCTGCTTGCTCAGGTTCATTTATTCTGTCATACAAGTTTGAAGTTTGGTGAATAGGTACCTGGCATATAGTTTGGTAATCATGTTCAATAAACTAATTGGTGTCAAATTAAACGGGTCATTCCTATTACCCTTTTTGCATAAGGGAACAATTATAGCTTCTCCCGAGACCTGCAATCTTAGCTGTGTGGTTAATGTGTGAAAAGAAGGAAGCAAATAAAGAGATCCACCAATTTGAATTGGATTTAATCAGCACAGTGTGTGTGTGTGTGTGTGTTTGTGTGTGTGTGTGTGCTTTGTTTCCGGGGGCTTTTACCATGCTTAATTTGGTTAATGAGATTTTTAACTTCTTTGCATGTGACTAGAGGCCACCTTGATGTAAGGACAAAGATTTTTATTATTTATTGTATGGCACATTCATATTTCAATAAAAATAAAGAGATAAAAATACAAAATATAAAATACTAGAAACATATATTTAGATTGCAGATACATTTTTTGCTTCATTTGTCACAGACAGCAAAGTCTGTACTGTAGACTATTTTGGCACTCTGACACTATATGTTGGATAGTTTGGTTTTTTTCCCTACAGTCACAATTCGGTTTTTTGCCCCACTTACAGAGGGCGTCTGCATATCTACTACGGCCAATGTGAATTCAGTTCAGTCTTGTCCATATTGAACGGGGCTGGTTAAATCAGAGGTGATGTTTCCAAGATGCAAGGCAAACTTTTACATTGATAAATGATAAAGATACATCCATCATATATAGCATATGAATTACAATTAAGGGATTGGAAGTGATGTACCATTTCAGATCTTGGAGCGGATGCTAAAATACAGTTATGTAATGCTGTTATGGGACTTCTCCATCCGGTCAGCCATCTCTCCCAATGCCGAGAGCCTGGGACAGCATCATCCTCAGCCCCTGGCCTCTCCAAACATTCCAAGGGAGACGTGCCATCCCCGTCTGACAGTCCCAACTCCTCCTCCAAACCGGGCTCTGATGCGGCCATGACATATCTTTACTTGGTTGACTACACTGATACACTGTAGGCACGTCTGCCTGGCAGGAACTGGGAAATAGATATCCTTACATGCATGTCCAATTCAGTTCTGAGCATCTTCCTTCTGGGCTGTGTAGGCTTTGCTCTCAAGGAAAAGCATCACACATGCCACCCTTTTATCGCCAATAGCTGTGAATGTCACAGCTGATGCTTTCATATCATAATATAATTGCAACCTTAGCAGGGAGTTCAGGAAGGGATTTTCTTTTGGTTAGGGATTAGAATGCCTGCATAACAGCTTCCATGTATGTTGGGACTACAGTTGTCAGAAATTGCCCATATTGGCTTGATTGCACATAATCAATTATTCAACTTATTTATAAAAAGGAAATTTTCAGAGAAGCCTACCATTTAGAACCAAGAACATTGAAACAAGAAAAGTCCTGTCTCCCATTATCATTATACATAACCATAAAAAAAGAAAAGAAAACCACCTTCAAAAGTGGGATATCAATTCCCATTTGGACCCTTATTAATCACATTTTCCCCTTGAACTAGTTCGGGATTCAGACTGATTTCTATTTTGAGAGCCTGAGACAGATATTTAATGGCTTGTCAATGTGTAAAATACAGTTTTTATTTGAACTACATCCTAATTATTTTGCACTTTATTTGGTAGTCTCTGTGTATTTGCATAGCCTCCTGATTTCTATACAGTGTGGCGTATTATTTGCATTAACTTTAACTTTAACTTTTATTTGATTTCTAAACCGCACCCTCTCCCAGAAGGGACTCGGGGCATTGCCTATACCCTGGATTAAATTCTGTACCAAGAAAAGCCCCCTTTTCTAATTTCTACAAGTATATGCAGGCTTGCGCAATTTTTCCTTTTTCAGAGTTCTTTCTATATCTGCCAGTTATGGACACATGGAGAGCTTTGAAAGTTTCATCTAAAGGATTTTTAACACATTTTCAAGCATTTCATCTCAATTTGATAGTTTGAAAACTACTCATAAAAATGAAGCTTGAGATTCTCAGGTTTTTTTTGGGTGGTGGGGGGGTACTTGTTACAGAATCTCTGCCTACTCCCAGCTAACAATTCACCAGTGGAACTGCTTGCCTTCAGAAATTGTAGGTGTTTCATCACTGGAGGTCCAAGACTGGAGCCACCTGTTTGAAATGATATAGAATAACAGAGCTGGAAGTGACCTTGGAGGTCTTCTAGTCCAACCCCCTGCTTAGGCAGGAAACCCTACACCACTTCAGACAAATGGATATCCAACATCTTATTAAAAACTTCCAGTGTTGGAGCATTCACAACTTTTGGAGGCAACTTGTTCTACTGATTAATTGTTCTAACTGTTAGTAAATTTCTCCTTAGTTCTAATTTGCTTCTCTTCTTGATTTGTTTCCATCCATTGCTTCTTGTTCTATCCTCAGGTGCTTTGGTATAGAGTCTCCTGCCTGGACTAGAAGACATACAAGGTCCCTTCCAGCTATATTCTGATTGATTGATAACCAGCTCTGGTTATTACAAATACAGTGAGCTCAGAGTTCTGCTAAAACAGTGGCTTTCTTGCAAAATCCTTATCTTCACATGTCTTTGTAGAAGTGCTATGATAAATATTTCAGAAAATTTAAATGTATTCTGATTCATTGTGTGAAACACTTTTTAAAAATAATTTTGCTCACAAAGCTGCAATAGACAATATTTTAGAAAGGGCATCTTACTTCTTTTTATAAGAAGTTACTGTTTTATAAAGCTACCAGTCTACACCTAAAAATAAATTACCCTTTACTTCAGAAAAACTGTAGTTTTACTCATATGCAAAATTAGTTTAATACTGTCTGTCTATATATACGTATACATATAAATGACACAGCTTAAGATTTCTTAAATTGGAGAGCAGTCCTAAATTTAATATAGTTAGTGAATTAGTCAGATTTGCATGAATAATTTGTGTTTATTGTACAATAGACATCTAGCTAACCTTTGCATTTTCAGATAATAATCCTTCCTTCCTTCCTTCCTTCCTTCCTTCCTTCCTTCCTTCCTTCCTTCCTTCCTTCCTTCCTTCCTTCCTTCCTTCCTTCCTTTCTATTTCTATTTTTTTGTTTGACAAAAATAAATCCCATACTTGGCTAAAATGAAAAATATAACTTGAGTAGCTGCCCAAATTGCTGTTCAGAAGCTCTTGACCTGATCTTCATGCACTTCTGAAAATCAGGTAAGTACCAACGCCCTATCTCAGTAAAAAGCCAACATCATATAAATATAGCTATATCTAAAGGAAACTGAACAGTGGTAACAACATTAAGTGGAAATCCTTTCCAACATTTTCTGAAGATCAATAAGAAGCCGAGAGGTGTCTTTGAAGCAGAAAACATTTTTCTTGGTGTCAAGGATAATTTAGGGATTATTAAGAATACATTTTTTACTGGGAAAGACATGGGAGACGTAACATAGCTAATTTACCAATTAAAAAGCCCTTTTAAAAATAATTAAATTTGTGAATTGCAGCTAAAAAGAAATCCAGATTGACTTTATTGGGAAGCACTTCAAACAAATAGATCCTAAAGGATGTTCTTTTTGTTTTTTACTCATTAACAATGAACCTTGTCTTTTTTTTTATCCTTAGGTGCCTAGCCTAAGACTTTCCTTAAAGCCTAGCACCAAAACTGGCAGAGATGCTACAGAGGAAGTCACTATGTGATGGGTACAACCAGGATTGTTTCTTTTCTGTCCTAGCTACTCAGCATTCTTCTTGAAAGCATCTCTCTTTCTGAGGTTTGGAGATTTTTTCCCCCCCTCTCTCACAAGTGGTTGAGAATCAGTGAATGTAAAAAAAAATGGAAACTGTATTTAATACAATACAATAGTAGAGTTGGAAGGGACCTTGGAGGTCTTCTAGTCCAACCCCCTGCCTAGGCAGGAAACCCTATACCGTTTCAGACAAATGGCTATCCAACATCATCTTAAAGACTTCCAGTGTTGGGGCATTCACAACTTCTGGAGGCAATCTGTTCCACTGATTAATTGTTCTCACTGTCAGGAAATTTCTCCTCAGTTCTAAGTTGCTTCTCTCCTTGATTAGTTTCCACCCATTGCTTCTTGTTCTACCCTCAGGTGCTTTGGAGAATAGTTTGACTCCCTCTTCTTTGTGGCAACCTCTGAGATATTGGAATAATGCTATCATGTCTCCCCTAGTCCTTCTTTCTCTTAAGCTAAACATACCCAGTTCCTGCAAACGTTCTTCATATGTTTTAGTCTCCAGTCCCCTAATCATCTTTGTTGCTCTTCTCTGCACTCTTTCTAGAGTCTCCACATCTTTTTTACATCGTGGCGACCAGAACTGAATGCAGTATTCCAAGTGTGGCCTTACCAAGGCATTATAAAGTGGTATTAACACTTCACGTGATCTTGATTCTATCCCTCTGTTGATGCAGCCTAGAACTGTGTTGGCTTTTTTGGCAGCTGCTGCACACTGCTGGCTCATATTCAAATGGTTGTCCACTAGGACTCCAAGATCCCTTTCACAGTTACTACTGTTGAGCAAGGTACCACCTATACTGTACCTGTGCATTCCGTTTTTGTTGCCTAAATGTAGAACCTTACTCTTTTCACCGTTGAATTTCATTTTATTAGATAGTGCCCAATGTTCAAGTTTGTCAAGATCCTTCTGTATCTTAAGCCTATCTTCTGGAGTGTTGGCTATTCCTGCCAGCTTGTTATCATCTGCAAATTTGATGAGTTCCCCATTTATTCCCTCATCCAAATCATTGATGAAGATGTTGAAGAGTACTGGGCCTAAAACAGAGCCTTGGGGTACTCCACTGCATACTTCCCTCCATGTAGATGCAGTTCCATTGAGGACTACACGTTGAGTGCGGTTGGTCAGCCAGTTACCAATCCATCTGGTGGTGATGCTGTCTAACCCATATTCATATTTGGTGCATATGGTCTCAGTGTGTGTGTGTGTGTACTCATTCATTAAGAATCATAAGATACAACACTTAGTGATAATCATAGGATACTAATAAGCAATGAAATCATACTAGGAAACAATAAAAACAATATAAGTTGTAAAGATACAAGCAACATGGATATAGCCATAAGTGGGAAGAGATAGAAAGTTAGTAAGCATTGACATCTTGTATAACCCTTGAGTCTCTCTTAAATGAAGCAAGAATGAGCTTTCCAATTTTCCTCACTGTGATACCCTCCAGATACACTGGGACTATAACCCCCACTTGGAGAAGTTTGTTCTAGATTAATTAAGCTTTTGGTGGATCTTTCTGATTAAATTTCAGGACTGTACATTGAGTAGTTCTTCAGAAATAATACTGCTTGCTTTAGTCCTAAAACATATTGTTCTATATCTAACAGATGTATTCTTCAGATGTATTTTACTCTGTCTAACTGCTAAAGAGTATGACATCACGCTATTGTTTTGGAAAATGGTGTCACTTTATTTAATATAAATAAATTAAATGGGCTCATTTAATTGCCTGTTTTCTAATGGTACAGTATTGCTGGAAACTAAAATGCTAGAGAGGGATCAAATTATAAGGCCTTCTTTGCAAAATACCAAAGCTGCCATTTAATCATTGAGGACATGCCTTTCAAAGAATGTTAAATGTAATTTGGCAAAGTTTAAACCAGCACAAATGGCTAATGCATTGGAACTATTTATTGTAAGCAACACAGTGAACAGTTGAAAGTCTGGGAGACTTTTTTTTTTGCTCTGGGTAAAATTATCAAAGTTTGGTCTAATAAATGCCTCCCATCCAAATTATGATTGTGTGCTACTGACCTTAAAGTTAAAATGTAATCTTCCTACATAGTTCTGCTTGTATTTATGCCACCTCTGAGTTTGCCACATCAAGAGAAGAAGCACATGAACCAAAGCTAGTGCAGAAAAATAATCTATTCCAAATAATCACTATTCTATTCCATGTCTGATTCGTGAAACCGCATCCTGGCCTATTACGACACAGCCATTCTGAGGTTGCACAAGTTTCTAATCAATAAAAATAAAATAGGCATCATACCAAAGACACGGCACCAAAAGCTGGTCTGACAAAGAGCACAAAAAGCTCAACATATTTTTCTCCTCAATTTATAAGTCCTGCATCACTGGTAATGATTTCAAAGAAAAGTCTTGCTGAAATTCTAAGCTAGTAACCACTGTTGGGTCAAAGGTCTCAACCTTGTTCTGGTGCATTATAACAATAATCCCACTGCAAATCCATTTTCTTTTATTTGCCACTTTCCTTCTGATGTGTGGGTGACATATTTGACTGTTTGACAGTATCTCAAGCAATCCTTTGACTCCCAGTTGTTAGTCCTCCTTCTGAATGGCTGCCTGCTCCTCTCTGAGATTATCAGAGCAACTTTGTGAGCAAGAAGCAACTCAGAAGCAGTTTACGAATCAGATGCCAATTTAGAAAGGGATTAAAAAGAACTGTTGACTGACTTTGCTTTTCCATATTGCAACTTTTATATTAATACCCTGGTCAGTATTTATCAAAGATTATTATTACAATGGTAAAACATAATACAGATTTTTACAAGATGAAAGAATAACCAATTTGCCCTAGGCACTAGGCTAGAAAGGGGGAGTCTGTGAGTTTGTCTTAGCCAAACTTGCCTCAGAAGCTGTTCTGGCGGGAAAATAGGAGGAGGAAGATGTGTTGGATATGTTATCTGCCATGAGTTCTATGTAAAAATAATAAAGATAGCATATAGATGGTAGATAGATGATAGGTAGCTAGACAGCTACGATGGATGGATGGATAGATGATAGATAGATAGATAGATAGATAGATAGATAGATAGATAGATAGATAGATAGATGATAGGATAGTAATAGCACTTAGACTTATATACTGCTTCACAGTGCTTTACAGCCCTCTCTCTATGTGGTTTACAGTGTATGTTCAGCATATGGCCCCTAACAATCTGGGTCCTTATTTTACCGACCTCGGAAGGCTGCTGAGACTCAAACTGCCAAACTGCTGGCAGCTGGCAGTCAGCAGAAGTAGCCTGCAGTACTACATTCTGACCACTGTGCCACCATGGCTCATCATAGAGCAGGGGTGTCAAACTCGATTTCATTGAGGGCCACATCAGAATTGTGTTTGACCTTGGGAGGCGGAGTGGGGGTGGGGCAGCTATACGTCACTTGTGTCAGGCATGCCTGTGGTGGCCTGAGACCACTGCCAGCAAAAATGGGTTGTTTCCAGGGTGGCCCTACAGGTCAGATCTAAGCACTCTGCAGACCGTATACAGCCCCCGGGCCTTGAGTTTGACACCCCTGTCATAGAGAGAGATTAGATAGATAGATGATAGATGATAGATAGATAGATAGATAGATAGATAGATAGATAGATAGATAGATAGATAGATAGATGATAGATATGATTGAGCGAGAGAGAGAAATGATAGGTAGAGAGATAGATGATAGATAGATAGATGATAGATATGATTGAGCGAGAGAGAGAAATGATAGGTAGAGAGATAGATGATAGAGAGATGATGGAGAGATAGATTATAGATAATAATATAGTAAAGAAAGAAAAAAAATAGAAATATAAAATAAAAGAATATAGGAAAGAAAAAAAGAAATATATAAAGAAGTGACCATCTTCATCACAACAAGTATTAACAAATTTCATAAATTTCATTCCTAGTATAATGAATTAGTGACCTGGCATGCAGACATGAGAAAAATTATGCATTCCATGGATCTTTCTACATGGGATATAAAGCCTTTCTTTTTTTAAATTATAAGCTTTCAGACAGAAATTACTTTCTTCCTCATATGTTTGGATATGAGAGAAAGCAGACTATGTTCCTCATTTTTTATTGTAAAATTTGAGCGCTTTAATGATAATTCCCATTACTACTTTCTTACCAGAAAAGATTATTATAATGTAAGCCTGAGGCATACCACATACAAATGACACTTTTTAAAATTAGAAAATCAGCTTATCAGGTCATGGTTTTTAAGCAACATAGTGGGTAGAGAGTGAAGATTGCTTAAGCCTTTCCCTGCTGATCAATTTTCAACTCCATTTTCTTCTTGAATGTTTCCCCCCCCCCCCACCTTTGCAGGTTCCCAGATATATGTGTTAAACAGGTGATTCCTATTTGAAATCTAAAAGGGAAAAGAGGGATTTCAATTTTTAAAAAGTCTGGTGAAATTAGCATTATTATGAATTGAGGTATATTAGTGAAGCAAATTTCTTCATCCCTACAATGGAAAAACATGAAACTGGGAAAACATCTCTCTGTGAAAGAAAGTGAAACTCACAGATGTGACCTAGCATGACCTCACTCCTTGATTCAAAATGGGCTGTGTTTAAGTCTTAAATACTTAGATCTGCATATAATGTACGTCATTCTATGTCATTCTTCTGTCATTCTGATTCGAACTACAATGCTATCAGCAAGGAGGACACATTGTACTAATTATCTTGTTGCTTAAGCAAAGGTTGAAGACTGAAGTAACTGGCTATGGTGTGCCTCTCATCTCCATTTGCAGATTGCTCAAGTTCCATTTCAGGGCATTAAGTTAGTAGCATTCCAGTACCGCTGGATATCTGTTGTGGTCTTCTGCAAAGCTGTCAGTTACGCATGCTGAGCAGAACATAAATGTTCCTCTTTTTATAAGAGGGTTTTTTTGGAGGAGGGGAGACTCATTTTTTTCAGTGGTGTAATCTCTAAGTTATTTTAGGAAAGATTTCAAACCACACATACCTTCCATGTGTGAATGTTCATTGGGAATCAGGAATCTTGAATTGTATTTCTAGTGGCAAAGCTTTGTTAAGAATAGCCATGGAGAAGGGGAATATAGGTCATGAGAAACAGTCCCCTACCTCATATACTGGCATCCAAGACAGTAGTTCTCGATCCCCTTCATCTTCTCTGCTAAGAAATTGTGACCTGAAGTCTCTTCCTGCATGCAGAGGTAAAACTCATGGATGAGGCTTCAACTTGATTGCTGTTATTATGAATTGTGCAAGTATTTATCTATCTTGCAAGGAAACAAAGATGGATAAGATGGCACTCAGAAAGAGGCAAAGTTGGTTAAGAGGTTTAGTATACGCAAAGTATATGCAAATAAAGGGACGCGGTGGCTCGGTGGCTAAAACGCTGAGCTTGTCAATGAAAAGGTCGGCAGTTTGGCGGTTTGACTCCCTAGTGCTGCATAACGAGGTGACCTCCCGTTACTTGTCCCAGCTTCTGCCAACCTAGCAGTTAGAAAGCACGTAAAATATGCAAGTAGAAAAATAGGAATCACCTTTGATGGGAAGGTAACAGCTTTCCGTGTCTGGTGATGCCGGCACATAACCATGGAGACATCTTCGGACAGCGCTGGCTCTTCGGCTTTGAAATGGAGATGAACACTGCTCCCTAGAGTCGGGAACGACTAGCCCATATGTGCGAGGGTAACCTTTATCTTTATCCTTATATGCAAACGTGTGACTGAGCTGAAGGAGGGAGATTTGGAAATTTTAGCTGAAAGCCTCAAAGCGCTTTTCATTTGTATCAGAGACTGAGAGAGTGCAAGATATAATCATATCTGATTATTATATATGATAAAGGCTCTGCAATGACTGGGTTATCAGAACTGTCACTAGGAACCTCCTCCTAGTTAATTCCAGAGGGAAGAGTGCTGAAGGTGTCCTAAATTATAATTTTAAGTGTTCATATTAATAATTCTGTTTTTAAATTATACAACAGTTCATTTGATTCACCATCAAATGTTGTATATAAAAAGTGATTTTGATTATCCCCACCTTCCAACAAATGATATCTCATAAAGAGAAAGAAACAGAGGAGGGAAAAAAAACTATTTTCAAATCAGGAAAGGGTTGATGATAGCAGCGAAAGCATTGGGAATTTAGAAATCTCCCTGGAGTCTTGGGATTATGCTTTGATAGGGAAGAACCTAATTAATCACTGGGACAACTTTCCTCCAGATGTGCTTCAACACGAGGTTTTTAAGAAGAGATTGGACAACCATTTGTCTAAAACAGCATAGGATTTCCTGCTTGAGCAGGGGATTGGACTAGAAGACGTCGTCCCAGAATAACATTGTTACTCTGTTATTCAAATACAAAACAAAACAAAAAAGCAGATGCCCTCAAAAGTTTAAAAAAGAAAACAATGCCATATTTCCCTCAAGTAAAATCTGACTCCTAGTGGCTCCACGAATATGTTCTTGGCAATAGCAGAAGTGGGTTCTTGTCGCCATCTTTTATAGGGGTGGCAAACTGGCGGCCCACTAGCCAAATACATCACACACAAGCCACACCCACCCCAGCTCTGTGAATGTGAAAAAAGTCACAAAACGTCACGACGGCAATGTGATGCCGCGAGTTTGACAACCGTGTTTTAGGATGTTTTTATAACTTCACAAATTACTCTTCAGCCCTCAGATTTCCTAGTGGTGTTCTATTAAATTACTATGCTTGTTTAGCTTTATGACCTGCTATGGTGTCTGCATGGAAGGCCATTTATCTTGTTTATCCACCAAATAATTAAATAAAGGTTAGATAGGTATAAGTATTTGTGAATTGTGCAAAACCAAATGCAATTTAATAAATATTGGGCGAGTTGAATGGCTTTTTTTGCAAATTTAGGAAGTTAGAGTGATTTATAGTTAGGACATCCTGGAGTTACATTTTCTCCTAGGCATTACTTGCTCAGAAAGCCTAGACATAAAAAATAACAACTGTACCTTGAAATACAGGTCCACAAGTTAAATGTTATTCCTTGAAGTCCTCAATATAGATCTCTAGGCTCTTTAAAAAGTCAATAATTTTGTGCAACTTTGTGTGCATCAGAAATAGAAAAAAATATCAAACTGGTGGGGAGAATAACTGCTGCAATCTAATTCAAATTACATTATAATGAAAATGAATCAAATGTGGTTTTGTTCTTCTTTTTGTTTTTGAAATGAAGCCCTAGCACCGTGATGGCAAACCTATGGCAGGTGTGCCAGAGGTGGTACGCGGAACCATTTCTGAGGGCACGCAAGGTCAACTCCAGCGCACTGGCCAGCTGAATTTTGGTTTTTCTCCCTCTGGAGGCTTCCCTTTTGATCTCTCTATATAACCTGTGTTGCTATGTTTGATTCAGATTCTGTGGTCCAAGGCAAATGATAATGCTTTTTTCCCCCTCATCCTTTTTTTCCAGGCACAGACTGAGAGCAAGATGTTTTGCCACTGCATGATCTTTGTTATTGGAACAGTGCTTGTGTGCCGAGAAACACTTGCAATTCGTAGCTGTTCAGTGGAAAAGAGGACAGCCTACTACGATTTCTGCAATCTTACTAGGGTGCCTCCTGTGCCTGAACATGTTGATATTCTATTCCTAAACTTCAATTTCATCCAACGAGTTAATGCAACCTCTTTCCCTCTGAGGGAGAAACTGAATATTTTATCCCTTGGGACACAAAAACGCTTTCCCTTAACCATAGGAAAAGATGCTTTTAGGAACTTGCCAAACCTAAAACAATTGGATTTGGGTGGCAACAAAATGATGCTGTTAGACCCTGATGCTTTTGTGGGCTTGTCTAGAATCGATACTCTTTTACTGTATCAAAATAATCTTGATGGATCCATTCTGGAAAAGGATTACCTCAGAGATTTGATTTCATTGAAATATCTGGACCTCAAATATAATAGAATCACCCATGTTCGCCCTCACAGTGTATTTTATAACATGAAATCCTTGGACAGTCTAGTCTTGGAATCAAACCCTATTGCATCTATCTGTGAAGGGGATCTTAATAATTTCCGAGGAGCAAGGTTCAAATTGTTTAATCTTCGTTATACTAAGCTATATGAAAGTACTGTGGATTGGGCTACTTGTGGGAATCCTTTAAAAAATGTTAGCATAGAAACACTGAACGTTGGGAGTAATGGCTGGAGTACAACTCTAACACGGCGATTTTGTGCAGCCATTAGAGGGTCCCCTCTGTTGAGTTTGGATATGTCTTCTCATGGTATGGGCGCATCATTTGGATTTAATAATCTTCCTGATCCTGATATTAATACATTTGTGGGTCTTAAGGACAGTGGCCTCATTGTGTTTGATATATCAAACGGCTGGATTTTTTCTCTTAAACCACAAGTATTTCAATATCTCCAGGATTTGAAGCTACTGAATCTAAACAATAATAAAATAAATAAAATTTGGAACGGCGCATTTCTTGGTCTTCAGAATCTGCAGCATCTATTCTTATCAAACAATCTGATTGGTGAGCTCTTTAAGGGCACATTTGAAGGTCTTCCTAATGTGATTCAGATAGATCTAAAACATAATCACATTGGAGTGATTGATAGAGATCCATTCAAATCCTTACCAAAGCTTCAACACTTGGATCTCACGGATAATGCCTTAAAAGTAATAGATTCTCTCCCAAATCTCATCAATGTTTTGCTAGGTGACAACCGGATAGAGACTACACCTTATTGGAAAATACAATTTATAAATGCCACAGTCCTTAACTTAAAAGGAAACAGGTTGGGGAATCTGGGTGATCTCTATGAATTTCTCCAATTTCCAGCCCTGAAGTATCTTGTTTTAAAAAACAATCGTTTATCCTATTGCTTCAAATACAAAGACATAGCAAAAGACAATCAGTTGATTTACTTGGACCTTGGAGACAACATGCTGAAGCTTATATGGGAGAGAGGTTTATGCTTGGATGTGTTTAAAGCACTTTCCCACCTGGAAATTCTCTATCTCAATAACAACTACCTTGCTTTCATCCCAGAGGGTACATTTAGTGAGCTAAAGTCACTCAAGATGCTTAACTTGTCTAACAACCTGTTGACTTCCATTTCTCTAGATGCCTTTCCTACAAACATGAAAGTTCTTAATTTGTCATCAAATCAGCTATTTTACCCTGATCCTCAGCTCTTTGCAACGTTAGACCAGCTGGATATCACCCATAACACATTTTACTGTGACTGCCTATTAAGCAACTTTATTTTGTGGCTAAACCAAACCAATGTTACTTTAGATGGCTCACGCAATGACATATTTTGTTCTGGACCACCGCAGTTTGCTGGTGTTCCTCTCCAAAACTTAGATACAGAGAATTGCAATGAACATAAGGTCATGGAGCCTCTGCAGCTGTCACTCTTCATTTTTACCTGTGTTAGTATAACTGTGTTTCTAGTAGCAGTAGTTGTTTTTACTCGTTTTAGAGGAGTTTGTTTCCTCTGGTATAAAACACTCACACAATACCTCATGAAGGAGCTCCCACCAGAACTGGATCAACAAGGACGCAAGTATGATGCTTACCTTTGCTATAGCAGCAAAGATTTTGAGTGGGTCCAAAGTTCCTTGATAAAGCATCTAGATTCTCAGTATTCTAAGAAGAACAGATTTGCTCTTTGCTTTGAAGACAGAGATTTCCTGCCTGGGGAGGATCATATCAGTAGTATTCATGATGCTGTCTGGAACTGTAGGAAAACAATTTGCGTGGTCACAAGACAGTTTCTCAAGGATGGCTGGTGTGTGGAAGCCTTTAATTTTGCCCAGAGCAGGTATTTCTCAGATCTGGAGGATAGCCTCATAATGGTGGTAGCTGGATCTCTCTCTCAATATCAGCTTATGAAGTATCAGCCAATCAGGATCTTTTTGCAAAGGGGGCAGTACTTGAGATGGCCAGAAGACCATCAAGATTTGGAATGGTTTTTAAGCACACTGTCTCACCAAATAATGAAAGAAAAGAAAATTAAGAAGTCTCCAGCGGTTGAATTAAAGGTTATAACCGTTTCCTAACAGGCCTGGTTCTTGGCCACCATGCAATGTCATAAGGCGGCTTACTTTCCAGAGAATTTGACAGTTTGTTCTGATAGCATACTGAGCCATTCTTTCTGTCCAATGAGCTGGGTCAGGGGTGACAAACTCAAGGGGTGCTTAGATCTGGCCCATGGTGCTACCATGGAAGCAGTGAGAGACCCGCCTGCATAGACCGCCAACTGGCAGAACACTTGGGCAGCCACAGGCTTCCATGACTTGAGTGATGTATATCTGGACTCGCCCCCCCCCTCCCTGAGGTCAAAAAACTCTGATGCGGCCCTCAATGAAATTGAGTTTGACACCCCTGAGCTAGCTGACTCTGTTGTTGATACTTCTCTGTTATATCTCTGGTAAACCTGGCTTCATTTTTTTTCACTGTAAAATGTCAGGTTACTTATTATAGTGTTAAGTTGTGAAAGCCAAGTTACGGATGGTTGAGGTAGTCCTCAACTTACAACCACAATTGAGCTCAAAATTTATGTTGTTAAGTGAGAAATTTGTTAAGTAACTTTTGTCCCATTTTACGACTTTTCTTGCCACATTTGTTAAGTGAATCACTGCAGTTGCTAAATTAGTAGCACGGTTGTTAAGTGAATGTGGTTTCCCCATTGACTCTGCCTGTGAGAAAGTCACAAAAGGGGATCACATGACCCCAGGATACTACAACTATCATAAAGGTGAGTCAGTTTTCAAGCATCCGAATATAAATCACATGACCCTGGGGTTGCTGCAACGGTCATAAATGTGAAAAATGGTCATGTCACTTTTTTCACTTCCATTGTAACTTTGAACGGTCATTAAACGAACTATTGTAAATCAAGGACTACCTGTAAACCAGAGGTGGTATTCAGCAGGTTCTGACCAGTTCTGGAAAACCGGTAGTGGAAATTTTGAGTAGTTTAGAGAACCAGTAAATGCCACCTCTGACTGGCCCCGCCCCCATCTATTCTCTGCCTCCCAAGTCCCAGCTGATGAGGGGGAAATGGGGATTTTGCAGTAACCTTCCCCTGTCACGCCCACCAAGCCATGCCACGTCCACCAAGTCACAGCCACAGAACTGGTAGTAAAAAAAATTGAATCCCACCACTGATGTAGACAGTTTGGAAGGCTCTTGCACATGTATATCTGTTGAAATAAAGGAGATATATGCAACTACGCAAACCATGCAGTTTAATGCAACTATAAATGTTGCTGATGCTGCTCAGGCCAAAAGGGGGTAGGCGGGGGATGTTGCAGTTTCTGCTTTGGTGGGTTCCAGAGGTGGGTTCAGTCAAACAGGTAATGGAATGCCGGCCTGGGTCCCAGAACTAGCCACGACCCAGGCTGGCCGCGCCCCCAAACCAGTTCCCCGGTCCCCACCGTTGCCGCCACCATCTTTTTTTTTAGTTCTGCTCATGTGCAGAACAATTTCCATTGAACTGCACATGCATGTGTGCACGAGCAAACCGGCAGTAATGCTGGCTGAAACCCACCCCTGGTGGGTTCAGATAATAGATCTGTGCAAACATTCAGCAGAGCGGTTTTTCAACCTTGATAACTTTAAGAAGCGTGGACTCCAACTCCCAGAATTCCTGGAACTCCACACATCTTAAAGTTACTAAGCTTGAGAAACACACTAATAAGTGACTTATTTTTATTAGGAGCTAAGATACCGAAATCCCCCCCCCCACTCCAGTGTTTATAACGTATAGTATTTCTTTGTGCATTGAGCAATCAGCTTCTGCAGATTTGTGCCAAATTCAATTCTAAGTTATTCACATGCCTTCCTGTCCTGAGGGACCATCCTTTTTAGACTTCCTGTTCCTGGAGAGGTTTGTTTATATTCAACTAAAAAAACAACAACCTCAGGGTCGCAGGACTGCTTGGTGTATAAGATGAGGAAAACAATAGCTTGCATTCTTATCCTGAAAGCTTGCAGGGAGTGATAATTGAAATATGGAATGGCTGAACTTTTTCAATGTACGTTTTTTCAGGCAGGTCTGTGTTTTGTTTTTGCATACATATTTCTTCTCAAGAGCGATGTTTTGAAAACTGACTGATCAGGTCACTTTCCATCAAGATGTTTTTTTTTGGCTCAGTTGTTCCCTGCAAATTAAGCATTTACCAAGGATGATTGCATCATTGCAAGTTCTTCCCTTGTCTTCTGTGTGTTTTTGTCATGTGCCCAGCATATCCCAACATGCTGTTCTGATGCAGACTTCCTTTAGCTGTCCAGATTTGTTGGATTGCAACTGCCATAACTCCAGCCAAATTTGGGAAATGTTGTTCAAAGTATTTCACTAGTATGAGGCACTGGGACAGGACCTTCCAACAAATATTTATTTTGAATGGAATAGAAAGGTTTAAGTACAATTATCTCAGTGGCTAAGCAATTTAGTCCTTAGTGGAGTGAAACCTAGTAGTTCTTACATATTCTTAATTATTTTCATTTTATACATAATGTTAAAGTGTTAGTAAATATTTAAACATATTGTTTTTTAAAAAACTATTTTGTGAGCCTCTTGAATTTGTTTCATAAGAACTACCTCACAACAGGTGTGCATGAAATTTTAATTCAGTTTGTTTTTTATAAGAACTTACCCAAACTTTCCCAAAATTAAGAAAACATTAAAAAGGTTAAAAACCTGAATATAGGAGACCACAACAATGACAGATTCTTCTAACATTCAAACACTGTTCAGACTAATTGTTTTTGAAGATACCATATCATTTTACATGTGGCTCAATTAATTTAAATATGGAGTGTAACGCAAAACAGCATTCTTGTCCTTTGTTAATGCAAAGTGCATGACAAATTAACTTGTATCAGGAGGCATTATGCATTTCCAACAGATGTCATGGATTAGAATTGATATGTGATCCACTGATATGCATTTTCATCTCAAAGAAAGTCTTAAATATTTCTGCTAGCCTTCTTATGGGTGATTAGAAAGCATAAGTTCAGTTAGTAGACTGTGAAAAGAATAGCAGGAATGTGGTAATGTGTCTTTTTCTCTCTCTCTGAAATGCAAAAGTTAAATTGGCTGTTGAAAAAGGTACAGAATAGTCCAGCTGAAAGAGCTGGAGATGAGGGGAAAATAATATTCATTCCACCAACAAGCAATCTGTTTCCTTTCTCACATTAGATTAGAATGACTTTTCTAAACAATCTGCAAGAAAACCCAGTTAATGGAAATAGAACAGCGGTGTCAAACTCAATTTCATTGAGGGCCACATCAGGAAAGTGTTTGACCTTGGGGGAGGGGGGTGGCCAGCTTGACGTCACTCGTGTCAGGAGTCTGTGGTGGCCCAAGTAGTCTGCCAGCAAAAACGGGGTCCCAATCTCCGCTTTTGACTGGCATAGCCTCCTGCAACCCTCTGTCAGCAAAAACGGAGCTCGGGAGGGTGCCCCCGAGCTCCGTTTTTACTGACAGAGGGTTGCAGGAGGCCTTCCAAGCTGAAAACAGAGATTGGGAGCCCACTTTCACTGGCAGAGGCACCGCAGGCTGGTCCTTCACTGTTTCCCGGTCCAGATCTAAGCACCTTGCGGGCCTTGAATTTGAACAAGCTGTATGCAGCATAGAATGAGGGGAGCTGGCCCTTTGCTTCCCAGGATGCTACTTTCCATTATAAAACTAGTTTTCTTTAACAGAAACAATCTGGGAGGCAGGGCATCTAGTGGGCACTAAGGGAAATGCCCAGAAGTAGATTGCCTCCTTCCAAATGCCTTGTTGGGAACCCTGAAAATAGAAGGGTGGGTTATATTCTTAAACCAACAGGGGTGTAATTGAAATACTGAAATATCTACCATGGTACTGGTAATTTCTGAGTGGCATTCTCCTGCTGTTCCAGTTTTTAAAAAAATAAGTGTGCAAATTGGGGTATCTCAAAAAATCCAAAGGAGCAAAACGACAGTTTCTCTCTTCAATAACTTTCTCTAACTGTAAAGTGTTTTGGTTAAAATATTGTTTTCATAATATTGATTTATGAGATATTTTGCATTCATACTTTGTTATATTGTGACCTTAACTGGTATTTTGCTGTATATTATATAATGAGATGTATATTTATTTTGTATAATAAAAGATTAAAAACAAGCAAGACTGTTATTTCTAAATGCTAATGTAAGGAATACAAGAGCAAAGTTTTTCAGCATTTCAGTAATTTTTATACTACATATACAATATCTCCTAAGGTTTAACCAAAAATTGAAAATTTCTTATTAATTCCTTTTAAATGACTGCTAATAGTATTTAGTTTGTTTGTTTTGTTTTGTTTTTATTGGATTTATATGCTGCCCTTCTCCCAAAGGACTCAGGGCGGCATACAACATTAAAAAAAACACATCCCAAAAGTTAAAAAGAAATTAAATATATATCCAAAAAAACAAATCGAATTTATGGAACAATACATTTAAAAATGAGTTAGAATTAAGTGATGATAAATATCTTCATTGAAATGAAAGACACACATTTATACTTGCATCATGTCAAATCGGTTCAGTAAAACAATGAGCCTGTTTGGAAAAAAAGTATTTTGTGTTTTAAATGAATGATATTAGATTAATCTTATTGAATATGGAAACTGGAAAATGATTTTATATTCCTTGTCCTCTAGATGGCAGTATGGGATTTTGACAACTCTGATTACTTTTACCAAGAATTGTGCCCATTCAAAGTACTTCAATAAACAATTTCCATTTTTTCGTGATTTTTCAATCCCCCATATTTGTTGAAGAACATAGAAAGATTGCACCAAAACGTATGGTGACAGCAGCTTTCGTAAACTAGAACTCATTTTTTATACACCCGTCTGGAAGATCTGCATGAAGGGCAGCAAATTATTCAGTTTATTCAAATACTAACGTGGTATCACCAGTTGGAAATGTTTTGAGTCCAGAATTATAATCAGAAAAATGACAGATAGGAAAGGACTGTAAAATATCTGCAAGATCTCAGTAGGACATTGCACTGAACCAAACACATTCAAATGGAGCTTTCTTTATTAGCACCCAGCCAAGAACATAAAGTTGCCCTAGCAACATTTTTCTCTGCTATGTCCTTGAAACATTATCCAGCCCAGGAGTGAGACAGGCCTAAGTCATTCTAAGCTGCACTAGTCTCAAAGTTGTACATTCACTCCCATCTTCCCTAACTCACATTCCCTTACTCACATTTGGTTCAAAGAGCAGGCACAAGGAATATAAAGTTGGGTAGACTACTTTGATACTGCACAAGTAGTACTATACTTACAACCATTCATTCGGCCCCTGTTCAAAGTTATGGCGGCAGAGAATGAACTGTAGCCCATTCACGCTTACAAGCAAAGTGGCACTTCAGTTCCCCTGGCTTGCCTTTCCCCCATCTACAACCTTTCTCCCACCCTCCACTCCATGGGTCTTGCTGCCCCAGTTGACCTTTGTCGTATTCTCTCTCCCACTGCCGACAAGGTGCACCCAGACTAACTCTTGGAGAGGCAACTGCTGGCCCTACAAGACTTTCTTCCCCAGGTTGCACATGGTAATTTCCTTACGGGATTTGTAGAAGATGGCCAGCAGCTGCCTTGCACAGAGCCAGACAGGGCACACCTCATTAGAAGCGAGAGCAAGAATATGGCAAAGGTCAACTGGGCGGTCATGTTCAGGATTAGGCTGGTGTGGATGCAACTTTGCCTTTGTGATGCACTGACAGGTCCAGCTGGGATTGGGCTCCATGCTGCAAAGGGTTGCAGCTCAGGGGCTTTTTGCAGCCCCAGAACTATGGCATGTCAAGAAGCCATTGAGCTGCAGCATGGTAAGCATTTCCAGAGTTGCGTGGTTCTGGGGCTGCTTGCCACCATACAAGGCAAATGCAGGAGGATGGCCAAAAGAGCAGAGACTGGAAGGAACAGGCGGTTGGCAGGAATTGAAGGAAAGACAGTACTTACCTTCAAAGAATTGAGGTTTGGAGTTGAGAGGGGCTAAGCCCAGAACGGTTTAGATTGGGATATGATCTTGGTTAATGAATGATGGGATTCAGTTAAGGATGGCAATAGGAATTCTGGGATTGCCAATATGGTCTAAGCAATATGGTCACAAGACGTCACCATTTACAGTTGTATCACTGAGCAATGGAAATTCCAGTCCCAATAATGGTTGTAAATTCAGGATTACCTGTACAGTTTTCTGCCAGCTCAAGGAACGGGGATCTTTTCACCATAGCAATGGCCGGCTGGTGCTTAAAACATTGGGGTGTGTGTGAATATTTCCAAATTGCCAAACCTCCAACCTGTCCTTCAACTACTTTGGAATCAGTACCACTTTGAACACTAGGATATTTAGACTTTTGTTGATTAAGGCTTAGTAATGCATAAAAATATTATAGATTTCTTTAAATGGACAGAGGGCTCTAGTCATGTCCTGCATACTTATTTCACAGAGAAAAGGTCAGCTATCTATTCATAGTAGAGACTAGACATTTTTTCCCTTCCAGGTAAGCAGTTGTTTGCTTTACTACATCTATTAATAATACACTTTGAAAACCAGAAGCAGGAGGAAATGATGTTACTCTTAAAAAATGAATCATGATGGAAAGGAAGGGATAACTTTTTCCTGTTTAGATAGAGCTTTTCTGGCTGCTAAATTCATGTGTAATTCTTGGAGAAAACACTCTGAAACGTGCTGTTTCTAATGTTGATCCTGCCTTGGTTGCCTCTGTTTCAGGTCTCCAGATTTTATTAATTTATGGTCCTTGGTAGCCCCAGCCAACACAGCCAGTGGGAAGAGATGGTGTGTTGTAAATCTTCTGGAGGAATTCTAATCTCACTCCTAGACTTAGGAAGGAAAATTTAGATCCCAGAAATCTAGAACTTTAAGTACCAAACTCTGATTCACAGGTCATTTAGTGTGTTAACTCATTCATTCCCTTCTGTATTCAGCTAGTGTCTTAAGGCAGCGTCTTAACAGCTGAGTAAAATTCACCCACTTTTTAAAAATGTTATCTAATTTGAGGATGCATGGTATTACTGTACAAATAAGAAAAAAAAATCCACTATAGAGAAAGGAAAGTTGGACTCACTGAGAATAAGCTGCCATTTATAATAGGAAAAAAAATTAAAACTGAAACATGTTACTCTGTGGAAGCTACAGTGATGTGGCTTCTCTTAGTATATGTTACTTCTTTCCTATCGAGACTGTAGTGTTTCTAGAGATGCAAGAATCTTTAGATGTAGCCCTTGCAAATGATCCAGTTGCAAAACCTCATACATACCCCAGTAACTTATCCTTGCAAAAGAAAAAGTGCAGAGAAAGGAAAACCAAGCGTCCTGCCTTTTTGTAAAATGAAAATTTAGGGATTTTTATTCCAGCAAAACTAGAGTCACTACTACAGACAAAAGGAGAGTTTGAAAATCGTCTTCAGCTGGTTCTGTTAGGTGCCTGGGGGGAATAGATCAGGTAGCAGAAATTAGAAGTGTTTGGCATTCTGATAAGCTATTTAAGCTTGATGGATCACTAGGTATGTAGCCTTGGAGAATGTCAGCAACAGTCTCTTGTTTATGTTTTCAACATATAACTACAAGGTGGGAGGAGCTGGATTAAAGGAGGCCATCATTGGTGATTTTGCTGAAGATGACCTAATTTGTATGAATAGACTGGAACGCTGCTTGGAACTCATTCCAAGACACATAATTATCATTCTGAATCTGTGGAGTGGCAGGTAGATGGCTCTAGGGCAGGGGTGTCCAAACTTGGCAACTTTAAGACTTGTGGACTTCAACTCCCAGAATTCCCCAGCCAGCGGGAATTCTGGGAGTTGAAGTCCACAAGTCTTAAAGTTGCCAAGTTTGGACACCCCTGCTCTAGGGTCAGTCCCAGCCATCTCTGGTTGAAGTAATCAGGCGACAGGAGATGCAAAAGTTTTGTTTCTTAGTGCTACTGTCTGCCAGAAGAGGAGAATCCAAGGTAAACTAAAACAGGGCAGATTAGGCAGATTTTCAGACTAGATTAGCTCTAGGTTGGTAAAATGAAATAAAGATTGCCTTGTTCAATTCTTGAGGTAAGATCACAGAATTTGAACTGAAATGTACCTCAGAAATTATCCAAACCAAACTCCTGTTCAGTGCAGGATTTACTAGGACATTTCTGACAGATGATCATCTAATCTCTGAAGATAGAGACAAAAAATGTAAAAATTGAGAGTTGATAAAAGATAGCAGTAACTACACCATCTACTCCATAGTTAACAAGCTCGCTAATCTAAGTGAAACAAAGTACTTTGTCAAATCCAGTACTGAAATCAAGATATATTAAGTCCATAGCCTTCCCACAATCTATAAAAAAAAATTAACCAGTCTGCAAATGACATAGAACTAATCTGACAAAACTTATTCCTAACAAATTCACCCTGATGGTATGGAATGCTACTTCTGGTAATTTCCGCATTGCTTTCAAGGCATTTATAAATCTTTCTATTATCTACTCTGTAATTTCCCTAGGGGTTAATGTCATGCTGACTAGTTTGCTGATTGATTATTGCTTTCCTCCTTTTTTTTTTTTACAGATAGAAACAATTGCACTCCTGTAGTCATCTGAATCATTTCACTGATTCTTCAAGATTTCTCAAAGATAATCCGTAAGATTTTAGCCAGATCATCAGCTAGTTCTTCAGTACCGTGTTTCCCCGAAACGACAACATGTCCTGATAATAAGGCCATGCCATATTTTTTTCCTGTGGGCAAAAATATATGCCCTCCCTCAATAATAAGCCCCATGGACAACCCCCCCCCCAGCCAGGCAGAGCACCATTCACCAATCTAGTCATATCCCGAAGGAGCCGGGGGCGAGGAAGGGCAAAGGCGCTCACATTGCTTGCTGCCTTCGGGATAGTCCTAGGTTGGTGAGTGGTGCTGTGCCCAGCTGGAGCAGAGAGTTGCCGGGCGGCTATTCTCACAAGCATCTGCCTGGCAACTCCCCTTTCCAGCCGGGCAGAATGCCACTCACCGACCCAGTAATATCCCAAAGGTACTAAGCCATGTGGTGCTCTGCCCAGCTGGAAAGGGAAGTTGTGTGAGCGCCTGTTCTGCCACAAGCTCGCATGTCTCCCAGCCTCACTATGCCCTGGCCCATCTCTTCCTGCAGGGCTAGGACGCCACTGCCACTGCCACACTCCGAGTATAACCAACTTCCAAACTCTGGAGATCCACTGCCAAGTCTTCCGGCAGCGGCCGCTCTGGAACTATGCTCTATGGTTGTGGGCCGGCTGCTGGAAGACTCTCTGTCCAGCCCACAACCATAGAGCATAGTCCCAGAGCGGCTGCTGCTGGAAGACTCGGCAGGGGATCTCCGGAGTTTAGAAGCTGGGTATGCTCGGTGGCACCCAGGCCCTGCAGGGAGAGCTGGGCCAGGGCATAGAGAGGCTGGGAGACACGCGAACTGGGGGCAGAACAGGTGCTTGCGCAACCTCCCTTTCCAGCCGGGCAGAGCGCCACGCAGCTTAGCACCTTTGGGATATTACTGGGTGAGTGGTGCTCTGTAGTGCTGCTGTGACAGCGCAACACAGCCATTTGCCCCTGAGGATGTGCCCGGCTCTTTGGGCGCCGCTCCCAAGAGAGCAGCCACCCAGCAACCCCAACCAATAGCCCCCCCCAATAGTAAGGGCCAAGCAATATTTGGGGGGGGGGTCAAAAGAAGACCCTGTCTTATTTTCGGGGAAACACAGTAGTTTAGAATGTGATTTATCTGGTCCTAGAAATTTAAATTCATTCAAAATAAAGATAGCCCAACCATATTACTAACAATCTCAAGCTTCAGTCCTGCCCCTCCTGCTATGAGAAACAGAAAAATTACAAAAAGAGCATGAACAAAATACAATCTGACCATATGAGTCCTGTGCTGGAGAAAAGGTCTCTACTTTTTATGAATGCTGGTCTGGATGTACTGTAGGAATTCAGTCTAATTGACTTATTTCCACAGTAACCTTCACCAGTCGATGATACAGAATTTTACATCTGACTGCTAGAACAGATGGTCTCTACAGCTCTGTATCAATGTTCATCAGAATAGCTAGTTGATTTTGCAAGTAGACAAAGCTTTCTACATAGTCTTCTGTCATTTTGAAGACTTGTCTCCAGAAATAAATTCAGTTAAAAATTGTTAGGCTCCATATCCTTGCAGTGCTGTTAATTAAATTAGCTCCTCCATCAACATTTTGAAATTAGAGGAAACTATCTGAAAATGGGCAAGTGCAAACATTACTTTGTCAGCATGAGACACGCATGGCATTTTAATAGTATACTTAACTATAATGAAGCAGTAATTTATCCTAATTGGTAAGAAGCTGATTATACAGGAAATGTGATTCACTCATTGGTACAGATGGCAATGAGAGAGAGAAAAGGAATGGAAGAAAAAAAATCAGACTGATAAGTAGGTATAGCATCATCGTCCCATCGTACATGTGCTACCAAGAACCTGTACTAACTAAAATCCAATTCTTTGGAAATTAATCTATTAAAGTAGTTTATTAAATTAATTTAATAAGAGATTAGTTTTTAGCTATTTAAAACTCAAAATCTATAACTCTACACAACTTCTTTGAACTAAATCCCATTAAAACCCAAAGTTTCAAAGTTTACAACAAATTGGGCTGCAAGAGATTTAAATAATAGTGAAAAACAGTCAGGACTTCGTTTAGCTCATCTTTTTCCAGTCAATTCCCTTCCAGAAACAAGAGATTCGTGGACCAGGGACCATTCAACCGAAGTTGTGGATGGATTTCCAAAGCAGAATGTTGATACAATATTGCTCAAGTTAAGCCTTTTTCAAGTATATCTTTTCTACAGTTAGTTACTATTTTTATGGATAATGGGGAAAGTCATGGAACAGGTATTCTACATACTAGTCACCAGTATTAGAATACAACCTTGACACCTATTGGGAAAAAATATTAAATAAAATTCAAGGGTGGTGAATCAATAAGATCACATTCACTGAAAGGGCATCTTCAAAATGTGCTTTGAAAAACATACAGTATTAGGGTCTGAAAAACATTCTAGTCATATTGGTCAGAGCCTTAAAATATTATCCAAACCGGCTGTGGGGAAGCCATGCAAACAGAGTTGTGTGTTTTTCTTAATGTACCGAGGAAATGCCTTGTAAATAGAGTTCTTCCACTATCCAAACAGACACAGCATTGAAATCTTTTCTTCTTCTAAAATAGAATATGTGGAGTTACAGAATTAGATGTTCAGTTTGTTCATAGAAAAGTGTCTGGAAGGAATCTGAAGACCACCCAGCCCACACTGCTGCTTGAAGACTTACTCCAGATCCATCAATGTCCTTTTCATATATACTCAAAATAACTAAAGGAGGAAATTGCTAGATCTTCAAATATAAGGGTAGTTTTATCATTAGATGGAAGGAGAAAGCTGATTTCAGATGTTAGGAAAAGATGAAAAACATGGTTAGGAATGTGAACCAGCTCTGGTCTTATTTGATTATTTATCGTTGTTTTTTATCCTGGTTATTTTTTGTAACCTAACCAGAGTTGCATTGTTTGAGTGGTGTAACTGCATAGATTATTTAAATATATATCCCATGGTTTATTATTTTGTGGAATTTGCTATTCTAGGAAGTCAAAATAAATGGATCATTTTGGCACTTGTACTTGATGAAGTTGAGATATGAAAATATTTTGGACCAGACCTTCACATATGTAAATTCATAGTTTGACAGTTGAGATATACAAAACGTAAGTACCACAAGAAATTGCTATTATATATTGCATTGAACCACTCATTCCATTTGACCTGTCTTGCTAACTATGGCAAACAGCAAATTTTCATATTCCAGGTGGAGTTTTCACAATCCTATCTAGAAATACCAGAGAGCTGGTATATAAAGAACATGTGGCTCAATTACTGAGCAATAGCTTTATTAACAATTGCTAAATAAGATGTTAAATGCGTGTTGCATAATGATCCATATCAGTTGTGTCTGCAGACTCTTTCAGTGGTCTGAGGCGGTAACATAGTAACTTTCTACTTGGACCATGAGCAGAGAGCTGTGTTGTGCACCACCAATACAATACAATACAATACAATAGTAGAGTTGGAAGGGACCTTGGAGGTCTTCTAGTCCAACCCCCTGCCTAGGCAGGAAACCCTATACCGTTTCAGACAAATGGCTGTCCAACATCTTCTTAAAGACTTCCAGTGTTGGGGCAGTGTTGGGGCACAGAATGAACTCTGTGCTTTTTTAGAATATTTGTTCTGATTGTATCAGAATTCTAAAAAAAACCCCAAAACTGCAACTAATGCAGATTATTGAGCCAAAAAAAAAAAGGCCTTTAGGGCTGTTTAAAAAAACAAAACAAAATCTCCTGTCATTTAGTGAAATATTATCCCCTGAGACTATTGCATCATAGAATCGAGTTGGAAGCCTCTTCTAAAACTTGTTCAGATTTATTAGCACTTCATATTTGAAAGAAGAAAAAGTGACACAATTTTATTTCTTTGGGATTCTAAGTATGGCATTTTTTCTTACTTTTAGAGCTAAACCCCAAATATTCTATTTCTTCCTAATGGATCATTTTTACATGTAAGTTCAGTTTTCCAGATAAAAATATGCCTGTAAATCTGTTGAATTGGGGACATTAACTACCATTAGTGCTCAGTTTTGGTCATGTAGACTCTGTTTGGTTTGGCTGTGGCTTTTGAATCGCAGTTCCAACTCCCATGCAAGATCACATTAATGTGGCTGAAAGTCAGCAAAATGGAAATGTTCTTAAGTAGGACTTAAGCAAACACATTCTAAGCGTGAAACTGAGCAGGAACTAAATACTGCTACATCTTCACTGCAGGCCTTGTGATTTCTGAAGAAAAACATTAACTGTGTTAAGTTTAGGAGCCAGGGATCCAACAGAGATAGTATTGGCTAAGTTATCTGTTAGAAAAATGAATGTTTACTTGATGGACACAGTGTTCATAGGTCCTTTCTTGATGGGCATAGTGTGGCAAAAAGACCTAAGTAGATCAGCGTTTCAACAGTGATGAATATCTGGTGATGTGATAAGATCTCTGTCTCATCTGTCTATCATCTATCTCAGGATGTCAAACTTGCGGCCCATGGGCCGGTTGCATCACGTTCTGGCTCCGGCACGCCCGGTTTAACAAAGAAGAAAAAAGCACCGATACATCATGTGACGCCACTGTGACAACGCAAATTTGACACCCCTGAATTATCTTAAAAGTTGCTAATATTCTAAAATGGCAACATGCATTAACAAAAGAGTTGCAGTTCCAGCATTTTTGAAGGGAATTAAGTCCTGAATAGCTCATGGACTTCTTTTGTGCGACACTCCTTCAGATATGTAATGAATGATAAATTTCCTCCCTTAGTCTTTTCTCAAAACATGTACTTCTTACAGTGAATAAAATTGGTTTCCAGAGATCTGATCTCCCTGGTTTCCTTGTTGAATAGCACAGATAAAATAAACCTGAATCTCATTCCAATTGATCTGGATGGCTTAAAATGCAGCCTCCAAATCTGGATGTGTACCCAAAATGATCCAAATGCATCAAAAACAGTTCTTATAAGATTTGCAATAACACAGGAAAGAAAGAAATGATCTTTTTTTTCTATAAAGGTAGCAAATATGTAATATTTGTTTTCAAGAAGGACAAAAGCAAAAGTTCTATTCTTATAAAAGGATAACAACAGTGGACCCTGGCAACATCCTCTTTGTTATGCCCACAAATAAATGGGCAGATTTCCCAACATGTATTTTGCATATTTGGAGGGCGGGTTTTTTGAGGGAAATTAAGGGCAAAATGTGTATCTTAAGCTCTGCAGACACTTAAACCCTTTAAAATCCCTGAATTTCTGAAAGGAGGGACTAGCCCCACTTGTTTGGGAAAGCAAAGCATATAAATCTTCCTTATCAGTTCTCAGTTGTGGGTTTTCGTTTCCAGCAATACTGGGATTTAATTGAAAGCTCTACTGACCAATCTTTCAATGTTTCTTCCCAACCTAATTTATTCTAATGATCCTCCATCCAGAAAACACAGATTTTGGTTCCAGAAATCAAATCCCTCGTGGGCGATGTTTTTGCAGCCACTTGTTTCCCTCCAACATTCTGCTTTCCTTTGCCAATATACTTTCATTGACTAGGAAAAAAATGGAGCAAACGTACAGCAAACTGCCTTTTTATGCTTTGGAATAGAGCCAGGACGACTGGATGAAGCAGAGAATTTACTGGCCATATGCCCTTCCTCACATTTATCTGGAGTCGCAGTAAATATTTTTTCCTTTACGCCCTAGAAATAAAACATCTGCTACTATCTAGGATTGAACTCTCAACCTTCCAAATAATGGAATCCAAATGGAATAAGCGTACAATAGGTGCTTACATATGCACCTATCCAAAAAAACATAGGTAGCCAATAATGGAGATCATGGAGGAAGAAGACATGACAACAGCACCAGTTAAGAAATAGTGAAATGATACTCAATGAAAGGGTTTTTTAGGACCATTGAAGATATTAGAAATGAAATTACCATATTTTTCAGATTATAAGACGTACTCCTCCCCCCCCAATAAGTGGGCGGAAATGTCTATGCGTCTTATAGAGTGAATATTGCGGTGGAGGAGGGGGGTGCAGCACCGATCAGCTGTTGTAGGCAGCGGGTATCCCTGCTGCCACTACTGCCCATTCACTGCCGATTGCTGGTGAACAGGTTACAGCGAATGGGCTATGGCAGCTGTGAACAGGCTGTGGCGAATGGGCGGCAGCAGCAAATGGGTGGCAGCAGCGAATAAGCACAGTGAACTGGCCCCAGCAGAAGCGAATGAGCAGCAGTGAACAGGCGGTGGCAAATGGGCTGCATTGACAGTGAACAGGCGAAAGCAAATAAACATCGCAGTGGTGGCAAACAGGCTGCAGCAAACAGGCGGCAGTGATGGCGAATGGGCGGTGGCAATCCCCGCCGTCTAGAACAGCTGGAGGTATTTGGAGAGGCATTACCAATCACAAATCAGGTGTTTGGCAGCGAAGGCTCCAGCGTTCCCTAGTGGCGGCGGCAGTTCAGCTCAGTTGACCAGTGGTGAATGCAATGGAGCAGAACCCTGACGAGCGACGTGCTGGGGCTGTGATAACTTGCTGAAGCTGACCGGACTGTTTGCTGTTTGCTACAAGGATGCTAGCCAGATGAATGCAAGATGGCTGCTGGGAGACAGAGGCAGATTTTTTTTCTTGTTTTCCTTCCCAAAAGCTAATGTGCATATTATAGTCCAGAACATCTTATAGTCCGAAAATTTCGGTAGTTGGTTCTGATTCTGCTTTCAGTTCAGAAAGCCCTTAAACCTACCTTCCCCCACCCCCCAAAGCATTGGAATCGGAAACTTAGTGAGATATTATGAGAGGTTTCTCCTTGTGTTAGATTGGGTAATGAAAGGCACAAAAGGCTAGTGATAACAACAGCTCTTTATTGAGATACGTGCAGACATCCACTGACTAGATGGTTGGACAGCTCCCTTTTTAAAGGGGAGCTGTCTAGTTCCTCAGCCAATCAGGTGCCTCTCTTTTCCCACCGGCAAACAGAGGACCTGAGTGGAGACTTCTATTGTATTGCTGCACTAGAGGGGGGAAGTATCTAACACCCCTCCCCTCTAGGATGGAACATCCTAATGGGTGACATAGTCACGCAAGTAGGCAGGTTCTTTGTGTTGCTCTGCTGGACCTGCGCAGTTCAGTTGGTTGGTTTCCCTCGTGCAGGTCGGACGGACCTGTTGTCTCTCCGGACTTATCTGGTGGAACCTCCTGGAACCTTTCAGAGGCCTCGGCTGGAACTTCCAGTGGTGGATCTCCCCGGGCCCTGTCGGAGTCAGATAAGTCCTCTGATGTTTCTAGATTGGTCTGGGAGTGGTGTTGCTCGTGCTGTGCCCGTGTCATTGGTGGTTGCCGGAGTGGGGAGTTTGCCACTTGTCCGTGGAGTTGGTCGATGTGCCTCCTCCAATGTCGTCCATCCTTGAGCCTGACGGCGTAGGAATGCGGGCCTGAAACCCCGACGACAGTCGCAGGTATCCACAGGGTCCCCCCCTGTGTAATTGTGAGCATAAACCAGATCACCTGTGTTAAATGTCCGAGTTTTGCTCGTGGAGTCAGGGAGTGTCTCTGATGAGTAGTTGGGGTGTAGCCGGTCTAGGTGAGACTTGAGACGGCGCACCATAAGGAGTCCCCCCACAGTAAACAACCCCTGATTGCTGATAGTTGGTCCTGTTTTGCAAAATACGGTTTGAATTCAACCCCGACTGGCCCCTTAGGCCACCTCCTCAACACCCAGTTCAAAGTTTGTTTGACTATGGGGTCCCTTGAGGAGTGACGTGCGATGTCACTGGAGGAGATGGGTCCCGAGTCTAGGCAGTCGAGCAGGAGTACCATGGTCTCGGGGGTGGGGTCGGCGAGCAGCTCTGGTAGGGGGCATCAGCTTAACGTGTCAGCGTGTCCCAGTGTGGCGTCTGGACGGTGGACAAGTTGGTAGGAATATGCCACCAGGAAGATAGTCCATCAGGTCATGCGGGGGGAAAGTGACACCGGTGTGGGGCAGTCCCCAGCCAATAGTCCCAGCAGAGGCTTGCGATCAGTCATTAACTCGAAGTCTCTGCTGTACAAGTACTCATGGAATTGCTTCACTCCCGCCACTGCAGCCAGGGCCTCCCGGCCAGCTGGTTGTAGTTCCATTCAGCGGTGGACAACGTCCTTGAGTAAAATGTGATGGGGGCTTCCATGCCATTCGGCATCCGGTGGCTCAGGACCTCGCCGGCACCAAAGGGGGAGGTGTCGCAGGTCAGCACCAAGGGCAGGGTCTGGCTGTAATGCATCAAGAAAGAGTCCGCCAATAACAGTCCCTTCACGGGGCGAATGCCTTAGCGTCGGTTCTGCCCCATGTCCACTCCGCGATCTTCGCAAGCAGGCAGTGTAGCAGCTCAGCAACCATCGCTTTCTGCTTGAGGAACACACTGCAAAAATTAAGGAGCCCGAGGAACGCCTGGAGTTTGGACTGATTTTTTGGAGTGGGGGCTTCCCTAATAGCTTTGATTTTTTGGTTGGTCGGGTGAATCCCGGATCCATCGATCATATAGCCTAGGAATTCTACCTTGGGCACGTTTATTCTGCACTTTTCCTTTTTTAGGCAGAGGCCCTTGTTCCTGATTCTGTTTAGTACAGTGCAAACTCATTTGAAAAGTTGCACTTCTTTTGCGGCGGATACCAATATGTCATTGAAATAGGGGACGAATCCTGGTATCCCCTGCAAAAGTTGCTGCATAATACTTTGGAACAGCCCAAAGGCGATACTAACTCTGAATTGTAGGCGGTTACATTTGAACGCCCCCCTGTGCGTCATGATGGTTTGGGCCTCCGCAGTAGCGCCATCTCCTGGCAGCTGCTGGTATGCCTGCGCCAAGTCCAGTTTTGCAAATATTTTTCCCGGGCCGACGGTGTTTATTTCGGCCACGATCATCCTCAAAGCCTGAAACCAGTCCAGTCCAGTCCAAAAAGGCTTTGGAGGTTGTCCCGGACCACGATTGCCTGCAGTTCCTTGGTGATTTGCTTGTAGCGCACCCACGAGGGGGACTAGGTTGCCCTCATAATTGCGAAGGGAGACGTCCGGGCTTCTGAGATCCCTTTTCTGTATGGTCAGAATCGTTTATTTCAGCGCTGACCATAAGATGATTGTTAGCGACGATCCAGTGTCGATCTCCATCTCGCAAGGGGCGCCCTCGAGAAAAACGGTGACCTTTAACTTTTGGGGGTGGCTGGTTCAGATATGCCTCACTGGAACCGTGATGTTTGGCTTCCTGGTGTGACCCAGGTGTCCCCGGGCAGTTTCCGTGACATAGGTTATTTGATCGTCGGTCTCTGTTCTCCTGGGGTGCCTCTGGTTGGGTTGTTGTCTCCGGCTTGGTCCCTTCTCTGCTCTCTCGGGGCGGCCGGTGGTTGCAGGGAACTCACTGCGGCACATCCTAACGATGTGCCCCTTCTGCTCGCACCGCTGGCACGTCGCATCTCGGAAACGACAGGCTGCTCTGGTGTGATCACCTCCTCAGCTAGCACAGGGCAGTCCAGGCGGCTTGAATTTTCGCGCCGGCGCTGTGCGGCTACTGCGCATGCGGTGGCTGTCTTCCTCGTCGCTCTTGGAGCTCTCGGGTTCTTTGATTTCGCGGTGGACGCGGGCGCTCATGGATGCCTCCCTGGTTGCGTTGTGGCGCATGAGGGTCTCCAAGGACTTGTTCGCCAACTCGGCTGCTCTCGCTTCGTCGAGTGCGATTTGGAGTGAGAGGTTGGATCTCGCCAGGAGCCTTGTCTGTAGACTCCGGTCTCGGACTCCCAGTATTATTCGATCTAAAATGAGATTGTCCAGCTCACGGAATTCACAATAGGCGGTGGCTTTCGGGAGTGCTGCCACGTACTCATTTATTGACTCACCTTCCCTCTGGTTCCGAGTATTAAACTGGTACTGCCGACGTACTTTGATGGCTTCGGGACGTAGTGGGTCTTCAATGTTTGTTGCAGTGTAGCCCATGATACGGCGTGAAGCGGCATCGGTTCGGAGAGGTTCTTGGCGGTCTCTAAGACTTCGGGGCCGCAGTATCCCAGGAACCGGTTCTTTTTCCGGATCTCCAGGACACCACCAAGATCGTTCGCTTCCAGGAAAACCTCGAACCGCAGTAGATACGCATCCCAGTCATCCGTGGCTGGGTTGAATGGAGGGGATTGGGTGTAGGTGGCCATCCTGATTCTCTCTGTGTCCGTGATGGCCCTTGTGTTTCCTCTCCTGAGCTCCAGGCGGAATGCTGCCGTATGATCAAGCTCTTTTGTCTGTGAAGCATCGCTCTTTGTCCACCTAATTGCCTTCCAATCCCACCTTCGTCGCCAGTGTTAGATCGGGTAATGAAGGCACAAAAGGCTAATGATAACAAGAGCTCTTTATTGAGATACGTGCAGACATCCACTGACTAGATGGTTGGACAGCTCTCTTTTTAAAGGGGAGCTGTGCAGCTCCTCAGCCAATCAGGTGCCTCTCTTTTCCCGCCGGCAAACAGAGGACCTGAGTGGAGACTTCTATTGTATTGCTGCACTAGAGGGGGGAAGTATCTAACACCTTGACTACCATTCTTTTTCATTTTCTTGTTATGTTTATATTTCTATTTCTTAAAATTATTATACTGATGTTTTTAAACATGTTTGACACCCAGAATTGCCACGGTGATATGGGCAGCCATATAAACTGAATTAAATAAATAAGAAATTGATGCTACTACTGCCTATCAGACTGTTAAAATCATGGTGGCTGTAGAAAAGATATGCAGACATATTTTTATAAGTATACATTACTTTTTGTAAAAAAGAAAAGAGATAAATAACCCCAAGGGCTTCTAGAAGTTTAATATAAAGCTTCTGGAATGATTTCAGTGACAGCAATTAGAGAATGGTAGAGTTGAAAGATATTATGGACAATCTCCTTCAATCACCTGGATGTTAACAGCTGGATTTTCTTCAGTGAAAGTACTCAGCATGTGCTCATCTATTCTTCTTTTTTTTAGCCCTTCAGGAAATGAAATTCCAGAACATATATTCATCTGCCTATCCATTTTTACTCAAGGAAGGGTTGTCTTATAACATACATAAATCTGTTATACTTGGTGAACCTGTTTTTTCTTGTCCTTTCCTTAAGGGCCCCAAGTAATTTTTGTTTCCTCCCAAATAATTGCTGTAGTTCAGATATTGATGAATTCCTTTACAGTGCTTTTCTTTAAATTTGTCTACATGTGCACGTTCAGAATATTGAAAGTAAAATGCACTATACATTGTATGTTTTAATAGTATGAGAACTAACCCATTTCTCATAATTCACCAAGGCTCTCTTACCATATACCCTACCCAATTTTTTTTAATCCTTTAAATTGGACTATGTTGTTCACATTCAACCATGAGGAATCTTTGTAATGCTTCTGGAATCAAAAGGTGGTGTGGTTGGTTGGTTGGTTTGTCTTTTTTGAAGTAATGTTACACTATATTTTCTGCCTGATTTCTTCACTCAGTTACAGCATTTTATTTCCACCTGAAACAGGGTGGCATCTATAATCCAACTCTACTGCTATCATTCTGAAGATTTGGTAACATTTTCATGGTGCTTCCAATGTTCCAAAGATTGTATATGTATTTATATTTAGTTTTTATTATTACATTTCTTTGCCGTACATCTCACCATAAGGTGACTCTTTATATCCTTTGAATGAAGGTTTCCCAAGATCATTCCACCTTGGAAAAGTATTGGGATAAAGATTTTTTGCTATATTACCATGAAAACATTTTATCAAGCAACATTTAATTACATCAAATTTTTCTTTTTCTACTACCACTTCCCATCCTCTCTGTAGTGATATTATCACATTATTATTATTATATACTTTATTCATTAAACATGAAACTCAGCCAACTGAACATTAAAAAATGCATTACAAATACCAGTGACTGGTGCTAATGGTTGTTACGGTTTGCTGCCAGCGTCCTAGGTATCAACCAAGTACCTTCTTAAAATATAAGATGTTTTGAGTAGCGCAGTTTTTTGCAGTTCCGCTGGTGCTATTGCAGGAAGCTGCAATTTGTTGATGTATATTGTAAAATTCTTGGACATGGTGCCAAGTGCCCCGATGACAATGGGTATCACTGCTACATGCTTCATCCATAGCCGTGTAGGTTGATGGTGATTATTATTATTATTATTACCATCACAATTGCTAATCGCTACATAAATGCAGACAAATGTAGCTTTGGGGAGTGGGGTGGAATACAAACCAGTTAGGTTAGTTTATTTTTGTGAACAAGGATTTCTGTTTATGCCTGATACAGGGATCCTATCAGACTGAAAAGTCACTCAGTTTGGAAGTAATAGGCAAACATTGGCTGATGTTCCTTGTAAGCTTGGATTCTCTAAAAAAAAAATCATACCCATGATTATAGTGTTTTGAATATCAATATGGTTCTGGAAACTATAAAGACAACTTAGAAGTATTTTAAATTACTTTAAACATGCATTGCAAAGGTTTAAGGAATGCTTAGTAGATAATGAGGGAAGCCTCATAAATTACACCACCAATCTTCTGCTCGTTCACCATTCATGGACTCTTGATGGAGGGTTATGCCTGAATAAGTAATGCTGATCACACCATCAATTTATTCTTAAGCTCAAGTCAAAGTTTTGTTTTTACACTTAGAACGACATGACCTAGAAATGACCTTTCTCAGAAACATTCCTTAAATTTTGACTCATTTCTCCTTATTGTCACAAGCGAAGCGGGACAGAAATAGCTTCTGCTATAGCCTCAGGATAATAAAATAGTTCCTCCATTTCCTGTAACCAAATGACTATCTGTATATTTGAAGCCATTGCACTTTAATGAAAACACACTATTCCTTGCCCAAATTTCAAAAACCATCTATTGTCCAGATACAGTTTCTTCTAAATGTGTTTACAGGGAGAATATAAATGAAATAAATTTAACATCATATAAGATCCTGTTTAAGCTTCATTTGAACTGAGTTTCAGTTGGCATACCAGCTACGTTATTTCTTAAACCCTGGGAAGTGCAATTTTAAAATGTCAGGTGCCATTGTCCTTGATGAAGCAGCTCTATTTACTAGTAATATGATAATAACAAAACATCGTAAAATAATTAGCTATTACAGGTTGTAAGAATAGGTGTAACTCTCAGGAATGTCTATGCCAGGATACAGAAAGGAGAGGAAGGATGTTGGCGGGGGGGGAGTCAAAAAATGCCAGATGGCAAGCACAGTGTCACACCTGAAGCCATACCACTTTAGTAGGTCCTTGTCCTGTATCAGTTTAGAGGATTCCAAAGGACAGATAATGAACAAAACAAGATTCTGCTTGATTTATAAGTCGTTCCTTCAACTGATGTCTAAAATGCTAGAAGCAAGCTTTGTTAAATATGCACAATTAATCTCTAGGCAGAGAGTGAGAGTGGCACCATGCTGAGACATAATGTTGTTTGATTAGCTTGGCAACTTGTGTATTTATATTTTATATTTTTATTCATAGAAAAAAAACCTCCCAGATACACCAGATCAAAAAAGGCAAAGTAATCCAAAAAGAGGATAAAACATAATTAAATTAAAATTAGTCAGGCAATAAGATATTAAAAATGACTCCAAAATCCAGCAGCAAATGTGCTAACTGATTAATGATTCAAAGCTAGACTACAAGCCTTCTTCCAGTGACTGCAATCAAACAGAATTTGGCAAACTCCCCCTGAAATTTCAGTCACCTGATCTGCTAGTAAAAAGACTGCATTCACCTTGTCCAACCTAGTAAGTGATTAAGTAGCAAAGCATTAGTAGGTCAAGGCGCCAGCCATGGTCTACTTCGCATTATAGTCCGATGTGGGAGACCGATTTAGTTCCCTGCTTTGAACTGGGGCAAAGATGATCTTGTAAGACAATCTTGTTGTGTCTCCCTCCTAATACCATGGACAACGGTGTACTCAATCCATCCAGGGGCAAGGGTCTTTGCATAGGACAGATAAAATATCTCTGGGATGAAACGTGTTTTTTTAAATAAGCAAACATTATAATAATGAGGGTGGAAAGTCCCAGAAGACTGAAGGAAAAAATCTTGCTTAGTTTTAAACCAGCTCTCTGAAGCCCAGTTAAATAAAGAGCCTAAAGTCCATAATGTTTAAGGTCAGCACCAATCCTTACTGTTCAAGAATCTATGCAATTGCTTTCAAATTTAAGGAGGCTAGTGTCCTTTAAGGCTCTGGAGGGGTTCAATAGGGTTTGCAGGAGCACCTTATTAAGAAAAAAAATGATTAAAAAATTAATATCGCAACTATGAAGGTAGTGAGACAGTGCAAAGTGAAGCACTGAAAAAAAATCTACTCACAATGGTTTGGTCACTTCTGCTGAAGCCAAATCCAAGGCAGATGCTACAAGAGATATAGCTCAATCTTGCCTAAGAAATATCAAGTTAGATAGTTCATGAGAAAGACCAGAGAAAGGGAAAGATCACACATGGTTAATCACACCTATTTCTCTTGATTAACTTTATTCTGGAAGGCAGAAAGACTATAGTCAAAAGTACATTGATTTGCTAACAAAATAATATCCTAGAAATCTTTGACATATGAGATCCTGAAACAATGAACCAAATGTAGGAGAGCTTGGAATTCCATAGAAAGTAGTCAATAAAACTGAAGAAGTTGACCTCAAAAGAAGACTTGAAAGGATTTCTGCAAGTTTTCCAGGAAAGATTTACAAACCTATTAGGAAGTATGAAACTAGGATAAGATTGACACTGGGAATGCTGAAGTCATGTCAGGAAGCCTTAAAGAATGAAGCACAAGACATACCATAATTTTGGCATCAAAGCTCAATAGGAAATTCAATTTTGCATTGACCTTAGGCAACACAGCCGAATTATTTTTGACAGGTTACAACACCCCAAAATGGTCATCTCCTTAAGGCACATACCTATTGACCTTAGATTTGGTTAAAGGCGATTGACAAACTGCACTGAAAAAAAGAGTCGAAAGAAAATACTGCATTCCTTCAAGGACTTTTCCAGTTAATTAAAACACTTTTTGTATTACATGGAGCTCCCATCATCTTTTAAAGATTAATGTACTATACAAATTGCTGCACAAGAAGTAAATGGTGTGAGGCATTGTTTAATTATATTACCCTATATAGAATCGATGAGAAAGCTCATTTAAGTATTAGGAAAAGTAGCACCTACACTTTAGGAAACAAAAAGCACTATAAACTCTAACAATGCCATCTGAGGTTAAAGAGATTAAAAGTCTTCTATTTATAGTTAGAAATGGGGAAGTAAATCTGGAAAGTGAAAACAGCTGTCCACCCAAAGCTAGGCTCAAAATTTTAAAAGAAACAATACTTTGATTTGACAAATTATTACCACCATTTTTAATCCATTACTATACCAGGTCCCAAGTCTTCAAGTTCTTACCCCCAACGGAAATTTCCAGTCACCTGAAGATTTTTGGTAGTCTTTTTCAAAACTCTTGTTAAATTCTGGGATTTAAGGTGGAGATTTTTCCCCCAATCTATTATTAGTCGTAAGTGTGAGCAGGTGAGGAAACTGTTCTTTTAATTGGCAAGGCAAAGGATTGCTATGTGAAGACCAGGTAGCCAAAGTGAGTCAAAGTGGTAGGACTTCAAAAGGGTTTTCAAAAAAAGGAGAGGAGAGGTGAGAGCTCCATTTACCACACTCCTTGGAGGGAAAGGTACTCAACAAATGCTGAGGCCTCAAACAGAACTGTCCCGTTTTGGGGAAGAAACAACATCAGTTACTGACAGGAAAGGTAGGGGGGTTATCCCCCTTTCCTTTCCCCCAAATGCTCTAAAAGTCAAAATGAAGAAGAAGCGAGCATATCTCCGCACGATAAATGTAGTCAATATTCTTCAGCAGGCCTGTGCCGGCCAGATTCACTGGTATGGAATTTGCTGTTTCTCTGGGAGGTTCTTGTTAGATCTGGGCAACGAGAGAACAGACTGCGGACACGAAGTGACTTAACAGCTCTTTATTAGTAGTAGTAGTGATCCAGCTTGCTCTGTGGCCAGAGGGTTCCCCTTTTATAGGAGTCGGGTACGCCTCTCGACCAATCAGAACGATACCTGTTTCCCGCGGTAGCAGCGGACCAGAGAGGAGACTTGCCACGATATATGTTAATATCTAACACCCCTCCCCTCTTAGACGGAACGTTGCGGTTAGTTATATAGTCCTTAAGGTATGTTGGTGTTTGTCTTACTCGGGTGGAACGTCGCAGTTCGGGTTGATCGGAAGTAGTTGCAGGATTGGTTGCTTTCTCTGTTTCGCATTCTGGAGTCTGTAGGCTTTCGTTACTTTGGCGTTCGGGGATCTGCTGGTTTTCATTGTGATGGTGTTGTTCCTCTTGTTCTGTCCTGGGCTCGCAGGTGTCGTAGTTCTCTGTGTTGGGGGTCTCTGGTGGTTGACTCTGTATTGGCTGGTAGCTCTCGTTCTCGGTTCGAAGGTCTGAGTGCGCCAGGCGACCCCGTAGTTGATCAATGTGCCTTTTCCAGTTTCGCCCGTCTTCCAGTTCTAGCAGATACGATCGTGGACCCGTGATGCCAATGACCTTTGCCGGCATCCACAATGTCTCCCCTGCATAATTGTGGGCGTATACCGAATCCCCTATGCTAAAACTCCGAATTTTGCTTGTGGAGTCTGGGGGTGCTGTGGCAGAGTAATTCGGGTGAAGACGGTCCAGGTGAGACCGTAGACGGTGGCCCATGAGTAGTTCAGCGGGGCTCCTACCCGTCGTAGCGCTGGGGGTAATGTGTTGAATCAATAGGTAATGGTCAATGCGTGTTTGCCAATCACCTGGACCCATCCTAGCGAGGGCCTCTTTTGCAGATCGCACCATTCTCTCCGCCTGTCCGTTTGATGCCGGATGGAATGGCGCGACGAGGGCATGCCGAATCCCCTGACCTGCTAAATATGTTTCGAATTGCATGGCCGTGAACTGGGGCCCGTTGTCGGAGACCAGGAGGTCGGGCAGGCCATGAGTGGCGAAAAGTCACCGTAGAACCTTAATGACTGCCTCTGCCGTGGTTGAAGTCATTAGGACTACTTCTAGCCATTTGGAGTATGCATCCACAACTATGAGGAAGGTCTGACCTTGAACTGGCCCTGCGAAGTCGATGTGTATTCTCGACCAGGGTGCTTTAGGCTTTTCCCATTCTGTGGCGGGCGCTTCCGGGGGTGCAGGCCTCGATTCCTGGCATGGATCGCAAGTGGCCACCCATTCCTCTATCTCTTTGTCCATGTTTGGCCACCAAACGTAACTTCTTGCTAACGCCTTCATCCTAACGATCCCCGGATGACCAACATGTAATGCATCTAACACATTTCTACGTAACGCATAAGGAATAACAACTCGATCCCCCCACAATAAACAACCTTGTAACACTGAGAGTTCATCCCGTTTTGACCAAAACATTTTGAATTCTGGGCCCACGTTTCCCTTCGGCCACCCCCTCCAAACCCAAGTTTGAACTTGCTTTATTATATTGTCTTTAGAAGAAAACCTTGCAACATCGCAGGAAGAAACCGGTCCTGAGTCCAAACAGTCAATGAGCAGCACCGGTACTTCGGGAGTGGGGTCTGGCAAGAGGTCCGGTAGTGGGCAACGGCTGAGTGCGTCTGCGTGTCCTAGAGTGGAGCCCGGTCGATGAATCAACTTGTAAGAGTACGCAGCCAGGAAAACAGTCCACCTGGTCATGCGTGGAGAAAGGGAGACTGGAGTGGGGCGGTTTCCCACCAAAAGTCCCAACAGCGGTTTGTGATCTGTAATCAGTTCAAAATCGCGGCCGTAGAGGTATTCGTGGAAACGTTTTACTCCAGCTACAGCAGCTAACGCTTCCCTGTCCATCTGGCTGTAATTCCTCTCGGCTGATGAAAGAGTCCTGGAGTAGAAAGCGATGGGTGCTTCGTTCCCATTTGGCATCCTGTGGCTGAGGACTGCGCCGACTCCAAAAGGTGATGCGTCGCAGGTCAATACCAGCGGTAGCGTCTGGCTGTATTGGACTAACAGCGAGTCAGTGGTGAGCAGGCGCTTTACTGCGGCGAAAGCTGCTGCTTCGGATCGTCCCCATCTCCATGTTGCGTTCCTCTGGAGTAGTCGATGTAATGGCTCAGCAACGGTCGCCTTCTGTCTCAGAAAAACGCTGTAGAAGTTAAGTAGTCTGAGGAAGGCCTGCAACTCGGTCTGATTTCGTGGTGTGGGGGCGTCCTGGATCGCCTTTATTTTCTTTGAAGTGGGGTGTATTCCCTGACCATCGATTCTATATCCCAGGAATTCTACGCTAGGCACGTTAATTTGGCATTTCTCCTTTTTTAGGCGGAGGCCCTTTTCTCTGATTCTGGCCAAAACAGTTCTGACTCTTTTTAATAGTTGCTCCTCGTTTGCAGCGGACACCAAGATGTCATCGAAATAGGGGACGACTCCCGGTATCCCTTGCAAAAGCCGTTCCATGACGCTCTGGAACAGACCTGGAGCAATACTCACACCGAATTGTAGCCCGTTGCATTTGAATGCTCCTCTATGCGTCACTATAGTTTGGGCCTCCGCTGTGGCGCTATCCACGGGCAACTGCTGGTAAGCTTGTGCCATGTCTAACTTAGCAAATATCTTTCCTGGCCCCAACGAATGCAATAGGTGTTGTACTACTGGCACAGGATATGCGCTTTGTTGTAACGCGACATTAATTGTGCATTTATAGTCCGCGCAGATGCGGACTGATCCGTCTGGCTTGACTGGAGTCACAATGGGAGTTTCCCAGCGTGCGTGATCCACCGGCTCAAGGATTCCTTGCTCCACTAACTTATCTATCTCCTTATCTATTTTTGGGCGGAGTGCAAAAGGCACTCGTCTCGGTTTAAGTCGGATTGGTGCCACTTTGGGGTCTAAATTGAATGAAATTGGTTTACCCACATACTTACCAAGACCGGGGCTGAACACATCCTCGAACTCCTTAAAAATCTGCTCAGCGCTGCTGTTCTCCACGGCGTTGATTCCGGTGACTTCTAGCCCCAAGGATTCGAACCAATCCAGTCCTAGGAGGTTTTGTAACGGTGCGCTGGCGATGGTCACGGGCAGCTGGGCTACGATGTCCTTGAAACGGATCTGGAACGTACCTTGGCCCACGATGGGGACTCTGTTACCCTGGTAGTCTCGTAGCAGGATGTCTGGAGCGCGTAGTTGGCTCTTTTTGAGGCTAGGGATAGCCTGTTTCATGGATGCCCATGAAATGATCGTCAGGGACGATCCTGTGTCAACTTCCAGCTCGCAAGGTGAGCCCTCCAAGAGGACTGTGACTTTCAGCTTTTTAGGCCGCTTGGTGCGGACCTGACTTATTGTTGTGAGATACGTTCGCAACTCCTCTCTCTGGATCAACTCTATCTCAGCATCTGTATCCTGAAAATACTCTCGTTGAGCATCTTGATAGAACGCTCTCTCAGCTCTTTGTGTGTAATCTCTCTGGGAATACGTTCGCTCAGCTCTTTGGGGATTTTCTCTCTGGGTAAACACTTGTGGATTTCTCTCTGGGCGCCCTTTTTGGTTTCACCAAGCCCCTGGGTTGGGCTTCTGTTGGCGGTATGTAGGTGGCTGCCGTGAGGCAGGGACTCCGCTCCGGCACACTCGTGCGATGTGCCCAAGTTTGTTGCAGAGTGAACAAACAACGTTCCTGAACCGACAGGTAGACCGGGGGTGATTCCCTCCGCAGCTTGCGCAGGGCGGCAAACGGAATCTGGGTCTCCCCCCAGGCCTCATGTGACTGCTCCGCATCAGGTGACTGTCCTCAAACTCGGGATCCTCGTAGTCGGGGTTGGTGTCCTCGTAGTGGACTCTGGTTTGTCTGGGTGCTGGTTGGCTTGTGTTGAACCCGCGTTGTATGCTTTCCGATGATCTTTCTGCTGACTCGGATGCCCTTGCTTCGTTTAGTGCTATTTGTAAGGTTAAATTTGGATTTGCCAACAGCCTTTTTTGTAGCGAAATGTCTCTTAACCCACAAACAAATTGTGCCAGGATATGCTCGTCCAGATCCCTGAACTCACAGTTAGTTGATGCCTTACGTAGGGCTGCAACGTAGTGATTTATGGATTCTCCCGCCTTCTGGTTCCTCGTGTTGAATTCCTGGTGGCAAACGTGGCGGGAAGGTTTTGGCGCGTAATGAGTCTGTAGAGTCTGTTGCAACGCCACCCATGATACCGCTTGTATCGGAGTAGGTGCGGTGAGGTCTCTGGACGTATTGAAGACTTCTTTTCCACAGTAGCCGAGGAAGATATTTTTCTTTCGTGCGTCGGTTATCCCCGTGTATTCGTTCGCTTCAAGAAAACACTCGAACCGAATCATGAATGCCTCCCATTCGTCATTCACTGGGTCGAATGGAGCGGGGGGAGTGTGCATCGCCATTTTCCTCGTTTGAATTTGCCGCGCTGCGGTGTCCTGAGATGGCTGCCGGAAATTCTGCCGAATTCCTGGGCTGGATCAAATCCGGAGATTCTGAAGTAGCGATCTTCGTCCTATCTGTCTCTCGATCCCACCCTCGTCGCCAATGTTAGATCTGGGCAACGAGAGAACAGACTGCGGACACGAAGTGACTTAACAGCTCTTTATTAGTAGTAGTAGTGATCCAGCTTGCTCTGTGGCCAGAGGGTTCCCCTTTTATAGGAGTCGGGTACGCCTCTCGACCAATCAGAATGATACCTGTTTCCCGCGGCAGCAGCGGACCAGAGAGGAGACTTGCCACGGTATATGTTAATATCTAACAGTTCTGGTCTTTCCTTAAAAAGGTTGCCACCCTTAATTATCCTCAACTGGCCAAGGCATAAATACCCTGGCAACCTCCCAGCTAATTACTAGCCAAATCAAACCCTGCTTTATTTATTTTAAGATCAGCCAAATCAATCAAACACTGCTTTCTGTTATGGCAAATAAAGTCTTGTCAGTCTGGGCTCCTGGTGGATGCATTCCTAGAGATTTCTTGCTTACAAAAATGAAAGTAGCCTCCCATTGGCTATTTTTATGGTTTGTTTCAAACTTCCCAGTCTAGTCTACAGCCCAGGTATCACCTGTGGTCTCTAATCCAAGATGATGATGTTCAGAGGGTAGATGCTGCAACAGAATGGGCCTGCTTCAATGGTCCTGCCAGGTCTGATAAACTGAACCCAAACATCTCCCAAGGCAGAGATGCAGCATGGGTGTACCAAGATATACCTATAAATTGTAGCTTCCAGATGTTCTTCATAAGCAGTCCAGGGGGTTGTTATTCACTTACTTTCCCTACGGTTCACAAATGTGACAGTGCGCATCCACGCATGCGCTCGGCCTTCCACACATGTGCTTTGGCTTGAAAATGTGCCTAAATAGGATGGCATAGAGCTGGGGTGGGTGGGCAGGCCCACTGGTGGGTTGCCAATTTTTTTACTACTGGTTTGGGTGTGCGCATGTGTGCACGCTTGTGCACTTTATTTATTTATTTATTTTTTATTAGATTTATAGACCGCCCCCTCTCCCTGAAAGGACTCGGGGCGGTGTACAGACATCTCAATAAAAAACCGTATACAAAAATAAATGCGACGCTTCTGCAGAAGCATCCAGGTAGGTGGACAGAGATTCCCGCCACCACTACTACCAGTTCATTCAATTCAGGCCAAACTGGGAGCAACCCATCTCTGGCTGGGCCCACCCACAATTTCCACTACCGGTTCGGGCGAACTAGTCCAAACCGGCTGAATACCATCTCTGAAGCACTCCCATATAAGCAGCTCTTTTCTTATGTATTGAACCTATCTGTGATGGTGGCAGGACTAAGCATTACTCTGTCCCAAATAACTCAGTGATTGATTCATGAGGGAGGAGAAAATATGGACTTTCAAATAGTATTGTTCCTGAGGTCTGCCAGTGAAGCAATAAAGAAGCTTGCTGCTCCCTCTAATAATCCCTAGTCAAGCATTGTGGGTGAAGTTTTCTGCCAAATATCTATAAGGCCAATAACAAGGCCAGATCCTTTTCTTAGACCAGAATAAACTTCCTAGAATTTTCAAAGAAGAGTAGTTCATAAACAGCAAATGCAAATTGCACAAAGGAGCTGAGAAGAGCATGGGTAACATGAGTGTGCAGCAGACCTCTTAATCCTAAATTATAATTATGAAACCAAAAGAAGTGTGAGAACTACAGGATCCAGCTGGTGCGCACATCAGTTCTCTCTGTTAACCTTGGGAGAAAAAGAATCTTGTTCATTAGAAGCAAGGACTAATGAAAGCTACATATTTCTCTGAGATGGCACAGGCTCCCCAGAGGGATTGTGTGAGCCAACTGATGTCCACAAAGATGTGTGCAAGCTCGCTAAAGTTTGTAGCAGAGGACAAAGAACTGCTTTCAACGGGAAGGCTGTCAGAAGTGCAGCCCTTGCAAGCCCCTCCCCCCATTTGCCAAGCACTTTAGGGCCAGTGCGGTACGTGAGCATTTTGGAATGCAAACCAGGAAGGTCCCATAATGGACAAGGACAGCTGCCAGCAAGTGAGCGGAAAGGAAGATGCCAAAACTGCCTCATGGGGTTCAGTGATGGAAAAAAGCACCCTTAAAAGATTTGGAGTGCAGACACCACTTGCTGCTCTGATGGAACTAGCAATCCCAGGGACAAATAATTAGAGCAATGTCAGGGACAGAAACTCCTGCAAGATCCCTTAGACTGAAGTTTGAAATTCCCCTGAAGGAAACGAGGGAGGGAGGGAAAGACCACTGCTTTGTGATTAGAACTGCATTCTTTGTCATTTTCTAACATGTTGCGTGATGCACACAATCTGCTCCCCTGAAAGAGAATATCGAAATGAATCTTTATACACGTCTCAAAAGACAACAGCTGATATTTCACGGGTAATTAATATTGCGTAGACTTGAAAGAATTTCACAGAAATTGCAAACGCCTCTGGGGGAAATATATATATATCACTCAGTTTGCAAAATACTAGCCTGGGATGTGTGAATCACTGCCTCCCCTTTATGAGAAAAGTTAATTGGTCTCATTTGAGAGAACAAACTGCAAGGGACACAGAGACTTGTGGTGTTGTGATTGTAACTAGACAATCAGGCAGACAATTATCAGATGGACTCTGGAGATACAGTGTAGTCCCACTTGCACTGTAAAAATAATTTAGTAAAAGCAAGAGTATCTTCCACCTATATCTTCCACCAAACCAAAAGCAATTTAAGAGTTAGAACTTGCCTTCACACGTTGTGGGTGCTTTATCACTGGAGGTTTTTAAAGAAGAAACTGGACAGTCATTGGTTTGAAATGGTGTAGGGTCTCCTGCTTGATCAAGGGGTTGGACTAGAAGACCTCCAAGGTCCCTTCCAGCTCTATTCTGATTGATTGATTGATTCTTTTAGGTCAATGAAATAATATACCTTTCTCTTCAAAAGTACAGGAAATGGTGATTAGTTTGTTAATCAAAATCTTAATGAGAGTAAAACAAGTACTTCAAATAGTCTAGATAAAATATACTGAAATTGTGGAATGTCCATTCGGATAGAAAAGGTACCTTATGAGAAACAGCAATTCCGTCTTTGGCAATCACTATTAAATTCAGGCTCCAGATCGGATCCAACTACCTTTTAAAATGAATTAGAGTCGGTCAGGCAACTTCCAGAGCTCTAAATTGGACCCTTCAAATGTTTTGCCTGGTCTCTACTCATTCCTGAGTATGAGTAGAAGTCTTTTGATACAGAGAAATGGAGCTTTTCTGTAAACTATTTACAACAATACAATACAATACAATACAATACAATACAATACAATACAATACAATACAATAGTAGAGTTGGAAGGGACCTTGGAGATCTTCTAGTCCAACCCCCTGCCTAGGCAGGAAACCCTATACCGTTTCAGACAAATGGCTATCCAACATCTTCTTAAAGACTTCCAGTTTTGGGGCATTCACAACTTCTGGAGGCAAGCTGTTCCACTGATTAATTGTTCTAACTGTCAGGAAGTTTCTCCTCAGTTCTAAGTTGCTTCTCTCCTTGATTAGTTTCCACCCATTGCTTCTTGTTCTACCCTCAGGTGCCTTGGAAAATAGTTTGACTCCCTCTTCTTTGTGGCAACCCCTGAGATATTGGAACACTGCTATCATGTCTCCCCTATGTCACGATGTTAAAAAGTTTGCTAGGCCTGAACTGCCTAAACTGACATTCAAGAGTTAAACTAAGAAAGCTTTATTGCGCAGGTCATAAAACAAAATGTTATCTGAAAGTGATTTATTGCGCACGCGTTACACATTCCAAAATTCTTCTCTTCTTTGTTCGGCAGCCAACTTGGCAAACGTAGCTTTCATTATCAAAATGTAACCATTAGTTATTTTCTGTTTCATTTACTTTTATTATTTTATTATTAAAGTTTGTTTATTAATTAGAATAATTTTAAAGACTTTTATTTTTTCTCAATATCTCAAAAGATATGCGGAAGGGAATCAGCCACGGTCCATTGATCTCAGATATCAGGGCATTTTTTTTCCCCCTGACACCCTAGTCCTTCTTTCTCTTAAGCTAGACATACCCAGTTCCTGCAACCGTTCTTCATATGTTTTAGTCTCCAGTCCCCTAATCATCTGTGTTGCTCTTCTCTGCACTCTTTCTAGAGTCTCCACATCTTTTTTACATCGTGGCGACCAGAACTGAATGCAGTATTCCAAGTGTGGCCTTACCAAGGCATTATAAAGTGGTATTAACACTTCACTGTCACTTCACTGTCTTGATTCTATCCCTCTGTTGATGCAGCCTAGAACTGTGTTGGCTTTTTTGGCAGCTGCTGCACACTGCTGGCTCATATTTAAATGGTTGTCCACTAGAACTCCAAGATCCCTCTCACAGTTACTACTATTGAGCACGGTACCACCTATACTGTACCTGTGCATTCCGTTTTTGTTGCCTAAATGTAGAACCTTACTCTTTTCACCATTGAATTTCATGAGTATTTGAGTATTTCTCACTCAAGGAAGTAAGAGTGCTGCAGAACTGCATGGGAGATGGCATGGGGGCTGAATTAAATGCAAAATCCAAACCATTGTTGCATAACAAAAGAATTAATAAATGGGGACATAAAAGCAAATAGGGGACTTTCCAAATGATAGTGCCAAGTGCTAATAGTAATGACTAGTGCAACAAACGTGCTTAGAAAATACATGCACTGGGAGAAAAATGACATAAGAACACAGATGATCTCTACAGATATTTTTATTAGCCTGACTTAGCAGTATACGCAAAGGGATGGAGGTCAGTTCAACTATAGTTCACTGTACTCCTGACCTGAATACTGACTTCCTTACTAGCCTCTGAAGGGCCTTTCACCTTGAAGTGATTCAAAAGTGACTGAGAGTTCAGGATATTCTGTCTCTCAATTGGTACAAATCCTGGACCGCACTTTGTGTCACCATCCCTTGCAGAAGACTTCTATGAATTTAAAACGCCAATGAATCTACACTTTACTTGTAAAGATGACCAAAAAGAAGAGGGTTTTGATTGAAATGCAGAAGGTGGGAATGTAAGAATACAGGGTAGTTAAGTACATAAATTCAGGGGCAAATTTAAAACAAAACAAGATTAGCTTCAAACAGGGGGTGGGGAGGATAAAACGAAACACAGATAAGGTTTCAAGCCTTGTTTATGAAACTGATTTTTTACAACATTGTGTATTTTCTGTGATAGACATTACTTCCACAATCTGCTCTACTGTATTTACTCTGACAGAATGAAGGTTCGACATCACAACTTGAAAGATTCATCAGCAGTATATCTACCATGTTTTCCCAAAAATAAGACAGGGTCCTATTTTCTTTTGACCCCTGAAATAAGCACTTAGCCTCATTTTTGGGGAGCTCTTATTATTTTTGAGGTACAGGAGGCGGCGAGCGTAGTCACCTTATGTTGCAATATTTTTGGTAAGGGCTTATTTTTGGGGGTGGGCTTATTTTAGCACATGCTTTCAAAAGCCCAATTGGTCTTATTATCTGGGGAGGTCTTATTTTCAGGGAAACAGGGTACTATATATTAAGAATTTTAAACATATCTTCTATCAATGATTTTCTCGGAGAGGCTTATCAAGATCATACTTCTTAGGGAGCATGACATATTATCTCAAACTTTTAAAATATACTTTTCAACTCGGGGGGGGGGGGGATATCTGTTGCAGGCAACAATTTGCTCCACCATCCATCTGCCACATTTAATTCATGAGATTATAATCAATCAATCAATCTGGCATCAGTTTCTACTATCCTGTTTATTTGTGACAATATATTGAGACCCTCGCAAAGATCCTAATGTTATGGTCAAAATTCTCCTGGATTGTTTGCTGTCTTTTTGCCTAAGGATATTTTGTGATTGATCATGCTCACAATGGAAGCCATTCACTCACATGTCCACAAAATTCTAATGTGCCCCATCTGAAAACACATTACCTACCTTTTTAGCATGTTATATTTTTATTCGCATTACATGTAAGAGTTGGCCCTGCAGCTCCTCCACCCCATCCCAGCCCTTGCAAAGAATGGACTGAAACTAAGATAACTCCTCTTATCTAGGCTGCCTGGAATTCATAATCTTTCAACAGTTTTCGAAATATGGGGCAAGTCAATGCATCTGGAGGACACCAGGTTGAGAAAAGCTGCATTGGATACATTTAATCAACTGTAAAGAGAGAATTTAGCTTTTAAATATGTATTATACTTCATTAGCATTTTTGACTAGTGCTTGACTCTGGGGCAAAGCTCTTTTCGTTTATGATTACCTAAGAATGGAAGGCTGTAGAAACAAGCTCTTTGGGTCCCCCATGAAGCTGTCTCTGATTCTTGCTTAAGGGCCCAACCCACCCATATTTCACTTTTCCTTGGCAAATGAAAGCAGCAGAGGGAAACTGTCTTAAGAGTTATCTTAATTAGGATACTTTACCTTCTGGGCAGACACACTTGAACAACTGAAATTTTTCAAACCTTGGCTGCTAATTTTCAGAAGTTCCAATATTCAGCTTATTTTTCCCTTCCAAGCTTTCATAACAGATTCTGTGTGCTTACATAGCTATTTATGGAGCATAGTTGTTTATAGTATAAGCAATTATATATAAGTAATTATTTGCCCCTCCCCCCCTGTATTTTTAATGCAAGATTATTTCCTTTTGTTCAGAGGAGACAAAGAAAAAGAACAAACAAACAAACAAACAATTTAGTGGAGAAGAAATCTACCTATTTTACCATCCATATTTAATAAAATACCAAGTGATTGCAAAAGTATGAACAGTCCATGTGGGAAAGGAATGGAAAGGGTTCAAGGATGCAGATACAAAACTACACAAGAGAATATTGAGAATAAAACCCTACATGACCTATGTATGCGTTACCTCTTTAGTAGGGTTTTCATCTTACATATAATACAATACAATACAATACAATACAATAGTAGAGTTGGAAGGGACCTTGGAGGTCTTCTAGTCCAACCCCCTGCCTAGGCAGGAAACCCTATACCGTTTCAGACAAATAGCTATCCAACATCTTCTTAAAGACTTCCAGTGTTGGGGCATTCACAACTTCTGGAGGCAAGCTGTTCCACTGATTAATTGTTCTCACTGTCAGGAAATTTCTCCTCAGTTCTAAGTTGCTTCTCTCCTTGATTAGTTTCCACCCATTGCTTCTTGTTCTACCCTCAGGTGCTTTGGAGAATAGTTTGACTCCCTCTTCTTTGTGGCAACCTCTGAGATATTGGAATAATGCTATCATGTCTCCCCTAGTCCTTCTTTCTCTTAAGCTAAACATACCCAGTTCCTGCAACCGTTCTTCATATGTTTTAGTCTCCAGTCCCCTAATCATCTTTGTTGCTCTTCTCTGCACTCTTTCTAGAGTCTCCACATCTTTTTTACATCGTGGCGACCAGAACTGAATGCACATTTACATATAGTAAATGTGAATACAATTTCTTTTTAAAGAGGCTAGAAATGAGAGACTGGAAGTTTAAATTGGATCGACTCAGGTTCCATTCAAAATTTCTGTTGCTAAGCGAAACATTTGTTAAATGAAATCTGCTCCATTTTATGATTTTTGTTGCCACAGTTGTTATGTGAATCATTGCAGTTGTCAAGTTAGTAACATGCTCCCCATTGACTTTGTCAGAAGGTCACAAAAGGTGATCACATGACCCTGGAACACTGCAACCATCATAAATATGAGTCAGTTGCCAAGCATCTGAATTTGGATCATATGACCATGGGGATGCTGCAATGGACCTAAGTGTAAAAATGGTCATAAATCACTTTTTTCAGTGCCGTTGTAACTTTGACCAGTCACTAAACGAACTGTTGTATGTTGAAGACTATATGTATCTCACATGATTATCTGAGAACAGGTGGGATATAAACACAATTAAATGATTAACCAATTAATTCCTAAAAGTTATAAGAAGCCATTCCAATTAAATGATTGAAAAAATGATTGAAAAAATGATTGAAAATGTTCAAGTAAACTTGGCTGAATTGTGTGGCCTCCATATACAGACTGGCTCATGGGGAATTTCCCCCTTCACTAATAGGAAGAGCAGTTGCTCAGTGGAATTAATTACCCAGAGAGATGATGGGCTCACCTTCACTAGATGTATGCAAGTGGAGGCTAAACAGCCATCTATCTGAGGTGCTTTAATTTGGATTTCTATTCTAAGCAGGGTGGCAAAATGTCTGTTCCATCCTTATGATTTATATAACTCAAAGAATCAGCAGTTATGATCCTTGACCCTTAATCTACAGTATATTTGCATATGTTGAAACATTAAGCTGTTTTAAATAACATTTGTCAAGACTGGCTGTTCAGTCTCCCCTCCCACCCCCAATCCAATCTGCTGTACAGATGGAAGCTGCTCATTGCATAATTTCAAACCTTCTAGTTATTAAAAATGTATGTGGCAAATTTAATCATGTCTATTGTTTCTATAAGGGTGGATTTAGAAAAAGCAACACATGACTGTGTCCTCTTCCTTTCGATTTTAAACAAAAACACCCTTCTTTGAACTTTAGAATTCTAAAACCTACCTCTGCTTTTATTATTTATGAGAACTACATTTAAGATTCAAAAGCAAGGGATGCAGAAACAGCCCATTCAATCCTGTAATATATTTTTCTTATATATAAGCAAGCAAATTAGTAAGTAAATGTTTCCTACAGTAAAACATTTTAGATATTTAAAAAAAAATCTTAAAGGAAACATCTACCAGGTGTAGATGTACCATACATGAAATTACAGAGATATTTTTCTTGGACAGGCTGCTCCATTTTCATCTGGCAAAATATGCTGCACTCCAAATATTCTTCAAGGAAACATCCTCATTCTAATTTAATCAAGTGCAAGCTGGAGTTCATGCCAGATGTTCAATCATGAGTTAATCCCTCTGTTAGGGATGGAGAACACAGGAAAGACAAGGAAGTAAGCAAACATTTGGCTGTATCCCCCTTGATTTTAACTTCAACAGTCTTAAACGGAATAACAGCTAATTTTAGAATGAGTTTATTTGTGGCTCGTCAGGATGATAAAGAGACTTCTGTGAGATGGAGACTTGATCTCCAAATTTTCCAGGTTAGCCTTATTTGACCTGGTGTCTTCCCAATCTGGTATGGCTGATGGCCTTTGCTTTCTTGGAATTATGGAACTGATAATCTGAAACAATCAGATTAGAAAAGAATGTTACATCATAACATAAATTATGTATGAAAATAAGAAGAGCCCAACCAATCAGACCAAAAGCCCATCATTTGGTTTCCACAATGACCAAACACAAATCCAGTCATAATTTATTCTATTCATAGTATCCAGCCTTTGCTAACATCTGCACTTCCCAGGATTCTTAGCCAGCCAACAGATCAGGATATATTACACATGTGTAATATAACTAGATAACCAATCATTTCGAACCAATGCACCATTCATCCTCTTCTTTAAAAAAATGATATCAGAAATAACAATACAGATGCTGTTGCCATGCTATGGTTTATCTGAGAGTTATAAGAGAAAACAGTTATACCAGGCGTCTCTAGTCTGTTCCAAAATAGTTAGAGGAACAGAGCCTTATGGGAGCCAATAAGCCTTTGTACATCTTCTCTGTATTTCTATTTCTCTTTACTCTATGTGACTTTAATATATTTAGATTCATATAATTAAATATTAATAAATTAGAATCTGACATGCTATAAAAAAAAGCACACAGCATTGTAATCATCATCTCAAGGCAGTTTACATGGAAATTTCTCTTAGTATTATCTCCCCAATCACCCATCCTTCCTTGAAATCGGTTCGTTCTTAGAACAGACATTACAAAGACAGTCAAATGTACATTTCATTCGTCCTGAAGAATTTGCATCCAGTTGGTTTTAATATCTTCCTTCTTTTCTTTTGCTTGCAGGACATTTGGAAATGAGGCCTATTAATAATAATAAAATAGAGTACTCGAAGGGAATGTGCTCTGCTCCGTTTTTTGTTCATGTGTTTAGTCAGAATCCATTTCAGGATATTAAATTGCTGACAGAATATTAAAGTCCTATTTATTTATGCAAGCCCTGATTATAACATTTCTGATTTCAAAGGTTATAAAAGAAAGTGCAAAGCTCTAGAGCAGGTGTGTCCAATTCACAGTTCATGGGCTGCATGCAGCCCTGGACAACTAGCAATGCAGCTCCACAAGGTTGTAAAAACTATTTAAAAATAAAAGATATACATATACATGAATGATATTATATATTTTATATGCAGCCCAATACAATTTCTTTTCACATAATGTGGCCCAGGCAAGCCAAAAGATTGGTCAACCATGCACTAGAGCAAGGGGAAGCCCAGCTTGAAATACTAGAGGAGAACTGACCTTGTTTATGAATAATTTGGCAAAACATTCACCTTCTTTCTATTCCAAATAACATTGGTAGGTACTATTACCTGTCTACTTTATTTTGGAATGGAAAAACAAAATAAAAAAGGGTTTATTTCTGCAGTATTGTTTTTAGGATAAGCTGTATATTTACTTTTGAGTAAAACAGTTTGTGTTTCTGGCGTGTTGATTAATGGGACTAAATATATTTTAGTTTTGCAATGCATTTCAGGAGACATTAAAGAAACATTTTGGCAGAGATTCTTAAGATTTCAACTGCAATGTTAATTCCTAAGTTTGAAAGAAAGGAATATGTTCCTGTCTTTGTTTGGTAGCCAAGGACCAGGGAAATTTAATTTTATAAATATGTTACGGTGAAAGACCGAAATCTGGTGAATGTCGACATTCACCGGTGAAAGACCGAATATTTCATTACATTGTTTTACATTCGGACCTTCACCGGTGAATGTCGACATTCACACAGTCGCTTGGTGTATGTCCGAAAATACCCTTATCCTCTCGACACCCTTACCCTAATACCTCGGCTCCTCGCTTCCTTTTAAGCGTCTTCTATTCGCGGAGTTTTTTTTTTTTAACCTGCGATCCTTAAGAAGGCGCTTAAAAGGAAGCGAGGAGCCGAGGTATTAGGGTAAGGGGATTAGGGTAAGGGTGTCGAGAGGATAAGGGTAATCCTCTCGACACCCTTACCCTAATCCCCTTACCCTAATACCTCGGCTCCTCGCTTCCTTTTAAGCGTCTTCTATTCGCGGAGTTTTTTTTTTTTAAAACCTGCGATCCTTAAGAAGACGCTTAAAAGGAAGCGAGGAGCCGAGGTATTAGGGTAAGGGTGTCGAGAGGATAAGGGTATTTTCGGACATACACCAAGCGACTGTGTGAATGTCGACATTCACCCGTGAAGGTCCGAATGTAAAACAATGTAATGAAATATTCGGTCTTTCACCGGTGAATGTCGACATTCACCAGATTTCGGTCTTTCACCGTAACAAATATATATTATATCACAGTTTTGTATCAAAGATCACTGAGAGGAATCAGTTCCTTTCCCACATTCAGAATCACAAGCCAGAAAAAGAACTCAAAAGCATTTTCAATTAATGTAGAAATAAAGGAAAAATATGGGAATCTCCCCAAAACTGCCCATATATTGAAGTATGCTCTAGTACTTTTTCTACTGTTCTGCACTATTTGGGTGGGTAGGATGCCTTGTCTCTGCTATAGAGAATGGACCTTTCAAACCAATGTACCATCTTCCTAAGTGGTGCCAGCATATTCTACAGTGAGAAAAATGAATGTTGTCTTTTAGAATGAGTTCTTACATCCAGAGAGCCCTTGTCATTGCTGGGCACTAATTTTGGACATCCTTCTTGCTAAAAGATGGCTCAATTGAGGATAAGAATTTTAATAATGGATAAAAAAAAGAGAACTATGTGACAACTGTACCAAAGTTTCCCAGGAAGATGAAGTAATAAAAAGGAGCCAAGCTGGCATCCAATGGGATGGGTCATTACCACTTACATTGTGGACTGCTTTGGTATAGGCCTTAAAATAGGCCTATAGATCAAACTGATGAGACTTTGCAGCTTATGTGGAGTTGTCAGAAAAGAAATTAGGGATGCAGAAACTCAGAGCTCCTTTGTTCTTGGATAGATTTTGCTGGGTACTGATCTTTCTCTACTTGGATTTTGGCACTGAAGCAGAAGGAAAGGAAGATCACCTTCTGGACTTATTGAAAAACTGGATTCACCTTTGGCAGGGATGTCAAACTCAAGGCCCGGGGGCCAGATTTGGCCCGTAGGGTGCTTAGATCTGGCCCACTGGCATGTCCTGGAAACAGTGAAGGATCGGCCCATGGTGACTCTGCCAGTGAAAAGAGAGCTCGGGAGGGCTATGTGCAGTCCTCCTGGGCTGTTTTGGGCCGCAAAGGCCTCCTGCAACCCTCTGCCAGCGAAAACGGAGCTCGGGGGGCCCACGTGCGGCCCTGAGCTCCATTTTTGCTGGCAGAGGAGGCCATCGCAGTCCAAAACAGAGCCTTGATGAGTGACATCAAGCTGGCCCTCACACCCCCTCCCCCAGGTCAAACACAACCCTGATGCGGCCCTCAATGGAATCGAGTTTGACACCCCTGACCTTGGGCATAAATATTAAGTTTAGGTGTAGAATGATGATGTTGGGGGCTAAATGGATGATTCATTCAAAGTATAGAAAGGGATATGTGTTAGGACTGGAGTACTGCACTACCGTGTTTCCCCGAAAATAAGACAGGGTCTTATTTTCTTTTGAACCCTGAAATGAGCACTTGGCCTTATTTTCAGGGATGTCTTATTATTTTTGAGGTGCAGGAGGAGGTGAGTGTTAGCGTTTTAAATACCATGTATGAAATCATCAGAGACCAAGGCAGAATCATCCTTAAAGTTCCCTTTTAATCATACAGGCAAGTTAGCACGTCTATGGAATTCCAACTCTAATGTTCTTCCTGGAATTCCACCCAGTTGAAAGTTCATGATCTATCCCCACACCCCATAATTCATCACATGTTCCAATCATCATCTTCCACGCTGGCATCTACACCCTTCTGCTTCCGGTCAGGTGTCGAGGTGCGGAGACAAAAGATGACCTTGAGCTTCTATAAAAGAATGACAGCAATACATCCCACAAATCCTACTCCTTTCTATTCCCCCCTCCCAACTACTACACTACTAAAACAGCATAGGAAATTATAAGAAAGTGTGGCAGGCCAAAGATCCTAAAAAGAAACATAACTACAGGCCTGACAGTGAGTGTGGCTACCTCATGGCTGCTGCTCTGCTGAAATATTTTTGGGGGAGGACTTATTTTCAGGGGATGACTTATTTTAGTGCATGCACTCAAAAGTCCGATTGGGTTTATTGTCCGGGAAGGTCTTATTTTCGGGGAAACAGGGTAGCTGGAGGTCACATAATGGATACCAGTAAAGTGTAGATAGACTTTGTAGAGAAGCTTTTCTTAGGACTCTCATAGTAAGCTGAGCCAAGTTTTTTGCTTCCCAGTGTTAGGTCCAAGCAAAGCTAAAAACCCTGCATGCATAGAATTTTATCCTTATAAACTCACCTATAGGGTGTGTGTGTGTGTCTGTCTGTCTGTCTTAGATGAAGGTTGACCACATTAGCTTATAATGGTATAAGCAAATAATACGCTGCAGCATGCTTGAACTATGGAATTGGTTTCATGTCCTAGTTATACTCAGTGACCAACATCTCCATCACAAGCTTCCCATCATCCAAAATTCTACAATGAGCATGGAATTCTGGAGGGGGTTAAATGTTTCTGAAGGTAGTGCAAAGTCCCTGGTGGCAGCCCTGGCCCTGGCCTTAGAAATAGGTATATACCTATCCCACAGGAAATTTCTAAGGCCAGGGCTGCCACTTCAGGCACCTGGGAGACTGGAGCCTAGGACTTTTACAGTGATGGGTTCACAAGGCCTTACAACTAACCAATAATGTCATCTTTGCCACCTCTGCATGTGGCAAAGCTACTAGTCACAGAGAACTTGTCTGCTGACAATGGTTCTTAACACCAAGTCCATGGGGGATGGGTTAGATTCATTTAGGCCTTGCAGGTATTCCTGGGCAGTTGTGGAAAATCTTGTTATCTGGAAAAACTTGGTGGATTCAGAATCCGGCTATTAGTCTTTTCCCTTATTTAAAGGCAATTTTTCCCTTCTTACCCCAGCCAAAATTGATTTGATTCTGAGTGGAATATCTAAATTATATGCCACATATGTAAATTATATGCCACACTCGGTAACAAGACTTTTTGCCTTAGAATGTTGAGCAAATCGCCATTCCATACATTGAATAATTGGATGGGAATTGATAAGATATGGAATGGCATTGCTTCCCCTTTCTCATTCCCCTCATGAAGTGCCCTGGCTAGAGAATTTCCCAGGTATTTCCTGCCTTTTGTCTCCCTTGTGGGCATGAACAATCAGAGGAGCATGCTGATGAATCTAGTTTCTTCTTCTGTATCTTCTATTGCCAGAAGTTCCAGAAAAGGGTGTTTGAAAGGCTATTCCATGCTCCCATGCTGTTTGGCTATCTACACAATCTGAATTAAACATGAGCTGACTTTCCAAAAAAGAAAAGTCTAATCTATTTCAAACTTTGGAATAATGTTTAATATTTTTAAACAGGAATAAAAAAAACATTCAAAGCTGAGATTTATTAAAATGTTTTTATTAGCAAGTTTTCACTGGAAAGTTCAGGGTGTGCTAATAGAGTAGGCACATGGGCTTCAGTGTTTGGCACATGACATTCAACAGAATTGCACTTTCTTGTTATGGTTCGGCTACAATACTCTAAATTTTCAGAGCAAGACTCAGGGCCAACCTTTAGTGTATCATTTTCTAAATGCTTCTGCTCATTTTGATTCTTTGCTTCTGTCCCTGGAGCAGTTTGGGGCAAACCCTGGACACCTTCCATTTGAGCTTGCTTGTTTGGCTTAGATGCAGAAGTTTTACTTCCATTCCCATTCACTTCAGTGATAGTTTCATCTCCTTTGGATCTGTAGTTACTACACAGCCCTATTTGATTGTTGGACAATCTTTGTTCTGTGTCAGGGAGAGGTTTTGCAGAATTTTTGCAGAGAGAGGAGGATGAACCCATTTCGTTTGGAAGAATTGCTGAGCTCTCTTCAGTGTCTGGAGGACTGTGGGTCTGAAAATGAGGCATTGAATGGAGAAAAACATTTGGGGGAAGAGAATTTTGAAGCAAGGGTCTTTGGAACCTGCCCTGTACACAACTACAGTGGACAACATGCTGGACAGTATTCACATACCCATCAGAAGAATGAAGCAAGGCACTGATGGGAACTAGGGAGTTCTGGACTTGTATGTTCCCAGATGAATGAGAGCAGTGATAGCATAATGTTTCATTTCTATGTTGATGCAAACTGGAGCAGTTCATGTCTGTATGCTGCTGTGGCTCTAAACAATGACATTGTTCATTTTGATTCAACAAATGGCAAGTGGGATCCTGCTCGCCCAAAGATGACATTGCTGAACCTGATTCATGGTTAATGTTTACATTCAGTTCTGTGTTGTATGTTGAGTGATGAGTATGTGGGTTTGACAGCCTGCCATTGAAGAGCTCAGGGCAAATGTGCATTTCTTCACAGGTTCTCTTTTCCACTGCAGTATCACTGCTGGTGCGGCCTGCTAATGGCTGTAACTCATAGTGCTCATGTTCTTCTTCTACATCTGCTTTCTGAGGTCTTGAATCAAGCTGGTATTTATTGGCAGAGTGTTTTTTATTTTGTTCTCCATCTCCTTGGCCTCCTGACAATGCCTGGGAGAAAGCCCCACACCGTAGTCTTTTGGGCAGAGGAATCTGCCCAAATGTTCCTTGGGGTCCCAGACAGCGGCACATACACTGGAAAAAAAAGGTTGCAAATGCCCAGCTAATGCACATTATCAGCATCATAAAGGTGCCAAGTTGTGTATAGGCTAAAACTGTAGACGGCATCATCATTGCTCCAGCTACAAATGTAGTCAATGCAGCCATAGCAATTGCTGAGCCCATGCGGCTTAGAGAAAATATGACTTTCCCTTCTCGGTCGGGATCTGGAGCCAAGCGGTAAGCAACGCCATAATGGACAGCAAAGTCCACAGATAAGCCAACTGCCACAGAAATGGTAACAGACTCCAAGACGTTTAGCTCCCAACCCAGCAGAACCAGGGATCCAACTGTGACAAAAATAGTTCCTGCTATTGAGACTATTGCATAGAGGCTTATTATTATATTCCATGTGGTAAGCAGCATTACACTGAATGCAACGGTGACAGAAAGACCCATGGCAATTAAAGTACCATCAGAGAGGCTATCTTGGAGATCATAAAACTCTAGGTTACTCACAAACCAGCCACCGTTTAAACCTTCTGGAGCAGAAACGAGCTCCTCTGAAATCCAGGTGTCCACCTCTTGATAGAACGTATGCATCTTCTCATATGCTAAGGTGAAAAGGTAGGTGCTTTGGAACTCTAGTACCACTGCTCTGATGGTATCATTTATATCAAAGCGAGGGCCAGGAGTTTTGCTATCTAAATGGTAGCCTGTGCTTCTTTCAAGTTCCATGATGGCCCTCTTGATGCATAACTCAAAGACCTCCTGCTTGTAGGGAAAGCTCCAGTGGCTACAGCAGGGATAAAGAGCTGGCTCATCACAGTCCTGATTTTCCATCCACTGCTTAAATGTCTCAATAAAGCAGCTCGTGAAGTCTTGCTCTTCTGTTTGGTAATAAAATGTCTGATTCCTCAGTTTCTGACAAAACTTTAAAATCCAGAGCTGTGAATCTGGGCTTGCAATATTGAAAGTACTGTCCAGCTTCAGCTTGCCTTTGCTTTTAGGATTCAAAGGATCTCCGTTATCCTCAGGAGAGACCCCCCAGATAATAGTGATGGGCATGTGAAGCTCCTCTCCATGATGGACCCGCTCAAACATGAAAAGCTTCTTGAATTCAGTATCATAGCGCTCAAAAGGGTGGGAAGACCGGAATACTTGAAACTCAGCTAGTTCCAAAGAGGGTAGCTTCATCTTTGGATTTATACACACAATATATGCTCCCCCAACTGTTAAGGCTAGGAACCAGACCAACCAAATATATCGAAATTTTATCACAATGCATGGCAATACTTTTTCAAAAAATATCCTAGAGGCTTCTGAGATTGCAAAAAATACTTTACGGACCACTTGGCCCAGCACTGTCCAGCAGCTTTTGCTATTGTAAACTCTTGCCTGTGGCTTTGCAAAGCAACTAAAAATATTGAGGAGATACCGTTCGTGTAAGACCACAACTGCGGGCAACCATGTCACCATTAGTATATAATTCACTAAAATGGCAGTGCCAGCATAAACCCCGAAACACCTGATGGCTGTAATATTGCTGACATAATTAGCATAGAAGGCAGCAGCAGTAGTAAAACTAGTAACAAACATGGAAAGAGCCGCATGTTGCAAAGTGATGCTCATGGTTTCCGAAGTGGCAGCGTGTGCCTTGTCAAATTTTGTGTAGCTCCACACATCACACAAGACAAATGCATCATCGGCTCCAATACCCACCAGAATAATCAGTGCAGTAAGGTTCATAAAGGGGAAAAACTCAAAATTAAATACAACCCGATAGAGAAAGTAAGAAACAATTAAGGAGCTAATGATTGCAAACATGGTCATTAGTGTGATAAACAAGGACTTGGTATAGAAGCACATCACTAACAGAACAATCACTATGGCTATAGCAGGATACACGGTATCCATTAATAGATAGTCCTGGAATAAGCTGTGCTTTATTCCAAATTCAATCCCTGTGATGATGATGATTCCATCAGACGAGTTCCAGTTCTCAAAATTATCTAAATAGATATTCATCATACTGTCTCCCTTTTCAGTAGGTAGAAAAAGCATACTATATTTTAAAGCTGGTAAGCCGTGGTCCAAGATCTTTGGGCTTAGAAAATCTTTGTCCACTATATAGTGAAGTATCTGGTAAACAGCATTGTACTTGGTACATTTGCGTGGCACATTTGTACACTTGAGCTGGTCTTTCCTTCTGGCTGCCGTATCCCAGCAATCTGGCCCCAGGGTCCCATTATAATAATATTTGGCACATGTGCGGAGCAGCTTCAAAGTATGAGAAACATCTCTCTCCACTATTTTTTGACATGATGATCTGTTATTTAAAATGGCAATATAATTGCCTAATGTCCAGCTGGGACAGCACGAATCAGCAGTGTTCCTCTGGCAGAGATCCCCAAACTGAGCATGAGATCGTATCTGTGGGAAGGAGAAAATGGAGAGTTATAATTGAATATCAATGTTAAATGACCAGTAGTGGTGTTACATAGAGATACCACCATCTGCTTATAACTACCTGGTGTTGTTGCTTCTTCCCTAGACTAATTATTCCCTAGACTAACTGTAGTTTCTGAATGGTCTTTAAGGCAGCCCCATGTAGAGTATGTTGCAATATTCCAAACAGGAGATAATCAATTTATGAGCGATCATCAGCAGGGTCCCCAATCCAGGAATGGGCGCAATCGGCACACAAGATGAAGTTGTGCCATGGCTCCTCCATCCTCAAGGAAGAACTGCACACCAGTTTTGTCTGGGGGATTGAAAACCCATCCAGTGTGGAAGGGTGGAAGTCACTGGATCTAAACACTTCAGCCACCTGTTCTTGCTTGGATTTAGTCTGTTCACTCCCACAATCTCTAGTCACTGGGAGAGATCCTTGATGTGCCCTGCAATCGTGTGATTGCCTTTTGCAATCTTCCCTGCTGGTTCTCCAGAAAGTTAGTGGGGAAGCCATTAGGGAAGCTGCATGCTGCTACTGGCTGCCAAGAAGATTCCATCTGGTTGCTGGTGGATGGCTGAAGAAAGTCTGTCCTGAAATCCAAGCAGGATTTTAGCATAGACCATAGGCAGCAGGAGGTGTTTGTAGCCAGTCTCTAGTAAGCAGAACAAGCCCTCTGTCTCTGGCTGCAAATGCTCCGTGCTGCAAATGCTCCATGCCAAAGTCCTTGGATTTTAGGATGGACATTTTTCAGTCAACCCCCAGAGACAAGACAACAAGATGTTTAGATCAGTTGATACAGATTTGTCCTTCAGGTATAATGAAGAAGTATATTGACTAATTATGCTTATCCAAGAGCAAACTTCATTTGGGGATTGAACCAACTCTCTTCATTTTATTTTATGAAGAAAAATCAGATTGATATGGACATAGCAGATAAAACTGATTATAATTATTGCACAAAATCAAGACCAGGCTATAATGCTTTCAGGATGCCTGGAGGCTGGGTTCACAGCTCATGTAAAATTTGTAGCTGTCAAACTCCAGAGAGAATTCTGACAAATTTGCCCAAATTGTAGCCAATATGCAGAAACTCTCAGCCTTTGAAATGGGTATTCGTGCCATTTTTTATTCTCAATCTTGCAGGGAAAAGCTCTAGAGAGGTTCTTCTGCCTAGTTAAGTAACTCCTACATTTGTTTCAAGGGCCAGTACTGTCTGTATTGTTTGTACCCAGGTCAATAGGCTGAAGGTCAACTTGATCAAATGGGACTCTTCTACTAAATTGCAGATCTTCAAACATGGCAAGAAGTAGGCTGTGCACCATTCCCTACTTGTCCTTTAATATCATAGGACATTTTGGGGCTACCTCATGAGCACTGAAACGTGCACAAAAATGGGAGAAACAACTTTAACAGACATAAGAATATTCCTATATAAATCTTCCCACATAAATCATTTAGAAGGCTTTGGCATTCCATTAATTGGGCTGACAATATATTATATAATGGACTTTTAATATATTTCTTTCATGGTGTTTATTAACCAAATTTTCCTTCTTGATTGAAATGTACAACAAAAAGCCAACATTGATATAGTCTACGTACTTCCCAAAACTACTAGCAGTTTTATTTAAATTGATTGAATTATACATCTGCTTAAGCGTATCTAAGTCAAGTGTATTTCAATAAGTTCACTGCAAAACTCGCTTCTCAATTGCAACTCTTTTACAGCATACATACATAAACAGGATTTTGACTAATACTGCCTGGATATTATATCAGATTTAGTATGGCCTTATTATTGTTAAACAAATTCAGAAGAAGAAATCACCTCACATTCCAAGAAGAAAAGGATATGTTACTGTTGACTGTTTCCAGATAAAAATATCAATCAAGCTTAGCAGAAAAAAACGAGCAACCTAATAAAAACGAAGTACTGTAATACTAGATTATTTTTCATGACAGCGCTTAAGAGTTATAAGGAATACGCAGCATGTAAGCCCTGTAGGGTCACCCAGACGACAGAGGAAAAGAAGGTTATGTGCTTCAATTATTCAAATTCAGGCTGAGAGGATGCTCTATCTGCTATTCTTCAGCACATTAGAGGCTGTCCATCTTTGCCGCTAAAGTCACCTTCACTGAAGATAAAGATGGATTAACTGCTCATACTTGGAAGATCAGACTTAGCCTGGAACTTATCAAATGCCTTCTTAAAAACAGCCTTTAGAAAAGATGGCCAGGGTCTATTTTATTGCTTGATCAAAAGGCATTTGCACAAGCTGGGTTTGAAGTATCAGCAGGATGTTTTCCACTTGTCTGGGAACTTCTAAAGAAAACACAGCACTTATATTATTTGAAAATGTTTTTCAGATTTCTTATTCATACCACATGGATTTGCTTAGCAAAGAAAACTTGTGTATTGCAGAGAGCTTTGAGGGCACTGTAAATCTAGAGCACATATTCGTCTCATATGTGAATTATGCACCCATGTCTTCCAAAATCTTCTCAATATTTTCTTGTTAGTGAATCAGAAGAGAAGATTCATAATGGCGGGCCGCCCGCCTTTCTAGAAGACTTTGGTCTACCATTTATTCTGTTGCCCTTTGGACTAACCCTGTTATCCTTAACCTGAAGAAATATTTCAAACTGGGTAGGGTGTTTTAAATAGGTAATATTCAATTCCTAATTAGAGATGCTATATATGGTACTACCATTAAGTCTTTGTGGGTACCATATGTGAATCAGTTGCAGGCTACAAGCCTCAGAACAAGAAAAGCAGATGGCTGGAATTGATACAGCATGGCCAAGACAATTTGTGCTTAAATATTTACTAGTTAATAAATTGTTTAACAATTTAGCCTTTTTCTTGTCTCTTATGGTTGAGAATGCATAATCAAAATTCCCTTCAGTAGAGGAAAGAGAAAAATCCTTAAAGTAAACTTAAAGTTGAAACCAGTCAAACCATTACAGCAATTCAACTTGCTTTGACTGGAACAGACAGCAGTGACTTCAGTACAAAAATCTCAAACTTCTGTGCACTAAGACTATGCATTGGTAGGAGATATGGACTCCGCCAAGAAGACCTTCTTCTAATAAAGATCAAAGATTAATGAAGATGTACATTTCTCATTATTATACAAATGGCAGCAGCTAAAAAAACCAGAAGTTTGCAATTTAGAACAGCAGTTTTCCAAAATATAACATCCAGTCAAAGAGACCATAACACTTCAATGTGATTTAAACACTATAGAAAAGATAATAAACAAAAAGAAGGGAGCCTTTTAGAACCATACATTTTTCTAAAAGGAAGTCATGTATCTTCATAGGTGGGCAATAATGCTACTTTACATAGAAATAAATTATCTTAACAGCTGTCACCTTGCATAAAAATATTCCATGTAATTCAGTTGAGACCTTTCTGGAAACTTTATTAAAACCATAATAACAACCAATATTTTTTAATATTTCCAAAGTAATTATCTATAGTATAATTGATATTAATATAATATAAAATGTAACCTGAAACATCTTATTTCAAAAGTAGAAAGTGAAGAAGGAGCTGAGAACATTTTAATAACATTTTAATTAATGTACACTGTAATCAATGACTGTGATAAAGAACTGACTGAACATAGCAACCAATCTGTGAACTCATGGATGATTATGCAAAATCTGGGACAAATAAAAATTATATCTCTTACCCACTGATTCCTTCATCTAGAACTATGAAACTAAATATTAATTACCTCTCCAACATCTTAATTGGCTTCTTTTCTTGGCCTGTCGACATATTACCATAATCATCTTTTTTTCTCTTCCCCATAAATTCTGCCAACATCCTTATATTCTAAATTGTTTGCTGAGAATTAGCAAACAGGGCCTCCTTGTAGAAGCATACTAGTTGCTGGGCTCCCAAGGAGTGTCAGACTCAGATATCATTCCAAATACATACACATGAACGCTGGTCTTTCATTTTGACACAGATCCTGCATCAGTTAAGGCCATTAGTTAAAACCAGACCTCAGTCTCAGCTATGGGCAAAGTTAACATCTACCACATGGCAAAAGAACTCATGACGTCCCTGAAGCAGCCTGTTACTTTTTACGTTCTGGTTTCTTCGGGGAATTTTTAAAAAGCTACAACTATTTGGATGATGGAAAACATTTTCTCCTGCTCAGAACCAATCAATCAAGACCAGACTGTCTTTTTTCATCTCTGGGTGCAAAGAAAACTTTCCTTTCTCAGAGCTGAGATGCATATTTGTATATGCACATCAATTGCTATACATATGTTTGAGTTTTTATTCCCAACCATTTAGATGCAGCCAATCAACAAGAGAATCACGCTGAATTATGCAGATGAACTATTTTAAAAGGCAAAGAAGTGTTTTTCTGGCTTAGTTCTGGAGAAGAGGTGACAACGTGGAGAGGAATGAAATCCGGCTTTGAAAATCTGAACTAATTCTTGTTCCGACATCAGCATTGCCTCAAACAAATCTATCTAACAAATCTGGGGAATCTATCCCAAAAGGAACGGATGGCACTGTTGGGACCGAAAGGGGGTCTGCAAAGAAATATCAGGCAGTAGCATTACATGCTTGCCAGCAGCTTACACTGCAGCATGTCAGCAGCTGAGTAATGATTAAGACAAGAGATCATCATTTCAAATGTACATTCCACCACACTGAAGTTAATACTTTTACCTACCCGCATATTTTCCACATTGCACATTGACTTTATGGCTGGTAAATTCCACAAGTCATCTCCACTTGCTGATGCAAACACCACTCGGGAGTAACGATCACCTGAAATTGTGGTTAATATATTGTGAAGATCACAGATATGACAGAACTCTGGAATTAATGGAACTCAATACAACGGGGCAGATAGAAGAGTAGGCCACAGGACCTCTATGTAGCAACCAATTTTTAGCCTAATATAGCTTGTAGGATTATATGAATCTAAAATTGAGAGAGAGCACCATGTGTCCGCCCCCCCCCCCTTAAAAATATTTTTTCTAAAACATTCTCTATACTTTGACAAGAGAATGAATGCATATAAATGCAACAAATCTCTTGTTTATTTCTAACAACCGTGAGCAACGTTGTTTCTTCCAGTAGTCTAAATGTTATAAAAAAGTGGAAATCTATCATTTTTGTCCCACTTATGATTAAAAAAAGGAAAGGCAAAAGATCTTAGTGGTGGCAAAGGCCATTTAGACCAATCCCCTGCTTGATGCAGGGATCCAAATTAAAGTGTCCTTAGCAGATGGTTGCCACTACACAAATGATATCATTGCAATCTTAATACTGAAATGCATTTAGCTTAGTCCATAGAGGCCAGCATTCAGTTTCTCAGGCATAAAAGACCAATTCCTGGGAAATGAAAAATTGCAAATAAAGAGATTCATTCAGTCAAATTCGTCATGCTTGCAGATATAAAGCTAATTTTATTTTACAGCTGAAATATTAATCAACTCACTTGGAATGTCACAGAAAAAGCTGTCCTTCTGGAAATTCCAGTCAGCCTCCCTCTTCTCTCTTTCATAGTGATCGTCAGACCATCTGCCATCTCGATCACTATCGAGAACAATTTTTAAAAGAGATGATAAATTTCAAGTAGTCATTCTTATACCAACAATACACAGACTTTAAAAGTACTCAATCAGAGAAAAGCAACCAGACAAAATGCAGACTGAGGAGTTCTAGAAAGCTGTCACTGGAGAAGGTTATCCTAAATCAAAAGATAAAGCACTAACTCAGGTTGCATTCAAACTTATTATAAAATGGAACAAGTAAGTCATTCAACTATTATAAAATTTCAAAGAAAAAGTTGACATTACAAAATGGCAAAAACAAAGTACAGGATTAATAGCAAGGCTAATGACAGCCACACTTAAAAATTATAACACATAAATCACCCAATCACAGACACAAAGTCACAAAGTCTGTAGACTTTCGCGACCTACAGTAATTGTTTACTAGGGTTGTGCAAAGCTTCAGATTTGAATATTAACACAGAATGCCCTGCTATGTAATCTTGCCTGTTTTCAGGATCAGATAGTTTAAGTAATCAGAAACAGATGCTGCACTTTTGCTTCTGCATGTCCCAAAGCATCTCTTCTGCAGCATCCCATTATTAACTTACAAATAAAAGAGGCAGATGGAAAATGCAAATTCTGTTTATTTTGGGGGCAGGCAGAAAAAAATATTTACTAAACATTTGTTATTCAAACACTGGTTATTTCAATAAGTGGCACTGAGCACCAATAGCTGATAATTTGATTGAAAAGCCTTTACCTCTTTGCCTGCTCATCTGCATATTTAAATGGGTAGTTTGCTAAAGTTGCTTTGTAGCCTGTGTTTTTCACCATGTTATTCCAAGTGACCAGTCTCTGCCCAATAGCAGTTCCTCTTGGTTCAAAACCCTGCAGCAGAATATTTATGATTTTTTTTAAATACATGCCATTCTTTCACTGAACAGGCGGACAGAAATTAAAATGGAAGCATTTTATTAAAAATTTCTTTTCTACAGATAACACTTAAATTGGTTCATATTCTGATGACAGAATGACACAAGTTGAAACATAGACTTTCTACGGCTTGACTTAGACAGCATTCCCATGTTACTATGCATCCCAATTCTCAAGAGTCAGTGGCACCAAATGAAGAGAGGAGACATAATTGAACACAAGTAAAAAAACATTAAGACAGTAATATCAGGACAGCAATTTATACTATGTATGAACTGCTTTCAGATAAATATGACAAACTATCTTCTTGGAAAGTGAAAAATATATGGCTAACTACATCTTCCAAATAACATGGCTTGCAAACAAGCCACTTGTTTCTTGTTTACGGAGTCCCCCAACACAATGTATAGAAGACTTCTGAACAATATCATCATCACCGGCTTCTGAATTGCAGGCGGAGACATCATGCATACAGTATATGCATGAAGCCTACTCTATGTGCTAAGACATGGGTCCTCAAACTATGGCCCACAGGCCACATGCAGCCCGCCAAAGCCATTAATCTGGACCCATAGAACCACAAGGCTGCCCACCCACACATACATTGCCCTGCCCACCCTTCAGCCGAGCACTAGCCTTACCTTCGGGAGCCCCGTGAGCTGGAACTGAAAGGTAAGGCCAATAGTTTTGGCCTGCAGAGACATTCTGGAGGTGAGGGAGGTGAAAAACGGGACACAGAGATGCCCCAAGAGGCCAAAACCCGGGCAAAAATATCCCATTTTTGGCCAAAAAAATGGGTCGATTTTGGCATATAGAGATGTTCTGGAGGCAAAAAATGGGGCGCACAGATGCCCCATGAGGCCAAAGAACGGGCCGTTTTCACCAGTTTTTGGCCTGCAGACGTTTTGGAGGCGGGGGAGGCAAAAAACGAGGTGCACAGATGCCCCAGGAGGCCAATGTTTAATGGACTGTTACATTGACTACGCCCACCTAGTCACATGACCTAGCCACGCCCACCGTCACATGACCACCTAGCCACACCCACCTAGTGGTCCAGCTCCCCAACAGTCTGAGGGACCATGAATTGACCCCCTGTTTAAAAAGTTTGAGGGCTCCTGTGCTAAGACGTTACTAGAGATGGGTTCCAGCTACAGGAAAGCCTCTGCTGAATAAGGAAAACCCCTCCTTGGTAAACTCTTGTAATGGCATCCATTAATGTTTGGGTGAAAAGGCAAATCAGACACATTGTAGGCAAAACTGTTCACCACTCAATAATGCCTGAATAGAACAATGATTATCTAAAGTAATATTCTATTTATTGAGTTATTATTTAAGCTATCTGGTGTTGCTGCACTGTATTGCACTGATGTACAGTAATTCTATTGTAAATAAGCTGAAATCACTCTTACAGATATTGCTGGAAGAGGATTCTTCTAAGGTTTGCTCTTTTAAGAAAAGATTCAGCAGCTTCACCCATATAGCTGAAGACATCTGGCCTCAAGTACCTTATAAATATTCATATGTGGGGTCTAGATTTGGACACATCTGCATTTGAAAGCAATACAATATGTTCACCCATAATTTACTACAGCTTTATCGTTTATTTCAGGGGGTGGGGATTGGAGGATGTGCCAACACAATGCTTTGACAGCAGAAGATATTAAAGCTTACTCACCAATAAAGGATCAGAGAAGTCTGGAAGATCTGGGACTAGAATTCCAACCAATGCACACACCACAATTAACACAGTACATATGCCTAAAACCACCACGGGCCAGTCTGCTATCAGAGCTGCATAGCTAGAACAAAATGGAAAAGAAACATGAATAGGAGAAAGGTGCTAGCAGAGAAAAAGAAATCAGGACACAGGGGGTTAATTTATACTCTTTCTTTTAATGACTAAGATGGTTTTAAAAATATCACCATCATCTTTGTTTGAAGAGGATTGAATTGTGCTACTCTTCAAACTGGAAAGTACCCAACTTTGTGGAGAGCAGTATTTCCAATATTACTTTCCAATCATCTGCCACCCATGTCTCCCTTCTTCAGCATTTCTTCATACAAGAATGTTTAAACAGTTGATATAGATTTGTCCTTCAGGTATAATGAAAAAGATTGATTTTTCTCTCCTTTCTTTTCTACTGCAATCTATTCACTATTTGTTTGACTTGAAGGACGCTAATGGTAATTGCTATATAATTAACTTGAATCATTTGGCACCTGTGATTCAGAAAGCCATGCCATTTCACATGAAAGCACTCCAAAGACCCACTACTGATTTTTTTTTTCATTTTTACCACTAGTCCATATATTTGGTCTGGTCAGAATGTTTCCAAATTCATCCCTTTAAACACTATGCGATATTAAAGCAGGACTTTATCGTTTCTGCAAAAGTTATAAATTAAGGTGCACAAGTTATAAATTAAGGTGCAAAAGTTATAAATTAAGGTGCACAAATGAAAAGAAACACTGTGGATCCATTCTAAAACAAAACAGCATGTCACCATTCTGGATTGGTTGTGTTATGTTTAGCTTTCAATCAACAAATTGAAGAAGACCAGCAAACCGAAGATCATCAGTACTACTATTTTCTACTGGAAATTAGAGAGTAGAAAGGATTGTATCTAGTTAGGTTTTTTTCCCAGAAAAGTGAGCATAAAAACCCTTTCTTGTTTTGGAAGAAAAGAAGAGCCCCTGAAGAGTCCATCTCAGATCATTCTAGGACAGTGATAACGAAAACTTTTAGACACCGAGTGCCCAAACTCTGCGTCTGCGCATGCCCAAACTGAAAGGTGTGTGTGTGCATGCGCATGCGTGTATATGCACACATGTATGCATAGGCATGTGTGAATGTGCGCAAGTGCAGACATGCACATGCATGCACTGACCTGCATGAATGTGCACATGCGCAGTCATGTGCACTCACATGTACAGACATGCATACTCACATGTGCAGGTATGTGCACATGCGCAGCAGAGACCTGAAGACCTGCTGGCTGATGGGAGGCGGGGCTTCCCAACATAAGCAGCGCAGCAAGAGGTAAGATCTTTTTCTTTCGTGAGCTTCTGTTTCGTCGTTTACAGGGAAACAGAAGCTCACAAAAGAAACGCCAGAGAGATCTGACCTGGGGCGACGGCACATACCATAGGTTCTACAACTTTATGGTCCATTGCCCTAGATCAGCGATGGCAAATCTTTTTTGGCTCGTGTGCCATAAGTGGGGGGAGCGCAGGGGGGTCATGTGCGGTCGTGCCGCACCCATAATGCAATGCACGACCCTCCAGTGCGCATGCGCGCAGTACAGGCGCTCCCCCCATTTTTACATGCTTTTTTCGCCCTCCCCAGGCTCCAGAGGCTTTATAGGAGCCTGGGGAGGGCGAAAAGAGCGTCCCCCGCCCCCCCCCAGACGCCCTCTGGAGGCTTCAGGGACCGTCAGGAGGCTTCCCTGATGCCTTCGGAGTGCTCAAAACGACCCTCCAAGCAAACCGGAAGTCACTTCCCTGAAGCCTCCGGAGCAGTCAAAACGACCCTCTGAGCAAACCGGAAGTCCGTTCCCGAACTTCCGGTTTGCCCATAGGGCCGTTTTTTTTGCGCTCCGGGGGCTTCACGGAAGCTTGTGAAGCCTCCAGAAGGCCTTGGGGGGGGGGTGGGGCAGGCTCCTTTCACCCTCCCCAGGCTCCTATAAAGCCCCTGAGCCTGGGGAGGGCGAAAAATGGCTTTTAAAAAGGGTGAACTCACCTGGCCAGCGCACGCATGCACGCTGGCCAGCTGACAGGGCAGTGCCTCGCGTGCTCTGACAAATGGCTCCGTATGCCATCCGTGGCACGTGTGCCATAGGTTCACCATCACTGCCCTAGATGCCTATTTCCTGTTTCTTTTGGGATATGAAATCAAGAGAAGGATGGACACTACTCCCCCCCCCAAAAAAAATTAATATACCACCTGAATCTGGATGATTTTGGATAACTGGGGGGAGGAGCCAGAAGGTCCGCACCAGATTGTTAAGCTCCATGTTATAAAAAAGGATACTTGTTTAACAATTGAATTCAAGAAAATTTGAGTTACTGATCAAAATATGTTTCCCAATTGTCGGAGGACTTTGTGGTGGTGGTGGGGGAAGCATTTCAACTCAAGTAGGAAGGGGATGCTTCTGAGGTTTCATACATGAACCTTAACATGGGAATTGGCTCCAATGCACACCAGCTGCCTGGCAGCAAACGGGTATCCCAGCTGCCTCTGGATTTGCAGAGGCCTGGCAGCACAAAGAAAGCATACAGCTCGTTCACAGGGGCCACCTGTTCTAAATAAAATGAAACTTTCTTCATTCCTTCCGTTCAGATGACATCACCAATAATTTTTAATGCTGATAAGTGCATGAAAAAAACCCAAAAGAAATACATTAGCTGGAAATGGGTTCTTACCTTTTTGGTAACGTTACTGCTCTGGCTGGCCTGAAAATTAAACACAAACTTATTTTAGGGGGAGAAGTTCTGCCAGCATTCACATTTTCTTTTCCTGCCTACTTATTTAGATCAGCATTTCCTCATTTTCAAATGTTTGGTATAACTTCCATCATCTCCAGCCAGAACACTCACATTTTCCCTTTTTTTCTGAGAGAAGAAAATCACACAGAATTCTTGATCAGTTGTTCTGTGAAGCACATCTATCCAACTCTTAATTATGCCTTGATTGCCTTGTTCTTAATTGCCTTCCTTTCATCCTATTTATTAACATATTTTGCAAACACATAGGCACATTTAATTCAGTGGTTAAGTGCATAATAATTATTTTTTGTGGAAGTCCTGAGGATGTGTTTTGACCAATTTGCTGCAAATAAAGGAGGGAAGGATCTCACTCTTTTTTTAAAAAAGAGGGTCTTGTTTTCCAAAATCTGATCACATCACAGAGCCTCTAAAGCAGGGGTGTCCAAACTTGAGAACTTTAAGACTTGTGGACTTCAACTCCCAGAATTTCCCAGCCAGCCATGGGAAATTCTTCTAGAGAGTTCTCAGAAAATGGTACACTGAAATTGAAATAGAATAACAGAGTTGGAAGAGACCTTAGAGGTCTTCTAGTCCAACCCCCTGCTTAGGCAGGAAACCCTATGCTACTTCAGACAAATGGTCATCCAATAGTGGAGCATTTTTTTCTCCCTGCCCACAAACTGCTCATTTTGCTGCCAAGGCTGGTTTTGGGGCAGCAAACTCTCCAGATTTGAATGGGAGTAATGTTAATGACCCTCAACAACCCCAGACTACCACGTACTTGCCTGGAGAGAGAAATCTGGAGGATTTCAACTCTCGGTAAGAACGACTGGAGTGGTTGGGTCTCCATCTTTTCCTGCAGCTGCTTGCATTTTAAAGTGTACCTTCTGTTTTTAACACCACTTTTGATTTCTACCCTGGCTGGGTGCTAACTTATATCCTTTTACTGCCAACAATCAACTTTTACTGTTTTATTTTGGTGCTTCAAAATACTTCCTCTTTCACTGCAGTGGGCATAAAGGTTCTTTTTCTTTGTAGTGAAAGTTATTCAATCAGATCTATGCTGGATTTTTCTTTAAGGATTTTGTATTTTACTGGTTTTCCTAAAAGAACTCTATTGCTTCATTTTATTTTATTTTTTTCTCCATCTACTCTGTTGTGGGATATTTTAATCTCAGCTTCTTTGTGTCTCCATTGTTATGGAGTATTCATTTTCTTTGTCCTCAAAAGGGAATTGCTTACACTTTGCTGTAAAAACTTGACTATGAGGGCAAAGCAACAATAAATTAAAAACTTTGAATATGATATATCCTTTATAATGCCCCCAAAAAGAGAGATGGGAAGAAGTTTTAACATTAAAGCCCTCTTGGTGGAAAGAATGTTTGTCAGATTACAAGTTTTAAATGAAAAACTGGATAAATATTTGATGAATTTGTAATCATTGTAAATCATCCTAAAGAACACTTCCAGACACAGGCAACAGTAGCTAAATCAGCTATGCAATTGCATTAGTGGTGGGTTTCAAAAAATTTTTAGAACCTCTTCTGTGTGTGTGGCCTGCTTTGTGGTAGTGGCTTGCCAGCCATGTGACTGAGTGGGAATGGCTTGGCAGTCATGTGACTGGGTGGGCATGGCCAACTTGTAAAATGTGGTGAAACTCACTTAACAACGTTCTTGCTTAGCAACCAAAATGTTGGCTCAGAAACTGGCATTTGAAGCACGCAAGTCTTAAAGCTGTCAAGTTACAAGATCCTTGCACCCCTAACCCTTTAGAAAAAAAACCCCCAGGGATGTTCAAACTTGACAGCTTTTAAGACTTGTGGACTTCAACTCCCAGAATTCCTCCTCCAGTCATGTTGGCTTTCTCAGAAAAGCTTGATGGAGTTTGTGGAATGGAGACAACATACGCAATTAGAGGATGGCTGTCACAATATATTGGGTCCCAATTTGTGGGAAGATTTATTGAACAACAAGTATTGTGGAGCTATTCTCAGTGAAGATCTTCTTTTTTGGAGAGTGAGAAGCAGTTGTTTGGAACCATTCCACACATAATTTTAACGAAAAGCAATGATGATAAACTGGAAGTTATTTCTATGATCAAGAAACAATCCTGGTATTTGATCCTGAATGGATCAGAAACAATGGTTGTAGTAAGTTTATGAGAGAATAGAAGCCGACTGTGGACCTTCCGTGAGTTAAATGTAACAACAGATTTATTAACAGAGGGCTTCAAAGTTTAGCTTTGTGGTTGGAATTCCCTGTTAACTGGTTTTTTTTCCTCTTAGTAAATAGATAGTAGCTAGGTCAAATTGGTTGATTATGGATTTCTACAATTGTGATATTTTAATAATAATAATAATAATTTAAATTTATTAGCCGCTCCCTTTCCGAAAAGGACTCGGGGCGGCGTACAATGGAGTAAAAAACATATAACATTTACATAAATCCATGACATACATAAGTACAAAGACACACATGTTCGGAGGAGGTTAACAGATACAATACATAGACAATTAAAAACCATTAAAATACCCTAATTACAAAACCCCATATACAATCCAAATTCAAAATGTTAAAAAACAGACAGTCAGGAGGAGTACGAGAAAATTACGGTTGAGCCAGGCCAGATAGTTGGAAGAGGTGGGTTTTCAGTTGTACACGGAAGGAGCGGAGATCGGAAGTAATCCTGATGTCCCGGGGGAGGTCATTCCACAGGGCTGGGCCCATCACAGAGAAGGCTCTGCTCCTGGGTGTCGCCCCCCGACACTGTTTGGCGGTCGGCACCCGGAGAAGTCCCTCTCTGTGAGAGCGGATTGGTCGTAGGGATGTGTGGGGCAGGATGCGATCCTGCATGTAACTAGGCCCTGTGCCATGGAGCGCTTTAAAGATCATAATCAAGACCTTGAAACGCACTCGGTAGACCACAGGAAGCCAGTGCAGCTCGCGCAGGAGAGGTGTTACAGGGGAGAATCTAGTCCTCCCCATGATCACCCGCGCGGCCGCGTTCTGGACCAACTGTAGTCTCCGAGTGCATCTCAAAGGAAGCCCCATGTAGAGAGCATTGCAGTAGTCCAGGCGAGACGTCACCAGCGCATGGGTGACTGTGCGTAGGGCATCCCGGTCCAATAAGGGGCGCAATTGGCGCATCAGGCGAACCTGATGGAACGCCCCCCTTGCCACGGCTGTTACATGGTCATCCATGGACAGCCGGGCATCCAGGAGGACGCCCAAATTGCGCACCTGTTCCATAGGGGCTAGTTGCACGCCCCCAATGGCCAGAGATGGAAACACCTGGTTGAACCGGGGCGCCGGAAGCCACAGCCACTCCGTCTTTTAATGTTATATCGCAATGTTGCAAATATATATGTAGACATTTATAGATTGTGGACTTGTTTTGGGAGGGACAGGGAAATTCTTGTTGCTGAAGCTATATTCATCAGCGTTCAACCAGGGAAGACATTTGTCTATATGCTTGAATTTTTGTTTTATGTACTTTTTTCTGTGTTTCTGTATTTGTATTGTATTTTTTCTTTTTTCTTGATCCTATATTTTAAACTTGTATACCAAAAAAAAAAAAAGATCATCTAAATATTCTTTATTTCTAATTTAGAAATATAATAATTAGTTCATTGTACTAGTTGGAACAAAGTTGTAAACTATTATTTGTTGCAGTATTGATTTACCTGCTTTTGAAGTGTTAAGAGATCAAACATTTTCCTTCTGATTTCATATTGCATCCAAAATATAAAATGTCTCATATCATTTGTGTTTTTTTTGAAAGAATTTTATTGGTTTTTAAAAATTTGGGGGGGAAAGGTTAGGTGGATATACAAAAAAAATTTTTGGGGCAGCTCCATCGTGCTAGAGGTAGGAATCTCTCCAATTCTCACAACTTTTTACAGAACAAAAAAACAAAAGATAAGCAGAAACAGCATCTTATTATACATTGTATCAACCATGTGTTCAATCATCTCTTTTGCCACTTTCTAATATATCAACAATTAAAATGATATTCCAGATATATTTATTTTTGTGACCTGAGTCTTTCCGTTATTGTTCCCTTCCCCTTCCCCTTTGTCCCCAGGCGGAGCCGCAGCCCCTCCCTCCTTCTTATCTTGTGTTTTGTTGCCTTTTTCACTACTTCTTATATTTCCGTCCTCTAGGAGGGCACTATGTTTTTTAATGAAGGCCTCTGCCTCCACAACTGTGTTAATTCTAATTCTGTTTCCCTCCCAGAAGATCAGCATTCCTTCTGGCAATAACCATCTAAACCAAATTCCCTTATTATATACTTTCTTTGATAAGGAGGAATACTTCCTCCTCTTATCTCTTATTTTTTTCAGAATTTGCTTAAGAATGGCAATTTCTTTATCTTTATATTTTAGTGGGCCCCCACTCTGAGCCCCTAGAATCTCATCCCTCATGATCTTCCTAAGAAATTTAACATGTACTTCCCTTGGAACATTATGTGTTCTGGCATATGCTGAATTAATCCTATAAACCAGATCCATATCCCACCACAACTGTTCTTTATCTCTTTTAATATATTCTGCTAAAATTGTACTCAAAATATCCTTAAGATCTTCATCTTCTGTCTCCGGTAGGTTCTGGAATCTGAGAAAGAAGGACATTCTTTCAAGTTCTATCTTTGCCATAAAATTTTCCAATTCTATATTCCCCTTCTGGACTGCCTTAACCTCCTCCCCCAGCCCAGCTGCGCCCTCCTCTAGCACACCAATTCTCTGTTTATTTTCTGTTATTTGTTGCTGCACACTTTTAAGCTCATGTCTAAAATCTGCTACCTCCTTTTTCAACTCATTTTGTCCCTGCATAATAGCTTGAAACATTTGAGTAACAGATACATCTTTTGAACTCTCTCCAGTCTTTTCTTGTAAAAATGATGAAATTTTTGTCTGTTGAATCGTTGGACTGGATGCAGTAGAAATTGGTGCCGAGGCTGCTTTGCCTGTAGGTGGTTTTCTGAGCCCCATTGTCTAAGTTCAGAAAGAGTAAAAATCTTTTGCAAAAAAAATGACGTCTTTGAAGCGCACAGCCGAGCGAGTCCGAGAAGACAGGCAAATCCAAAAGTGAAAATTAACTCTCTGTCACAGTTCCAAGCCAAGAAGTCACTCAACAACAAAAAAAGGAAATCAAATAGTCCAAATCCAGAAAGACCACTTAATAGGAGAGGCTCCAAGAGTCCTTCAGGGGGGATAATATAAAGCCAGACTTTCTTCAAAGGTAGTTTCAAAAGGCAGACTTCATTTATAAGTGCAAAGAAGAAGGAGGAAGAAGGCCATCTTGGCTCTTCCTTGGGATCAGGAGCAAAACATTAAAAACTTCCATAAAACTTTCAAAACAACTCAGCAATCAGCTCTTGCAGTTATGATATAAATCTTTTCACATAGTTAATTCAAGTGGCTAATTCAATTTTTTACTCTCTATCTCCATTCCGAGATTGAGAGACAGTCCAAATGCCACTTTGCCTGAGAGGGGTAGAAGAAAAAAAACAACCCCCCTCCAATCTTCCTACTTTAAACAGATTAAATCCACAACTTGTAAAAAAGCTGCTACTCGTCAGTTAAAAGCAATTAAGGAGATTGGAGCAAATTTCTCACCTTCAGCACTTCAGCCGCTGCATGTAGTTAACTCTTTCCTTCCGGAATCCATTCAACGAAGATGCTGTTATGCACCCCCTACGCTCCCCGGCTCCTATGGTGAAACTGGAGACCCCCCCATGGCTGCTGCCTATCCGGGGGGTTCCAGCAAGTCGCCCTATGGCAGGTGGTCCCTCCAAGACCCCCTGTGTTCCTAAAAGGAGCCCACCGGAGAAGCAAACAGCGGACCAATGTCCGTCGCCTTCGGAAACCGGAAGTCATCATTTGTTAAAACAATAATGCTCAAAAAACTATAATTTGAAATTGGTTTGTTTCAACTAAGGATAATTCAAAATCATCAACATCGACATGGCCACTTTTCCTATTTTTGCATATCATGTTTAACATGATGTACACAAATATCTTTTCCCCTCCACAGTTTCAACTTCCTTTAAATTCAACTTAGCACCTTGAGTGTACTGGGAGGTGATGATTACCTTGAACTAAAATATCTGAAGTAATTTATTGCAACTTATTACACTGCACTTCGTTATTATATTGAAGTTACTTATTACATTTATAGCAAAGTACAGTGGACTCATGGACTCATTTCAGTTAGGTGCTTTCTTGGATTTGTTTTGCATTAGTCCATTTCCTGGTCTGCATTTTTGGATGACATAAGGACAAACTATGAAGAATTGCTATTCCTGTGGACAGGAGAGCTTTTCCCTTGAAAAGGTTTAAAGATCAAAACAGCACCTCCTCCCGGTTAATTGAAAGGGAAAACTCTATTTTGCTATGCATTCTAAAGCAGTGCTTCTCAAACTTTTTCATTACCCAAAACTACTTATCAGAAGTTCTTTCCGCCCAATGTAGATAAAACCCTTCAAGTGAATTTAAATGTCCCTGTTGTCAGTAGGTAATGCCTATGTGTGTTGTTACTCAAAGAAAAACAACTATTAATACTATTTTGGGTAATTTACCCTGGTTTGAAAAGAATAACTATTTTTTGTTGCTGTTGAAATTAAGATTTCTTAATTCTAAATCACAGAATAAAATTGTCATAATCAGCTGCAATGAACTAATGACAGTGCTGGGACTCATTTCAACGCAGGTTTTTTTTGAAGCATGCATTTGGAAATGAAACAATTTGATAGCTAGTATGTACTTTAACATTTCAAATATGAAGGCTTCTATCATTCTTTTGTGCAGGATAAACTTTATTTAAAAGGACTAAAGCAGAAAATAGAACAAGGATGGCCTGCAATCATGACTATTTTAGACCACAGCCAAAGGCTGACATGCACCCAGGAAGTTTAAACATTTAAGCACACCCCAATTAAACATATGCACACCCAAATTTTATATCTTAACAGGTCACATCAAATAAAAACATTTTTTTCCCAAACCATTCCTTAGAAAGATTATTTTTGTTGTATGTTAAAGTTTGCATTAAGGTTGTTTTCAGAGCAAAAACAAACTCCAGCATTCATATTCTCTGAATTCTGCCATTTATATTCTGAACTCGGTCGTTCTCTCTCTCTCCCTCAAGCTAATTTACACATTACTATAGAATGAAATCAAAGTTCACTGTTAGTTTTGCCTCTGACGCGCTACAATTTATTAACAGAATTTTCCTTCTTAATGAATTCATGTTTGTCCTATCAGATCCCATACATACAATGGAGAAAGATGAAACACAAATTGCCAAACTAATCTATATTCTGGAGGGAGAAGGCTACCGGCATAATTATTTGTATAAGGAAATTGTAAAGATTTAGGCCTTATTAACCTGGATATTGGTGTACTTTCTTAATGGGAGATCAGGTTTTGTATTTTAATACTGTCCTTCAAACGCCAGCATTTTCTGCCATACAAAATATGTCTTTACACAAATCACCTGAGAAGATATTTGGGGGATGGAAAGTTATATGCAATGAGGCATAAGGGGGGACCTGACTAGAACCCTTATCCCCATCCATTTTGTGGCCTACTGATCCCCATTCAACTGTCCTACCAAACATCTGCTCTGTAATTGTAAAAATCAGTATTACAATGGAAATCATATGAAATATAGTGCCGTCCCTAAAGTGGGGTAGCTTTTGGGGAATTTTGGGGCGATAATATGGAAGTGATTGTCTACTACCTTCTGAGGTGTTTTATGGGTCTTGCAGTTTAATTTACAGTCCTCAGATTTTTTGGATGGTCTTCCAAATACTAAGTACAACCCAAGTACGAGGGTGGTCTGATATTTAGTTCTTTGGAGATCAGCCAAGTTTGACAAGATATTACCTCACTTAAAAAACACAGACTACTGTTTGCTGAAGCTTCCTTCCTCCCTTAAAAAAAAATAAAAAAAGACCAATAAAGTCAATCTAGGCACAAGGCATGGCCCTGCCCATTTTTTCATCACTCCAACCACTAGTGGAGAAGTCACTTTTGCCCACTAAAAATAGCAATTAAAACCTGCTCTACGATAAAAGAGGAGGTTATAGCAAGTGTCAGTGATACATGGGTGATGTATTAATACTGAATTATAAAAAAATTATAAATTTATCAATGTATATTATTTTTAATCTCCTTCCATAGAAGTATTTCAAAAACAAAGGCCTCATCTAATTATTGCATCGTAACTGTCCTCATTTTTTAAAAAAACATATCCAAGAAGGTCCTTTGATTAGCACCAACCTTTCACCATATTTTGATTGTGGAAGTGTCAGATCCAAAGTTTTGGTCTATACAATTCATTCCGCAATATAAGTGCATATACTGTCTTATTCATTACAATTTAATTTGATACATATAGCTCTCAATGATTATGCTAAGCCAGGTATCACACCAACAGAACAACAGAATAAAACATCTTGTACTTTCCCCACTTAACACCTCTTCTCATACCCTTTCAAAAACATTTTTTCTCATATGCTTCTGTTGTCCTACATCAGCCATTGCCTAAATAAAACACAGCATGCTAAATTAAGTTAACGGCAATTTTAGAGCTGTTTAGATTCTCAAAAATGTACTCCAACTGTTGGAATACATATCTTGGGCCAGTTGCTATTTCTTCCATTCTTATCCAAGGTTTTATTAGTTCTTCTTCCACATATGGTAACTTGCTTAAAGCCTGCATTCCTTATGCAAATGCCTATAGACCAGAGGTCTTCCAATTTTAGAGAATTCTGGGAGTTGAAGTCCACAAGTCTTAAAGTTGCCACGTTTGGGGACCCCTGCTATAGACTGATGATTAAACAATTTGTTTTCATTCCTATTATTGGGCGTAACCTTAGAGGTGCTATTCTTAAATTTCTCTATACACAACTGCAAGGTATAAAATTGTTTTCCTCTGGCAGCCTTGAAATATTAGGACCATTAACCTCTGGCATAAGGGATTAATAATAAATGGATGAAACCTTGCTGAGATTGAAAGCATTCATTGAGTGCTTAGATTTTATACCAAATAGATTTTATTAGAAATATTTCAGAAGATGGAAATAATCTTACCTTTCAATGACTAGTTATAAAAAGATCAGTAGATAATAATGATTAACAACACTATTTCTATTTATGGGTCCCCCTGTCCACAGGACACTTACATTGTTTGTATGACAATACTTCTTGCTCTTAAACTCTAAAATTTTATTTCTGGGGGGGAAAACATCCATAGGAATTGATTATCTGGGAGTTAAAACATCCCTGCCAATTCTCAAGTTACAAAGGTGACTTTGTTTAAAGTGAACTCAAGTCCAATGGAGTCTTCTCACAGGTGACATCATGCTGATCACATACAGCATGAATAAGAGGGGGGAGGGGAATATCACAGCACATAACAACCCAAGCAATAAAATGAGAATCCAGAGTTTCTGTTTGGATCTGTGCATACAACTTATTTTCCTGCAGATCTTCCATGTTGTGTGTATAGATATGGCAGGGACTGTGACATAGCAATCAGGAGAGAAGAGTTATACTCACTAAGTTTGAACATGGTTTCTGTATAAATAGTTGAAATCACAGACTCAATTTGAGCATTATAATATTATGGAGTTTTGCTGAAGTAAGGAATGCAATGCTGAGAAAAAACCATGTTTACTGCAGTGATCTTTGAGCGCCTGTTTTATAACAATGATTGAACAATGGAAATGTCAGGCCTGTAATTCTGTTCCTTTTAGGATCTTTGGCCTGCCACATAATTAAAACATATATATTATGCTGTTTCATTGGTATAGTAGTTGGGAGGGGGGAATAGAAAGGAGTAGGATTGTGGAATGTATTGTTATGGATTTCTTAGAAGCTCAAGGTCGTCTTTTGTCTCCGCACCTCGACACCTGGCCGGAAGAAGAGGGGTGTACGTGCCAGCGTGGAAGATGAAGATTGGACCATGTGATGAATTATGGGGTGTGGGGATAGATGATGAACTTTTAACTTGGGGAATTCACCGGATGTACCTTAGAGTTGAAATTTCAACAGCATAATGCCAACATGCCTGTCTTATTAAATTGGAGTTTTAAGGACTACTTTGCCTTGGACAATGATTTAATTCTGCATATTTGGAACGCTGACAGGAAAAGCAAGACTTTTAGATTATTTCATTATATGAGTAATGTGGTGAGATTATTATACACACAGAGATGTAAAGATTCAACACAACCCATTATGGAAGAGTGGTTGGTGAAACTGACTTTTTTGATTAGAGACAAGACACTATCTATATTTATTACTGACTGAAACGTGTTATCAACATTTTGTGTATAAATGAAAAAAATGAACATGATTTATGGCTTTGCTAATTAGACTACAAAGAAGAGTATTATGATTTAACTTTAGAGAGATATTAAAATATATAATATAGCTGCCATGAACAATATCCTAAGTCACCTTTTATCTTTTTTCTTTTCTTATTTTTCTTAAATATTTTTATTTTTTTTCTTTCTCTTTGCTTTTTTTCTTTTTTCTTCCTCATTTTACATTAGTTTGTATTAGGTCTTAATCTTTCAAAACAGTTAATTAAAAAGTATCTTCCGGAAAGCAAAGAAGTTTTATAGAAGTTGAGGTCTACAAGTCAGAAAATTTGCCGGACAGTTTGGGGAAGCTAGGTAGGTCTTTGTGAGGGTATATGGAGTGAGTTCTATTGTTAGGCATAAAGGGCCTTTCAGGAGGGCAGCAGAACTAGGAGGTCCATTGTTAAAGAGATAAAAGGTTGAGGTAATCAGCTGAGAGATGATGGAACATTGGGGTATCTCTAGGTTGCAGTTCTCTTGTTTGACCCTACTCCTGTCCAAAAGATGTGGGGGGGAGTGCAGGTTCCATTTTGTTTGCTATCACATATAGACCTTCAACATGAACCTTTATGCCAAAATGGCATCAGCACTATGTTGCCATGTACTCACAGTACCTTCTTTGGGCAGCCAAAACAATTTTATTCCAGCTTATCTGTGACATAGGTTTTTTTTTTTTTGTGTGTGTGTGACTTCAGAGCTGCACAAAGCTTAGAGAACTGGCTATTTCCTCATTTGTGGGATTCTTGTTTCACCCATACTCCCACTGTCTTAATCTGGAACTCCTGATTTCACAATCTACTGCAATCTTAATTCTTCCAGGTGATTTTAAAGGCACGCCACAAATCAGATGAAAAACTGCTAATTTGATACGCCCACCCATCCCCGCTTATGCATGTGGTATGCACCAAACTGGTCACTGCCCAATTCCATGTGACTCTGAGTGGTTCACAAATAATATAAAAACCAATACAAATAAAAAACAAGATGTACCTAGGAGCTGACAACACTAAGACAACTGACAATTATTGCATCATGCCTTGAAATGTTTACTAATGGAAAAGTGACCATTTGGATTCAACCAACCAAGCCTGGGCAAAATTATAAACCATAAGGCTCTTATACTGGCAATAAATGTTATGCTTTTGTCCCAAACTGCCATAAGGGAGTGCTTGAAATTGGTGTTAGTTAAATGTTCTCAAAGGAGAAGATCTCTTTCGTAAGTACAGGATTTATCAACTCACCACCCACATCCTTAAGGAATAGCTTGCATATTGAACTTGGTAAATATTCAAGATGGTTACTCTGAAAAATCAAGTGGCTATCCTATACGAGGAGTCATGGGCAAGGAAAGCTGTGGTAGACCAGGAGAAACATGGTGAAGTGAAAAGCTAGAAAGAAAAATGTACTCAACATGAAATGTCTGTGAAGTTTTTACCTGCATGGAATTGCCACTGAAGGAGACTCAAGATTAGAAAGAGAACATTGATGAAATCTCAAGGAGACTGAAATGAAAGTTTTGCGTGGAATAGTAGAATCCTGTGCATCCCACAGTCATTCTCAGACATTTTCCGCCTGGAATCACTCATGAGTTTCAGTTAAAGAGACACAATATGTAAAGGAAGTCCAAGCAGGTTGTCAATATTATGCATCAGGCTCATATTATGCTAAACATTATAATTTTTGTGAAATACATTACTGCTATTGGTTAGCAGTAGCTAAGTTATATTTTCACAACCAGATTCTCTATTAAACCATGCTACCCATCAACAAGAGTAAGAAAGCAACACCATTTCATGAACTTTGGACCCAAATGGTGAACCATTTTAATCATTCTGATCTTGCAACATTCTCACACTTGGCTGTTTTTTGGTGTGGAACTTCAGCCAGCATAGCTACTAGAGTGGGAGTGGAGAAGCCTCATTTATCAGTCATAAATTTATATTTGCAAAATTAAATTATTGTGTCCAGTGAGGGATGACAGAAATAGCTGGAGCTGGGGGAAGGCGGGGAGCAGAGTTGAGAAAAAGATCTCATCGCCTTTTTTGTCCAACTGTTTTCATCCAAATCTAATTTGTTCTAAGCTTTTTGTTGTTGTTGAACAAGCTTTTACATACATTGTTCCCTTTGCCCTCTTTCCAGGTTATTTATGGGATGATATAGTGTGGTGGATAGGCTAAACAAAATGTTCTCAAATATTAAGTGGCAATAAAAATCTTAGTATCAGCATGAATCACAATTTGAGAACAGTCCAACGTCTCTATTGTACTTATAAATATTTCATTTGCAACATCTTTTGTCTTTCCTCTCCACATCTCTCCAAGGATTTAGAACAAGAGGATTTTGGAACGATTCAGCAAAACCACATGGTAGATATTATCAAACTCATCCAAACCTCCCTAGGCACATTAAAAATTTATTGCCATTTATTCTATACATAGATGAACGAAATGACAACTTTGATAGCTAAAGGTGAACCGAATGTTTTATGGCATAATTTAAAATGATTATTTTAAAAAATAAAGAGAATTGTTGGTGAAAATATGCTAAACATCATCAATCTGCAGCATAATATCTGAGATTACAAACAGCCACATACCTAAAATCAATCAAGCGTTACCTTAGCTACCCACATCTGACCTCAGTTAAACCAGGTCTAGATTTCTAGCTTACCACAAGTAAGAGCACAGTGCTGCATTGCTGATCAATCAATCCAAGGTTGTCCACCTAATAACCCTCCAGACAGGGTTATTAAACAAACTATGGAATTTCAAAAGTTTGCTTTGTTGATGACTAAATCAGGACCCCTGGCTTCTTATCAAGAACACACCGTGGCTTCCAACTCTGACTTGTCAAGGCAAGAACTAAAAGGAATCCCAGTTATTCAAACAGGTCTGCTCTGTGACTTTGTTCTCCTTTGGCATATAAAGATTTAAGACATGACATTTAAAATGAGTCTCAAGCTCTGGGCTACATATGGTCCATTTAAGAAGAAATTCAATGCACCACAAATAATAAGTATGCAAAATGTAACTGACATCCACTGTCCATTAGAATTTTACTTAAAAACCAGTTTACAGTACTAATTATAAGTGTGTTGTTCTTTTGGTCTAAGTCAATAAATCACAGTAAATACTATTTTTCTTTGTTCAAATATAGTTAAAAATTCCACATTGGTCATTTGGAAAGTAAGGTTTGTGTAATATTGCTCATAAAATTATATGCTTTCCTCTCTTCTTTTCCTGTTTTTGTTATTGTTTCTCTCTAAACATGACCTATACTGACAATAAGAGATTATTGCCAAGCATAAAAAATGCACTTCATCAGAAGGCAGTACTGAAAAGCGAGTTTTTTTATAAACCCAGTAATAGGTTTGACTCATTGCTGACACACCTTGTTATAAAATATCTTTAGCTTGTTTAGACATCTTCTTTTCTTCCAGAGAAGAGGAAAATTCTCTTTAATTCTATCCAACGTCTTTATTAGAAATAAATTAAATGAATAGCATCCGAAGAAAATACCAGTTTTCCTTTTCTTGGGGAAAATAATTTAATCAGAAAAAAATCAGAAGGACTAAGCTAAAATAAATGGAATACAGAATTATTTATTTTTACCTTTAAGCAAATGAAATAAAAAATATTGAAAGAGTTTAATCCAATAAAGCCATCAGCTGAAAACACACATCTTATTTACATTTCTCTCCTATCCTATCAAGAGTTCAAACACTGATTTACAATTGGCCTATTTATAAGCTATTCACTCCTTTATATAGGAGCATCAGGTAAGATAGTGAGCATATACCTTCCATTTATAGAAACACAGAATTACAGGACCGTGAAGCTGGAAGCAAGCATATGGATCTATCACAGTCCTCCCCAATAAGCAGGAAAACCAATTAAACCATCTTCAATGTCCAGCTTTTTCTTAAAAAACTACAGAGCTAGAGAAAGGTTGGTAGAGTGTTCCATAGATATACTTTATCCTTTCAATTGCTCGCTATAGCAGGAAAAATGAAACAATTTCAGGCTAGATGTACTTTTCAAGAATCTTCTCATGCTCAGGGAGAATGGTACTAATTTAATCTTCTCCTTCTATGTACATTAAGGCATCATTAAGTAAAACTGTTTCACAGAATATAGGAAAGAGGTCCAATATGTCAGTCAGATGTTACTACAGGGAACACCACAATGTCTTATGTTACGATGTTGTCAAAAACTGTGGTTATTTGACTTGGATTACCTGGTCTATAATATCCAAGTATATAGCCTATATTCCAAATGGAATTTGCTTAAGAAAATGTGCTATAACTTATAATGCAAAATAGGGTCCTGCATGCACACAAAGAGTGCTTTTGATTTAAGTTTATTTTTTGTTCAACAGTTAAACATTACTGATTACAGAGTTATTATAATGAAGCCATGACAAGCCTCCCTCACATCCCCAGTGGAAAAAATCATAAACACAAGTCAATTCTGAATCGAACCAGGAGTTGTTTACCAACCAATAAATTAGCAAAATGTCTGCAATGCCACAGCAAAAACTTTAGGCTAATAGTTGTCCGTGTTTCAAAAATTGCATTCCCTAATTTTTGTTGCTATTGTTATTCTGTTCCCCTTTTTTTCTAACTTCTCTGCTTTTTTGTAGTTTATATATTTTTTAAAAAATTAGTAACTTTTTCAAAATAAAAAAGGAAAGGGAGGGAAACAACTTTACCAGGCACTCTATGAATAGCAAGAACAAGCCATTCCTTCCCTACATCCTACTGATTGTGAAGTTGATTTTAGAAGGAAAGCAAGAGAGATGAAAGTTTAAAACAACAACAACAACCATCCTGACTGAGTGGCCTGACCCATCATTTGTTTCAGCACACCTCCCTTGTAGCCTTGGGGAAATTCACTTACCTACCACACATAGCCTTGAGGGGAGACAGCCTTTGAGAGAAAAAGTATTGCTTAAATTGCAGATATTAATCAGGTAGATTCAGCAATCTTCTACAGCCTAATCTCTTCCAGATATACTGGAACTGCAAATGTAGTCTCAGTATTTCTAGTAGGTACTAAGTTGAGGGAGATGGATATACAGTTTATTTACAGATCAACATTATTCCTTCAATTCTTGATTTCAAGCAATCTCATCTGACTGGATGTTTAATTGAAAAACAAATACGTTAATTTTCAAAAATTACTTGCTTTCATGTCATAATCCTATAAACAGAATACAGCAAACAAAAGCAAGTAACAGTGCTAGTAAATGTTGCATGTGGCCATTTTGGTTGATTAGGAAAATATACAAAATATTTATTATAGCAACAACTTTATTAAGCTTAAATGGTCCAGATTTATAAGCAACCTTTCAAGTTTAATTGTTTAATATACATCCGTGAACAAGTATTCCAGTTCAAACTTCCATAAATTTTTTTTTAAAAGCATGGAACACTTGTATACATATTCACAAAAGTAGGAGCTTGCTGGAGAGGACATTCTTTTATTTATTGTCTAATATTTTCTTGACAGAGGGTTTGGAAAACAGAACACATAGATTTATGTCACCCAAAATACCAAATTTGGTCTTAAATTATGAAGCTCATTGCTTATTCAGGGTACTAGTATTTTGCTGTGACTTACAAAGTGTGAGACACAGAGCATGGAAATAACTTTCAAACAATTCATTGCCATCATCTGAAAATGCCTAATTATAAAATTTAAGAGAGATCAATGCACCAGAATGTGGAGTAGAGGCCATATTTTTACTACTACATTTACTTATTTATTTATGTGATTTATATAGCTGCCCATTTCACCCAGGTGGATGAGGACTTACAAGCTTAAAACAAACAAACAAACCCACCAAATAACCTATTGGCACAAAGGATCAATAGTTTCGGAGTATAAGACACACTGGAGTATAAGATGCACCAAGGTTTTGAAGAGGCAAATTTTAAAAAAAGGTAGGTAGGTAGATAGAGGGAGAGAGTGAGAAATACAGTAGGTAGGTAGGTAGGTAGAGAGAGAGGGTAGGTAGGTAGGTAGGTAGGTAGATGTTTCCAGGTGTATTTATCCATGTGCTGGAGAAGGAAATCGCTGACAACCTAAGACTTGTTTCTGCTGGCACAGCACTTAATCAATGTAATTATCATCAATCACTCTAACTAAAAAGCTTTCCGAAAAGGGGGGGGGAGTTTTTGCACTCTGCAAACCTCCCCAAAACAGCCCGTTTTTTTTCAAATAAAAGGCATGAATAGCCTGGGGGGGGGGCTTGCAGAGTGCTCCTGGGGGGGCAAAAAAGAGCAAAAAACGGCCCATTTTTCGCAAAACGGGCCCATTTTTCATCAAAAAAAATTGCATGCCTAGCCTTATGGAGGCTTATAAAGTGCTGCTGGGGGCTTGGGCCCAAAAAAACGGCCCATTTTTTGCTCAAGACGCACCAGATTTTCAGCCTCTTTTTTTTTGAGGAAAAAAGATGCATCTTATACTCCGAAAAATACGGTAACCCACTCACAATCGGTAATAGCACAACTCATCTACCCTTGACCCAAATGTCTGGGAAAACAGTCACACTTTCAATGCTTTGTGAAAGATTAACATGGTTGGGGCCAGTAAGTTCTCTGGGTGGACCAAAATGATTGGGGTCTAAATAAAAAGACTAGAATGTTTTAGACTCTTGAGCTTTGGAGAAAGACGTGGAAGAAGAGATAGGACTGAGATGTATGAAATAATGCACAACATGGAGAAAATGAATAGGGATATGTTTCCCTCCATCTCCCAAAATAATAGGACGGAAGACAATCCCTGGAAGTGATTGGAAGAACATTTCAAAAAGACAAAAGAAAAAACATCTTTGCACAGCACACTTGTGGAATTCATTGTCGGGTGTGGGGAAGGCCATGACTTTGGATCTTTTTAAATGGACAACTACAGTACATGGAGGCCAGGAGTACTGCTTTTCAAGACTCAAGAGTATTATCTTTGGGTGTGGCAGAATGTCTTTAAATGTCAACTAGAAGGGAACAATTGGGGGGGGGAGGCAAATGCCAGCTTTGTCTTCTTTCAGAATACTGCTGCCATCTTCAATGGCAGCTTTCTACACTTTGTAAAAGACCTATTGAAAAATGGGCACTTGTTTCCATTCCAAAGCACTTCCTGCTGTCAAATCTGAGTTACTCATAGCATTTGGTAGCTACCGAGTACATTCAGTTCTCATGAAACAGTTTTGGATGTAGTAATTATCAAGCTTTATAAACACGGGTTTTTATATCTATGCATTTCTTCTCATAGTACTTTCTGTGAGGCAATGTGATAGTGAAATGTGTGGATAGATTACCAACAATAATCACTGTAGCTTGCAAGCTGGCCAATAAATGACAATCTTTGGGGTTCCTTCACTGCCCTCCTCCCTCCCTCTGGCTAAGGGCCCTCCTCCCTTTATCACTTTTCTCCCCCACCCCCAATAAATTATGACATTTTCCTCCCAATCCCTTTGAGATCTGCAGTTGTCTACATTTGTGTAGTGATTTGCAATAAAAATCTTTGTGCAGTGATAACAAAAAAGATTGCTTCTAACTATGCAGTTAAAACTATGCCACTAGATACAATAGTTGTGCAGCTAATCTTTCCAAAAGTCAAGATGTGACAAAATTTGCTGGGAGAAGCACCTCCAAATGGTTACAAATTAGTTGTGTTACACAAGGCCTTTGACTGAAGGAGTCCCAAATGAAAAATAAAATTTGATCCGCTGTAAGCACTAGGTCTAGGACCTGAAAGCTCCAAGAATGAAGGATTCTAAACCTGGATTCAGGCTCCAGAAAGCATGTCGAAAAAACATTGCCATGGAGAAGAAACCATTTCCCTAGCCTGCAAAAACACACCCAAGATTTCTGATATTGTAAAAATGCTAATAATTTGGGTTTCCAAGGAAAAGTAAGTTTTTCTTCATTAGGGGAAATGAGGAGAGAGGAAGTTAAATGTGACTTCCTGTTTTGAAAACTACTGTGGATGGGGCATTCTAACAGATTTAGCTGATAGATTGATACTTCCATTTTGTTTTCATTAGCAATACGATTACATAGCCAAAATCCTAAATCACAAATATGAATTAGTAATTTTCCAAAACACATCAAGGGGAAAAAAAACAATATAAACTTATGCATAGTTTTTTCCTGAGAAATCGCCACACAACTTGTGGCTTTTCTAGGTTAGTTGTACGGCTTACATTCACTTTTTAAAATGAAATTAGCTGTCTTTTAGATATTATCCCAACCTTTCTTGCCCACTGCTCATACTGGTTGGGCTGATACAGCGGTGGGATTCAAAAATGTTAGCAACCGGTTCTCTGCCCTGTTGTTGGGTGGGTGTGGACATGGTGAACATGGCCTACTCGATCTCCTGCACCAGGGTGGGGGGTGTTTTTGCGGTCCGGAGGCTTCCCTGAGCCTCTGGGAGGGTAAAAACGGATCCCTGGGCTCCGGAGGCCTTCTGGAAGCCAGAAATGGGCCCGTTTCTGGACTTCCCCAACTTCCAGAAGGTCCTTTTTTTGCCCTGCCAGACCCTCTGTGCAGGCCCTGTACTTACCCGGCATGATTAACGGACCCCGTGGAAACTCCTGGGAGGTGAGGGGTAGGCAGAGTCAGCCAGTTGTTGCAAAATTAGCATCTGGTTCGCCCAAACCAGTCTGAACCGGCTGAATCCCACCCCTGGGTTGATGGGAGTTACAATCCCACATGTACTACAGATTCCACGTTTCTGCTTTAGCATCCTTTGTAGGATGTAATTATATATTTAAAATGAAAATCAATCAAGTTCAGCTTTTGAAAAAGGCAAAAAAAAATAGTTCCCAAGATTTATTTTACTCACAATTCTGAGGTATTAACTAAATGTATCTGACTACATTCCTGCAAAATGTGAAACTGATTTGAAGTGTAAGTATTTCTATTTCAAATTCAACATAATTTCCATAATTCCAACCTAAACAGTGCAAACTTTTGAAACCAAAGGCAAAACGTTGCTTTGCTTTTTAACAACCAATTTATAACACCAAGTATCAACATTTCATTCTTTTAATGTGAAGTCATTTTATACTCTGCAGGCTTGAGACTCTTGCAGTAACCTGTAATGTTGATCTGGTTACATGCCAAAGCTCAGTTTTTAGTTGTGAAGAGATCCTTCACCTTTCATAGTACTGTTTTTTTCTTGTTCAGTTTTTCATGTAAATGTAACAATATGGACACACACAGTTATGAAAGATGGATTCATTTATACACTAAATATAATTAACAGGTCACACTAGAATGGAAAACACCTGCATTTAATATTATTCTGTCAAAATCTGTATGCTGTAAGACTTCCAAAAAGGGCTGTTCTACACACTGTTTTTAACAGCTTTCCATACTCTTAACACACGATGAAATGGACACTGTAAAATATTATGTACAAACTGTAGAAAATGTCAAACAAAATGATCACATATGAAATATTCTGAATGGTGTGGTAAATGACCTTCTAACAAGGAATTGTTTAAAAGTATAGTTCAATGAAATTTCCACAGTGCATTTATTTTAAAATTTTATATACTGTTTATAATGCAGTATATACCCCTCAAAAATCTGACAAAAAAGTATTCATAAAATACTGTTTGTGGTTTTTTTTGGGGGGGGGGGTGCATGATGTATGTAAGAGAGAGGGGAGAGCACAATAGAGTCTTATATATCAATCTCATTTTGGCATACACACACAGATTTTTTTCACAACTATTTTGATACATAACTCTCTATTGTGCTCTTCACTCACATTTATTTCTCCTAAGCTGGGGGTTGGCAACCTGCGGCTCCGGAGCCACATGCGGCTCTTTCACCCTTCTGCTGTGGCTCCCTGTCAAGGCAGAGGGATGAAAGAGCTGTTGGGATGAAAGGGCGGAGCTTTAGTGCGAGAGCAAAGCACCCCTGCACTTGCCTTTGCATGGCAATAGCATTCCGCCTTCATCGTGGTACATTTGCTGTTGCTGACAGCAAAGAGGGCTGGGAGAGAATGGCAGGGGCAGATCTTGAGGGGTGGGAGCCATCCCCCAAGCCTGGCCTTCCTCCTCCCTCATCGGTGAACCAAGTGAAAGGGGGAGGCGTGGGGAACCTCTCAAAAACACAAAACTCAGCAGGGGGCGAGGCTGGCCTGGCAGAAGTGCCCTCATTGGCGAGTCGGATGGTGTAAAAGCCTGGCCCAGCTCTCACATCGAGGCAATGTTCGCCATCTCCAGACTCAAGCTGCCACCTTTGAAATGTGGCGCGCCTTTGAAGAAGCCAGGCAGCAGAAGCATCAGGGCTGCTCCACCCCCTCCTCAGCAAGCTTGGCCTGGAAGGCAGAGAGTTGCGAACTGAGCACTGGAGGGTCAGGAGGAGCACTCCCATGTCGACCAACATGTGTTTCCAGCACGCGCTCCTCTGTCCCGAAGTGGGATTGAGTAGAGAGGAAAGGCTAGGGGGGTTTCCTATGTCCAGGCATGATGCCAAAGGAGAAGCAGCGGCTGAACATGTGTGCTGTGGAAGCTCTGTGGTCACAGCTTTTCCTTTTCCATCCCCCCCCCCCCGGCCTTGCTGTGTTTTTTCTTCTGTCTGTAGCATGTGCATGAACAGTTGCAGGATTCCCAGAGGTAGATCACAACCCCTGACAGCTGGGCTTTCCGCCTCCCACTGCACAGACTGTCTGCGGGGAAGGCCCTCAAAAGCAAGGATGCCCAAGCTGGCTTTGCCTGCTTTTTTGCTAATGACTCTGGAACTGATGCTAGAGGAGAAGCCCGGCTGACTTTCCTTTTGGCGTGGGGCAGGGGGAAGACCCAATACTCCCTCCATGGCCTGCCCACTGCTCTCGCAGCGGCACAGTGAAAGTGCACTTCACAATGGGGGAGACTGGGTCCCCTCCTCATCCTGGAGCCCATTCCCTTTCCCACTTGCCCCTGGCAACTGTCTCTCTCTTTCGGAGCAGAGAACATCCTGAACCAACAAACCTGGAAGTAGCCGCCTGCCGTTTCCTGCCAGTTAGGCAGCACGCATGCGTGAGAGAGAGATTTGGCTTATCTAAGGGGGCAACCTCATGGCACAGTGCTGTAACAGCCTAACAGTCACTCCTTTTGCAATGCAAGGTTTATTTTTGCATCTTTCCAGAGAAAGAGAGAATGTGGCTGAATTTCCTTACGGTTATTCCCTGGGTGTGGGGGTTGGGAAGTGGGGGGGGGGCAGAGAGAATCTATTCCCCCTAAAATCCTTGATTTGTCTTATCTAATCTACTGAGCTGCAGAACAAGAAGAAGTACAAGAAGACAAAAAAACCTGACAGGATTTATAAAATCTGTAACACAACAACCCATGTGTTGCTATTTATTCTTCATTTGGCATTTTACATTAGAATAGTTTCTCCCAAACTCCATGATGCTCTCTGTAAAGGATAAAATACAGCTGTAAAAATACAGATTTTTTTTAATGATTATGACTAGAGATGATAGTTACTAGGTGAGAAATGAGTGACTTTGAGATGAGAGAAAGAGAGGAGAGAGAGAGGGGGAGAGAGAGGGAGGGAGGGAGGTGAGGGAGGAAGAGAGAGGGACCTCCAGCTCAGGTAGGAAGAAAAATATCAGGGCTAATTTAAGGGAGCAGGTGAGGACCTCCATTTTCATTTGGGGTCTTGGGATATCAAAGATGGGGAGAGAGAGAGAAAAAAAGATGAGAGAGAAAGAGATGGGAGGGAGAGAGGGAGAAAAAGAGAGATGGGAAGAGGGAGAGAAAGAGATGAGAAGAAAGAGGGAGACAGATGGAGAAGGGAGAGAGAGAGAAAGATGAGAGGGAGGGAGAAAGCGAGATGGAGAGAAGGAAGGAGAAAGAAATATGAGGGAAGCAGGGAGAGGAAGAAAGAGATGGGGAGAGGGAGATAGAGAGAGATAGAGGGAGAAAGAGATGGGGGAGAGGGAAGGAGAGATGTATACACACCTGTTTCCCATAGAAAAGAAAATACTCAGAGCCACAAAACCTGGGTAGGGGGGGCGTGTGTCATGTGACCTGGTGGGAGTGACATCGAGTTGGCCACACCCATCCAGGCTTTGTGGCTCCTGATGTTTTGTTTTCTGTGGGAAACTGGTCCAAATGGCTCTTTGACTGTTTAAGGTTGCAGACCTCTGTCCTAAGCTAACAAGCCACATATTGCAACCCATCCTCCCTTTGATAAATTTGGTTGTTCTTTTCTGCACTGAATCCATCCTACAGGTTTGAATAAATGCCTAATCAGATTCCTAATTTTTACTTTGTTTTATTCCCTTTCCAATAGTCAATGTGAAACTCCTTTCTTATGTAGCAGCCACAATTTTGTAATTCTTTTTTTTCCACAGAATTATTCATCATTACCCCAGACATTACTAGCTCAGTTTCTATTTGCATAGTTGTGAAAATGGACAGTACTGTATACGCAGTCATTTATACTAAACTGTGTTTGCCATTTTATTGCCCACTCTTCTATTTCCAGTGTGGGGAGATGGCTTTGCATCATTTTAATTTAAACAATTCGGTGTTGCCAGAAAAATTAGCCGCCACGTTAACCATTCTTAGCTCCACATAATTTATGGAGAAGCTGAAAATGACCATTGTCTTACCTGAAGGGTCGTTTTCAGGGCGCTGCGATGGAGAGTCCAAGGAAGGGTTAAATACAGCCAATCTGCCCAGAACTGAATTGAAACTTTAAGCCACGCCTCTGGTGCTGATTATCTTCAGATTTTTTCAATGAAGACGTGGAACTGTTGCGCGCTGAGAATCCAACTGGAAGTCTAACATGTAACAAGTCAACAAATAGTCCAAAACAACAACAACAGAACAACAAGACACTGGAACTTCACACAGTCACCAGCGGAAGAAAGACCCCAGGGCGGGGTGGACTCTCCATCGCAGCGCCCTGAAAACGACCCTTCAGGTAAGACAATGGTCATTTTCCAGGGCGCTGCTCTGGAGAGTCCAAGGAAGGGACATGCCCAAGCTAACTGTCACTAGGGCGGGAAGGCTCAGCCATCAGGGTCTCTCCGCTGATAAGGATGCCCTGAAGAACACGCCTCCCAAAAGCCCCCTCCGCTGATGCAAAACTGTCCAGCTTGTAATTTCGGACAAATGGGGACAGTGAAGTCCAGGTGGCCGCCTTGCAAATTTCCTCAATCGGTGCCTGTGTAGCCCAGGCAGCTGTGGTGGCGGCGCTCCTAGTCGAATGTGCCGTGATATTGCGAGGCACAGGAACGGACTGTAAAACATGAGCAAGGGCAATACAGGCTCGCAGCCATCCGCCGATGGTAGACGAAGACACCTTCTTGCCTTGAGAAGCCGGCTGAAAGGATATGAACAGAGATTCGGATCTCCGAAAACTGGCCGTGCGTTTGATGTATCTGCGAATAGTCCTGCGCACATCCAGCATGTGCCAGCGTTTCTCCCTCGGGTGATGAGGGTGCGGGCAAAAATCCGGAAGGACTACCTCCTGTGCCCAATGGAACCAGGAATTGATCTTCGGGATAAAGGAAGGATCCAACCTGAGGATCACTCTGTCCTGTCGAATGAGACACAAGTCCTCCCTGACTGACAAGGCAGCCAGCTCTGATATGCGTCTAGCTGAAGTGATAGCGACCAGAAAAACTGTCTTGAATGTGAGGTGTTTGAGACTGGCCGTTTTAAGTGGCTCAAACGGGGGACCGATGAGAGACCTCAGCACTACGTTGAGGTCCCAAGACGGATATCTGTGGACCACTGGGGGTCTCCGGTTGGTCGCCCCCCTGAGAAAACTGCAGATGGTCGGATTCCGGCCAAGAGAGGAGTAGCCCTCAACTGAAAGGATGGTTGACAGAGCTGCCACCTGACGCCTCAGAGTGTTAGGCGCCAGACCCTTGTCCAAACCTTCCTGCAGGAAGTCCAGGATGATAGGAACTGAAGCGGAAGATGCAGACGTACCACGAGTAGTGCACCATCTGGCGAAGGTATTCCAGGTGACGTCATAGATGCGCGTCGTAGACGGCCGTCTGGACGCTTGAATGGTGCCAATCACCTTGTCCGACAAACTGCCTCTGCTCAGGAGATCCCTCTCAAGTGCCAGACGGCCAGCTGCAGCCACTGGGGCTCTGGATGTTGAAGGACCCCCTGGCTGAGAGAGACATCCTGTGGAGAAATCCGCCACGGTGGTGCGACCGAGAGACTCACCAGATCCGCAAACCAGGTTCTCCTGGGCCAGAACGGTGCCACCAGCAGCACCTCCGCCTCCTCTGACAGGATCTTCCGGATGACTCTGGGAAGAAGAGGTAGCGGGGGGAAGGCGTAAAGCAGACCTTTCGGCCACGGGCTGTGCAACGCGTTGACTCCTTCGGCCCTCGGGTTGTGGAACCTTGTAAAAAATCGCGGGAGGTGTGCGTTGGCCGCGGTGGCGAACAGGTCCACCAGCAGAAGGGCGAACCTCTGGGACAGCTGCTGGAACAGTAGCGGGTGTAGACGCCACTCCGAGTGGTCGACTGTGGACCTGCTCAGCCAATCCGCCTGGGTGTTGCTCGTGCCCGAGATATGTTCCGCCTGAAGAGAGAGAAGGTATCTCTCCGCCCAACGACCCAAGAGCTCCGCCTCCTTCATCAGGGATCTGGAGCGCGTGCCTCCCTGGCGATTGATGTGTGCTTTGGTGGCTACATTGTCTGTCAGAATGCGCACGTGCTGACCTTGAATGGTGCTCTGGAACCGCCTGAGTGCCAACCTGACCGCCCTCAGCCCCAGCCAGTTGATGCTGTGAGCGGCCTTGGAGGGGGACCACCTGCCCTGTGCGAGCTGGTTGCGGCAATGGGCCCCCCAGCCGAACAGGCTGGCATCCGTCGTGATGGTGAGACGGACTGGCTCCCTGAATGGAGACCCCTTTAACAGGGCCGGAGACAACCACCACTTGAGGGAGCGACGTACCTCTACAGGGACTGGAATCAGCCTTGTGGAGCTGCTTTCGTTGGCTCTTTGGTATGGAAGCAGGAGCCACTGAAGCGGGCGGGAGTGAAGTCTTGCCCAAGGCACGATGGACAGGCACGAAATCATCTTGCCTAGGAGATGTGAGAGCTGGACCACCTTGACCAGGCGTGACTGCTGCACCTGAATGACCTTTTCCCAGAGACTGGCCACCCTTTCCGGGGACAGGGATACTGTGCACGAGACGGTGTCTATGATGGCTCCTAGATGTTGCAGCCTGGTCGTTGGAACAAGATGACTTTTCTCCAGGTTGATGGAGAATCCGTGGTCTTGGAGCACCTGAATGGTGTGCTCCAGGTCTCTGGCTGCTTGTTGATGCGACGATGACAGAATGAGAACATCGTCCAGATAACAGTTCAGTCTGACTGGATGTGACCGGAGGAAGGCCGCCACGGCTGCGAGAACCTTTGTAAATGTCCTGGGTGCCAATGACAGGCCAAACAGCAAGGCCCGATACTGGTAGTGGCGGCCCGCATACGTGAACCTCAGGAACTTGCAGTGGGCTTTGCGGATAGGGACGTGGAGGTAGGCCTCCTTGAGGTCTATGGACGTTAGTATATCGCCTGGTCTGATGCACCCCAAGATGGACTGGAGGGACTGCATTTTGAACCTGCGATATGTCACGTGGTAATTGAACTTTTTTAGATCTAATATCCCCCTCCACCCTCCGGAGTTTTTGGGAACCAGAAATAGGATAGAGTAATATCCTGTTCCCTCCTGGCCTGCTGGGACAGGCTCTATGGCCCTGATTTCTCTGAGGTGCCTTATCTCCTGTTCCATGAGGGATCTTTTGACTATGCCCGAGGGAACTGGACACCTGATGAAGTGGCGGGGAGAAGGGGACCAGAACTCCATAGTGAGACCCATGCGGACCGTTTGAAGAACCCACTGGTCCGACGTGGTCTGCTCCCATTTGGCATGAAATAACTGTAGTCGCCCTCCTATGGGAGCTGACCTTTGATGGTCATTTATATCTCCTAAAAGGCCGTGAGCCGGACCCCCCCCCCCGAAATGGCCGCTTGGAGTAATGCTGCTGGCGACCTCTGTCGCGAAAGGACTGACGGTCCTGGGACCGCTCGCCCTGCTGGGAATACGCCCGATGATAGTGGGCGGAGCTAGTGGAGGGCTCATTGCTCCGAAAGGGCTGCCTCCTATAGGAGCTGGATCCCTTACGATCAGACTTTTTAGCGACTGACGGCATCACCTTCTTTTTGTCCTTGTTTTCCACAAGGACTGGATCAAGGACCTCTCCAAACAGCTTGTCCCCTTTAAAGGGGGCAGTAACAAGCTTCCATTTGGAGCGCATGTCCACGTTCCAATGTCTAAGCCACAGAAGACGTCTGGAAGTCACATTAGACGCCAGGGCGCGTGAGGCAAATTTAGCAGCACTCAGAGTGGCATCAGCGGTGTACTCTGTGGCTGCCATGATCTTATTGATATCCTGCCTCACTTTAACGTCCTTGGCAGATATCTTTCTCAACAGCTGCCTTAGCCACAGGAGAGCTGCCCTGGAGAAAAAGGAGGCAGAAGCGGATGAATTAATAGCCCACGCTGCTGCCTGGTGAGTCTTGTTGCAAGCAGTCTCGGTTCTCTTATCCTCAGCCTTGAGCCCCTCCAACAGGTCAGGAGGGAGAACAGAGGAGGAAGTGAGAGCCGCTACAGGGGGATCAATTGGAGGTAGCTTGAGCAGATCCTCCAGGCTGGCATCCACCGTGTACAGCCTTTTGTCATTGCTGCTGGGGGTAGCCATGGTGGCCGGCTGCGCCCACTGCCTCTGTACTAAATTGAGGAACATCTTGGGCACAGGAACAATTTCCTGGACCGAAATAGGTTCTTCAAAAAGATCCCCAGATAGGTCCTCAGGATCTACGGCCTCTTGGGCTGGGGGAGTTGACCCCAGACGCATTGAGATTTTTGCCTTGTCTAGAATAGTTTTAAAGTTGTCCAATTTAAATAGGCCTGAAAAGGCCTGTTTTTTGGATGGGCCTGACTCCTCCCCAGAGAATTCAGCTTCCTGCCTAGGAAGGATATCCTCCTCCTCCTCCCAGTCTGAATCATCGGTAGCCACTGAAGAATGCAGGGACGGGGGTGGAAGACTAGGAGTCATCTCCCTGGGATCCTCCTGGGGCTGCAAATGGTGGGTCTTGCGAGTGCGCTTGCCTCTCCTTTGCATGCCTGCCTCAATGCCCTGGGAAATGGCCCTGTTAATAATATCCTGCATTTCACTAGATAGGTTAGGCCCCTGGTCCTCAATGGGGCGAACCCCTTGAGTGGGCCCTGGAATCGGCTGCTGAGGGGCCAAGGGTCCCATTGGAGCTGGTCCCTCTTCCATATCTGAGGGACAGGCAAAGAGATTGGCCTGGTCAGCCATGGAGGGGCCTGGAGAAGTAGCCATGGCAAAGGAAGCCGTGGGGGAGAATTCCTGGCCTTCCTCCTCACTATCAGAAATGGGCCCTCCCTGGGCTGGAGGAAGTTCCCTGGAGGGCTCCCCAGGAGACACCGAAAGGGAAGAATGGGCCTGCTGTTGGGCCTTGGAGAACTGCTTTTCTAAGGCCTTCTGGCGTCTTAAGGCATCCTTGTCTAGGCCTGAGCCTTGTTTGGGACCATGCCTGGAGTAAGGCTTACTCCCTCTAATGGGCTCCCTGGCAGCTTTCCCGGCCTGTCTTATAGGGGCTCTGGAAGAGACACCCTCAGAAGTTTCAGGGGCCTGATCTGCCATGGTAATAATCTCTGGACAGGATAGTAGGGGATGGGAAGACTACCACTCAACACCTCCACAAAGCCCACCGCAGCACGATGCTCCTGAGGAGACAAAAACTGCAAGGCCTGATTCAATCACTGGAGCTTTTCGCGCGAGCAAAATTCGCTCCCAGCGCCTGCAGGAGATCTAAGGGGGCGACCCAGCAGGCCACAATCCCACGCCACTATTAAACGATTGGATTGGGGTCACACCGGTCAAGTCTGAATCCAAGCGGCTCCTGCAAAGAGCCAGGCTTCAGGCAGCTGCAGCAAACTTTTTTACTCGACGAAACTGAAAGTTGCGCAATCCAAAATGGCGGCCGGAACTCACTGCTGCTTTGCTTGGCAAATTCTAAAGCCCTAATGGCCAAAATGGCTGCCCTGGAAGCTCGTGCTGCAATCTGACTTGCAAGAAGCACAAATGGCAACAGCAGGCTCCCAGCGGGAAATGGCCCCCAGTAGGGGTGCCCCAACAGCGCTGGCGTCGGCACTCCGACCCACGTGCTTTCCTCAACAGTTGCCTGTGGCCTCGAGGAGCCTGAGCGAAGCCCTGGACACCAGGAGAGCCAAGGGTGAGAACGCCAATTAAAAACAATATTTTTGACTCACCAGCCTGCTCTGCGTGATTACTTTCCTTATTTCCTTATTTTCCTTATTAAAAGAACTCTTGAGAGTCCAAGGAATTTATCTCAGAATTGGAAAAACTCTAAGCGCGTCCACTGGGCTAGCTGAATTGAAAAAAACTGGAGATAATCGGCACCAGAGGCGTGGCTTAAAGTTTCAATTCAGTTCTGGGCAGATTGGCTGTATTTAACCCTTCCTTGGACTCTCCAGAGCAGCGCCCTGGAAAAAGCACAGATCACAACGCAAATCCTTCTATTGTAAAGAGTTTCACCTTCTGTTTTTGCTGATAATTTTATGTTCTTTATTTAGTTACAGGTACACCTTGATTTAGGATTGGTCACTTGGTGACTATTTTAAGTTACAATAGACAAAAAAAGCTACTTATGACCAGGTTTTGAAGTTATGGCCGCTGCAGCACTATTATGATCATTTGCTCTTATGATTGATGCTGCAGTGGCCCTAACTATCCCAAACTCCCTCCCTCCCCAATCCTGCCCCATCAGGTCCCTGGAGATCTTTGGCCTACTTTCCCTTCCATCTCACCCCACTCACTCCTCTCCACTTTCCATCACCCATCATGCACTTACCTTTGGAAGATCTCTGGAGCTTCAGAGCTTACGTGGGTGCCATTTTTGGAGGGGCCAAAATCCATTGTGCCCACTCTAAAAATGTCATTGGTTTACAGGATGGAGCTACACAGTCCAGGGATGGGCCAGTCATGCTGATCCTTCTTTAGCAAAACAAGTCCTTCTAAATGCTTAGTACAATACTTCCTTATCAATGTAACCACAAAATACATTACCGTTTTCACTATTTCACTATTGCACTAGGCTTAGTAACATAAAGATAGGCTTAAAAATAAGTTCTACATCAACATAGATGTGCAAGATTGATGCTGGAAATACAGACACCCTTTCACTGTCCTATTAAGGGTAGGGCTTTTAGAGATGCCTTAACTTTTGTAAGAGACCTTCAAATATCCATCTATTAGCCTGTGACAAATTATGTATTTATATGTATTCCGTGAAGTATATATGATGTAAAAACACCAACTAAGAAAAAATGTGTTCACTATGCCTGGCTATATAGCAGAACCTCTGGTCATTTATTGATGTTACTTAATACAGCTTCCAACCACTCTTAGCCAGCAAGGTCAATGATGGGAATGTTGGTGTTATAGTGCCTTGTCTGTTGTAAAATCTGCACATGTAATGATACACATAGTACAGGTACTCCTTGACTTATGACCACAATTGAGCCCAGAATTTATGTTGCTAAGTGAGAAGTTTGTTAAGTGAGTTTTGCCCCATTTTACAACTTTTCTTGCCCCATTTGTTAAGTGAACCACTGCAATTGTTAAATTAGTCACGGAGTTGCTAAGTGAATCTGGCTTGCCCATTGACTTTGCTTGTCAGAAGGTCACAAAAGGTTATGACCTTTAAAGCGTTCCATGGCTTAGGCCCAGGGTATCTGCAAGACCACCTACTGCCACCAATAGCCTCTCACCATCCAGTACGATCCCACAGAGTTGGCCTCCTCAGGGTGCCGTCGGCCAGACAGTGTCGACTGGTGACCCCCAGGGGGAGAGCCTTCTCTGTGGGAGCGCCTTCCCTCTGGAATGAGCTGCCCCCGGAGCTTCGCATAATCCCTGACCTCCGGTCCTTCTGACGCACCCTAAAAAGTTGGCTTTTCCAGCAAGCCGGCCTCGCCTGTTAATTTTATTTAATTTTTAAAATGTGAGTGTTATATAAATTGGGTTTGTTTTTTGGACTGTTTCTAATTTCCTTTTAACTTTTGTACTATGTGTTTTTTAATGCTGTACGCCGCCCTGAGTCCTTGGGAGAAGGGCGGCATATAAATCCAAGAAATCCAATCCAATCCAATCCACTTCGAATGGTCACTAAATGAACTGTTGCAAATTGAGAATGACCCGTACAGTAGAACCCCGGGTCACAAATGCTTCTGCCATGACCAAACCAGGTGCCAACCAAAAATTTCTCAAATTTCTGGTCGCAAACAAATACTCGGGTGGCGATCAAACACAGCCAGGGCAATTTTTCCTGCCACGGGGATTTCCCCTTCTGCGCCATTTTTTTTGTATGCGCATGGGCAGTCAGTCTTGCTTCCGGTCACGACCAAATCACGTTGTGACCGAACTTCTGGAACTGATTACGGTCATGACCGGAGGTTCCACTGTATATAGGATTACATTAGACACTAGAAATGAAATCTCTACTTACTGCATGTTGGCTATATGCTGTTGCACAGGCTGGTGCTGAAAATGTTCAGGCCACTGATGATGTAGGCAGAAAGAGGGCAAGGACTGAAGGCAACAAGCAGTCTGATACAAAGGCATATGCTTCTGGCAAGCAGTTGCTGAATATTCAGTGTGTAGGTCTGGGGAACCAGAAGGCAATGGAGGTGGTACTGCATTACCAGCCACTGAAAGACATTCTTGCTGACTGCTTTGGTGACTTAGTGCCTGATGAAATGGGCAAGGATGACAACACTGCAACAACACTTGTGGTGTCCTTTGCTCGTCTGCTGTTAGGAAGGGTGCTTTGAGTGTGCCATTCATGTGAAAGCACCCATTTGCAGTCACTTTTCTTTTTACAGTTTCTTTTGATGATGGGAGATTGTCGACTAGGATAGTGCCATCCTTGGTCGCAAGAAGATCTGGATTTGCTGCTCCAAATGGAATGCTGCCATTGCTCAGAACGACAAACTCACTGCTTCCACTGCTTGCAGCCATATTTTAAAATTCTGGTGGCCTGTAAAGTTTTGGGAAGGAAAAAAAAACTGAATTAAAAAAAGGCAGAGTGTTAACATAACAACTCACTTGCTGAAATATTGAGGAATAAAAGAAAGGGGAATAATGACATGAGGTGGATTTTGTTGCTAGGAATAGCTGGGCCTTAGCTCCAGAATTTAGAGCTGGGGTGGATCTTGTCATTTTGTTCAGCTACACTCTGGAGCTGAGGACACGATTACTATTTGGCAGAGCAAAGCTGGAATCAAAAGGGAGCAGGCTCTGGAGGTGAAACTCTGCTACCCAAACATGGGTCTTTTTCAGCACTAGCTTTTTGCTAATGAACAGTTTGAGAACTGCTGCTGTTGAGCCATAAAGCTACTGAATTGACCAATCATGAATACTGAGCACAAGGTGTTTTGTACAATGGAAAGCTGCCCTAGAAACATCAATTGAGCTTCACAAAGCTGGTGTAGTTTGGAGAGCTCAGAGCGTAAAGCTAATGGTGGGAAATGGGTGTTAAACAACACTAATGGTTTACCTTATACCTAGTTTGTAAACTTAATACAAAACAGCAATTACCAGTAGTCACAACCTCAAAAGTAGGAATCAGAATCCAGTTCCATTCATTCTCTATTTGCCTTCTCACCCCACCAAAATATCAACACAGTACATTTACTGAAAAAGCAGGCCCAAAAATACAACTAAGCACATCATGAAAGTGGTGATTTTATAAATGAAACATTTCTTTAAAAGACTTTACCACATGTTTCTAATGGACTAAGCAAGCTTCAGAACAGCTAATAAAAGAGATGTTAAGTGGGGCTTCATTTCATAAATAAGGTTCCCTTTTAAGAAACGTACTCTTACAGACTTTTAAATATATTAAAAAGGGAATATTGATAATATTGATATTCATACTGATAAGCTGCAAAACCACATAATTATAGAGTTGAGTCGTTTAGGTTATCAAATCAACCCCCTTCTTAAAGCACAGGTGCAAATTAAAGCTGCTCAGAGGGAGGGTTGTGTACATTCAGTTGGGCTGTGAACAAGGGAGGGGAGCCCACCAATTCTTTGCTAAGTGTTTCCATTGGCTGATTGTTTTCTAAAGAAGGCATCCACATTAAATCATCTGATATCAGAAGAACATATTTATACAAGACAGTGACTGCAAGCATTTGTTCATTTTGGCACCAAGTTTCCAAAACGGCTTAATCAAAGAAAAGACAGCTAATGTCTATTTCTTAATTGTATTTATTACTGTTTTGATATGTTGATAGCAATCTGGGGAGACTACATGTAGTACAATGACATTAATTTTATAAGTATATAAATGAATTATGAACCACTACAAACTTGATAACACAAATCACATCTAGCAACCTCATTCCAGTATCAAATTTTGAACTATTTTGTTCATTCTTGGGTAGTGTGTGGAAGACGTAGATTGTCTGGTTCCTACTGAGTAATTGGATTGATGAGATCCTGGCCTTTTCCCCAGCTACTCCTCAATTGATATGGCTAGAGATATTTGTTTAAAGGCAGGTTAATAAACTGGTCCAGCTAATGACTTCTAAAAGTATATCAATAGTATACTCAGACTTTATTCAAAACCTAGCAATATAGTGGTACTCTCCCTCTCTTTTCTTCTCTCCCTCTCACTCCAATTTCCATAAAATACTGATGATAGATAGATAGATAGATGATAGATAGATAGATAGATAGATAGATAGATAGATAGATAGATAGATAGATAGATAGATAGATAACCCTTGTTTTAAGCACAGAAATACCCTGTAAGTTTAAGAAAACCTGTAATCATGTCTACATTTAAACATAGTGTTACATTTTGCATTCACTCAAGTAAATATGACTTTTTGATATGGGTAAACATCTCCCAGTGACTTTTTCTCTGGTCTAAGTTTTTTATTTGTTACAAAAAAAATAAAAGTGAAAAGGAAACAAAAAGATTAAAACAACACGATTTGGGGGGGAAAATGCCACACTAAAGTCACCTATGTTTCAAAATAACATACAAAATAAGATGAAAATGCTGCATTGAAAATGTGGTTGAAAGAAAGAAAACCCAATTTCTAACTATTTAAACAACTTGAAACCACTGCAAACTTTTAGATGCATTTGATTCTAATAATTATTTTCTTAAAATAAAATTGTATTTAAAAAAAAATAAGCATCACAACTTTTACATTTAAAACTACCAACAGTGTAAGTGGTGTGTGTGTGTGAGAGAGAGAGAGAGGGAGGGAGGGGGAGAGAGAGAGGGAGAGAGAATGGATGAATGAATTAGTTAGAATTATTTGAACCTATAGTTCTGTTAAATAAAGAGAAGCCATGATAAAGAGAAAGTAATGCTTCTCATGCTTTTTTTACTTCACAAAAAAGATTGCCAGAAAATTAAATTGAGCAAAATGCAACAACCTGTTCTATTTCATTAGTGTCACTCAACAGGATTCTGCTAAGAAAGCATCCTGCTTTTCAGTCACAACAATTCAAATCCAATCCAATAAAGAGAAAAGCAAGTTGCAAAAGTTAGTTTTCCTCTGCCATAAAACTACAGATTGAAAGAAGGAAATTAAAACAGACATAACAGGTGGTGCCTGATCTTTTTATCAGTAACATTTATTTACCTCTCAAGCCACTATACCTTGGGCAGTTACAGAGTTCCAAAAATGCATAATGTCATTGATCTTAGCTTCTGGCTCTTAACTAGACATTTTTGGAATTCCCTAAGCTCTTTGCTATTCATAATATGTGGGAGTTTTTCTGACTTTCCTGGCACTAGCTTATTTTGTTTATAGGCTTCTAGCTATTTCTTGAAACCTCTATCTTATTAAACTATGCCCTTTTTTCATAAAGGAAGCACTGGTTCATCTAAGATTGCTCTCCTAAGTTTGAGGCTACCTCAAGATGAATTAAGAAAATTTGTGCATTAACAATTTAGGAAGTTTGCTCTAATTAGTGGCTATTAAAGTTCACCTTGTTGAAAATTAAACTATTTTAACCCTCTTCCTTGTCACTGTTCCTGAAGTTGTGCAGAACTGAAACCTACAAAATGACCATTGGCTTACCTGAAGGGTCCTTTTCTGTACATCGCGGGAGAGTCCAAGCAATGGGTTAATTCAGTCTGCTTGCCCTTAGGACTGAGGAACTATTTTTCCTTTAGCCACACCTCCTCCTGGTGTGATCAATCCCCAGAATTCTTAGAAGGAGTCAGTTCGTGCGGACGGAGCGAAGCGTCCAAGATGATGTACTGTTGACACGAAGAACCCAAATCCCGGCCTCGATAGCCAGGGTGGGTTGGACTCTCCCGCGGTGTACAGAAAAGGACCCTTCAGGTAAGCCAATGGTCATTTTCCTGTACACCGCTTGGAGAGTCCAAGCAATGGGACATACCCAAGTTATTGTCCATCTGGGCGGGCAGAAGAAGGCTCCCGGGATTCGGTCTCTGATACAACTGCCTGGAGCACACGCCTGCCGAAGGACGCCTCAGCCGAGGCGAAAATGTCCAATTTATAGTGTCGCACAAAAGGTGAAGGAGAGGACCACGTAGCGGCCCTACAGATGTCCAGGATTGAGGCCTGGGTGGCCCAGGCCGCCGAGGTAGCAGCACTTCGTGTGGAGTGTGCGGTGATGCCACGCGGAACAGTCTTGGATTGACATTCATAGGCTGAAGCAATGCAGGCACGAAGCCACCTGCCAATCGTGGAGGAAGAGACCTTCTTCCCTAGGGAACCAGGCTGGAAGGAGAGGAAGAGAGCCTCTGACTTCCTGAATTCCGCAGTGCGGGTGATGTAAACCTTCAGGGCCCTCCTGACATCAAGATTATGCCAGGAACGCTCTCTGGGATGCGACGGATGAGGACAAAAGTTTGGCAACACAATGTCTTGCGCTCTATGGAACCATGAGTTCACTTTGGGAGTAAAGGTCGGGTCCAGCCTCAATATGACCCTGTCAGGGTGGATGACGCACAGGTCCTGGCGAACAGACAGAGCCGCCAGCTCCGAAATCCGGCGAGCGGACATGATGGCAATCAAGAAGGCTGTCTTCAGCGTCAGGAATCGAAGAGAAGTGGTGCGTAGAGGCTCGAATGGAGGGCCAGAGATGGCCCGTAGGACCACGGACAGCTGCCAAGTGGGGTAGCGATGAACGGTGGGAGGGCAAAGGTTAGAGGCGCCCTTGAGGAAGAGGCGCACCTTCGGAATTTTGCTGAGAGGCAAAAGGGGGTCGCCCGACCAGACGGTGGACAAAGCCGCCACTTGGCGTCGAAGGGTGTTCGGGGCCAGGCCCTTGTTGAGCCCTGCTTGAAGAAAATCAAGGACTCTGGAAACAGGCGCGGTCGTCGGCTCGATGAGCAGCTCCTCACACCACTTTGCGAAGGCGGCCCAAGACGCGTCATAAATCCTTGTGGTTGAAGGACGTCTCGCCGCCTGAATGGTGCTCACTACCTCCTCTGACAGGCCTTCGCCTTTCAGTTGGTCCCCCTCAAGTGCCAGACGGCCAACTGGAGCCACTGGGGCTCTGGATGAACCACGGCCCCCTGGCTGAGGGAGATCTGGTCCGGAGGGATGCGCCACGGAGGAGACACCGACAGGTGGACAAGGTCGGCGAACCACGACCTGCGGGGCCAGTGTGGGGCCACGAGGAGAACTTCTGCCCCCTCTGCGATGACTTTGGAGATGAATTGAGGAAGGAGAGGCAGGGGAGGGAAGGCAGACAGTAGCTCGCGGGGCCACCTGCAACGCAGTGCATCTGTCCCCTCCGCCCCCGGGGTGAAGAACCGGGAGTAGAAGCGGTTGAGCTGCTTGTTGTCCCTGGATGCGAACAGATCTACGGTCGGCGTTCCGAATCTGTTGGACAGCTGGTGGAACAAGAAAGGGTCCAGTTTCCACTCCGCAGGATCTATGGTTGTCCTGCTCAACCAGTCCGCCTGTGTGTTGTCCACTCCGGAGATGTGGTCGGAGCGGAGAGATTCCAGGTGGCGCTCCGCCCAGCGGCCCAGGGATTCCACCTCTCTCATCAGTGCTCTGGATCTGGTGCCACCCTGGCGGTTGATGTGGGCCTTGGTGGCCACATTGTCCGTCATCAAAAGCACATGTTGACGATGGATGGACCGGCTGAAATGGCGCAGCGCCAGGCGAGCAGCTCTCAGTTCCAGTAGGTTGATGCTGTAACTGGTTTCCACTTGGGACCACTTGCCCTGGACAACCAGGGAACCCATGTGGGCTCCCTAGCCGGAGAGGCTGGCGTCTGTGGTGATGATTAACCTCTCGGGCTCCTTGAATAGGTGGCCCTTGAGGACAGCCGGAGACACCCACCAGCAGAGAGACCTCTTCACCTCCGGCGGGACGCGAGTCGGCCTGGGAGAGTTGCTCCTGGATGCCCTCTGGTGTGGCAGCAGCAGCCACTGAAGCGCCCTGGAATGCAGGCGGGCCCACGGCACGATGGAGATGCAGGAGATCATTTTTCCCAGCAGCTGCGACAGAAGGACCACTGGAGCCTGCCTCAAGCTCATCACCTTGTGGGTCATGGACCTTAGACCGTCCAACCTGTCTTGGGAGAGGAAAACCCTGCACAAGCTGGTATCTATGACCGCCCCCAGGTGAACAAGTCTGGTTGTTGGAGTGAGATGGCTCTTCTCTACGTTTAGAGTGAAGCCGTGATTCCTGAGGGATCTCATGGTGGTTTGGAGATCCCGCAGGGCCTGCTGCCTGGACGACGACTGGATAAGGATGTCGTCCAAGTAGCACTGGAGCCTTATGGGCCTGCGTCTTAGCTGGGCCGCCACTACCGCCAGAACTTTGGTAAACGTCCGAGGAGCGGACAAGAGGCCGAATGGAAGAGCTTTGTACTGGAAGTGGCGGCCGGCATAATAGAAGCGCAGGAACTTCCTGTGCTGAGGGCGGATGGGAATGTGGAGGTATGCCTCCTTGAGATCTATAGATGTAAGGAGATCTCCCTGTCGAATCCCCGCCAGAATGGTCTGCAGGGACTGCATCTTGAACCTCCGGTAGGCGATGTGCCTGTTGAGGTTTTTGAGGTCCAAGATGGCTCTCCACCCCCCCGAGTTCTTTGGCACCAGGAAGAGGATGGAGTAAAAACCCCTCCCTTCTTCGCCCTGGGGAACTGGTTCTACGGCCCTGATGTCCAGGAGGTGTCTGACTTCCTGGTCCATGCGCTCCCTCTTTTGAGGGCAGGATGGGACGGGGCACCGGATGAAGGTCCAGGGGGGGAGGGACAGGAACTCCAGTGAGAGGCCTTCCCTGACTATCTGCAGAACCCAGGCATCCTCGGTTGTCTGGGCCCAATGGGAGGCAAACAGCTGAAGCCGACCCCCGATGGGCGCCGAGCCCGGGCAGTCACTTTGACTTACGGAACGGCCTATTGGAGGCCCCACCGCGGTTATACTTGCGGAAGCCGAACTGCTGCCTGCCTCTGTCCCGAAAGGGCGCCCTGTCCTGGGACCTGTCGCCCTGCTGACCGAAGGACCTATTGGAGGGAGAGAAGGAAGAGGCAGAGGTGGAAGGCTCGGAGGCACGAAAGGACTGCCTCCTGGAATAGGGAGCGGTCTTACGTTCCTGCTTCTTGTTTAGAGAAGGGAGGATCTTCCTCTTGTCCTTGGACTCAATGAGGAGAGGATCCAGGGACTCGCCAAATAATTTGGACCCTTTAAAGGGGGCGGAAGCCAGTTTCCATTTGTTTTTCTGGTCCGCTTGCCAATGGCGGAGCCAGATCAGACGGCGAGAAGTAATATTAGAGCCGAGTGCCCTGGAGGCGAATTTAGTGGCGTTAAGGGAAGCGTCAGCGGCGTATTGGGAGGCCGCGATTATCTTAGACACGTCCTGGTGGAGGCGGACGTCTCCCGCCGGGAGCTTGGTTAGAAGCTCGCGCAGCCAGATAACTGAAGCCCTATTAAAAAAGGAGGCGGATGAAGAGGCCCTGATGGCCCAGGCAGCCGCCAAATGGGTCTTGTGGCACGCCTTTTCCGCCTTCTTGTCCTCCGCCTTAAGGCCTTCCAGGAGGTCGGCCGGTAGGGAGGAATTGGAGGTGAGTGCAGTGATGGGCGGGTCGACAGTGGGAAGGGCCAGAAGGTCTTCCAGCACTGGCTCCATAGTATAGAGTTTCTTATCTACCCCGCTAGGAGAGGACTGCGTGGCTGGTTGAGCCCACTGGCGCTGGATGAGGTCGAGAAACAGCCCCGGGACCGGCACCAACTCCTGCTGTGGAGCTGGAACATCGAACATGACGGCATTGGGATTGGCCGGAGTGGCATCCGCTGCCGGCACAGCCGGTTTGGGCTTGATCCCCACCCTGGTGGCAGCCTTGACCTTGTGAAGGACAGATTTTAAAAGGCTGGGCTTGAACAGACCCACAAAGGCGGGCGCTTCAGGAGGAAGGTCCTCGTCGTCCGAAAGACCTAGCACCTCTGGGTCCGGGTCCTCTATGGCAGAGACCTCGCTGACCACCGAGGATTCCAGGGAAGGATGGCGGGCACGCTTGCTAGGAGGAGGAGCTGCCTGATCGGGTTTGGGACCCCTAGGGGTCACTGCAGTGGGATTCTTAAATTTCATGGCCTCCGTGATGCCCTTGGCAATGGCACGGGCCATCAGTTCCTGCATGCGGGGAGATAATTCCTCTGAGTCAGAATCAGGATCCAAACCCTCCTCTAGGGGGGGTGAAGCCTCACCCTGCATATCATCTATGCTAGCATCCCCAGGGGGAGGGGCCTGCTCACAGGCCCAAGAGGGTGCCGGGGAAGCCGGCTCTGCAAACGACCTGTTTGGGGATAGGTCCTGGGACTCCACCTTCTCGGCAAGGACCATTTGGAGATCCTCCCGGGAGGGAGGGATTCCTGAGTGGGACTGCTCCCTGTCTGCCTGGCGTCTGGCCTTCTCAAACTGCTTGTCAAGGGCCCGCTGGCGCCTTTCAGCATCCTTGGCCTCAGCCACAGAAGGGGTTCTGGAAAAACTGTTTCCCAGAACTACCCCCACCACTCTTGCCCGCACCCCCACTCCCCGATGAGGAGGAACCCTTGCTAGGGGCCTGAGAGAGGCTCGGCCTAGTATCTTGGGAATCGGGGGGACTAGGCAGGTCCATAGTCAATGACCACACAAGATGGAGCAAGGCTATGACAAGGCAGAAGTTAGAGAGAGAGACTGGTTGCTGCAAGGGGAACAAAACAAAAAGATTTGTCAAAATTGCTATATGCACAGTAATTGAGTCAATACGTATGAAAGTATCCCATGCTTAATACCAGTCAGAGGCCCAGGGGTAGGATTGGGGCCTGCACCGAGGCGCAAGGCTCCGCAGGAGAAGCAGGGAGGAGAATGACTAGAAAAAAGGCTTTGGCCTGCGCTTACTTAGGCCTCCTCCCTGAGCCGGTATAATGACCGTTGGTATGGCCCAGGAACCAGCACCGCTCGCAAAAATAGGCAAAAAGACGAAGGTGGCGATCCCAGCCTGAGAAACCCTTGCTAGGCCCTGCCACCTCCAGCGGTCTCCTGATAACGAGGCTGATGCAAAATGGCGGCCATGGCTGGGCGCGCTTTTTTTCGCGCCTAAAATGACCATTGGCTTACCTGAAGGGTCCTTTTCTGTACACCGCGGGAGAGTCCAAGCAATGGGTTAATTCAGTCTGCTTGCCCTTAGGACTGAGGAACTATTTTTCCTTAAGCCACACCTCCTCCTGGTGTGCTCAATCCCCCAGAATTCTTTGAAGGAGTCAGTTCGTGCGGACGGAGCGAAGCGTCCAAGATGATGTACTGTTGACACGAGGAACCCGAATCCCGGCCTTGAGAGCCAGGGTGGGTTGGACTCTCCCGCGGTGTACAGAAAAGGACCCTTCAGGTAAGCCAATGGTCATTTTCCTGTACACCGCTTGGAGAGTCCAAGCAATGGGACATACCAAAGTTATTGTCCATCTGGGTGGGCAGAAGAAGGCTCCCGGGATTCGGTCTCTGACACAACCGCCTGGAGCACACGCCTGCCAAAAGACGCCTCAGCCGAGGCGAAAATGTCCAGTTTATAGTGTCGCACAAATGGAGAAGGAGAGGACCACGTAGCGGCCCTGCAGATGTCCAGGATCGAGGCCTGGGTGGCCCAGGCCGCTGAAGTAGCAGCACTTCGTGTGGAGTGTGCAGTGATGCCGCGCGGAACGGCCTTGGATTGACTTTCATAGGCAGTCGCAATGCAAGCGCGAAGCCACCTGCCAATTGTGGAGGAAGTGACCTTCTTCCCTAGGGAACCGGGCTGGAAGGAGAGGAAAAGAGCCTCTGACTTCCTGAATTCCGCAGTACGAGCGATGTAGACCTTCAGGGCCCTCCTGACATCAAGATTGTGCCAGGATCGCTCTCTGGGATGCGACGGATGAGGACAAAAATTTGGCAACACAATGTCTTGCGCTCTATGGAACCATGAGTTTACTTTGGGGGTAAAGGTCGGGTCCAGCCTCAAAATGACCCTGTCAGGGTGGATGACGCACAGATCCTGGCGAACAGAGAGAGCCGCCAGCTCCGAAATCCGGCGAGCTGACGTGATGGCAATCAAGAAGGCCGCCTTCAGCGTCAGGAATCGAAGAGAAGTAGTGCGTAAAGGCTCGAATGGAGGGCCAGAGAGGGCCCGCAGGACCACGGACAGCTGCCAGGTAGGATAGCGATGAACGGTGGGAGGGCGAAGGTTAGAAGCGCCCTTGAGGAAAAGACGCACCTTCGGGATTTTGCTGAGAGGCAAAAGGTGGTCGCCCGACCAGACAGTAGACAAAGCCGCCACTTGGCGTCGAAGGGTGTTCGGGGCCAGGCCCTTGTTGAGTCCCGCTTGAAGGAAGTCAAGCACTCTGGGAACAGGCGCGGTCGTCGGCTCGATGAGCAGCTCCTCACACCACTTGGCGAAGGCGGCCCAGGACGCATCATAAATCCTAGTGGTTGAAGGGCGTCTAGCCGCCTGAATGGTGTTCACTACCTCCTCCGACAGGCCTTGGCCTTTTAGTTGGTCCCCCTCAAGTGCCAGACGGCCAACTGGAGCCACTGGGGCTCTGGGTGAATCACGGCCCCCTGGCTGAGGGAGATCTGGTCCGGAGGAATGCGCCACGGAGGAGACACCGACAGGTGGACAAGGTCGGCAAACCACGACCTGCGGGGCCAATGCGGGGCCACGAGAAGGACCTCTGCTCCCTCTGCGATGACTTTGGAGATGAATTGAGGAAGGAGAGGCAGGGGAGGGAAGGCATACAGTAGCTCGCGGGCCACTTGCAACGCAGTGCGTCTGTCCCCTCCGCCCCCGGGGTGAAGAACCGGGAGTAGAAGCGGTCGAGCTGCTTGTTGTCCCTTGACGCAAACAGGTCTACGGCCGGAGTCCCGAATCTGTCGGACATCTGGTGGAACAGGCGAGGGTCCAGTTTCCACTCCGCAGGATCTATGGTCGTCCTGCTCAGCCAGTCGGCCTGTGTGTTGTCCACTCCGGAGATATGGTCGGAGCGAAGGGATTCCAGATGGCGCTCCGCCCAGCGTCCCAGGGACTCCGCCTCTCTCATCAGTGCTCTGGACCTGGTGCCGCCCTGGCGGTTGATGTGGGCCTTGGTGGCCACATTGTCCGTCATCAGAAGCACATGTTGGCGATGGATGGGCCGGCTGAAATGGCGCAGGGCCAGGCGAGCAGCTCTCAGTTCCAGCAGGTTGATGCTGTAGCTGGATTCCACTTGGGACCACTTGCCCTGAACAACCAGGGACCCCATGTGGGCTCCCCAGCCGGAGAGGCTGGCGTCTGTGGTGATGATCAACCTCTCGGGTTCCTTGAATAGGTGGCCCTTGAGGATGGCCGGAGACACCCACCAGCGGAGAGACCTCTTCACGTCCGGGGGAACTCGAATCGGCCTGGTAGAGTTGCTCCTGGATGCCCTCTGGTGCGGCAGCAGCAGCCACTGGAGAGACCTGGAATGCAGGCGGGCCCACGGCACGATGGAAATGCAGGAGATCATTTTTCCCAGCAGCTGCGACAGAAGGACCACTGGAGCCTGCCTCAAGCTCAACACCTTGTGGGTCATTGACCTTAGACCGGTCAACCTGTCTCGGGAAAGGAAAACCCTGCACAAGTTGGTATCTATCACCGCCCCCAGGTGTACAAGTCTGTTGGTTGGAGTGAGATGGCTCTTCTCTATGTTTAGAGAGAAGCCGTGGTTTCTGAGGGATCTCATAGTGGTTTGGAGATCCCGAAGGGCCTGCTGCCTGGACGACGACTGGATCAGGATGTCGTCCAGGTAACACTGGAGCCTTATGGGCCTGCGTCTTAGCTGAGCCGCCACTACCGCCAGCACTTTGGTAAACGTCCGAGGAGCGGACGAGAGGCCGAATGGAAGAGCTTTGTACTGGAAGTGGCGACCCGCATAATAGAAGCGCAGGAACTTCCTGTGCTGAGGACGGATGGGGATGTGGAGATATGCCTCTTTGAGATCTATAGATGTGAGTAGATCTCCCTGTCGAATCCCCGCCAGAATGGACTGCAGAGACTGCATCTTGAACCTCCGGTAGGCGATATGCCTGTTGAGGTTCTTGAGGTCCAAGATGGCTCTCCACCCCCCCGAGTTCTTTGGTACCAGGAAGAGGATGGAGTAAAACCCCTTCCCCTCTTCGCCTTGGGGAACTGGTTCCACGGCCCTGATGTCCAGGAGATGACGGACTTCCTGGTCCATACGCTGCCTCTTTTGGGGGCAGGACGGGACAGGGCACCGAATGAAGGTCCGAGGGGGAAGGGACAGGAATTCCAGGGAGAGGCCTTCCCTGACTGTCTGCAGAACCCAAGCATCCTCGGTGTTCTGGGCCCAATGGGAGGCGAACAGCTGGAGGCGACCCCCGATGGACGCCAAGCCCTGGCAGTCACTTTGACTTACGGAACGGCCTGTTGGAGGCCCCACCGCGGTTATACTTGCGGAAGCCGAACTGCTGCCTGCCTCTGTCCCGAAAGGGCGCTCTGTCTTGGGACCTGTCGCCCTGCTGGCCGAAGGACCTATTAGAGGGAGAGAAGGAAGAGGCAGAGGTGGAAGGCTCGGAGGCACGAAAGGACTGCCTCCTAGAGTAGGGAGCGGCCTTACGTTCCTGCTTTTTATTTAGAGAAGGTAGGATCTTCCTCTTGTCCTTGGACTCAATGAGGAGAGGATCCAGGGACTCGCCAAACAATTTGGACCCCTTAAAGGGGGCGGAAGCCAGTTTCCATTTGTTTTTCTGGTCCGCTTGCCAATGTCGGAGCCAGATCAGTCGACGGGAAGTTATGTTAGAACCGAGGGCCCTGGAGGCAAATTTGGTGGCATTGAGGGACGCGTCAGCGGCATACTGGGAGGCCGCGATTATTTTTGACACGTCCTGGTGGAGACGGATGTCTCCCGCCGGGAGCTTGTTTAGGAGCTCGCGCAGCCAGATCACAGAGGCCCTATTAAAAAAGGAAGCGGAAGAAGAGGCCCTGATGGCCCAGGCAGCCGCCAGATGGGTCTTGTGGCACGCCTTTTCCGCCTTCTTGTCCTCCGCCTTAAGGCCTTCCAGGAGGTCGGCCGGTAGCGAGGAGGAGGAAGTGAGCGCAGCGATGGGCGGGTCGACAGTGGGAAGGGCCAGAAGGTCCTCCAACACTGGCTCCATAGTATAAAGCTTCCTATCTACCCCACTGGGAGAGGATTGCGTGGCTGGCTGAGCCCACTGGCGCTGGATTAAGTCGAGGAACAGCCCCGGGACCGGAACCAGCTCTTGCTGGGGCGCTGGCACATCAAACATGACCGCATTGGGATTAGCCGGAGGGGCATCATCCGCCGGCGCGGTCGGCTTGGGCTTGATCCCCACCCTGGTGGCAGCC